>NC_085139.1:299640798-300240798 GCF_024139115.2 Armigeres subalbatus | reverse complement strand
TTGCTATGGGTGTTATTTTCCCTAACTCTCCAGTTCATGTTCGCCATCAACGAAGGACTACAGAACATGACATCGTCTCTCCGAAATGTGCTTACGGAGCCTTCATGGCACAGTCGTACATCTAGCTTCGCCAGAGCTTCCTGGAGAATATACCCTCTCGTATTAGTGACTCTGCTGCCCCACTCCACAGCCCAGGCATTGAAGTCACCTCCCATAATTACCGGCCTTCATCCGATCAGGTTGTCGGCTAACCGCTCTAGCATCTGGCTAAACTGCTCCACTGTCCACATTGGAGGCACATAGCAACTGCATACGTAAACGCCGCTGATTTTGACGATCACGAATCCCTCACATGTGAACTCTCTACCACTTCTTGGATAGGAAAACTGCCCATAACTTGTACTGCAGCCATTCCCGTTCTATCAGCCACCCAATTTCCGCTATCAGAAGGAACTCAATATGGCTCTGTAATTATCGCTACGTCACACATCGTTTCTATTGTTAACTGCCATAACAGTTGCTGTGCGGTATCGCAATAATTCAGATTAATCTGGATTATTTCCACTACTGCTGGCCTGCGATCACCTTCTTATATGCAGAGCATTTGTAACCCCCCTTCTGATGGTCATTTCCGTCCTCTGGTGTGCAAAGCCTGCACTTGGGTCTTTGCGTGCAGTCTTTCGCAAAATGACTTGTTTCTCCGCATTTCCAACACTTGTTGGATCTGTTCGGACTTTTGCAAGCTCCTGCCCGGTGTCCATAGTTCAAACATTTGAAGCATCTCTCCATTTGTTTGTTCACTAGCGGGGCGGCTTTTAATGGGCATTTTGACCATCCAACAGTCAGTTAGCCTACCTCCAGAACTTTGTTAGCAGCGGTTACTGGCAGACAAATCATCGCTGTTTGTGTGCCTCCGTTTCCTACTTTGTATTTCCATCTATCTATCTTAGCTCTTTCTGTGTTTCACGTTCTACCAAAACGGTTCCTACTGTTATAACCACAATCCCAAAACCTCCTGTGGCACCTATGAGAGGTCGTACAGTTCTCTGCATCTTTCTTAAGTAGGTGTCCAAATAACCATCCTTCCCCTTCTTCAGCATTCGCAAGGACGTGGCCAGGACAGATCTCGACTATTGGAGACTATTGTATTGCTTTCATGTAAGAGGTAGTGATTAGTCCCAAATCATTATCTGAGGTAACGGATGACATTAATGCTACTCTCGTACAATAGTCTTGGCTTGTACCACCTACGAATATGTGCGAATTGCTCAATGCTAATGCTAATGCCAATACCAGCACCTTTCGGATCTTGTGAACCATGTCCTTAATCTCCTTATGGACGTTTTTCCTCCCATCCACGAAATTGTGGAGCTCTTCCTCCAATCTCTTTGCTGTCACTATTTTCGGCTTTTATGGGGGCTTGTCCAACTCGCTCTGCCCTGGCCGTTGCTCCTGCAGCTGCACTTGTTCCTGCTTCTTCTGCTCCTGCTTCTGCTGCTGTTGTTGCTGTAGCACTACTGCTACTGACGACGGTGATCTCACCAACCCACTACTGGCGAACGGGTTCGCCACTCCTGCGTCTGCTTCTGTGTGATTTGTTGAATTACTCATTCTATAGGGTCCCCCCTCCAAACCGTTATCTCCACCCATCGTACGTAGTCGCTAATGATCCATGGATTGTCTTTGCAAGCAGTGAGGTCTATGCGAGGGTTGACACGGAAGCACTTATATGGCCCTGTTCAGAGCCGATCGCGCAATCGGGAAAATCTCAACCGAGCCTAGTACTCAGCAAGAAAATTGTTGGACGTATATTGAACGTATTCGGAGGACTGCTAGTTTTTTACCGGGACGGAGGCGGCCGTACTGTTGGCCCACTCGCCATTTCAAGCCGGTGTCACCATTCATTACTCAGGGAGTAGAACAGCACGACCGTCAGCCCAAAATCTTCGTTTTCGATCCACTATCCAGATTCTGTCCGTTGTCATAAGCCGTGACCAGTATACCGTAATTAGGTCCTCACTGGTATCGATCCTAATGTACCGGTTGATAGGCTGAAGTGCTTTGGAAGCGGCACAAGTCTCTTGTACAGAGCTGCTTATAGACTTGGGGGTTTTTGTAGAGATTCAACATTGCTTACTGTCAAACCTCCGCCACGTTCCGTAGGCAGATTTCGGATTTCGGACCACGGGATGCTGCGACTGCTTGGGAGGGGGCTGTGCTCATGCACTTCTTCTAAAATTCCGGCCTCTAGCCAAGGCTAGTTCGCCGACTGGCTTGTTGAGATCCACTGATACGTTGTCTCGATCCCTCGGCGGCTGTGCCACAAACTTCCTCACTCGTATCCGCTGGATTACTTTGCAGTTGCTGACCAGCATCACTTCCATTTTGTGATGAGCCAGCTGCAGCTTGACTCCATTCATCCAAGTTTCTACTGCGTCAGTCGCTTCCGCCACCAGCATTTCCACCTCCTCCAGTGACTCACCGGTTATCGTTAGGACGACATCATCCGCGAATCCGTAAATCTTTACACCTATGGGCAACTTCAGCATCAGCACCCCGTTGTACATCACATTCCATAACGTCGGGCCTAGTATGGACCCTTGTGGAACGCCCGCCGTAACCCTGATCGATTTCTGCCCTGAGTTCATGTCGTAAACCAGAATCTGGTTCAGGAAGTAGCTCCTAAGGATCTTACACAGGAAGTCGGGGATTCGCATTCCATGCAGCGCTGCGGCGATGGCCTCCCAGCTGGCACTATTGAACGCGTTTTTGACGTCAATCGTCACTACCGCGCAGAACCGATTGCCGCTCCTCTTCTTCTTCCTCGTCTTATCTTCATCTTCAATGACTGTCCTGGTTGCATCCACAGTCGATCTGCCTTTACGGAATCCGAACTGTTTTTCCGATAAGCCAGTCTCACCCTCCGTGAACTGTGTAAGCCTATTAAGGATAATCCTTTCCAGAAGCTTCCCCAGTGTATCCAGCAGACATATGGGCCTATACGAAGCTGGATTTTCCGGCGGTTTTCCTGGTTTCGGCAGCAGCACCAAATTCTGGATCTCCCACGTATCCGGAAAATTACCATCTACTAAACACTTCTGCAGCACCATCCTGAACAGGTCCGGGAACGCCGGATTTCAGAGCCACAGGAGCTTTCTTCATCTTCAAACCTTTCGCCACTGATAATAGCTCGTCATTGGAGACTTGCATACCTACAGCGGTTACTCGGTCTTTATCTTCGTACGGCGTACGCGGCCACGTCGTAGAACCATGCTGCGGGAAAAGGCCGTCCACGATGATCTTCAGCTTGTCCGGACACATTTCGGCTGGCGTCGCAGGACCCCTGATCTTCTTTGTCACGACTCGATAAGCGTTACCCCAAGGATCAGCGTCAGCTTCCCGGCACAACTCATTGAAGCAGTTGGACTTGCTTTCGCTCCTCTCTGACCATTTCAGACCGTGCCCTCTGAAAGTGTCTCGCTTTGAGACAGGCAGCGCGAAGGTTGGCATGATTTTCATTCCACTAGTAACTTGGTTCGTTGGCTCCAGTTTCCTCGGCATCGTCGCATCGCAAGCCCTCGCTAGCGTTTCCGTCAGCTGGTCTGCGTCAAGGTTTGTAGCGTCGCTGTCCGCTCGAAGTGCTTCGATAAAAAGATCTTAATCGAAGTCCTTCGTCTTCCGTCTTCGCCAACTAGAGCTTATCTCCCGTCGTACCGTCGGCGTTCGTATTTCAACACTATATCGGATCGCATGGTGAGTGCTATGGGTATAGTCTTCACAAACTTTCCAGTTCATGTTCCTCGCCATCGACGGACTGCATAACGTGACGTCAATGATGAACTCCCTGCCACCTCTGCGAAATGTACTAACGGTACCTTCGTTGCCCAATCTTACTTCCAGCTTAGCCAGTGCCTCCAGCAAAATGTAACCTCTGACGTTAGTCAGTCTGCTTCCCCAATCCATTGAAATCGCCTCCGATGATCACCGGTTTTCGGCCGATCAGCTTCTCCGTGAGTGAGTCCAGCATCCGGTTATACTGCTCAGAAGTCCATCTTGGGGGTGCGTAGCAGCTACACACGAAGATCCCGTTGATTTTGGCGACAACAAAACCTACTCTAGGGCTTCTTGAATAGGGAATTTGCCCATGACTTGGATAGCCGCAATCCCCGATGAATCCGCTATCCAGTTGCCGTTGTCAGAAGGGATCCGATACGATTCAACAATAATTGGCACGCCACAAATTGCTTCTGATGTCGACTGCCACAACAGTTGCTGTGCAGTGTCGCAATGATTGAGGTTTAACTGGATAATCTCCATTAATACCGGCCCGCCATCGCCGTCTTGTATGCAGGGCGTTGGAAGCCACACGTCGTATGGTCGTTTCCATCCTCCGGTTTGCAGAGCAGGCATCTCGGTTACTTCGTACAGTCCCTAGCAACGTGTCGTTCTTCGCCACATTTTCTACATAGACCGGATCTGTCCAGGCCTTTGCAGTTTCGCGCCTGGTGGCCAAACGCCATGCATTTAAAGCATCGCTCCATCTGTTTGGTTACTCGTGGGGCGAATCTGAACGGGCACACCGACCATCCTACTTTCACCTTGCCCGCCTCCACCATTTTGTAGGCAGCCTCTGCGGGTAGTCGTATCGCTACTTGTGTGCCACCGTACGCTCTTCTCAGTCGAATCGTCATTTGCACTTCTCCCAGCTTGCATTTCGAGGCCAGTGCATCCCTCAGTTCGTCTTCCGTCGTGATCTCGTCCAGATCTCTGCACTCGGGCACTGCTTCCTGCGTTAGAGCTCTTACGTTACCGTCACTGCCCAATGAATTGGCAATGAGCTCCCGAAAGGCCGAGCTCTTGACCGTGGGATTCTTTTTCAGCTCGAACAGCAACTTCTGGGTACGCCTAGTTCTCACCACTTGCTCACCCAAGTCTTTCAGCTCCGGGTCCCTTCTCACCTTCTTCTGGATCGCTGCGTACGACGTTTTATCGCTCGCTTCTACGACCAGGGCATTCCCTTTAACTCTCTCCCGAGGAGAACGACGGTTTTTTTCTTCTGCTCCTTCCTCTTTCCCACATTCTCCTTCTACTTCTTTCTCGTTCTCCCGCTGGCTTTCAACGGTCTGCCAGTCACCATCCGTGACGCGTTCCTTTAGCACGCTGGCAAAGTCTTGCACGTTCCGTTGCTTTTTCGTGACTTCCTACTCTCCAGGCGAGTCCCTTCCTCGCTTTTCCGTGCGAGTGATTCGGGGACTTTTAGGTGCCTGCTGTGTCTCAACTGCTGTATGCTCCGCAGCTTCTTTCAGCACCTTTTCAGCTGCTTCGGCTCTCTTTTTCAGCGCGATCTGTTCGTGTTCGGCTAATTTTTAGGGCGGACTTGATGCTCGTCACTATGAGCTTAATCTTCGTGTGAACATTGTGCTTGTCCTTCACGAAGTCATAGAGCTCGTTGACTCGCTTCCGCACATCCATCAGGTTGGACCTCCCAAGTTGTAGCTCCTCCTGAGTAGCACTACTTTCCGATTTTTGGGTGAACACCCTATTCCCGGAACCTAGCTCTTGTTGGTCTGCCTGGTTCTCAGCAGTCTTGGCCGTACTACTGGTACTCGCTACTGCTGCCTGCGACATCACTGGAGATCGCTGCAGCTTCCCACTCTTTGCGAAAACATTCGCCCCGCCTGCTCCTTCGTTGTTTGTAGAATTTGTTTCCCTGTTAAAAGGCCCCCCCCCTCCGGGCCGTTATCTCTTGCTGTTTTATATAGTCGCCTCTTGTGATCCCATGGGTGCCTTTGTAAACAGTGAGGTCCATGCAAGGGTTGACTCCGGTGCCTTATAACACCGTGTTCAGAGCCGGATCGGCGTAAATCAGGAATGGTGCATCTGAACCTACTACCCACCGGTATAGGTGACATGTTTTTAGCGTTACTGGAGGCCGGCCAGGTTGTTTATCGGGACGGAGGCAGACGGACCATTAGCCTGCTTGCCATTTCAAAAAGATGTCACTCTTTTTTACCCAGGAAACAGAATAGCTCGACCATAGACAAACAAACATAACTCCTTGAACATTTTTCTGAAAAATCCATCGCTCAACTCCTCTACCACCATCTTCCGAGCATGTTACACGAAACGATGTTTCGTATGACATCGTCACCAGAGAGCGTTGGAGTGAAATGTCAAACCCGAAGGATTACGACACTAGCGCCTCTAGTTGTGAATTGCGTAATCAATCAAATTCAAATTGGTCGTTGAAGTCATGGTCGACGGTATTTTCTCTAGTGTTACGTCTGTTTTTCTGTAGCTCGACTGTCAGCCCATATACGCCTAGTCCTATTCATAAACCGAGAATCGTCCAATGTCGTTTGCCGTGACCAGTATACCATAATCAGGATCTTACTGGTGTGAATCGAACGATCACCTCTTCACCGCTAGCTGGATTATTCTGGTTTTTATGTATAAGTACTAAGCATTTTTGTCTGTTTGCAAAAGTTGTCCATCTCTTTCCGACCGTGAGAGCCACCATAAACTCAATTACAAAACAATACACCGTCCTCTAATTAATAAAGTGCTTTTGGAGTGACACTGATATTCAGAAACGTCGATAACGGCCTCTAGCATGGGTTGGAGTTATCTAATTCGTTTTTCCTTTTGTTCTTGAGCGCCATTTATGTCTACTGTTGCAACTATTAAGACTTGGTAATTAGCAGAAAGATGCACAACGGAATGAAGTATCCTATGCATGCGAAGGTTGAAATTAGTATCGAAAAGCATCACAGAAGGCATCATGTTCACTGCTATATTAGCTATCGCAATTTTGAGTTCTACAGCTTTTGTCGAAACTTCTATCGACAAAGCCAGCATTACCGCGGAACTCATTACGGACATAATTGATGAATACTACATCCTGCGCCAAATGCCTCTACTGATGGTGCGAGAGCATGACCAAGTTCAGACAGATCTCCTTAACCAAATAATCAAAAATCTAAAATTTTCGAGAGTTGTACAACTGCACCAAGCCGTCATCGGATACAAGACTTGGTTCTACGCCGTATTCTTCTGTAAAAATTTCACCAGTTTTCAACAAATCGTAGGGCTCTTTAGCTCAGAACGATTCGACATAGTCGGTTACTACACGTTCGTACTGGTCGAGGCTAGCGAACCAGAAGTCAACGAAGCATTCAACGCTATATGGGAACTCAATCTCCTTCGCAGCGTACTCGTCATTGTTAACGAAGATCGCCCGGAACTGTTCAACTACTCCCCGTACACCGAAAATACCTGCAGCGAGCCAACAATTCACCGAGTCCAGAACCACTCATCGACGCAACTGTTTATCACTTTCTTGAACAATTTCTACGGCTGTCCCGTGAAACTTGGGACGTTCGAAACTCCCCCGTTTATCCATTTTCACAATCCGGCGCAAATCCAAAACACTTCGATAAGTGGTTTCGAAGGAGACCTTGTCACTACACTCTCCGGTAAGCTCAACTTCCGGCTCGTTATACTGACTCCACCGGATGATGCACAGTGGGGAGTTCCGCTGGCCAACGGCAGTACCGGTTTGATGAAGATCCTTCAAGACGAAACCGTAGACTTCGGCATTGGTTGTCTGGGTATTATGGCGCAGCGTAATGCAATTCTACAACCCGGACGAGCACATTACACGTCACGAGTGCTGTTCGCCGTTCCGGAGGGGAGACCCTACAGCTCGTTGGAGAAACTGCTGCGGCCTTACGAACGTACCGTTTGGATGGTGGCTTGTGGTTTGCTGATTGGTGCCACGGTGTTGATACTGTTTATGAAGTTCGCTACAAGCGAGCTCCGGAAATTTATCTACGGAGAGAGGAATGAAACGCCACTGTTGAATTTGTTCATCGTTTTCTTTTCGGGGGGATTGCATATTTTCCCAAGGCGGAACTTTGCCAGGACTGTGCTGATGTTGTGGATTGTGCACTGCTTTGTGATGCGAACGGTGTATCAGGGACTGCTATTCAGATATTTGCAGGATGAGTCCACTCATAGGCCCGTGGATACGATAGATGGGATAGAGCGCTCGAATCTGCACTACCACATCAATAAGAACTCGGATCGATTCTTTGAGCACAATCCGGACTTGCTGAAGCGGGCTCGTTACATTGCTCCGGGGAACGATAGCATGGGAGCTGCACTGGACGCCGTTTCGAGTAGAAGACTTCGCGACGGAGTCGTGCTGGTCACGCTGGAGCACATCGCGTACCACAACAAGCATCGGCTGGAGAAGGGATTCCTCCGCAGTACGCGCGATAGTTTGAGCGGGTACCCCATGGTCATCTACTATCCGAAGAGGACATTTCTGGTGCGGGTGCTGAATCGGGTGATCGGAAATATTGAAACGGCGGGGCTGATGAACTACTGGGTGCGGCGATACGGGAACTACAACTTCTACCCGCGCAAGACGAACAAGGGTTCGCCGAAACCGTTGGAAGTGCATCATCTGATGGGGTGCTTCGGATTTATCTGCGCTCAATGGATAGTAAGTTCCGTGGTGTTTGGACTGGAGTTGCTGTCAATGAGGGTGGGGTTGTTGCAGAGGTTCTTGGAATTTATCGTTCATAGGTAAATGATGATAGCCTGCAGATGGCATTTCAATTTCAATTTGTAGCATATTTGAGTAATTATTGTTTATTGCACAGTCTTTGAAATGACATTATACCGATACGATACCAGCGTAGTAATTACTGTTAATTGAATATGACATTGAGACGATTGTTTTCATAAGTGAAAGATGCTTGAATGATTTAATTTATAGGTATTAGAAAAGTATTTGCTGAATAAGAATTTGTATCAGTCGGAATAGAGATCGAAAAGCAGATAGAACAATGTTACTCCTATCGTTAACCATTTCTGTATTAGGCATCAGTTCGCCAGTCTGCTGTCAAGGCTCTGTAGTCACATCGAACTTACTAGCTGAGGTAATCGATGAATGCTTCGTTTTTCGTCAAGTACCCCTTCTCATCATTTGCGACGAAGAGGACTCAGTTCATTTTGATCTGGTTGATCAGATCATCGGCAATCTACGATATTCCAGAGCAGTGCAGCTAGATCCCACAAACAGTGAGTACAAAACGTGGTTCTATTCCATGTTTCTCTTCGTAAGCTACGAAGACTTCGCCACGTTTATCTACCTAATGGATTGGGATCAGTACGATCTTTACGGGTACTACTTGTTCATTTTAAACGAAGCCACCAATCTGCAAGTCCTCAATGCTTTCGATATTATTTGGCAACTCAAACTGCTTCGTGTCCTTATTATCGTGTTTAACGGAGATCAACCAGAATTGTTTAACTACTCTCCTTACACGGCTCACACATGCGGAAAGCCCATGGTTCACCGTTTTGACCCGTACAATTCGTCGCAGTTATTCGTTGCTCGATTGGAAGATTTTTCCGGCTGTCAAATAATACTGGGAACCTTCGAAACTCCGCCGTTTATTCACTTTCAAGAAGACAATTCTATAAATGGATTCGAAGGTGACCTCGTTAATACGTTAGCGGAAAAGCTTAATTTCCGATTGGTTATCGTAACCCCTCCGGATGACGCCCAATGGGGTGATCCTCGGCCCAACGGTAGCACTGGACTGATGAAGCTTCTCCAGGATGAAACCGTGCACTTCGGCATCGGTTGTCTTGGCATTATGACCCAGAGAAACGAGATCCTGCAGCCTGGGAGGCCGCACTATAACTCACGAGTTCTGTTCGCCGTACCCGAAGGACGGCCTCTCAACTCTTTTGAAAAGCTGTTCCAACCTTTCGATCGAACTGTTTGGATGACGGAAGGAATGCTCATTGGTATCACCATCTCAGTCGTATTGATGCTGAAGTTCGCTCCAGACTCCGTCAGAGACTTCATCTACGGGGCGAACAACCGAACCCCGTTTCTGAATGCGATCAACATCTTCTACACTGGGGGTCTGTGTCGCACCCCGAAACGTAACTTTGCCCGAACTTTGTTGATCCTTTGGGTACTACATTGCTTCGTTATGCGAACCGTATATCAAGGTCTGTTGTTCAAATACTTGCAAGTGGCATCCAACCACAGACCGATCGATACAATTGACAACATCGAGCGATCGGCTCTGTTCTACCACATCAACAAGAATGCCGAGCGCTTCTTCACACACAACCCCAGTCTGTTCAAACGCATCCGCTACATTACACCGGGCAACGACAGCGTCAGTGTTGCTCTGGACGACGTATCAAGTCGCCGGGTCCGTGACGAAGTTGTCGTTTGCACTCTCGAACACATTGCGTACCACAACAAGAGACGCCTGCAGCAGGGGTTCCTTCGCAGTTCCCGCGACAGCATCAGCTCGTATCCCATGGCGATTTACTATCCGAAGCGCACGTTCCTGGTACGCATCCTGGATCGCATGATCGGCCGCATCGAAACCGCCGGGCTGGTGAACTTCTGGGTACGACGGTACGGAAATTATAACTTTTTCCCGAGGAAGATTGACCACACGCAGCCGACTGCAATCCGCATCGAACAGCTGCTGGGGTGCTTCGAGTGCATTTGTGTCCAGTGGATGATTAGCTTCGGAGTGTTTGTATTGGAATTGCTGTCGCTGAGGTTCCCCTGCATCCGAAGGATTTTGGAGTTTCTTACAAACAGATAGATCGTGAAATAAAGTCTTATATTAGTGTAGTGCCAAGCTTATATACCACTGTTCGGTAAAATAGTTTCGTTGAGGTTCTCTGAACATATATATGTTTGAATAAACAGTTGCTAGTAGATTGACCACGAATTCGGACTTTTTTGTAATAAATTTAAAGAAGACTCTTTCGATGGTCATGCGCGCGAAAATGCTCCACTTCGGACGCTCTACTTTACAGACGTTGAAGACCGTCCTTACATTCATTTCATTTATTTAGTTAACATCTAAACAGATAACACTGAATCAACAATTTGACGCCACAATGCACGGTTCGAGGCCGCATCTCTCCATCCTCGGATACGCCCCACGCTCGCCAAGTCGTTCTGCACCTGGTCTGCCCATCTCGCTCGCTGCGCTCCACGCCGTCTCGTACCTGCCGGATCGGAAGCGAACACCATCTTTGCAGGGTTGCTGTCCGGCATTCTTGCAACATGTCCTGCCCATCGTACCCTTCCGGCTTTAGCTACCTTCTGGATACTGGGTTCGCCGTAGAGTTGGGCGAGCTCATGGTTCATTCTTCGCCGCCACACACCGTCTTCTTGCACACCGCCAAAGATGGTCCTAAGCACCCGTCTCTCGAATACTCCGAGTGCTTGCAAGTCCTCCTCGAGCATTGTCCATGTTTCATGTCCGTAGAGGACTACCGGTCTTATTAACGTCTTGTACATGACACATTTGGTGCGGTGGCGAATCTTTTCGACCGCAGTTTCTTCTGGAGCCCGTAGTAGGCCCGACTTCCACAGATGATGCGCCTTCGTATTTCACGACTAACGTTGTTGTCAGCCGTTAGCAAGGATCCGAGGTAGACGAATTCCTCGACCACCTCGAAGGTATCCCCGTCTATCGTAACACTGCTTCCCAGGCGGGCCCTGTCGCGCTCGGTTCCGCCCACAAGCATGTACTTTGTCTTTGACGCATTCACCACCAGTCCAACTTTTGTTGCTTCACGTTTCAGGCGGGTGTACAGTTCTGCCACCTTTGCAAATGTTCGGCCGACAATGTCCATGTCATCCGCGAAACAAATAAATTGACTGGATCTGTTGAAAATCGTACCTCGGCTGTTACACCCGGCTCTCCGCATGACACCTTCTAGCGAGGGGCGGATCACTTTGAAA
Organism: Armigeres subalbatus; assembly: GCF_024139115.2. Lineage (NCBI taxonomy): Eukaryota > Metazoa > Arthropoda > Insecta > Diptera > Culicidae > Armigeres > Armigeres subalbatus. Next base: position 300,228,992 of record NC_085139.1, on the reverse strand, counting down.
TTTGACTGAATTGAAAATACGTATAGAGAAAAATGCACCAAAAATGTGCGAATTAAACCAATGCGTTAAAAAGTGCATAAAATAGCAAATGCGCTGAAAAATGCAAATAAAGGCTTAGTGCGTTCAAAAATGCGCTTAAATACTAAGTGCGTTGAAGAATGATCGCTGGTATAAAATACATATTGCATTACAAATGCATCAATTCGTTATAAAATGCGTTTTTGTACAAAGCGCGTATAACAGATTTGACAGATATAGACGCCATATTTTGAGAATGTTATTTTGACGAAGCGGTAGTCAACATTGACTTTTGCAACTAATTTCAGGAAAATAGCTTTTAGTGGGTATACTACTGATGGTGTTTCCAGTCATTTTGCATAAGGCGCTAAACTTTACCTCGGTGATAGCTGGCAGGGAGCATTCCAATTTAATGAGGAGATTGCGGAAGTATCCCGGAATATAGGTTCGTTGTCTTTGTTGCCCACCTTTAAAACAGTTTTGAAACCTGCGATGTGACGTGTCAAACTTCATGTTTTAGCAAAATGGCACGTATTCTAAGGGTATTTGATACATATGAACATATTCTGTAACATCCAAGTATATGAATGGCTTACCGATCGAAGTGGATACTTTTTAATCAAACCTAAAACCTGGCATATACAATCTGTAGCAGACCTTCTACAAGTTCCCGGTGATGATGAAATTGTGGGATAAGTCCAAGGATAAGTCAATATTTACATATGTCTATCCGACTTTTGATCTTTTTGTCTATCAATTGTCAATGTCTATCCATCATCAAAAAACCGCTATCTAAACTTTGCCATTCAGACAGCTAGAACGGAATGCAATGCAGCGGAACGGCAACGAAAATGGCAAAATTTGTTAGTCCATATATTTTCTGTCAAATTTGCTGTTTCCATCGCCGTTCTGCTGGCATTGCGTTGGGGGCTTGAGTGCGGGTGACTCTTGGGGCAATTTGTGAGATTTTTTCAATTACAGCAGATATTTGTATTTCAAGAAAAGAAAAATCATGTTTTCTATATGGGAAATAACCAAAGTTCCATCCGAAAGCACAACATTTATACGTCAAAACTGAAATATTTGATTATTAATGCATTGTAAAATATTCAAATGCGTACACCAGTGCATCAATGCACTGTAAAATGCACCAATGCGTGATCCATTGCATCAATACTCAAATGCATTAAAAAATGCTTAAAAATACGCAAATGTGTTCATCAATACTAGGGTGGTTTAACCGGTGGTAGTACCGAAACCGGTAATACCGGTATTACCGGCCAATTTTGGGTACCGAAAATACCGGTATTAGAAACGGAAAATACCGGTATTTTCGGTATTCTGAATTTTGTTGTCAGTATGATAAATCTCGAATAGTTTTCACCCAATGAGAATAGATAGAAGGTGAGGAAGAAGACCAAATGCAAGTGTATTAGTGGATGATAGAAAATGTAAACAGCAAATGGTGACGTACATATTTGCACGGCTTCTTATGGGAGCTCGTTCGAATGTAGTAGTGAAAGGTTTTTCGCCATACACGAAAGGCACACACACAGTATATGGATTTCCATACCTTAGTATTTATTTTCATTGGTTTTCACATACATTTATGAGCTAAACTGCATATAATTGCATATCTGCCCCATATAAATAGGAAATCCAGCATAGATGGGACAAATATTCGGTTGCAAGCAGTAAAGCATCGTGCAAAAAAACAACAATTAAATGCGCGCATTAGTAACTTTGCCCAAGTACGCATCATTGACGACGTTCACGATACAACCAAAATCGATCATCATTATCATTAATCATACGTGTCAAACTGCAAATGATTTTTTCTCAATGAGCATTGTTGACATCGTCGAAAATTTTCCCGTAATATATGAAATTGTGAATAAGGTACACAGAGAAAAAAAAAGTTGTGATTTCAACGTTTTCTAATTTTATTTTAAAAGTTTGGGAAAAGTTGTATTCTTGAGTGCTAAAATATTCAATTTAAAAGCAAAATGTTTGATTTGATTGTTTTTTTCTCAGTGTAAAATTGTTATTTTTACAGCGGGACTACTCAGAACAAAAGTTAAAAAACAGTCGAACCAATTTTAATATTTCGTACTTCTGGCAACACATGCAACAAAAAATAATGTAGCTGGCAGCCCCTGATGAGCTGTCATTATTAAAACTTGGAGAAAAATAAGAAAAAAGTCCTTGTCTACCATGTAAGTTTTATTTTCGGACTGATTTTAAAATAATATTTTAATGGAAATTTATGATTTTTCAGATCATCATTCAACAGGTATTTGCTGGGCATAAACCGTTAAAACGTATCCATAGAGTCGTCCGTACGAAAAAAAACCCTGGAATGCGACGAAAAAGTGCTATAGTGTATGTTCCTATCCAGCCACCGAAGCAGGTAAAACATCGCAATACTGACGAAGCGGAAAATCCAGAAGCACAACAACGATGACGGAATGATTAACTCCATGAAGAGCGACGCATAATATTTACACTGCTCCGATGCGATCGTTGGTATACGCGAAATGGTGGGTTTTGGAAAGAATTTACTGTGATTCAGACACCCTTGCGAACCGGCTGCCCACTAAGTGACGCGGATTTGGCCGGTCGGAGACACCTTCGGAGGCTCAAGAGCACACGACACGGCGACTGCTCCAGGAGGGCTTTACAAAGATCGACCCCTACATACGCTGCTAGATGGTTGGCCAAATCGTTGGAGCAGGTCGGAATCTACCTGTGCTGTTCGGTACATGTTGCGTTCGCCATCCGGTTCACCGAGACGCTTCCGATTCTGTCACTTCGGAAAATAGTTTAAAAGAACAAAATGATGAAAAACAAACAAGGCTATGGTCATTTTGTTTACGGTTGTAAATTGTTGGTAAGTTTTAATTGATAACTATGTTTAACAAATGATATTCATATTTCATATTACTATATTAATTTCAGCAACACACCGAAATTCACGGCGGAATGGAGGGTATACATTCGGTAGAGATTATAGGAGGCGAGATAGGAGGTAGCAGCCGTATTTTGAGCATCAACTGTTTCGTCCGGCACATTTTTAACAAGACGGCACGAATAGGTACTGACCGTCCAACTACGAGGACCATTGACTATAAGAATCGAATTTCGTTTTCATTCCGGATCCGGTCATCAAGATGTTATGTAAAGTAAAATTGATCAAAATGATGGAAAATAAAAACGAAATATTGCTTTTTAAAAACTAAACAAATCAATGCGACAATTGTATTTAAAAAATAATAACTTGAAATGAAAGTTTTAACATCCTGTTGTTTTGAAAGTATCTTGTTGATTTGAAAAGAAAAACACATTTTATTTTAAGACGAAAACTCTTGTTTTGACAATAAATTGGCTCTTGCCGAAGCACAGTTTTTGCATTGGTAAATTCAACAGTCCTATACTTTCTACTGAAAATCACTAACGAATTTTCTTAATTTTACCAACGATTCTTTTATTTCTACTAACGATTTTTTTTTGTGTACGTGCCGTAGTAGTTCTTTTCCGTAGATCATCTGTGAAAAACAATTTATTGCAAAAATATGTACGTTCTGAGTTCGGAAAAGAATTTGAATTAGTGACTGATGCCAAGGCACGCTCGAATAGCGTGTTATCTATGCTCAAACGGATTCATGAGCTGCAGCTTTAATCCAAATTCAACTTCAGTGATGATTGTTTGGCGGTTGGTGAAATAATTCAAGCCTTCGAGCCTGTTCAAACTCTGCTGTGAAAACTGCACTCTATATGAAGCTGACGTGGCGCTCTAATTTATGTTGGAACAATTATCAAATTGAGCTAAAGAAATTTCCGCCACTTATTCTATGCTTTGAAGGAATAAATCCAAGAGAGCCGATCAGAATACCCCAATTTTTTTGCTTTTTTGAATAATTCTGCCGTGAAGAAATTGATCATAAACGATTTTGTCATTTTCTTCAAGACATCCAGAGCTACTTTGATTAAACAAGCGGACGCGATCTTGAAGCGTCTAATCATTTCTGATGCGATCGTAGAAACTGAGACAACGACCATACCGTACGATCGGTACGAAGAAGATGCCCTTATGGATATTTTTTCTGGTCCATCGATTAAAGAACAACTTGTGAAGAGACTGTAGCAGAGGCAAATACGTTGACGCCAGGATCCTTGCATACAATCCGTAAGGAATTTTCCATCTATGAATCTGGAGGGAAGGGAAGTACTTGACACTGATTTTCGACGGTCTTGGCACCATTCGTCCAACTTCGGTTGAACCAGAGAGGGAATTTTCAGTGCCAACAAAATCCAATGCGGATTGGGAGATGAGTCGCTCAGTATGTTATGTCTACTTCAGTTTCGTTTTGTCAAGCTCAACAAGCAATGATTTTAACATTTGAAGTTTGTCAACAAATGTTGTTTTTCATCCAAAAGTCCAAATCAAAAGTCTTTCATTTAATACCTGAAATTTTCACAAAAACCGGTATTCTACCGGTATTCCGGTATTGACTCTATCAAATACCGAATACCGGTATTTGTTAAAAATGGCCAATACCGACCACCCTAATCAATACGTATGACTGCTTCGAAAATGCGTGAGTGATCCGCCCCTCGCCTTCTAGCGCAATGTTGAACAACAGGCACGAAAGTCCATCACCTTGTCTTAGTCCCCGGCGCGATTCGAACGAACTGGAGTGTTCGCCCGAAATCTTCACACAGTTTTGCACACCATCCACCGTTGCTTTGATCAGTCTGGTAAGCTTCCCAGGGAAGCTGTTCTCGTCCATAATTTTCCATAGCTCTACGCGGTCTATACTGTCGTATGCCGCCTTGAAATCAACGAACAGATGGTGCGTTGGGACCTGGTATTCACGGCATTTTTGAAGGATTTGCCATACAGTAAAGATCTGGTCCGTTGTCGAGCGGCCGTCAACGAAGCCGGCTTGATAACTTCCCACGAACTCGTTCACTAATGGTCACAGACGACGGAAGATGATCTGGGATATCACTTTGTAGGCGGCATTAAGGATGGTGATCGCTCGAAAGTTCTCACACTCCAGTTTGTCGCCTTTCTTGTAGATGGGGCATATAACCCCTTCCTTCCACTCCTCCGGTAGCTGTTCGGTTTCCCAGATTCTGACTATCAGTTTGTGCAGGCAAGTGGCCAGCTTTTCCGGGCCCATCTTGATGAGGTCAGCTCCAATACCATCCTTACCAGCTGCTTTATTGGTCTTTAGCTGTTGAATGGCATCCTTAACTTCCCTCAAGGTGGGGGCTGGTTGGCTTCCATCGTCCGCTGAACTGACGTAGTCATCTCCTCCGCTGCCTTGACTTTCACTGCCTGTACTCTCAGCGCCATTCAGATGTTCCTCGTAGTGCTGCTTCCACCTTTCGATCACCACACGTTCGTCCGTCAAGATGCTCCCATCCTTATCCCGGCACATTTCGGCTCGCGGCACGAAGCCTTTGCGGGATGCGTTGAGCTTCTGATAGAACTTGCGTGTATCTTGAGAACGGCACAGCTGTTCCATCTCCTCGCACTCCGCTTCTTCCAGGCGGCGTTTCTTCTCCTGAAAAAGGCGGGTCTGCTGTCTCCGCTTCCGTCTATAACGTTCCACGTTCTGCCGGGTACCTTGCTGCAGCGCGACCGCCCGCGAATCCAGAATCTGTCTGCACTCTTCGTCGAACAATCGTCCCGTCGACTTCGACCCATATACCCGACGTTGTTCTCCGCTGCGTCGTTAATGGCTGCTTTAACTGTACTCCAGCAGTCCTCAAGAAGGTCCCCATTGAGCTTACCCTCTTCCGGCAACGCTGCCTCGAGATGCTGCACGTATGCAGTGGCTACATCAGGTTGCTTCAGTCGCTCTAGGTCGTACCGCGGCGGTCGTCGGTACCGAACATTGTTGATGACGGATAGTTTTGGGCGCAGTTTAACCATCACCAGATAGTGGTCAGAGTCGATGTTAGCGCCACAATATGTCCTGACGTCGATAATGTGAAAGAAGTACCGCCCATCAATCAAAACGTGGTTGATTTGTGATTCTGTCTGCAGTAATGATCACCAGGTGCACCGATACGAATGGCCATATTCTTGGAAGCGGCAAAATAAATTAGTCGTAGGACGTTTTCGTTCGTCAGCCAGTTATTGCTGAACTTTCCAATAGTCGGTCTAAACTTCTCCTTTTGGCCAACCTAAGCGTTTAAATCTCCTATGATGATTTTGACGTCATGGCTTGGGCAGCTGCCGTACTCACGTTCTAGCTGCGCGTAGAATGCGTCCTCATCATCATCAGTGCTTCCGGAGTGTGGGCTATGGACGTTGATTATCCTGAAATTGAAAAACCGGCCTTTGATCCTCAACCTGCACATTCTCTCATTGATTGGCCATCACCCTATCACGAGCCTCTGCATATCGCCCATCACTATGAAAGCTGTTCCCAGCTCGTGTGTGTTGCCGCAGCTCTGGTAGATGGTATGATTACCTTTAAACGTTCGCACCATTGATGCCTTCCAACAAACCTCCTGCAGCGCTACGATGCCGAATCCACGGTCCTTGAGCACATCGGCGAGTATGCGTGTGCTCCCGATGAAGTTGAGAGATTTGCAGTTCCACGAGCCTAGTTTCCAATCGCTAGTCCCTTTTCGTCGCAGTGGTCTTCGCCGATGGTTCCGGTCCATACTCTCTTGTTGATTGTTTGCTGCGTATGTTTTTTTAAAGGCAGGCTTGCAGGGCCTGACCCAAAACCCCCTAAATTTCCCGAGAACCATTCCTCCTTATTCCCGGTGGACCATGGTGCATAGTTTCATTTAGAGTCCCTCGCTGGCACTCGGACGATCATCAGTTGCCCCTAACGTGGAGAACAGACACTGTTGTGAGCCGATCCTGACATGGAGAACAGACGCTCAGTAAGATTTACACCTCCAGAGAGGAGCAAACCCTCCTTCCCTGTCAGCATACGACCATAGGTCCCACCGGGGTTGGTTACCCGATCTTCCCTAACGTTGCTCGAATCCCGGCCAGCACCACGAGGAGGTAGGGATAGGAGTTGCTGGGTAAGAGGCTAAGGACCGCAAGATGGGTCTATTTTATTCCTTCAGGTACGCTTAGCACCAATGGTACGCTTTACCCAACATTTGCCGTGCCATGCGTGCAGAAACTAGACCTGTGCGCCGCCGCCGCCGCCGCCGACGATTTTGGGTCGGCGCGCCGCCGATCATAATTTTGCCACGCCGATGACTAATCGCAATAAAAAAAATCAATTAACTTAAGTCGAGTCGAGCCAACACGAGACACTGAAAACGGCCTAAAAATTGAGGTCGAAATACGTATCTGTGAAGAAATACAGCGTGGTGGAGTTAATTGGAATAGTACTAAACTAGTCTTATGACAGTTCATAAATGTTGTTAAGATGGCTCTCGTCATAATTCAATGTCAAATCTTAAATTAATTGGTTGGTTGATTAGTTTGAGAGTTTGAATTAGGCTTTATCTAGTATAGCTAATAATACATAAATTGTTTAATTGATCTTTGGAATGTGTTAAGCCAAGGCCTCATTCAGTCGGGCACCTAAACTTGCAGGTGACTCGCAAAATGGGTTTGTTGTGGTTCTTAAGCTTTTGTGGGGCCTTGATACATGCCCAAGACGTTCTCATTCTTAAAGGATCTGCCATTGGTGCAGGTAAATTATTGCAGTTTAGAAATTTTAAGTTAAGTTGCACATTAGTAATTTTGACAATATTTATTTTTTTATTTACTTAAATCAGTTTTCTTTGTTTTTAGATTTGTGCTATATCCTAATAGCTTATAAGGTTGGCTTATAAGGTAAACTGATTTAGCAAAATATTTAAATCCCAACTGTAAATGCTTTACCGATTTTTTTTTGTTCCGACCTCCGAGTAAGTAATTTATATTTTGAAATCAATTTCTGAATATTACAAAACCACTTGCTGAGCATCAGCAAAGCAAATATTGCTGTGCAAATATTACGAGCATCAGTTAAAAGCGGTTCTTTTTTCTTTATTCACAGCTATTGTAACCCAGAACTGGGGCGTTATCGCCTCGCTGCATAGTATTTAGTCGAATTATTTTGTTAAAACGTCAGGTATTTTCAAACATTACAAAAATTTAATTTTATTTTATTGTCTTGAAATTATATAATACTGTTTTGTAAAAGCCTTATTGTAAAATTCCTGAAATTTCTGAGAATATCGTTTAAACATTCATTTATGAATTCCTTCGAAAAATACTCCAGAAATTAGTTCGGAAAAAATCAAGAATTTTTTTTGATAATTCCTCCGAAAAGTTTCTTTTAAAAAACCTCATAAGATTATTTAGAAATTAGGAATTTGGGTATTCCTTTGAAGATTCCTTACAAAATTTCTCCGAAAATTCCTTAAGAATTTTCATTATGGATTTCTTCAGAAAATCCTTTACGCATTTCTTTCGGAAATTGCTAAAGGAATGCTTTCGGATTTTGTTCCACGAATTCCTACATTCTCCTTCGGAGACTCCTTGAAGAATTCCTTTGGAAGCTTCTTTAGCAATTCTTGCGGAAATTTCTTAAGGAATTCCTTAAAAAATTCCATTCGTTTTCTTTTTTGTTTTTGAGAATTTCTGCAGACATTTTTTGAGGATTTTTTCGGAAATTTTTCGTTTTGAAATTGTTTCGGCAATTAGGCCGATACAAATATTTAAAATCTATTTTGTCTCCCTCCTCCTCGGATTTTTTTTGCCAAAAAATAATATAACAAAATAAAATTCGGATAATTTTGAGGATTTTCAAAACTTTCTTTAACAAATCCGAGGAGTTTTTTGATTTTTTTCATTTTAATATTTATTTTTTAATATCCCCCCTTGACCTTTCGGAGACCAGTAGGACAAAATGTCAATTAAATATTTGTAACGGCCTTATTTCATGAATCGCTAGAAAAAAATCTTCTAGATTTCCATACGAAATTCATTCAAAATTTGCCTAAGGAATTTCTTCAGAACATCTTCCAGCAATTCCTTTAAAACATTCTCCGGGAATTCTTCCGGAACTTCCTGCAGGAATTTCTTCGAAAATACCTTCATCTTTCCGAAAGTCTTTTAGTGTTTGTTGTTTATTTTTAGATTTTTTTTCGATAATTCAATAAGTAACATCGCAAACAACTTTATTTTCAATAAATTTCAAAAGTTTTCCTGGGAGATCTACCGAAAAAAATCTGGAGAAATCTCCGAAGGAAATTTCGAAGGTTTTTCGAATAATCTTTGAAAGAAGTCCCTGGAGGAATATCCGGAAGTATTCTGAGCGGTATTTTTTTGATTATTTAAGAAATAAAATTCTGGAGGAGTTCCCAAAAAAATTTTTGGAGGCTATTTTGAAGAAATTTGTTTAGGGTTTAGTGCAGGAATTTCCAAATAAATTGTTGAAGGCATTCCCAAAAGAGAACCTGAATGGTTTTTCGTAAATTAATCCTAAAGGAACATAAAAAGAGTTTTTGAAGGTAAAATACTTCCCTAAAGAATTCCTGAAGGAATTTCCAGATAAATCCGCAAAGGTATTTTTGAAGGATTTTATGATGGAATTTCCGAAGGAATTCTTGAAAGAAATAACGAAGAAATTCCCATTAGAATCTCAGAGAAAATGCCTACTGGTATTTCTGATGTGATTCCTAGATTTCCTCAAGAATTCCTTTGGAATTTTTCCCAGTAATTTATTCGCAATTTCCTCCAGAGATTCCTTTGAAGATTCGTCCAGGAATTCCCTAGGAAATTGCCTCAAAAAGATCTACAAAAACACCTCCGGAAACGAATTCCAGAAAGTTCTTCGGAAATTCTTTCGGATATTCCTTAAAATTTACATCAGGAATTACGTCAGAATTTCCTACACGTATTCCTGTGTTTAAGAAAACCATAGGAAATTTGCTAAGGTTCGTTCTTTTGGAAATTCCTTTAAAAATGTCGTAGGAAATTGCTTTAGGAATTTCTTCATAAAATTATTTAGAAATTCTTTCGTAACTCCCTTAGAAATTCTTTCGGATGTATCTTCCGAAAATCATTCGCAAATCGCTTTTTTTCTTTTCTTTTTTTTCAAATTTCTCTAAAAATCTTTGAAAGTTTGCTTAGGAATTTCTTCGGAAATTAATATGGAGGATTATTTTAGGAATTCCTCCGGATAATTTATAAAAAAAACATTGGAAATTTTTAAGAAATTCCTCTATGGGTTCCTTAGCAAGTTCTTTGGCATATTTTCCTGAAATTCCCATAGGAATTCTTTCAGAACTACCTTAAGCAATTCCTTGGGAATTTCTACGGGTAATTCTTTGAAAATTCTTCGGTAACTTGAGGAAGAAGTTCTTGGTCATTTCCCTCAGTAATTCTGTCTCAAACCTAGTCACATTTTGTTTTAATGCAGGTTTTATAACACTCTTGAAGAGTACATTATCTTCAAGAGCGTTGTCAAACTTAAAATGTTACTTGGGGACATTCTCCATTTCTTTTGATTTTTTTTCGGGAATCTCTTCAGAAATTCATTCAAAGAAATTTCTTTGGAAATTGGTTTTGGGAACCATTCGGAAATTCTTCTAGGAATTTCCTAGAACATTTTTCCGAAATTTACTGAAAAGCTTATTTATTATTTTTCTGTGGGAATCCTTCGGTTCTCTAATGTGAACTATTTTTGAAGTCGGTGCTTCCGGGCAGTTATAAGATACCTATACATATAATAAGCAAGGCCTGCGTACCCAAACCTTTGTCCCTTATGACGAAAAACGAGTTTACTTTTAGCAAGGAAACAAGCTAGTTCGGTTTTGTATTTCCTTGGTGTGATTTGTGGGAAGTCCGTCGTGGGATCAATAGTGAAGTTCAGACGAAGTATTTTTACGTATTTACGTATTTTTAAGTTCTTTTGAAAATTACTTCAAAAATTTTGCCAGAAATGTCTTTATTCCCTCGGAGAGTCCTTTTTGAACCCCTTCGAAGATTTTTTCAGCAATTTCTTCGGAAATTGTTTTAGGATTTTTTTCGGAAACTATTTCATTCCTTAATAAATTTCCAAATGAAATCCTGAAAGAATATTCTATGGTTTTACCTGTGGTTTTACTAAAGAAATTTCCCAACGAGAGCCTTCATGGTTTTTGAAAAAATGCCTATATGAGTTTCCGCAGAATTTCTTATAAGGTTTTACAAAGGAACAACGTCAACAAAAATCGTACTTTCCTCGGAAAATCTCTTCAGGAACCCACCAAGAACTTTTTTTGTCATATTTAACCATCTTTTAAGGAAAATATTCATATTGGTAGGTCATCGTGCCCCAGTCTTACTCAGCGAGAGCTCATTTTAGTTATGTTGATCATCTATTGAGATTTGTGCATACAAGAACGCGAGGTGGGGAGTAAACTGTCCATTGTGGTTGTCATTAGTGGATTCCATCGTGAATGTCCTTCCGGGATCCAAGGGTCACAGCAGGTGAACGAACTGCAAATTCCCTAAATATACTAGATATGCAGCCGCTCAGACATTGCCCAATTGTATATGTAACTCAAATAATAGTAGTTAGAATTTTTCTGAAATTTAGAAATATTGAGAAGTAAATCGACTGGACTTTATCAAAATCCTGATTTAGGAAAGCTTTTGGAAAAAAATATTAACAAATTAGTCCTATGACACCGAAGTCTAATTCTCAATATTGCTCAAGGGTTACGAATAGTGTTCTGCTTCACTTCGTTGTTAAATTTTGATTAATCAAAATCAAAGAATAATAAAATAGTTTCAATTTAAATAACATTTTGAGGAACTTATTAGTGTCGCTGGTAATTTACTATGAAATGTGCTGTTTGATGATGATCAAATATTACAATTTAAATCCACTGAAGTCGATTTTTATACGTGCGATTCATACCGTGTGAATCAAAACCGCGTGAATTAAAAAAATCCGCGTTAAAATTTATTTTTTTAGCCATTGATTTTTCATCCACGCCGGTTCACGCCGCCGCCGATAAAAGCCAACGGCCCGCCGCCGGGGCAAAAGTGACCACTACGCCGCCGCCGCCGATTATACGACCGGCGCACAGGTCTAGCAGAAACTACCGAATCAGTGCTCGGGATGAAATGGATCACAGCCGAAGACGACGAAACGCGAACTCCTGAAAGTGGTCATGAGCCTTTTTAATCCCTTGGAATTACTGTTCTTTTTCCTAGTCCACGGCAAGGTATTGATGCAAGACATTTGGGCGTCTGGAATCGGTTGGGATGATCGAATCAGCGATCAGCTCTACACCCGTTGGCGTCTATGGACCAACTGCTATCCGCAATTGGACACTGTGCGGTTTCCTCGCTGCTATTTTTGTGCTCCATTTCCCAATAACTTTGACAGTACAGAGCTCCATGTTTTCGTCAACGCTAGTGATTCCGCTTATGCTTGCGTTGCATATTACCGTCTTGAAACAGAGAACGGAATTCATGTAACACTGATCTGCTCGAAAAACAAGGTAGCGCCACTCAAGGTACTATCAGTCTCTCGCTTGGAATTGAAAGCAGCTGTCAGCCGAACTCCCAGATGCTGGAATCAGTGCACAGTTATCATACTTACCCTATTCGTCGAAGGTTCCTCTGGAGCGATTCAAGTACCGTGCTGGCATGGTTTGGTCTGAACATCGTCGATACAATAAATTCGTCGCCGTCCGGATTGGCGAGATCCTTACCGCAACAGATGTCAGTGAATGGAGATGGGTTCCGGGTTAAATACAGCAGACCTCGCTACTAAGTGGAAGAATGGGCCAGATTTTTCGCCGGACACTCCTTGGTTCGACGGACCGTCGTTGCTTCACCAGCCGGAAGACTTCTGGCCACAACAAATGTAAACAACAACCATCAGCGAAGGACTGAAGACTATTCACACCCATTCTACGGCTGCTTCGTTAACCGACCCATCACGTTCCAGCAAGTGGTTCCGCCTGCAACGAACGATGGCGTTTGTACTCCGGTTCAACCTAAAATGTAGACGAAGTGGTTTTACACCACAACTTGGCATTATCTGCCAAGACGAGCTGAAACGTGCTGAGGAAGAACTCTGGAAGGTAGCCTTTCCGGAAGAAATGTCCATCCTCTAGGAAAGTCAAGGTTCACCTGATGCGCGTCACTGACGCGTAGCTAAATCCAGCCCGATTTATAAGAAATGGCAATTTATAGACGAACGTGGAGTACTACGTCTTCGTGGCCGAATTGGTGCCATAACATTCGCATCAACTGAAGCTAAGTACTCTGCGATTCTTCCCCGACAACACATAATCACCCTCCTAATTACAGACTGGTACCATCGTCGTTTCCGCCACGCCAATCGCGAAACCGTCGTCAACGAGATGAGACAACGCTTCGAAATCTCCAAGCTGCGCGCCTTGGTCGAAAATGTCTCGAAAAACTGCATGATATGCCGAATGAAGAAAGCCGCGCCACGTCCTCCCGCAATGGCTCCATTTCCAGCGACTCGTTTGCCACCATTCGTTCGGCCATTTAGCTTCGTTGGGGTGGACTATTTCGGGCAGGTATTGGTCAAAGTGGGAAGGAGCCAGGTGAAGCGGTGGAGGTAGTACACAGCCTGTCCTCTGAATCCTGCATCATGGCGGTACGACGCTTCGACGTTCGTCACGGGTACCCGGCCGAGTTCTATTCGGATAACGGAACATGCTTCCAAGGCACGAGTAAGGAATTGCAGAAGGAAGAGATAACGATACGGAATAACGCATTGGCCACTACGTTTACAACCACTCAAACTCGATGGTGCTTTATACCTCCTGCCGCCCCTCATATGGGAGGCGCATGGGAGCGCCTCGTTCGCTCTGTAAAGGAAGCTATTAGAACCATAGCACAGGCCCAGCGTACACCGGACGATGAAGTTCTCGAGACGGTGCTGATCGAAGTTGTGGCTCTCGTCAACTCAACAAATGCGACAAATGTCCAGCATATGATTCTGTGAGTAGCCCGGCCGTATTACGAAGCAGCTGGAGACTTTCTCAAGCCATAGCCCAACGTTTCTGGGCAAGATGGATCAAAGGGTACCTGCCAGTAATTACATACGGGTCAAGGTGGTTCGAAGAGGTTCGGGACATTCAACCGGGAGATTTGGTGTTGGTTGTTGGTGTAACGGCGAAAGACTCGACAGCAGTACTCGACCTTATAGATAGGAGTGAACCAATCGCATGTCTCGCAGAGCAACAGGAACGTGACTAGGGTTCGCGGGAGGGAGGTGTCACATCACCCTCTGCCAATCATCCACTGTGGCGAGTTTGTTCTGCGGTCATCATCATTCACTCAATCGTTGACCAATATAGCGATACACTGACCACCAGCGCAAAGAAAGATGGAATAGATGATGAACTATAACAAAAATAAATTGTTCCTCGTAAAGTTTCATGCTGCATTAAAAACTGTTACAATAAGTTAATTTCTATCTTAAACGTATACTTGAAACTATTGTGCTACTTATACCCCTAAGACTAAACTGCCGTAATCTGAAAAAGTGGCGTATGCGCCATTTTACAACATACATGTTTTCCATTTTTCTGTTAAAGAGTACGATGAGAACTACTCGTTAACACCATTTTTGGAAAATGGCGTATACGTCACTTTGCCAGATTACGACAGTAAAGTGCCAATAACTGGATACAGGTAACGAACGAAACAAATAATTATGTATAAAACATGCAATTATGATATATTAAAATTAACCTAAATTGATTGCAGACCTATGTAGATTCTACACCCGATCAGTGGCGACGGGAGTGGGTGGGACAAGTAGGACTTGTCCTACGCATGAACACACCTGGGTAGGACAGTCGAAGCATTGTCCTATCCATGATTATGGTAAGAACATTCATTTTTCATTTATTCAGACTAAGGCCGAAGTGGCCGGTGCTGTATATAAGAGTCTTCTCCATTCGGCTCGGTCCATGGCTACACGTCACCAACCACGCAGTCTACGGAGGGTCCGCAAGTCATCTTCCACCTGCTCGATCCACCTTGCCCGCTGCGCACCTCGCCTTCTTGTGCCCGTCGGATCGTTGTCGAGAACCATTTTCACCGGGTTATTGTCCGACATTCTGGCTACGTGCCCGGTCCACCGCAGTCGTCCGATTTTCGCGGTGTGAACGATGGATGGTTCTCCCAACAGCTGATGCAACTCGTGGTTTATTCGCCTCCTCCACGTACCGTCCGCCATCTGCACCCCACATAGATGGTACGCAGCACTTTCCTTCCGAAAACTTCAAGTGCGCGTTGGTCCTCCACGAGCATCGTCCAGGTCTCGTGTCCGTAGAGGACTACCGGTCTAATGAGCGTTTTGTAGATAGTCAGTTTGGTTCGGCGGCGAACTCTATTCGATCGGAGCGTCTTGCGGAGTCCAAAGTATGTACGATTTCCAGCCACTATGCGTCTCCGAATTTCTCTGCTGGTATCATTTTTGGCAGTGACCAGTGACCCCAAGTACACACATTCTTCAACCACCTCGATTTCGTCACCACCGATGCCAACTCGCGGTGGGTGGCTCACATTGTCTTCTCTTGAACCTTTTCCTATCATGTACTTCGTCTTCGACGTGTTGATGACTAGTCCCATCCGCTTGGCTTCCCTCTTCAGTCTGATGTAGGCTTCCTCCATCTTCTCAAAGTTACGTGCCATGATATGTAATGTCGTCGACGAAGCCAAATAGCTGGACTTATTGAAAATTGTACCACTCGTGTTAATCCCTGCTCTTCGTATTACCCCTTCCAAAGCGATGTTGAATAGCAGACACGACACGACACCTTGCCGTAACCCTCTGCGGGTTTCGAAGGGACTCGAGAATGTCCCTGAAACTCGAACTACGTACATCACCCGATCCATCGTCGCTTTGATCAATCGTGTCAGTTTATCCGGAAAACCGCGTTCGTGCATTAGCTGCCATAGCTGGTCCCGATCGATTGTATCATATGCGGCTTTGAAGTCGATGAATAGATGATGTGTGGGCACGTTGTATTCGCGGCATTTCTGCAGTACTTGGCGAATGGCGAACACCTGGTCCGTGGTGGAGTGTTCGCCCAAAATAACATGCCATATGGATAAGTATAAGATCTAGTACTGTTTCAATTTCTTGATCTAAAAACCCCAGATTAATCCACCTAGCGGTGATGGAGCCTTTCTCGTGTGTTATTAAAATAGTATTTTGGCCATAACTTCTGAGCCCATAGTCCGATCAGGTCAATTTTCAATAGGAAATAATGGGACAGGAGTGACACATTCGCCACATTTTTTTTGGGTGGGTGCGCACAGACACACACAAACATCACCTTAATTCGTCGATCGGTATATAACACTATGGGTCTCCGGGCCTTCTATAAAAAGTTTATTTTTGGAGCGATCATATAGCCTTTACGTTCACACTTAAACTAAATCGCAGATTTCAGTTAAACTTCATCGAAATCTCAACAGCAGAACTGCTCGGTAAATAATTTTACAGATTGTTGGTGGCTTTGACAGTTTGACAATCACAGAAAATTGGTGAAATAATTACCGAACAGTTCTGCTGATGAGATTTCTGTGAATTGAAGCAAAATTCACCGAAATCTGTGAAATGATTTAAGTGTGTAGGTACTTAGTGTACGAGAAAGGCAAAAATATTGTTTAAACGTTTCAAAGTCTCTCAGAGGGTTGAAAGTTTATCAGAGATTAAACTGACAATCGTGGAGGTTTCCGGGATTGTAAAAGACAAAACTATTCTGAGATTTTCCAAGAAGCCTTGAAGTTTCTTATATTTTTTGCTCTTCCATTAAATGGGAAGGTACAAACTCGTCTTATGACAAGTGGAGACATTCCACTAAAAAGCTCAAAATAATTTTCTTAACACTTGGTACAACTTGAGATTCATTCACTCGTCTGCGCCAATCTTAGATTTCTCTGAAAATTCCTTTGGACATTCCGTCAAGATTTGGTTCAGAAATTCGGATATACCTTCTGAACATCCTTCACAAATTCCTTTAGAAATATCTAAGGAATATGTTTTGAGAATTCATTCGAAAATTGTTTCAGAATTCCTCAAAAATTATCTAAAAACTTTTCAGAAATTCATTTACGGTCATATAGGAATGGAAGGATTGTAAGTCCGACTCTCGTTGCTACTAGAGACCGAGTATACCTCCTTCCCTTCATATATGACCGTAAGGACGTGACCGGCGCCGATATTCACTTAAATATTTGAGCTTGAGAATGGGTAGCTAATTCCAAGCCCCATTTATCGTGTTCTCTGTACAATTCCGCAAGTTTCAGTCAGTCTCGGAGTAGCAATTGCGAATTGTGCGGTCATAATGCTCATGCTCAATATTGAGCGCAGCCTTTCCGCTCAAACAGAGCTAGTTTTGTCGGTATCTGTAGGTAGCTTAGGAAAATTTGTCAAGAAACTTGCCAAGGAACCGTAAATGCATTTCTGAAGGAGTTTTTGAAAATTTTTGGAGGAATTCTGAAACAATTTTCGAAGGAACTTCTTAAACATTTTCCGTACACTCAGCGAACTGGACTATCGAAATTCATAACTGGCGCCTTATGAATCTTCGACAGATTATTCCACCATCAGTGCTTCTTATACGCTGTTACCTTCCCGAGTATTCAAGCGTCGATGGGCGTGTGGTCTACATATCGGCCTTTCGACCCCGACGTCCATGGTTCGAACCCAGTCTGCCGCAATCAACTTTTTTTAAATGAAAATCATCGTTCATAATGCAAAATATTGAAATTCATACCGATTCCTTGTGGCAAATTTTCATAAGGCGTTTGATTGAAAATCATACGTCCATTTTCCTCAGTGTAGATATTCCAAAAGTAATTTGCGAAGGATTTTCAGAAGGTATTTCAGAATTTCTGAACGAAGTCTTGACGGAATGTCCAGAGGAATTTTCGGAGAAATCTATGATTGCCGGAAATTCCTTCAGAAGTTACTTTGAAAAATAATTCAGGAATTTCTTCGGGTATTCCTTCAGGAACTTTTTGAAGAATTCTTAAGGTCACTCCTGACGGAATCCAAGTTTAAAAGTGCTCGCGTTTTCGGGGGCACACCACTCGATACGGAATCAACGCACAACTGTCATTTTTATTTTTCACGCATGCGGCGATGCAGCAAAACTAAATCAACAAAAATGACAGTTGTGCGTTGCTTCCGTATCGAGTGGTGCGCCCCCGAAAACGCGAGCACTTTGAAACTTGGATTCCGTCAGGAGTGACCTTAAGGAAATTTCGTGCTAGAGCTTTGCAAGAAATTCCTGAAGAAGAAGAATTTCTGAAGGAATTTTCGGAAGAATAGCTTAACGATTTGCCCAAAATTTTCCTAAACAAACTTCTGAATCCAGCCCAGGGCTAATAAAGACAAAAAAAAACTTATGAAGGAATGCATGGAGGAAATTCCGAACTAATTCCTTGGGGAAATTCCGAGGAATACCCGAAAGAATTTCCGAAAGACATTCTGGAATTCATTTCCGCAGGAGTTTTTGTAGAACTCCTTGATGAAATTATCAATTCCGGGAGATCGAAGTAGACAGCGCGTGTGGATGGCAGTTTTTCAATTTAGCTGCCAATTTTTTTTTGTGGGTTACTGTTCAAGAATTCATCAATTTCATCGCCTCAATCTGTTGGAACTTAAATAAAATCAAGACCTATAAGAAGTTCTATGAAGGATGTTCTTCGCTTGTAGCAGATGATGAAGGACAATAGATATTTCAACCTCCATTACCTCCAGTTTGAAGAAGAAATTCTTTCATAACCCAAATTCGGTGAGCCCTTTCCGATTTATACTTCTGTTCCACTCTGTTAGCTCTCGTCATATCTTTATCCCAATTTGATTTTCTTAAATTTATTAGTAGCATTCCCACGGAGTTGTGAAACTTGTACAACATTTGAACAAGACAATTTTTTAAAGCTTTTTAGTGGAATGTCTGCAATTGGCATAGGACAGGTTGGGTACTGTCTTATTTTGTTCCGCCACTTGATTGTAGTTTTGCGGATGCGTATTTCGGCCTCAGCGGTGGGGCCGTTTTCGAAGTCTCGCACTTGACTCAATTCTAGTGCGAGACAGTGGAGGCGGCCTTGCTGAGGTCAAAGTGCGTGTATGTAGAGTCGGAAGGTGGAATTGTGTTTTTTTTTGTGTTTTATTTAGCAGATAGATACCCACCCAACAATAGCAATATACAAAAGAGTTTGTTTGATTTGGTTTATTTTTGGCTTTTGATTTTTTCGCATGTCTTGTCTGGATCTTGGGTTATTTTTTCCCAAAAACAAAAAAAAAATAATCCGAAATTTATTGTAGACAATCTCATGAATGTAGGGTAAAATGCCCAATAGTGGACCCCCTAGTAGCGAAATTTTGCTCTTCCTGGCATAATGAGTGGAAATTTTCAAAATATTAATTTTGCGTGATATCTAATATCAAGCTCTGCATCTCCTCTTCACGATACATACATAAAACACTCAAATACTCGACGTTATACTTTGAAATTAACATTGTAAAGTCGGACTGAATTTGCCCTATAGTAGACCCCCTGGGGGTCCATAATAGGAAATTGCTTCCCTATAGTCGACACTTCATTTGATTTTCATGTTTCGTTTCGGGACGTTCTTCCCTATTATGGACCCCCCAAAATATTCCTATAATGGACACTCTCGTGTTTATTTTTTATAGAATTGTAAAAAATCATCTAATTTTACTTTCCATAGCATTTTCAATGTATGTAATCAAATCGTAGGATTGTAAGGTAGGTTCTCCCGATGGAATTTCATAGCAAAATGTTTCCATTGTGCTGTAATAATGAAAAAATGCCTGGAGGGTCCACTATTGGTTGAGGGTCCACTATTGGGCATTTTACCCTAAATATTTCAATATCCATCAAATACTTATGATAAATACATACACCTTAAGCTACATTTTAAGATAGCAAACTGTGTCGCTGTCCTGAAAAAAATGATAGAATTACTGTTCAAAACAAAAATATACTGAATTAGATGAAGCTTAACATCCTGATATGATTCGATATGTTTCATTTTCCCCAAATCTATTTCATTTCCCTCACGTTTTCGTAATATTACGATTAATAACATTACTTTATATTTACATACCTTTGCACACATCACCATACATTTTTAAATATTCCAAATACAGTCTGATTGATTTCTCCATACTGTATATCAAATATCCCTTCCTCTCTTTAACCCTCTCTTTCCCACAAAGATTTCAATAGGAAGGAATCACCTATGAAAAAGATGCTAGAACAAGAGTTATTTGGCATAGCTAAAATTAGTGGAAAACAAAAAAAAAAGTTTTTGATTGTAAATCAATTGTTACTTGATTGTTTTCAATATTTATTATATTTCAACTATTTTTACACTAAATTAATTATATTAGCAGTCTAATGCTACCATAAAGTTTTGCCAAATAATGCTTTTTGTTGTTGAAACAATTCGATAAATGTTGGAAGGTGCAAAATTTGATGGAGCTCTACACTGCTGTTATAGGCATAACTGTCCCATGCACATAGGAAATCCCAGCAAACATGGGAAGGAAAGGGTTAATGTTTCCATATATTTACAAATACAGATATTTACTTTTACTTCAATGTTTTCATATATTTACAAACCTTCAGGTTTTTACAGTTTTGAAAATATTTTCACTAATTTCTGTATATTCTTAAACATATTAATGTGTTTTAATTTTTTATAAAAGACAAATCTGAATATTACCAGCGGGTGACCTGAGATACATTCCGCTGTCTATACTATTGATATAAAAACAATAATTCAAGTTTATATTTCGAGTTAACAGATTAGTGCGCGTCGATTCGGTCTTTGTTTTCTCTTCGTCGCAGAATCATGAAGGTAAAGAGTGCAAGTTTATTCGTGTTTTGTGTTGGACGCAGTACGTCGCGCGGTTATCAAAATATCTGATTCTGCTGTGTGGGCGAGTAAATTGGAAAGTGAAACAATCAGTTCAGTGCAGATTTGATCGTGTTTTGTATTGAACGTGAAATTATCGGAGATCGCGTCCAAACGTGTTTTCTTCAGTAAGCAGAACAATCGGCTGGTCATCAAAATTTTGTTGTGCTTTGTGCGGTAAGCAGAACGATCGGCCGGTAACCGAAATTTTGTTCTGCTTTGTAAATTTTAAAAAAATTAGTTTTGTTTTCATCGATCAAACTACACGCTATACACGGCATACCGTTTACCAAAACGAACCCTGCCACACTCCCTACCCCATATATCCAACATCCCAGTGATTTCTCGTGGAAGTGCAGATGACTCGTCGGCTTCCATCAAAGCGAGTATCACGTCAACATTCTCCTACCCATTCCTTAATTGACCTGCATTCGGACACGGCCGGCGCTGGTATTGCTTATTTTTTGGGTCACCAGTTTTGACGTAGGACTTACGTCTCTCTTTACTATACCGGGTGTCATTTCAATTTTTTTTAAATCGACCGCGTTACGCTGTGTTGAAAGATTTCAAACGTTAATAGCTTTTGCCCTATTGAACAGTTTTCTGCGATTAACCACTCAATCAACAGCTTTCAAGTATGCCTTTCATATTCATGCTTGATAATATCCGAAAACTTGTTTCAATAGGCCCAAAACTGTTTTCAAAGCAAAATATTGAATTCACGAGAACCTATAAATATGAGTACCGCATCATTCTTGCATCATTCCATTGCCACGCTCTGATTGGTGCAGACGTCAGCGAATGAGCTCTCGCTAGGTCAGGAAGGCATAAAAAAGCGCAGCACGATTTTTTTCCTCTCAATCTGACCCTGAGATCTGACAAGAACAGGCAAAGCAACCACAGCATCGCCAGAACTTTTGAAGTGTTGCTCCATCGTCTCAGCCACGCTATCGCAAACTTAAGTTTTCTCAAGAGCAAGGCAGAATCGTCAGCATCATCGGCATTTTCGGTCTGGCATTGTCGACGTCGAGGCCACCGCACAAAGGAGAAGCCTACCGGACAGTAAGCGCGGCTCGGCGGTGTGACGATAGACTGTCAATGACAACACTGGTCAAGTCAAGCCAAAATTTTCAAAACGACTTATCTGCTTTTGTAAATATAGATTCAAACGACGATTTGACGAATCTGATAGCTCTCCCACGCAAACCAACACCATAAATAGGTAGGTGAAGGTTTCCGCTACCTATTGATGATGTTGGTTTGCGTGGGAGAGCTATCAGATTCGTCAAATTGTCGTTTGAATCTTTGTTTACAAAAGCAGATAAGTCGTTTTAAAAATTTTGGCTTGAAGTGATATGAATGAATTATTGACAGTGGCTGATTTTCTACCCGCCACTTCCACAGCCAGGCACTATCGTATATGCGCAAATAGGTGGCATGTGTTAACCTCCAGAAATGTATATGGCGAAAGACATCTAACGCGGGTTTTCTCAAAATTAGGAACTTTTCATGAAAAACTATATGGTACCGGTTATGATGGATGGTGTTCGCTAGTACGCCTACCAAATATTTTTTTCGATTAAGGTGCTTAAATTTGAAAAATCGAACCTTAGATGCCTTTCGCCACACTGATTTCAGAAAGTTAACTTCTAGTGTGCCCCTGTACGTTCAAAGTGGACGATTCATTGATCAAGTTTTCTCGGCCGATGGCGTTTGGTATTCCCGCAAACATCGATTCATAATGATATTTTTGAACAATCATAAACTCCCAGTTGAACATCTCAAATAGAAATTTACATCTTACATTGTTAATGGATCTACTAAAGAGTTTTGACGTAGGACTTACGTCTCTCTTTACTATACCGGGTGTCATTCCAAAATATTCAAATCGACCGCGTTACGCTGTGTTGAAAGATTTTAAACGTTAATAGCGTTCGTCTCAATGGACGAATGCATGAAACTGTTTTCAATGAAAAACATTGAGATCAAGGGAACCTATAAATATGGGTACCGCATAATTCTTGCATCATTCCATTACCTATAAAGCCATAAAAAAGGGCAACGCGATTTTTTCCTTTCATTCTGACCGGGACAAGCGAAGCAACCGCATCATCGATTGAACAGCTCTCACTCTTTTAGCAGGGAATGAAGTCTGCATCGACCGCTTTTTCGGCTCGACACCATCGAAGCCACCATCATCAGCCAAAACCTAGACAGTACAGCAGCAGTCCACCCTACAGACCCGACAAAGCAGCAATGCTGAGCAGATACCGGCAGCAGCAACAGAGTCGAGCCGAGACCGGCCGGCATCGATGATGAGCCGAGACAGGCTGAAAAAAGCCACATGATGCAGCATGTATGTCCAAAAAACAAACGGTTCTTCAGAGAGCCAATAATAGAGATCAATATCAAAGCTTTCAATACCCTTCGGGATAGAAATTGTACTTAGGTGCCAAATCCAATATTCTAGTGATAAAATTTTATGCGTGATTTTCATAAATAGCGTCTTTTTTATACCACCACTAGGAATTCACGGTTATTTGAAAAGATCGTTTTCTTACTTTTTGGACTTAGCCGAAGCAAACATCCTTTTCAAGGCTCTAAGAGTTAAAATAATGTTCTCTTCAGTCGCTATCGCATGGATTAGGAGGCCCTACATCCCTGCTGGGCCAACTTGTGGCTTATTTCAGGCAGTCCTTCAGCGGGAAGGTTGCCACTGTCGAGGCTAATATTCCGTGACCGGACAGATACTTCCTGAATTGTTTTTGATGATTCTTGTTCGAGGTAGATTTGGTTTCTGTGTCGGTTTGATGAGAAGATTTTGCCAATGAATGGTATGCAACGCCGATTATTTATCGAAAATAGTTAATGTGAGAAATTTGAACATATTATGTATCTTAAAGGCATAGTCAAGTCAAGTCCTACGTCCACTTAGCGGTTATGTCACAGACATTACCCACTGTTCGTTTTTACACATTGAAGATGATGTTAGTCCCAAACTTCATCTGTTGGTTCTCTGTGTAATTACAGCTGACCTGGCAATAACGGAGGAGCAACCGTGGGCGGTCAATCATGCTCATGCTCATGCTCATGCTCAACTCCTTGATGAAATTATCAATTCCAATTCCAATTTTCTAATTTCAATTTCTGGCCGAAACTCCACAGGAATTTCTGGAAGAAATTGCACATCAATTACTGGGAAAACTCTAGGAATTACTTCAGAAACACGTTATCTCCGAAATTCTATTAAGCATTTCTTCATAAATTCAGGGGGCAGCAGGGACTATGTCCAAGGGCTTGACGATCCCTCCCCAGGCCATCTGCGAGTTGTGGCGCCTGCCTAGGATGTGGTGGGGTTTGACAGTGGGCCCTGTTAAACCTCTATAAAAAGCTGCATGAATCCGCAAGTAGGCTCCGCCAAAGCGACCGTGTGCCGCTCAAAGCGCTGGGAACCGGCTTCATAGTGCTGAGAAACATGCGCCAACGCGTGATTGGGTGGCATCCAATCAACGCAAGGATGTGCAAGCTGAGGATAAAAGACCGTTTCTTCAACTATAGCATCATCAACGTGCACTTCCCACACAAGGGAGATCCGACGATGAGAAAGAAGCGTTCTATGCGCAGCTGGAGCAGACATACGATGGATGCCCACTGCGGGACGTCAAAGTCGTCATCGGTGACATGAACGCACAGGTAGGAAGGGAGGAAATGTATAGACCGGTCATCGGACTGCATACCGTATCGAATGACAACGGCCAACGATGCATAAACTTTGCAGCCTCCCGCGGAATGGTAGTCCGAAGCACTTTCTTCCCCCGCAAGAACATCCACAAGGCCACATGGAAATCACCTAATCAAGTAACGGAAAACCAAATCGACCACGTTCTAATCGACGGTAAATTCTTCTCCGACATCACGAACGTACGCACTTACCGCAGTGCGAATGTTGAAATCGACCACTACCTCGTTGCAGTATGTCTGCGCTCAAAACTCTCGACGGTGATCAACACGCGTCGGAGTCGTCCACCGCGGCTAAACATTGGGCGGCTACAAGACGGTAGACTAGGCCAAGACTACGCGCAGCAGCTGGAAGTGGCACTCCCAACGGAAGAGCAGCTAGGCGCAGCATCTCTTGAAGATGGCTGGAGAGATATTCGATCCGCCATTGGGAGCACCGCAACCGCTGCACTAGGCACGATGGCTCCGGATCAGAGAAACGACTGGTATGACGGCGAATGTGAGCAGTTAGTTGAGGAGAATGCAGCATGGGCGAGATTGCTGCAACACCGTGAAGAGACGGAGGAACTGTACCGCGCTAATAACGCACGAAAGTTCTATCAGAAGTTGAACCGTTCACGTAAGTGTGTCCCATCTACAAAAAGGGCGATAAGCTGGATTGTAGCAACTACCGCGCAATCACATTGCTGAACGCCGCCTACAAGGTACTCTCCCAAATTTTATGCCGTCGACTTGCACCAATTGCAAGGGAGTTCGTGGAGCAGTACCAGGTGGGTGTTAAGGGCGAACGCTCCACCACGGACTAGGTGTACGCCATACGCCAAGTACTGGAGAAATGCCGCGAATACAACGTGCAGCCGCATATGATTCAATCGATCGGGACCAGCTATGGCAGCTAATGCACGAAAACTGATTTCCGGATAAACTGACAAGGTTGATCAAAGCGACGATGGATCGGGTGATGTGCGTAGTTCGAGTTTCAGGGGCAACGCGAGTCCCTTCGAAACGCGCAGAGGGTTACGGCAAGGTTACGCAAGGGTTACGGCAAGGTCTTTCGTGTCTGCTATTCAACATCGCTTTGGAAGGGGTAATACGAAGAGCAGGGATTAGCACGAGTGGCACAATTTTCAATAAGTCCGTTCAGCTATTTGGCTTCGCCGATGACATAGGTATTATGGCACGTAACTATGAGAAGATGGATGAAGCCTACATCAGATTGAAGAGGGAAGCTAAGCGGATCGGACTAGTCATCAACACGTCGAAGACGAAATACATGATAGGAAAAGGTTCAAGAGTAGACAATGTGAGCCACCCACCGCGAGTTTGCATCGATGATGACGAAATCGAGGTTGTAGAAGAATTCATGTACTTGGGCTCCCTGGTGATTGCCGAAAATGATACCAGCAGAGATATTCGGAGACGCATCGTGGCTGGAAACCGTACATACTTTGGACTCCGCAAGACGCTCCGATTGAATAGAGTTCGCCGCCGCACTAAACTGACTATCTACAAAACGCTCATTAGACAGGTAGTTTTCTATGGACACAAGACCTGGACGATGCTCGTGGAGGACCAACGCGCATTGGGAGTTTTCGAAAGGAAAGTGCTACGTACCATCTATGGTGGTGTGCAGATGGCGGACGGTACGTGGAGGAGGCGAATAAACCACGAGTTGCATGAGTTGCTGGGAGAACCTTCCATCGTTCACACTGCGAAAATCGGACGACTGCACTGGGCCGGGCACGTAGCCAGAATGTCGGACAGTATCCCGGTTAAAATGGTTTTCGACAACGATCCGACGGGCACAAGAAGACGAGGTGCGCAGCGGGCAAGGTGGATCGATCAGGTGGAAGATGACTTGCGGACCCTCCGTAGACTGCGTGGTTGGCGACGTGCAGCCATGGACCGAGCCGAATGGAGAAGACTCTTATATACCGCACAGGCCACTTCGGCCTTAGTCTGAATAAATAATAATAATTGTCATACACTGCCAGACAATAAACTTAGGAGAAAAGGAGTTTTAGTGGCAAGCGTAGATGTGGTTCTCTGAGCACAGATATGTTTGAATAAACAGTTGTTAGTCGATTGACCACGAACTCGGACGTCTAAATTTATTTGAAAGATAGTGACACACAATTTCCAAACAAAACACTACACAACTCCAGCCTAAAGCTATCGCCCACAGCTGAAAGGCTCCCAACAGTTGCTGAACGGTCAGTTGTTTTCGTTCGTCCACAGGTTCTGGAACCGTGGCGTACTTTTTGTTCACGTACCGGTTGACCCACGCCCGCACGAATCCATGTGGAATTATTTCCAGTAGGGTGTCGTCGAACGGCTTCGTGAGACAGGAGTTCGGCCGCAGTCCCACGCAAATGGCGTAGTTGTACAGCCGTTCCTTCAGCATCCGCAGGTAACGCCCGTCGGCAAATCTCGCGTTGTCGTACAGGACCTTCTCGTAGTTGGAGATTCGTGCTCCGCGCAGCTGTCCGCGGCGAATGGCGTCATCGTAGTTTTGAATCTCTGCGCTGGGGACGACCCTTATCTGGGGTTGGAACTCGGGCATGTTGTTGAAAACGTACGCTTCGCTAGATATCAGATAGATTGGGTACCGGCCGTCGATGAGCTGCTTTAGGGTTGAGATCGTGGAATGATTGGGGGAGAGCTGGAGAAAATTGAATAGGGCTTGTTGGTAGACTGTTCGCATAATCAACCCGTGGAGCACCCACAGAATCAGCAGAAAACGGGCGAAGTTTCGTGTGGGTAGTACGGAAAGGGATCCCCCCAAGAGGATGTTCAGGAGGTTCACGCCAGGCGTTCGAATGCGGGTTCCAAATACGAAATTGCGGACTGTTGTGCTCATCTGACCGATGGCAGCAATCGCCAGTGAAGCGGTGGCTAGACAACCGAGAAATACGTACCACAGTTTGTTGGTGAACGGCAGCAGAAGCATTTCAAATGCTTCGTACGCCTCACCAGCCGAAACCACCACGACCAGCTCGGTGAAGTGGTAGTTATGAGTCAGTGACATGTATCGCATACGTAGTTGATTATATCCGAAGAATCCCAAAGTAAAGTTAACCTCTCCGTCGATGACCATCTTCATAGCTCCGGTTGATGTTCCGTTCTCGAAAATAAGTCCGAACCGCAAACCGTTGGGTACCTCCCGTGGAACGATCGAGGCGTTTAACTTTTTTGACATGTACCGCAGCACAACGGCATCTACGCCATCCAGTCCGGCAATAGTTTCCCCAGGTCCGTGCTGCAAACGCATGAAAGCACTGTATGTGTAGACGGCAGCGGTCAAAGGACAACCGTGAAAATTGTACAACTTTGGCGGAAAGTGTGATCTTGGGAGAAGAAATCGCCCATCGCGAAACGTGTTCCACGTTTCCGATTTGACCTTCTCGCAAGATCCGGGATTGAACGGGAAATACGTGTACATGCGGACTTCTTGCGGACACCCAAAAAGCACATCGACGTTTACTACGTAGTACTGCCACATCAATTGAAGGATACGCTCTGCTACGGAAGCTTCTTTGGCTTCTCTGCCCTCGATCAGTACAATGATGACAAACTTCCCGGCAAAGTTGTACTGCGTGGATCGAATGGTGCCGTGCAGTTCTTCGAAAGATTTCAGTCCATCCACGAAGAACACGTTGGTCACCCGAGGACGACGCGTCTGGATCGATTTGTGGTGGATGAGCTGCAGTACGATTTGTTCGTTTTCCAACGATCGCAGCACGTGATCGATGAGCTCCGGAAGCTGGCCAGCTGGACGATTGGACGATTCCCAGGATGCGTAGACCGTGTAGGGGACTTCGTCGTCGAAGTCCGAGCTTATGAAGATTGCCGTAGTGGCCTGCACGAGTAGCTGCAGCGTGGGATGAACCACTGGCAGAGGAGCTAACGGGTATTCGACGACTGCGGACATCTGGAAAGGCGAATATGGTTTTAAAACTTTGGTAAAGTTCTGCGAAAATGTTTCCCCTACCTTCTTTTATAAATCAGGTTGCTTGCAGAATGAAACAAAGAGTCATTCGCAACAGAATAAACTGCACATTAATCAGCCATCCGATGACACTGAATTACAGAGTGTGAACTAGAGGCGTGACATAGAAAGTAATTACCACTTACCATGCTCAATAAATCTGCCACGGTACATCGATTCTCATTCAGTTCCGTCGTCATGTTATTCGTGTTGCCTTTAATTGTGCTGGCTCACTGCTGGGATTTAGTTCCACCAACGAACCCGTCATCGGACCTGTTAGTCCACGCAACAGCTGAAATTTTGCTTGACAGTTTTATTCGAAATGCTGACACCGTGTTTGTGACTACGCTTCTGGAGCGAGAAGATTTGAATCTAATTGATGGGATTGTGTCTCGGATCGATCAACTCATGCCCTTAGCCATCCAATCAATTCCACAGCAAACTACGTTGACTTTTAAACAACGATACAACCTTCTGCTCTTGGACTCATGGCAGTCGATCGAACGCCTGCATGCGTTTCTCAGGTCAAAACAGTTTGATTTCACTGGATGCTATCTAATGGTCGTAACACAATCGGAGTCAGACTGCGCCGGTTTAGCGAATGCGCTCCTGGAGTTGACGAGCGACCTTCTAATCTACGACGCAAATGTTTTATGTTCGCAAAATGGGACAATCAACTTGAGAACGTACTTCCCTTATGGACATCCTAATCATCCTAAGCCGCACATCGAAAAGTGGAATACGTACTCTTCGGGGGGTTTCATCCGAGCTAGACCGCATTACCCAAGGAAATTGGAGAACTTTTTCGGACTACCATTACGGGTCGCTCTTTTCGACATGGCTCCGTTCATGATGTTGATCCGGAATTCAAACAGAAAAATCGTCGACTATGACGGAATCGAGGGACAATTACTCAAGGAGTTATCCAGAAGTCTGAACATGACCATAGAGCCCGCGGAACCCTTTTGGAACTCTGGAGAACGTTGGGGAACGTTGGCTCCGAATGGATCTGCCAGTGGGGCCGTATCCTTAGTGCTTAACGGAACAGTAGACATGGCCATCAGCTTCTTCGGCAATGATCCTTTGCGGCAAAAGTTCATGTTGTTTTCCAAGAGTTATTTTCAAAGCGCTCTGGTCCTGATCGTTTCCCCTGGCACTGAATATGGGACCTTCGAAAAGCTGCTTCTTCCATTCCAGTTCACACTTTGGATCGGATTCGTTATTGTTTTCTTCAACGGTTTGCTCACCATCTTAGTGCTGCAGCACTTCCCACTGCCCGTCCAGCAGTTTGTTTATGGCCGTGAGAACAGAGATCCGTTAATGAATTTCTACAAAGTAACCTTGGGCTATTCTGTAGATCCCTTACCAAGCCGCAACTTCGGTCGTTTTCTGGTTACACTTTGGATCATCGCCACCTTCATTCTACGTACGGCCTATCAGGAGCAAATGTTTATCTATCTGCACCGTCAAATGAATCACTCCACTGTCCGCGGATGGGATCAGTTCGTTTCGGATGGCTACCGCATCTTCATTAATCCGTCAGTTAAATACGCATTTGAAGACGCCAGCAAGCACGTCAAAGAATCGATCAAATTCATCCCACATTCGGAGTACAGCGCCATACTGCAAGAGATTCGTCACGCCCGAGTTCGAGGAGCTCGTCTCAGCTACCTTGAACTTGTCGAATATTTGAACCAAGAAGCCCTGATCGACGGAGGACCATTCTACGAACAGTTCAACGAGCGCCTCTACAGCTATTCAATCCACGTATTCTTTCCCAAGAACTCCCCATTAGTGGATTGTTTCGACAGTCACATTCAGCCCTTGGTTACGCATGGATTCATCCAACATTGGACCCATTCCGTACTGAAACGAAATCTACTTCAAAGTGTTCAAGCTCGCGCTCGCCAAGCCCTACTCGCCCGACCTTTAATGTTAAAAATGTTGACCGGAGTTTTTGGACTCTATGGCGCCGGAATCATTAGCGCAGGGCTAACTTTTGTTGCTGAAAACACGTTCGCTTATTGCAGGCAACATCGCATGCCGGAATAGGCTTTCACTTAATTACACCTTTTGCAACCTATTACAAATCCATTAACAGACAATGTATTCATCATCAATTATCGTGTGACCCGTATAAAAGCATCTGCACTGATTGATGGATGTGCTCATTTGTGTAACTATGCTTGTTAGATTGCTAATGATATGTGCGGCATTCCGCACGGCACAACCAGACCAGTCATCACCAATTCAATCCATGGCTTCCGCATTGCTGCGGTACTACCAACATCCCTTCGCGTCATCCATGATTGTGCGGGCGGCCACTAGTGCGGAAAGCAACCAACTATTCCTGGACGTTCTGGATCAAGTCATTCTTCGACTGAACGGAACGATAACTCTGCGGCTTGAAATGCCACCCGAAAACCAGATCCGGAGACCTTGCACTCGCACTGTGATGCTCATCGACAGCTACGAGGCATTTCGGCAGCTGTACGCAAATCTAACTGTGGAACGGTTCGACTTCTCCGGCCGATATCTGATTTTCTGCAGTGAAAGCGTCGACGAGAAGTTCGCTCGCAAGCTCTTTACGGCCTTGTGGAACTTGCAGATCATCAATGTCGTACTGATTGGCTATGGAAACAACGAAACCCACCTATGGTCGTACGTTCCGTACCTGGCTGGTCATTGCGCGAAGGTCAACCTTGTTTCGTTGGGTCCCTCCGATGATTACTATCCGGATAAAACATTGTCGTACCACGGTTGTCCGTTCAAGGTAGGTTCATTCGAAACCCGCCCCTTCACGATCATGGATCGCCCCACGACAGGTGAACTAAGAATGAGTGGCTTCGAAGGAGACCTGCTGGACGTCTTAAAGGAAAAGTTCAACTTCACCGCGCGCATCTACGAACCGAAAAACGGCCAACAATGGGGCTACGCACTTAAGCAGAATAGCACCGGAATGATGGGAATGATCCAGACAGGGGAGGTCGACTTCGGTATTTCGTGTTTAGGAATTTCCGTAGCCAGAAGCGCAATACTGAAGGCCGGAATAGCACACTACACCACCTCTCTGGTGCTAGCAGTGCCGAAAGGTCGTCCATACACCGCCTTCGAGAAGCTCGTTCGCCCATTCCAAGCTAACGTATGGTGGATCACTGTTACTATGGTCATAGGTGCGGCCTTGATCATCGGCAGCGTTGAACTCCGCAGTCGAACAATCAGAAACTTTGTCTACGGCCAACAAACACGCACTCCATATCTCAACCTGATCCAAATATTCTTCGGCATCGGAATGCACCACATGCCGAGAAGAAACTTCGCTCGGACGATTCTATTCTTCTGGATCTATTTCTGCTTCGTCATGAGATCCCTCTACCAGAGTGCACTGTTTCGTCACCTTCAGCAAGATTCGACATTTCCCCCTTCACGATCCTTTGCCGAAATCGACAAAACGGACGCTCTTTACTACGTCGTTGAAAGTGGCGAACGATACTACGAAGCGTTCCCCGACCGTCTCCGAAGGTATCACCTCTGTAGCCCTATCCTCTTCTACACCTCCTCACAAATACCCCCCCTTCACATTCCAGAGTTCGCCACCTGCCGCAGGAGAAGAACAACATCATCAACCGGCTGGAGTGGATGACCCTGCATCCCGGTTCGCCGGACGTGGTTCAGGGCTGCCTGGACCACATGGCCCACCACAATTGGCTGTTCGGTCGCAAGGGCGGCCGAGTCGACATCTGTCCGGAGTTCATTTCCACCTTCACGGTGGCGATTTACTACCCGAAGAAGTCGATGCTGACGCGACAGTTCGACCAGCAGATCCAGCGCATTCAGGCGTCGGGACTGATGAGCTACTGGATTAACCTGTACGGGGATTACGATTTCCGTCGGGTCGAGTCGAACGTTGGGCCCGAGCCGAGGCAGTTGAGCAACGGGCACCTGTCGGTGCTGTATGACATGTGCGTTGTATTGTTGGGATGCAGTTTGGTGGTTTTTGGGTTGGAGGTTGCTTCCCAGAGGTCTGATTGGTTGAAGATCGTGCTGGATCGGCTGAGTGGTATGGGGGACAGTAGAGAGTGAAGTTCGATGTCACCTTGGTCATGTAGAAGAGTATTAGAATAAAAGCACTGATTGCTGTAGTTTTGTGTAGTTGTGAAATCTTTGAAATATTATATAATTCTACATTAGTATTTTATTTTCCTATTTGAGACTTAATAACAGTCTACTTCAGCATTTCTGAGTCTCTAATGCACATGACCTAACATCTTAGCCGAATAGTTTAAAAAGAAACTTACCTCTGATTAGGAGTAGTGAAGAGTGTGGAATGTGCGGAATTAGAGATACATAAAAAATAAGAAGTGCGAAGTCAAATGCGATTATTGCAGATGGGAAGCGAGATGTGAGAATTGAAATTGAATAGTGGGAAGTAAAGTAAGAAGTGAGAATGAGAAATGAGAAATAAGTGAGAAGTGCAAAGTGAGTAGTGATCAATCAGAAGTAAGAAGTGAGAAGTGAGTAGTAAAAGTCAGAAGAGAAAAGTAAAAAGTGGAAACTGAGAACCGAGAACTGAGTATTGAGCTGAGTACTGAAAACTGAGAACTAAGAACTCAGAACGGAGAAATAAAGTTGAGAATTGAAAACTGAGATCTTAGAACTGAGAACTGATAACCGATAACTGAAACTAAGAACTGAGAACTGAGAAATCAAAAATAAGGATGTAGGATGTAAAATAAGAGCAGCGTGAAATGTGAAATGCAATTTTATTTCTTCTTCTTTCTTCCTGTCCTTATTTGAGACTTAGTAACAATCTATTTCAGCATTTCTGAGCCTCTTAAATGGGTGACCTAACATCTTCAACGGGCAGCAGGGACTATGTTCAAGGGGCTTGACGACCCCTCCCTAGGCCATCTGCGAGTTGTGGGGCTTGCCTAGGACGTGGCGGGGTTCGATAGTGGGTCCTGTTAAATTCCTATAAAAAAAAGCTGCATGTATCCGCAAGTAGGCCCAACCACAGCGACCGTGTGCTGCTCAAAGCGCACAAGGCCTGGTTCTGGTGTCAGGTGGAACGCAAAACAGACCTGACACGGCGGCCCTCTGACGAGACAGGAGGTTTGCGCAGGCCCAATAAGCCACCTAGAAAACCAATAATTGATGATGATGATGATGATGATGATACTACCATCTATTGTAGCAAGGCACCTGCCGATAGCACTGGCCATATCCGACAAACGATTTGATCATGATTATACTATTGTTTGTACTTCATCAAACTCCTGTATGAAGGGCCAAAAATGGGTGGGGTGGTTCCATAAGCAGAAACACTTATGCGTACTTATACTAGAAAACCAATAATTAGGAACAAAATAAGAGATAATACGACTCGATATAATCGGCAAAGACCTAGGCGACGAATAAAGGATTACGATTGGAAGCTTGGAGCATGGAACTGCAAGTCGCTAGGTTTCGCAGGTTGCGACAGGATGATCTACGATGAATTACATTCCCGCAACTTCGACGTCGTGGCTCTCCAGGATATTTGCTGGACAGGACAGAAAGTGTGGAAACGCGAGCATCGAACGGCTACCTTCTACCAAAGCTGTGGCACTATAGTATCATCAATGCGCACTTCCCACACGAACGGAGACCCGACGACGAGAAAGAAGCGTTCTACGCCCAGCTGGAGCAGACATACGATGGATGCCCACTGCGGGGCATCAATCGGCGACATGAATGCACAGGTAGGAAGGAAGGAAATGTATAGACCGATCATCGGACCGGATAGTCTGCACACCGTATCGAATGACAACGGCCAACGATGCATAAACTTCGCAGCCTCCTGCGGAATGGTAGTCCGAAGCACTTTCTTTCACCTGCAAATATATCCACAAGGCCACATGGAGATCACCTAACCAAGAAGCGGAAAACTAAATCGACCGCGTTCTAATCGACGGTATATGTTCTTCTCCGTTATCACGAACGTCCCCACTTCTCGCAGTGCGAATATTGAATCCGACCATTACCTCGTTGCAGTATGCCTGCGTTCAGAACTCTCGACGGTGTACATCACGCGTTGAAGTCGGACGCCGCGGTTTAACATTGGGCGGCTACAAGCCCAAGGATACGCGCAGCAGATGGAAGTGGTACTCACAACGGAAGAGCAGCTAGGCGCATCGTCTCTTGAAGATGGCTGGAGAGATTTTCGATCCACTACACTTGGCACGGTGCCCCAGTATCAGAGAAACGACTGGTATGACGGCGAATGTAAGCAGTTAGTGAAAGAGAAGAATGCAGCATGGGCGAGATTGCTGCAACACCGCACGAGGGCGAACGAGGCACGATATAAACGGACGCGAAACAGACAAAACTCTGGAAAATTTCAGTTGTTTTATCCTTCCATCCGAAGAACTGTGATTGGACCATATTCATTATTACGATCGTAAAAGGACGGGAATGTTCTGCCTGTGTAGTAGAGATGGGCGCTCCGCTCAGGAGCTGTTCGGAAGATTCGATTCCTTATATTGAGCTGATGAACCATGGATCTTTTTCAAAGAACTCCAGCTCAGCAGCTCACTTTAAATTAATGAAATCATTGTCAAACACGCGCCTACAAAAACTCCCTCGAGCGTACGCACTCGAGTACACGCGCTGTTGTATTTTGTACAACACATACGAAAATATGACGCTCGCGGTACCCAACACAAGCGTGCTTGTATGAGCATTCCAGGCCAGTAACGCGCACGTGCTGATCGTTTATTATTTGCACCTCAAACACCATCAAGCCAGACGACGCACCATCTAGTCAAGCAACAGAAATCATTTCTGCTGCAGGAAGGAATAAAAAACACACAAACCAAAATAATCCAACTAGCTTGCCGTCTATTTCTAAACACATATACACATATACCCATATACACGGCGCTTCGAACGGACACACAAAAGAAACCTAGTAGTGCGGTAGCGAACGTAGCGAAAGAACCGTACCAAACAAAAGATCCGAAGACCCGAACAACTCTCAGCTCAGTTCATGTCGTCCAGCTCGAAACTGCTGTGACACAGAAGCGAGAGCTGCGCTACTAGCTCAGATTCGTGCGACACGGATCTCGATTCGAATCAGTCGCGACCGATCCTAGCGAACCGTGTGGCTCAAACGAACCGAACTGGGAGCTGTGTATTGCACGGAGCAGATCTTTTGCTTGTGATGGGTTTTCCCGCTAGCATACTGATACAAGGGGCACGACACAAGACAATTCTTAAAAAAATTTCCATACTTTTGATGGGATTTTTTGAAATATTTTTTCCGAACATTACTTTCAGTGTCTTAGATAAAAATAGCTTAAATTAACTCAAATTAGGGCCGTTTTCTTCACCTCCGCTTAACTCTTAAGCGGTGCTTACCCATAGACCAATGCAAGATCTTGATCTAACCTCACTTATTTGACAGTTCACAGAGCTTGTTTACAAGGTGTTAGAAGAAAAATCGATGAGGAGAAAATTAAAATTCATATTTTTAGTTTACAATTGCTGCGATCCGAATATTTCAATGATATTCTTTGCACTCAGCATGAAATCAATCGCAAAGGACATCTACATGCGAATAAAATGACGAAACAATTTTATCGGAAGCTTCGCCAGAGGCTAAGTCCCGGTGAAAAAGCTCTGTGAACTGTCAACCTACGTCATCATGCACTGGTCTATACGTTTAAACCGGGTTTAAGCAGCCCCCTGAAACGACTGTCATCTGCATACAATGTGATTGAAGCAGATATGCCAGATTTGAAGACATGTCTTCAATTTGAAGACATTTGAATCTCTGTGAAGACATTTATTTCGTGAAGACATTTTGAAGACTTTTCAAAATATTTGAAGACTTATCTACTTATTTGAAGACACTTGAAGACAATCAATAAGCCAGCGAATGGAAAATACAATTTCATTACTTACTTATAAGCTTATAAATTCTGCGACCTCTATGTAAACTAGGTATATAAATATTACAATAGTTATAATAGTCTTTGTCTCGAGCTTAGAATCTCAAACATAAAATACTTTCACTCTAGCCGGTTGATAACTGCAACGCATTTTAGACCTCATACACACTTAAATTTGAGCTGTGCGCTGGTGAAAAAATGGTAACATTCGTTTGAATTTTTCTTGTATTTATTTATCATCAGACTAAGGCCGGAGTGGCCTGTGCTGCACATAAAAGACTTCTCCATTCAGCTCGGTTCATGGCTACACTTCGCCAACCACGCAGTCTGCGGATGGTCCGCAAGTCGTCCTCCACCTGATCGGTACACCTTGCCCGCTGTGCACCTCGCCTTCTTGTTCCCGTCGGATCGTTGTCGAGAACCATTTTCACCGGATTACTGTCCGACATTCTGGCTACGTGCCCGGCCCACCGCAGTCTTCCGAATTTTTCTTGGCGGCGTCTTTAAAAAGGTATTTCGATCATTTCGGAACGCAATGACCTATCTAATTTGCGGCAAACATAGACTAAATTCTTCTATGACTAGATTTAATCTATTCAACCGTTGAGCTAGAACCAGTTTTTTTTTTTTCTAAATTCATTCTGAATGGCATATGCATACCATCATTCCACGTTCCTCTAAATATCCGCCGGGAAACTCTTTAAATTTCCTGTGGATTTTTAAAAGACTTCATAGTGAAAATTTAAAAGAATTTTTCGTGAATTTTATAAGGAGAATTTCCGATGAGGAATTTCTTTTCTAAATTCAATTCTCTAAATTGAAAATTCAGGTAAAATTATCGTGATTTCCGTTAAGAAGAAATAATGGAGTATTAAATATTTAGCGGAAAATCCCTTTTGATTTTCACAAGAAATTTGCCTCAATTAATTCCCATAGAAAATTCTTACGAATGTCGACAAGAAATTGAAATTGTTTTGGTGTTAAATAGATATTTCTCAGATCTTCCATGGTAAATTACTACAGGAAAATGTTCTTAAAAGAAATCCGGAGGAATCTTATTACACACCTTCGCTAAATTCTTCTTTGAATTCCTTTGGAAATTCTTCAAGAAATATCTTTGGACATTGTTCCAGTATTTTATCTGAGAATTCCTTTATGAATTTCTCCAAAAAAATCGTTCTAGTATTATTTCTGAAATTCCTCCCAAATTTCCTACACGAATTTGTCCGGAAGTTTCAGGAATTTCTCCGAAAAATCCTCCAGGAATACCTTTGGAATTTCTTGTAGGAGCTACTCCGTAAGGTCGTCGTCGTCGAGAATTCTAGCGAAAGAACATCCAAGAATTCCTTCGGAAGATCCTCCTTTACTACTCCGGTAGTTCCTTCACGAATTCCTCCAGCAGTTCTTTCAGGAATTCCTCCGGAAGTTCTTCCAGAAATTCTTCCGAAAGTTCCCCCAGAATTTTCAAAAATTCCCGCTCAAGCTCCTCCAGTGATCCCTCCGGAAGTTTCCCCAGAAATTCCTTTGGAAGATTCTCCAGGAATTCGTCTGGAAGATTCTCCAAGAGTGTTGCCGTAAGATTCTCCGATAATGCCTCCAGAAGTATACTACGGAATTTCTCTGGTATTTCCTCCAGAGTTTCTTTCTCAAGAAGTTCCTCCAGGATTCATCCAGAATTACTTCCAAGAATTCCTCCGGAAGTTTCTCTAGAAATTCCTTCAGGAATTCCACCGGATATAATATCCACCGGAACATCGTTCAGAAATTTCTCCAGAAAATCCCTCCGGAATTCATCCCGAAGTTTCTATAGGAATTCCTTCTTAAGTCTCTCCAAGAATTCCTTCTGAAAATCCTCCAGCAATTCCTCCGGAAGTTCCTTCAGAAATTTCTCCATAAGTTTCTTCAGTAAATCCTCTGGGTGTTCCAACAGGAATTCTTCGGGAAATTTCGTCTGGATGTTTTTCAAGTATTTCACGGTAAATTTTGAAACCTTACAGGGTATTCTTTAACAATAAATTTGGAAGAATTCCACATGGAAATTCAGTTAAAAATCCGGTTGAATTTTAACCATACTCAGTATAAAACCCAAGGGAAACTCGTTATACACTATCTCGTGAAAATTTTATAGAATATTCTCTTGAATTCTATCAATTTGAATGTTTAAAAAAAATAAGCATTATTCCACATCTATAAAACAAGGACATGATTGAATTTACAAACCTATTGGATTTTGAAATTTCTCGCTAATAGTCATAATTTTTATATTGAAGACATTTGAAGACATATTTAAACGACTGTGAAGACATTTGAAAATATTCTCTGGCATCCCTGTATTGAAGCCAAAAACTTGGTGCTAAACTTGGTGCTAGCTGTCAAGCGTTGGCTTTAAGCACGGGACACAGTGACGCATGCGACAATATCGCTCGAGGGCAGATTTAATTCGAATAAAAAAAAACGGCATTTTTTTTTATTTTAGGCTCGATTTTAAGCTGTTGTTAAAAGAAAAAGGTGCGCTAAAATATGTTTTAAAACTTTATTGCTATTATGCCTATAGCTGATTCGTTCATTTCAGATACATATGTTTCGCTATAGCGCAAAAGTTATCAGCACTGTCTTTGTCACAATAACAAATATCAAATTAATTACAATAACAAATTTGTCAAGTCTGCCTGATCTCAACAGTTTGATAGATGTCTGAAATAATTTGACAAATATTTGGCATTGTGATAAAGAGTGGACCTTTAATTCCTAATGCATCTTTCTGTTTGAAAACCAATTTTGTGCAAGCAGAAAAAATAAGACTGCAAACCAATTAGCTGATTGATCAGCAGTGATTCATTTTTTCTAATTTTAGAATACTTTTCTCGTTGGAATCTGAAGCAAAATAATGTTTAAATTTTGTTTGAATAAATGAAAATTATCTTACTGCTCAGAAACATCGGGTAAAGTGCATTGATCCGAATTCCGTAGTTAAAATAACGCGTTCAATCGTCAAACATAAAAGAAATATTTGTACCTCGTGATTCAATCTGCAGAAAATAGAACAAAGCTGTGCAACAGTTTTTAGCTTTTCAATCTGAACTTAAACAAATCTAGGGCAGCTACTGGGAGATGCATGTCTTAGATTCAGACTTAAAATCAAATGCACCAATTTGAATCACTACTAAACTGATTTAATTCTTAGGTTACTTAGGATTCTTAAGATTAACTCATAATCGGCACATTTGCGACATGGGCAGTATAGTTAGGTTTCTTGTCATCCAAAAATTTTTTCCGGTGCATGATAGTTATTATTTTTAATCTCCAGATGTTTACGCTAAGTCCATTATGCTTCCAGAAACTATTATTCTAACATCACACAAATAGTCCAGAGTAAAGCAAAATTTTATCCACAATGCGACATCCACTTCCAGTTGGATCAGATCAAATGTAAAGGAAGAGCTGTCTCATATCTCATAGTGGCAGTTCGATAATTCGGCATCAACATTTCAAAAGGGCGAAACTGCTTTTGTAAACAAGAGCTTCTCACGTCGCTGATGGGTTAATCTGAGCCCACCCACGCGATCCAACACCACTGATGGAAGCAGCGAATCCTCTTCTTTCGTTACATGGCGATGGATTGCGCGGTTGGCCTCAAATTAGCCCACCAGCGACGTGAGAAGCTCTTGTTTACAAAAGCAGTTTCGCCCTTTTGAAATGTTGGTGCCGAATTATCAAATAACCCTGCTCGCAGAGCAAGATTACTTTTGATAGATTTATGTTTTAATGGTTTTGGAGGGTGCTCCAGCCTTTTTTAAGACTGGGTATTTATTAAATCTTTGAACTGGCACTTTCAATTTTTATTCGGTAAATGAGACGGATCTTAATGTGTGTTTTCATTCGGATTCTTATTATGCATCCCAAGATAAACATTCAGATCATGATCTACCCAATCAGCCTCCGTTGAATTGCGCTGGAGCGCGCCCATTTACTTTACACACGGCGGCTATTCAACTATGGCAGCCCCATTCGGCGGCTTATTAAATTAAACAGCACAGACTCACACCCTGTGTAAAAGCTTATGGGCGCGCTGCTGCGCAATCTTTGCTTGCGCGTTATCACCGCGAAGAGTTGAGCGTTTAAGAAGAGCGCGACAATATAAACTTATTTTACAGAGAACAGACGTGGATGCTCGAACAAAATTTCGTGGAAATCGTGTGTAAAGATTTGAATCGCGCCTCAGCGCCGCGAACACAGGCTGCCCGACATGAAAGCTCAATCTCACTAAGCGATGGTGTTGGAATACACAACATAAACAGTGTGGTGCTACCACCTAGGGGCAATTTGGAATTAACACTAGCGCTAAACAGTAAAACACGGCAAATTTGAACCATATTTATCAGCACACTAGCACTGCGCAACGGAGATATAACGACATAGTTCAAAATGACGAGTACAAACTTTTACACAACCACGCGATTGAAGATGACGTCTGTTCTCTGTACTTATTTCTCGGAGGACCTTAGCCGGCCCGGGGTCTCCAGTAGCCTTGCGAGCAAAGGCGTAGGATTGCCAATCCGGAGATGGCGAGTTCGATTCTCGGTCCGGTCTAGGATGTTTTCGGGTTGGAAACTTTCTCGACACCCTGGGCATAGTGTATCCATTGTACTTGCCACATAAGATACATACTCATGCATTGGCGGGCATAGAAAAGCTTTCAATTAATAACTGAGGAAGCAGGTTAAGTTCCAGTTGGAATGTAGAGCCATTGAAGAAGAAGAAGAAGAAGAAGAAGACCTAAACCAGTCCTGTACTGCCGCTAACCGCAAGTCGAGCACATCTGTATATGGGCCTCCATATGATGTGCTCGACTTGCGGTTAGTGGCAGTGTAAACATACTGTGAAAAATATTAAATCTCCGGTTCAGGCATCCCTAAATTGTCAAAATCGGATGATTGTTAACAGAGTTACAATATATTTATTTAATTTCTCTCAAAATTTGCTTATCCCAGTTAATTTGGTCATGTACAGCATTTTACGAGCGCTAATGGCCGCCTCAATTGAACTCAGTTTTAGGTAGAGTAGAGACAGTTTGAAGTTTGACTTGTGTGGTTTGACACAAAAACGACAAGTTTCCATCATCATGGACTAAACCGCGATGACGTCATGCGCCGATTTTCAGTAAAAAGAAAACATCCGCTGCGGGTAATGTTTACAAAATGTTTACAAAAAATGAACCTGAATACGATGAAAATGAACCTAAATACGATGAATCCTTAATTACCACAACTTATTGCCCTAGCTAGAAAAATGGATTAGGTTAGGGCTCTGTTTGGTAGATCTTACACCGCAACACACTACGTCAAAGTGATCTACCGTGTTACGGGAACGCTCGTGGTTAGGCGATTAAAAGTTGCAAGAAGAAGAAGAAGCCGAAGGATGATATTTGAAAAAAAATCACCGGGAGGCACACGGGAAATTTTTTAAAACTCTTCTTAAAAATTCTAGAAGTATACGAAAATTATTTGAAGCTCTTTTGGTGGAATGTCTAAAAGTAATTTGAAAACGGAAAGTAGTACGGGGTTGGACTTTTCTTATACTGTGTATCAAGTATGATATCACAAAATTAATTTTGAAATCGAAAAATTGCGTTTATTATGTAGTAGAAGGAAAGTACAGCTCCGTACTGCCAACCGTTT
This sequence comes from Armigeres subalbatus, assembly GCF_024139115.2. Classification (NCBI taxonomy): domain Eukaryota; kingdom Metazoa; phylum Arthropoda; class Insecta; order Diptera; family Culicidae; genus Armigeres; species Armigeres subalbatus. The sequence goes on along the minus strand of NC_085139.1, from coordinate 300,186,710 downwards.
CTAATTAAATTGCTCCTAAAATTTTTGTGAAGAGTTTTAATAAACTTCCCGTATGCTTCCCCGTGCAATTTTTTTCAAATATAATCCTTCGACTTTTTCTTTTTCTTCATGCAACCTTTATTCGTCAATAATGATAAATTCATGAGGATTATGATGATCGCTGCGATGTCAAACGACTCAAGACAATCGTCAAATAGATTGCGTGCTTACCAGAACATGTTAAATGGTGGCGTCCTGAGAGTGGCGGCTATCGAAATTAATTTATTGGCTTTTTTCGGTGATAATTTTGGCTGATTTCGATGATAATTATATTGTGGCGGCTATTACCGCACGTAAAATGCTGGATAAATAACGAAAACAGAACAATATAACTTAAGTGAATGAAATTTAAATTTTCGCAATCGAAAATCATTTTGCGATCATTAAATACCCGCGCGAAATTTAATCAGTGCAATATGAACGGAGCTTTAAATTTCAAGAACAGCACTAGCGCCACACCAACAAACGGTGGCTTCAAGAACTAGTGCTTGTTTCACGGGGTTGGGTTTAAGCACTAAGCGGAGGTGAAGAAATCGGCCCTTACCCAGGAAACAATTTGTGAGATGTTAGGGTTTTGTTAGGGTGTTAGATATGTTGCTGATCGAAACATATCCATTTTTATGCTTTTATGTTGTTGAAAAATTATTCTTGTTTATTTTCAATTTTGACAGTTTGTTTCTTGATTAGTTTTTGTTGATTGACGCACGAAGTGCAAAACTAAAAGAAAGTTGACTCAATTTGGAAATTGGGAAAAGTGAACTCTGATCAAGTTTGCGGATCCCGTCAAGTAGTCCGGATGGGCTGCTGCTGACGGTCACGAAAATTTTAATTTAAAGACCGCCGTTTATAAGTTGCCCCCGGAATGCATAGGAGAAATAAGAACGGAAAAATGGCAAACTCCTTTGATGAGGGATGCTGACGATTTGCTGGATAATAGGTTCCAATAAGCTACCCGGATATACGGCTGTTGACGAATTCTATCGGGTGAGTTTTTGTTGTTATAAGTTCATGAAAATTTTAATTTACAACGAAATTGAATTTGCCTTACACAGAGGCCGTGCTGCTGGTGTCACCAAGTTGCCTCCGGAAAACATAACCCGATGCGGAAAGCGAAACGGTACCGACAATTTATGGAATGAATCCTGAATTTCAACAAAACGAGCGGATGGTCTGCTGCTGAACTGACGTTGTTTACTGGTGAGTTTTGCGTTGCTCTTTAAATTCATGAAAATTTTATATCATATACCATTCACAGCGATTGTGGGGATCCCGGTATTAGGCATCCGGAAGGCATGGGCTGCAGGAAAGAAAACTGTCCTTTGAGTAAGGAGATTGCCGACAATTTGCAAACGAATTCAATTTTCAAGATACCTTCCGGATGTACAGCAGTCGAGGATGTTTACCGGTGAGTTTTGTGTTTCTGTTTATGTTCATACAGATGTTAATAAACGTGAATTACCAATTATCAGATTTCGTATGGATGCCGATATGAAGCTGTCTGCGGAACGCATATACAGCTGAAAGTAAAAAGGCACCAGTCGAACAGAACTTCAACTTTGATGCCGTTAATGTTTGGCACCAGTCGAACAGAACTTCGACTTTGATGCCGGTAATGTTTTGTGAGTTTTGTGTTGATGTTCGTTAAGTTTATTCCAATTGATAAAGATTTTTCCATTCACAGACATTATGGCCAAGCTGACTCCGGAATCATCCGAAAGCATCGTAAATGTTAAAATTTGAGCCTTTCAAATAATGATTTTCTATTTTCGATTGTGGATCAATTTGATTTTGATGCATGATTTTTTCCAGCCGGATTTGATTGCGGGTTCATGTTGGGAAATTTCTTGACTTCCCTGACCTTAGTATTGTCGGGCCGCCACCAAACCGGACCGCGCGATTGAGCACTCGCGCTGCGACGCGAGTCGCGACAATTTGAAATATTTCATTAGTAGTGGATGTACTATCATGCGCACTAATCAGAAATGAGTTGCGACGTCTGATAACTGCAGATATTTCATTTTATTGAAAACAAATTTTCGATTTTCTACTACCGTGGACCCCCGATAATTTGAACGGTACCTCATTCAAATTAACGGGGTTCATTTTTAATTTGAACTTCTGGTTACTCTATTTGCATCAGAAAAACTGGTTTCTGGCCGCTCTCTTTGCTGGTTTGTTTTGATTCTGCGTTCCGTTTCACGATGCTTCATTTTTCTTCTCTCGATTCCACGTGCTAACTGACGTTTGAACCATTTTTAATTTGAACGATGTTCAAACCAACGGGGTTCAAATTAAAAAGTGTTCAGATTAAAAGATTCAGATTCAGATTAAAATCCTCCAGGAATTTCTCCGGAAGTTCCGCCAGGAATTCCTCCGGAAGTTCCTCCAGGAATTCCTTCAGAAGTTCCTTCAAATATTCCTCCAGGAATTGTCACGGAAGTTTCTCCAGCAATTGCTCTGGAAGTTCCTCTGAGAGTGTCTTAAAGAATTCATCCGGAAGTTCCACCAGGAATTCCTCCGGAAGTTCTTCCGGAAGTTCCTCCAGGAATTCCTCCAGGAATTCCTCCGGAAATTCCTCCAGGAGTTCCTCCAGAAGTTCCACCAGGAATTCCTCCGGAAGTTCTTCCGGAAGTTCCTCCAGGAATTCCTCCAGGAATTCCTTCAGAAGTTCCTTCAAATATTCCTCCAGGAATTGTCACGGAAGTTTCTCCAGCAATTGCTCTGGAAGTTCCTCTGAGAGTGTCTTAAAGAATTCATCCGGAAGTTCCTCCAGGAATTCCTCCGGAAGTTCCTCCAGGAATTCCTCCGGAAGTTCCTCCAGGAATTCCTCCGGAAGTTCCTCCAGGAATTCCTCCAGAAGTTCCTCCAGGAATTCCTCCGGAAGTTCCTCCAGGAATTCCTCCGGAAGTTCTTCCAGGAATTCCTCCGGAAGTTCCTCCAGGAATTCCTCCGGAAGTTCATCCAGGAATGCCTCCGAAAGTTCCTTCAGGAATGCCTCCGGAATTTCCTCCAGGAATGCCTCCGGAAGTTCCTCCAGGAATTCCTCCGGAAGTTTCTCCAGGAATTCCTCCGGAAGTTTCTCCAGGAATTCCTCCGGAAGTTCCTCCAGGAATTTCTCCGGAAGTTCCTCCAGGAATTCCTCCGGAAGTTCCGCCAGGAATTCCTCCGGAAGTTCCGCCAGGAATTCCTCCGGAAGTTCCTCCAGGAATTCCTCCGGAAGTTCCTCCAGGAATTCCTCCGGAAGTTCCTCCAGGAATTCCTCCGGAAGTTCCTTCAGGAATTCCTCCGGAAGTTCCTTCAGGAATTCTTCCGGAAGTTCCTTCAGGAATTCCTCCGGAAGTTCCTTCAGGAATTCCTCCGGAAGTTCCTCCAGGAATTCCTCCGGAAGCTCCTGCAGGAATTCCTCCGGAAGTTCCGCCAGGAATTTCTCCGGAAGTTCCGCCAGGAATTCCTCCGGAAGTTCCGCCAGGAATTCCTCCGGAAGTTCCTCCAGGAATTTGCAGAAGAACTCATGGAGGACTTTCCGCAGATACTTCCTGAGGAATTCCCAGAAGAATTTTCAGAGAAACTCTTGAACCAATTCCCAGAGAAACTCCGGAAGGAATTCATAGAGCAATACCTAAAGCAGTACCAAGAGAAACTTCCAGAAGAATTCCTGGTTTATTTTTTAGAGTAACTCCTGGAGGAGTATCCATAGAAACTGTTGGAGGAACTTACAGATGAACTTTCGAAAGATTTCTCAAAAGAATATCAGGGGGAGGAACTCCTGAAGTTATTCCCCATGGGAATTATAGAGGAATTCCCTGAATAACTTTTAGAGGAAAATGTAGAGGAACTTATGAAGGAATTTCCGGATAAACTTCTGAAGAAAGTCTCAGAGGAACATCTGGAAGAATTCCAGAGGCTTTCATCGAGGAACTTCTGGAAGAATTTCCAGGAGAACTCCTGGAGAATTTTCCAGAAATACTTCCTAAGGTATTCCTGTAAGAACTTCCAGAGTAACTCCTGAATGAACTCCTTTAGAAACTCCTGGTGGAATTTCGAGAAAAACTCCTGGAGGAATTTTCTGGGCAGCTTTGGGAGGAACTCATTCCCAATGGAACTCTTCCAGGATTCCCTAGAGGAACTCCTGTAGTAATTCTCAGAAGGACTCATGGAGGAATTTTCTGACCAATTTTGGAAAATTTTTTTTAGAAGAACTCATAAAGGGATTCCCAGAATAATTTCCAGAGGAACTCCTAGTGGAATTCCGAAATAACTTCTTGGCGGAATTACAAAAGCAACTCCTCAGAGGAACGCTTGGAGCGATTCCCAGAAAAACAGAAAAAAATCCAGAATTAATATCTCGATAAAAGTTGTGTGAAAGCTGCCGGATGAATTACCAATACACTTTGCAGGGGAATTATTGAAAAATATTGACGATGAATTTTGCAGAAATTTTCGAAGGGAATAATGTAGAATCTGTGCATGCATAATTTCTCAGATTCTAGGAGAAATTGCTAGTATTCTAAAATATAAGCACAGACAAACAGACATAACACATTGAACATTTACCCATCAAATTCATCGTCGTTCAAACACTAACGACATCTGTTGATTTCAGTTAGTTGGGCAAATCACGAACCAGATGGCGGTAGTGAGCAAACGTCAAACTCGAGCAAAAACGATACGCGCGCCACAAGTGATCGATTAGCCAACTAATGATTATTTTAATTGACCAGTAAATCAGTGAACGATGGAAATTTGACGAGTGTTATGTCTGTTTGTCTGTGATATAAGTTTCATTTTATTGCCTTAAAATCAGTTACATTTCATTTTTGCAATATATCCTTACTCCTGGCCATCAAGGCCACACAACGCAAAGACAATTCAGGACCGAAAAAACAGTGCGGCATCGGCATAAGTAGCGGATACATTCTGAAAATTTCCTGGTCTTCTAAACTTCGGACGATGAGGTACGTTCTGGACCGGAAGACCTTACTGAAAATCCAGAAATTCTCGTTCTGCAGTGCCACTTGGAGGATTCCACCCATCGCTGTTTTGCTTTATACCTTCACCGGATGTGTCAGAAGCAAACCGAAAAGTGCCACTTCGGAAAGGGCGACAAATGCAGCCTGGAATAATGGAATACGTTTTCAGTTAATGTTCTCGCGCGAAGAAAATACGGCTCCGGATCGACAACAGCAGCATCGGAGCAGGGAGCAAAACAACATGACAAATAAGTTTCAATTTACTTACCCAAATATGATTCGATGTAAATGTAGTCCAGATAATTAAATATTTAATGATTATTCTGCAGAAAATACACCTGCAGGGTACAGATTTTTTTTTTTTTTTTTTTTTCTTCTGGTATATGGCACAGACCTGTTTGGTCCATATTTGCCAAGTGTCAAATTGGATAAAGTTATGAAACATTTGAAATTACCGTTTCGCGATTAAAACTTTTTGATTGCTTTCTTAATGAATGGTGCGTATCTCGTCTGCAACAGTAGAATCGGATATTGAAGTAATTGCATTGAATCTCGTTCAAACATTGATCTTTGCTTCACTAATAAATCCTGCCAGTTGAATATAATCATTTAAGTTTTTATTCTTTAAGAGCTGTTTCAAATCAATTTTATTCACGAGAACGGGAAATTTAGCCCTTAAAGTTGTGAGTTTGACGCAGTCATAGAGAATATGGTGAAGATTATCTTGAGTATTACAGTATGTACAAAGGTCTGATCTAATTAGTTTCCATTTAGCTAATCTGTCTTTAGTCGCGGTATGAAATGTCCTTATTCTATTGATTATGATAGTATCTGTAGTAGACATGGGAATATTCTTAAACCAAGGTGTTAGTTCTATTGAGTTCATAATTTGGTAATGTTGTTTGCCTTTCTCCAATGATAAAGTGTTATATTCTTGATTCCATTCGGAAAAAAAGATCCGATTTGAATTTTAACAAGCAGTCGCCTAAAGTGAGCGCATAGTTTTCAGGAGTATGTCTATTGATGCCTAATTTAGCAGCTGTATCTGCTCTATCATTTCCTGTTAAATTAATGTGACCTGGAATCCATTGAATGACTATTTCATTAAAGTTGTTGTAATGTGTCAAAGTTAAAAGTTTATCTATTAAGTAATTGTCTGAGTTTGAATTTGTTAATTTAATTCAACTACTCTGTGAATCTGTTAAAATGACTATTTTGTTTGATCTATACTTATTGCATATTCTATTGCTTCTATGATAGCTACTAATTCTGCATTCATTATTGAGAAAGCTGAGTGAAGTTTAAAGCTATATGAAGTTTTGTTTTCCTCATCATAGAAACCAAAACCTACACCTTGACTTGTTTTAGAACCATCTGTGAAAATTTTAAAATGAGAAAGATAGTTATCTTGTATCAACTTTTGAACTAGAAACTTTTGCATTGAAATTGGGGTGTTAGTTTTGTTTAAATTGGAAATTGAAGTTTTTATTTTTATTTTATTATGTTCCATTGTGTCTGTTGTATGAATTGAGGAGTATTTACATTGGAGAATATGAAAATTGTTTATTGAAGCTATTTTTTCAATGTATGATGTAAATTTTGGTTCCTCATCTGAGGTTATTAGATCTAAAAGCTTGTTTGAAATCGGACTATTTTTATGATACAACGTTTTAAGAATTTCTTTGAAGGCCAAGTATTGTGCTCTGTACTTTAGTGGAAGTTCACCAGCTTCTGCATAAATGACATGGATGGGTGTTGATTGTAGGTATCTTAAACTGGTCCTGATTGATAGGTTTTGTACTTTTTCTATTCTATTAAAATCTGTTTTGCAAGCTGAAGCGTAAATGGAAATACCATAATCTAGAACTGATCTTACTATGGAATTGTTGATTTTTTGTAAAGTTGTAGGATGGCACCCTCCTTTCTTTCTACTCAACATTTTGAGAATATTGATTTTTCTTTTGGCTTTGTTTATGGTTTCAGTTATGTGTGTTTTGAAATTGAGTTTATGGTCGATCCAAATACCTAAATATTGATGAACATTTTTGATTTCTATAGGGTTGTTATTAATGTGTATAAATAAGTTATCCGGAGGGTTGTTAGCAAAGCAAATTGTACCTGATTTATTTGAATTTATTCTCATTCCTAGTAATTCAAATTCATTGTTTATTATGTTTAAAGATAAATTCATTTTATTACTAGCTATACAAAAATCGTCACCTTCTATTACTAACCCGAAGTCATCAGCAAATTGTATTAGGAAACCTTCTATGGCAACTGCATGAAGTTTAGAAGTATAAATATTGAACAAAATTGGAGACAAAGGACATCCCTGAGGAAGTCCTTTATTAGTCTGTCTTTCCAATATCGTTCCATCATTAAGAGTTAAGGTAATTTTTCTTTGTTTTAAGTACATATAAAGCCAGTTTATTATTTCAGGAGGAAAATTGTAATCTTTAAGTATATTTAGAAGTTTGGAAATATCTACATTATCGAAAGCTTTAGATAGGTCTAGAAATGTAACCATAACTATTTTTTTATTACTTTTTGCGCTATTTACAGAAGATATTAAATTATTTACACAATTTACAGAGGAAGTTTTTGTCTTAAAACCAAATGAAAATTCTGGAATAATTCTATTAGTATGAGTAAATTTCGTTAATTCTTTTTTTACTTTAAAATTTAATGCTTTAAGTAAAGTTGAAATAAGACAAATTGGCCTATATGAATTAGGGTCATTTTCTGGTTTACCGGGCTTTAGTATAGGTACACACTTTATTTTCAACCATTCCGTTGGAATTATTGAAGATGATAAGACATTGTTACAAATTTTCGCTATTTTTTGCAACAGTTCTGGAGTAAGATTTTGAGAATTAAAAAGAAATTTGATCTGGTCCTGGGGCAGAGCTATTTTTTTTAGAATGAATAAAATTTAAAATATCAGAAAAGTTTATTGAAAGTTTATTTACAGTTGGCTGAATAGAATATTGGATGTCGTTCGAGATGTTAGGAAAATTTGTATCCATAAAACATGATGATAAATTTACATCATTCAGTAAAATTACACTATTTGGTTTAGAGAAACCACCACTTAATAGTTTAACAGTTGACCAAAGCTGTTTAATATTTAAGTCTGGGGTTAATAAATCGGTCATTTGATGGAAACATTTTCTTTTTTCTTTTCTAATTTTAGATTTTAAAATGCATCTTGCTTTTTTAAAATCTAAAAAATTTTCAAGTGTTAGATTGTTACAATAAATAGCGAGTCATTTCTTGAGTCCACCATTTCTTTGGTTGAAATTTTGTGTTTGGTTTATATCTAGCCTCTGATATTTTTTGTTCAAAAATTTTAACAAGTTCATCAGGTGTATTAATGGTATTTGGATCAATCATATTCAAGTTATCTATTGCTTTCTTATTATTCGTAAGTTCTTTATGGTATGTATATTGTATGGTAGCATTTATAATTTGAAAATTTATTATTTTATGATCTCCACAGATTTCTTCGTTCAAGACTTTCCAACTGGTATTTGGAGCAATATTGGATGAAACAAAAGTTAAATCAATTGCAGATGGCGTTGTGTTAGGAGGCTTTAACATAGTTGGTGATCCATCATTGATTGAAACAAGATCTCTATTTTCTATCATCTCAGCAATAAGTTCTCCTCTTAAACAAATTCTATTTGTACTGTTCCAAGCACCATTCCAAATTGCATGTTGTGCATTAAAGTCCCCAGCTAATATTGTACTAATATTCAGTCTGTCTATAAAATCAAATAATAATTTCAATGGGGATTTTATTTGATTATTGTTTATTGGATAAGGCGGGATATAAATTGAGATAAGTAAATATGGAATGGGAGTATTAAGGGTTTTTATGGCAATTGCTTCTATTGGATGCAGATCTGGTAGTTTCAGGATTTGAAAGCTTATTTCGTTTTTGATTAAGAATCCTACTCCCCCGTAACCTTTGTCACGAGTTTTCTTAGGAAATTTGTAACCAGGAAATTTGAAATCTTCTGTTGGTTTCAACCATATTTCTGATAGGAAAGCTATATCTATTTTATGTAATTGAAGAAAGTTTATTAGTAAAGTCCGGTTTGCAGTGGGACGAATGCTATTTATATTGTTTTGGAGAATGTTTAAGTTTCTGAATTGGGCCATTTGTGTATTAACGTTCGGGAGGTTTTGAATTACGTAAAATTTCCGGATTGATGATATCATTCAGTTGCTGGCTGATAGTGATAAGTAAATTGTGATTATTAGTTTGATTGTTTTCTTCGTTTGACTTTGTAATATTTTTGAACTATTGATTCTTGGATTTCTTTTATTTTGGTTATGAGTTTGGTGACATTTAGTTGTTTAACTATTTCTACCTTTAAGTTTGTTGACAATTTGGTCTAGTTCTGATTTTGTTATGTAATCCGTAGGCATCATGTTGTTTCTATTTTCTGTGTAGGAATTTTTCTGGGAGTTATTAATTGGTTGGTTTTGGGTGTTTTGATTATGATTTGAACTAAATTTCAACATTTCCGGAGTTTGGGTATTAACAGATTGAATTTCAGGTTGGGTAAGGGATGGAAATTCGGAATTATCCTGAATTCTGTATTGTACTCGGGACTGAATCGGATAAAGTTTAGCAGCTTCTACAAAGGTTAGCTTATTGTACGCCATTGCTTTCCTGATATTGTCTTGTCGGTTTCTTTCTCTACAGCTGATGTCAAAAGCTTTGTGTCCTTCCTTACAATGCCAACAATTAACATTTAGGGATTTGCAATCTTGACCTTCATGACCCTCATTAGAGCAGTTGTAGCATCTTACTTTAGGTGACTTACATGCTTTGAAAGAATGACCATACCTAACACATTTAACACAACATTTCATTGGAAAAACGTAGCAATCAACATCATATGGTAGATCATAGATTCGCACCTGACGAGGAAGCTTCTCCCCCTCAGCGTAAATCTTGATAGCATATGTTGGTACCAAGTCCTTCTTTTGTAGTTTTTTGATTCTTTCCACTTTTGTTATTTTAATTCTTTCTGATTCAAGATTAGCTAGAATTTCTGATTCAGGGATGGATGGAGGCACATTTCTGATAACTCCGATGGTCTCCTTGAACATAGTAGGCACAAATATTTTGTATTTGAAGTCGTCGATCAAAACTTGGGAATTAATTAGCTGTTCTGCATGTCGGGGATTAGCAAAGGTAATTTTGAATCTGTTTTTTCCTGCTTTGACTAGTTCTTGGTAGGTTATCTTGATATTACGAAGGAGCCTGGCTATTTCCATTACGTGTATCGGTTCTGATGTTTCGTCTTAGGGTTCTATCATGAATGTTTAAAAAACTCGCTTCTTCTGCCAACCATCTCCGAAGAGACCATTGCCATTATTCCCATTTTTGGCTTTATCTTTATTCTTGTCTTTTTCCTTATTCTTTTCCTTGTTCCTTTTTTCAGTTTTGTTTGTTCCGTGTTCAATTTTGAGTTTTTTGGGAGCTTTGATCCCATCCGTGTTCAATTCTTCCATTTTTCTGCGCAAATTACTTTCAGTAGCCGACTCATAACCTGTCAATGATTCACTATCTTCTAGGGGACTAGCAAATCCCCCGTTCTCGTCATCACTATCTCTCATCCAACGAGGATCTTTCGATCGCTCGCGGAAACCAAAACAATGTAAAACTGCCCTTTATCAATCAAGCAAAAAGTATATGGAACAGATCAACAATCACTTCAAACTTCACAAATCACCGCATACAAACGAAAACACTACCCGCACTCTTGACCGCAGTCAAAAAGTGAAAAAGTGTGATTTTATCACCAATAAATTAAACGTCGCGATAACTTAACACTTGGGAATATTTTCCAACGTCCGTTCAGCACCAGATTTGGAGAGTGAAATGGTACAGATTTTTATTAATACTTTATTTACATCTGACTGTCATTCAAGGCAGTTATGTTTTATGTACTTTCACGGTACATAATAATTCTGCCTCGGATGACAGCTGAATGTAAATAAATCAGGATGAAAGCCCTTTCAAAACAACCCTCACAACTCCCTAACCGCTCACTGCAAAACATTGCTAACGTTATACTAAAGTGAGGCTAACAGGTTAGATAAAATGATGCAACTTACATAAACATATCTAACAAAAGTGTTGCAGATCTGTCTAATTTTAGTCTCATTTTACCCTAACGTTAGTGAGAAAATTAGAGTAACTTTCTAACAGGTTACACTCATGTTAGGGTCAAGTTAGAGTAACCTTGTTTGCTGGGTAAGCAGACCCCACACGACGGAAAAAGTTTGACAAACTCTTGATTATTGAAGAAAAAGATTGATGGTGTGAGGGCGAACCCAAAATATTGAAGTAAATATTGAGGGAAATCAGAAAAGTTTGATATTCTTTTCAATATTTCCCCTCATCTCCCCCCGCAGTTTGTCCACAGGAGTCGATGATGGTTGAGTGTGTGCGTGTTTTGTGCGTTATACCGCTATTTGATTCGTATTAGTTCAAGAAAAAATTGAGTTTTTCTTCAGCTACGGCCATGCCGGCTAATCAGTGAAAATATTGAAGAAAAGTTTGATGAAAAGTTTGACGAAAAAAGTATTGTCAATATATGCCTCGTGTAGGGTCTGCTTTAGACTAAATATTGTCGGCGTAGCACCAAGTTAGAATTCGGAAGTCGGGACTTCCGAACCGAACTTTCTTCCGAAGTTTTAATTGTCAAACTAATTGATGCGTTGTTTAGCGCATCTTTAGGCGAATCCAGCGCACTACTTCCGAAGTTGGGAAAGTTGCCTGTATCTGGAGAAAAATCCAACTTCGGTATAAAAAGCGGTATAAATTTATTCCGGATAGACAATATCTTTTCTGAGATTAAAATTACACGGTAAACAGATTATACTCTTTTAGCACTATAAAATACGCATAATCTTGGAAAAGTGGAACCAGGAACTAATAACCGGGACCCGACACTCGGAATTTTTCGGTGTTGCGCTTAATTCTAAATCGGTGTGTAGGAGTCCTAGGTATACAATTAGGTTCTGCAGCGTCAGTATCTAACCTCAAACTGATGACTGATTAGTAGTACTTCGCGTTGGACTCGGGGGCAGCCAACCAATCACGAACTCGATCCTTGTCGGAGTCAGTGGAAAGTACTACTGAACTGTCAAAAAAGTTCATTCGACGAGGACCGAATTCATTCGTGACGTCATGCTGCAGAACCTAATTGAAAAGACACTAAAGGCGCTGTCAGTTATCAGCTTTCCCCATATGTTTTCTCACCGTGCATTATTTACTGACAGCATTGATGTTTTTGTTTTCGCTTGTCATTCTCGTTTCTCATAATAATTGAGATTCTCACGTCTGAATGTGTGAGTGGCGATAAAAGGAAAACAAGCACTCCTAGATGGTGCTACTCAGCAAAGTTTGGGTAAAAATGAGTATATTTCCATATATTTTTTGACTCTTTCGCAACCATTGTGATGACTTGATCAATTTTGAGGTTATGAGCAGAAGGAAAACAAACATGTATTTACACATGCCGAATTGCACATCAGTGTGCGAGCGTTAAACGTCACTCATCTCTATATCATCTGCTGCCGATCAGTCCGAGGCGGAAAGTGTCGAGTTACAGCTGGACCCGCAGAAACTAGCCCAAATCGTCGAAGCCAATGAAATTCCCCTGCCGGGTGAACCGAGTACATCCAAAATATGGCTGTCCCCGAAGATCACGCAGGCCCACGGTCGCGTCGACGTCGTTGTAGGGATTGAGACGGAGGAGACGGCCCGAACACGACAGTCGTCAGCCCTCCCGGAGTTGGAAACGGACGATGAAAACCCACAGCGGAACGAAATGTTGATCAATAAATTTGTCGCCGGTGAGATCAGCTATGCGGAATATCAAGCCCGTATGCAGCAGGGCGGAGAAATGGACTTGGAAGAAGAAAAATGGGCGACACGGCGAAAGTTGACCAAGAAGTCTTCCTGATTCGAAAAGATTTTAAAGCTGATTGATGCGTTGAGGGGAAATTTGCAAGGTGAAGGTTGACGGCAAAACTCCGATGAAACGATACCGAAGGTTTTTGCCACCGGCTTTGCAAGGATCGATGGGACAAGCCATTTTTTGCTACTCCCGTGGACACGCCGAGGTGGCTAAAAAAGTTATGTTTGGAGATTGTGCGACAAACGCCGTTAGTGCCGTTCGTCACGTTAGCTTAAATATATGAAACGAAAGATCCGAAAAATTTCCTACAGTTTTCGCTAATCGCGGCCATTGCAACCTTCAACATCCAACAGTGGGTTCGCATTACGGAGATATCCGAGAATCTAGGTAATCTTAGCCGGGCGTTGATGTGCTACGCCCGGACCATCAAATAGGATCCGAAAAATTTTGATTTACGAATGAAACGTGTTCAGTTGTTGGAAAAGAAGGGTGAAGAGAAGCAAGCTTTCAAATGCTTTTTGCTATGCTGCCGTCCATTTCGAAGGAGCGAAGGGGAGAGTTTTGGGTGGAAACGGCCAAGAAGTTTCACGAAGAGCTATGGACGCCATGGATTGCGCTTATGGAACATTAGACGTTCTAATGGCGCACACCAACGTAGAGGTTCATGAGATGGTCAACGAGGTAGAAGAGAATGATTCCAATGCCAACAAAGCGATTTATTCTGTGATCATTCCGAATAACATGGTACTGGACTTCCGTACACAATTGACCGTGGTTCTGGTTCACATGAATTGCGAACATCTGTACGATATGATTGTGGAGAACATTTTATTAACATCAATGTGGAAGAGGCTGGGGATTGTTATCTGGATGTTGCGAAATCGATGATGAAAGATCTGCGCGTTGAAGCTTCTAATTCGGTTGATTTAAAGTAAACGTTTTTCGCTGGCAGCCATTTGCGTTATGCTGATTGTTTGCATGCGCTCGGGAACTATGACAGCACTATGACAGTAATCAAGGCTAGCTCCCACTCCCACACTAGAACGTCCGCCAACTTGTAGGCGGCAATGTACTTGGGCAGCCGGGTCAAAGTGAATAGGAACACTGTATGCCGCCACACTGCCGTAATCTGTAAAAGTGAAGTATGCGCCAAATTACAACATACATGATTTCTATTTTTCTTGTTAAAAAGCTCGTATTACTCGTTAACACTTTGTCAGATTATGGCAGCACAGCAGCAGAGTGCCAACCCGAGCAATACAATTGTCACAAACAAGTGTCCTTGACTTCTACTGGATAAGATAAGGTCATGTAGAAGTTGATGCAACCTATTCTGTCAGAATTGTGCTGCTAGGGAAATCGTTCGTTCTGCCATGTCGAATGAATGCGTCAGGTGATGTTCGAGGTTTTTCACGGTGAAAACTGTTTTTTTTAAAGCGATAGTTCCTGCTGTTCTGCAGGAAAAGCTGGGAAAATTAATTTACACAATGAAGTTGAAGAGCAGCCTGAGATGTGAAAGTGGATCAAATTGAGATAAAAAAAAATGATTCCACGTTCGATGAATAAGTCTGATTAAACACATCCGGACTTCAAGACACCGTATGGATTCCTGTTTACTTGTGGTATGTAAAATAGATTTGAAGAAAGGCAGTGCTGCAGTTGCGAACGTATACCTAACTAATCACCAAAAGCTGATTATAGCCGTTGCTGCTGGTTGAGATTGAAGGGTTCTCATAGTAGTATTCAGCGACGAAGACTGCCAGTCCCATAAATACAGCGCACTACAATCTGGTGTAGATGTAACTTTGCTGACCGCTCACAAATCAACTATTTTGACAGCCTTACCAACTGGGAGTGTTAATTCAGAGCGATTTCCCAGGTGGAGGAGAAATATGTTTCCGAGTTGAAGTACGTCGAAAGGACCATATTGGCCACACTAATAGAACATGACCTACTGATACGGCTCCGACCTGTCGTGTTTGGCATGGTGTCTCTTGTTCTGCGGCGTTCTGGGAGGAGAAGCGTCTGTTGAAACAGATACTTTACGGGTTGGAGGCTGTGGCACAACTGATACTTTTACGCTGAAGATGTCTTTTCTCGCTAGGGATGTCCGCTTTGCCGCCCTGGAAGGTGATGCCTTTTGAGCGATGGAAACTTTTCCGGCAGGTCGTGGAGACCAGGGACTGTATGTCTGCTCCAGCTGTGCGTAGAACGCTTCTTTCTCGTCGTCGGGTCTCCCTTCGTGTGTGCAGTGCACGTTGATGATGCTATACTGCCGTGAATCGCATATCTGTCCCATCTTTGCTGGGTTTCCTATTCATATGGGACAAATATGCGATTCACGGCAGTATAGTTGAAACGGCCTTTAATCCTCAGCTTGCATATCCTTGCGTTGATTGGCTGCCACACAATCACACGATGGCGCATCTTACCCAGCACTATGAAGTCGGTTCCCAGCTCGTTGGTGGTGCCACAGCTTTGGTAGAAGGTAGCCGCTCGATGCCCGCTTTTCCACACTTTCTGTCCTGTCCAGCAAATCTCCTGCAGCGCCTCAACGTCGAAGTTGCGGGGATGTAATTCATCGTAGATCATCCTGTCGCAACCTGCGAAACCTAGCGACTTGCAGTTCCATGTTCCAAGCTTCCAATCGTGATCCTTTATTCGTCGCCTAGGTCTTTGCCGATTATATCGAGTCGCTTTATCTCTTACATTGTTCGTAATTATTGGTTTTCCAGGCGGGTTATTGGGCCTGCGCAAACCTCCTGTCTCGTCGGAGGGCCGTCGTGTCATGGCTGTTTAGCGTCCCACAAAACACCAGGACTTGGGCTTGTGCGCTTTGAGCGGCACACGGTCACTTTGGTGGGGCCTACTTGCGGATACACGCAGCTTTTTATAGGAATTTAACAGGACCCACTGTCAAACCCAACTACATCCTAGGCAAGCCCCACATCTCGCAGATGGCCTGGGGAGGGATCGTCAAGCCCTTAGACATAGTCACTGCTGCCTGAATCCACCATTGAACCAACTTACAAATCAAGCAACCAACCACCCAATTATTCACCCATTCAAGCAAGCTACCAATCAACTAATCGGCCAATCAAGCAACCTACCAATCCACAAGCCTATCAACCAACCAATGAAGCAACAAACTAATCAAACAACATACCAATCAAGCAACTAACATTTAACCATGCTACCAATCAAACAATAAACCAATCAAGCAACCAACCAATCAATCAAGCAATCCAATCAACCTTTCAAGCAACCAACAAAAAAACCATTCAAGCAAGCTACCAATAAAGTAAAATGGGCAACCATCCTATTAAACAACCATCCTATCAAGCAACAATCAACCAAATCAATCAAACAACCAACCAACCATTCAACCATTCAAGCAAGCTACCAATCAACCAATAAATCAAGCAACCAATAAATAATAATAATAAAGATCTAAAAAAAAGCAACCAATTAACCAATCAAGCAACTAACCAACCAATAAACCAATTAGGCAACTAACCTATCAAGCAACTAACCAATCAAGCAAACAATCATTCAAGCCCACTTCCAATCAATCAAGCAACCAATTAAGCATCCAATTAATCAATAGAGCCACAAACCAATCAATCAACCAATCAAGAAATCAAACATTTAAGCAAGATACCAATAAACTAACCAACCAATAAACCAATTAGGGAACCAACCTATCAAGCAACTAACCAATCAAGTAATCAACCATTCAAGCAAGGAACCAGCCAATAATTCAACCATTCAAGTAAGCTACCAACCATCCAACCAATCTATCAAGTAACCAATTATCCAATCAAGCAACTAATCAACCAAACAACAAACGAATCAAGTAACCAACTAAAAAATCATTCTAACCCACTTCCAATCAATGAAGCAACCATTAACCAATTTACCAATCAAGCAACTAACCAATCATCCAACCAACCATTCAAGCAAGCTACCAATCAACTTATCAACCAAGCAAGTAATTAACCATTGAACCAACTAACAAATCAACTAATCAATCAATCAATCAACCAACCAACTAATCAATCAATAATTCCTGGTGGAACTACGCCTAAAAGGAGTATATTTCGTTTACTCATTTATGAGTATATAGCTCATACGTCAAAATAAGCATACTTTTTACTCCTCTTATACAAGTAAAAAATGCGTCATTTTTACTCCGAAAATAGAAGGATAATGTGTACTTTTTACCCCTACAGTATTTTGCATGGATTTGATTTCAAAAATTGGAATTTTCTCAAATTAGATCATTTTTATTAGAAAACAAAGGACAGTCATAAATTAAAATGCATATTTTATTTCCGAAAATACATAATTACTTCGTTGTTACTTAACCTTTGATCCGGCACCTAAACCTCTATCCTGCTTTCTTGGGATCCCACGGCTGCTTCCAGTATAGCAGTGGCATCTTGGTTTTTCTCCGTAGGGGTGGGCCGGTTATCCTCGCGGTTATCAGTTCTAGTGTACGATGTTTTTGAGCTTCTTCGGGTTGCGGTGCGGCGGCGTTCAAGCGTTACCTTAACGGTGGCCTTCGCTGGTTTCGGCTTGACTCTTGTATGCGCCCTGGATGCTCTTGACGGTTGGAACATCGGCTGAAATTATCCCTGGGACTTTAAATAAACCTGAGGACAACAATGATCATTTAATGATTTTAAGAAACGTTGGAAAAGTATTACATACCTGCCATACTGCCCGTATTATTTTATTTTTTTTAAGAACTATGACTGATTGCAACTATGGAGATGCGCGCGTGAAAATTTTCTTTACTTATCATAGGCTTCTTTTTTACGCATATTTCGATTTCATCCAAATACTAGGAAAAGCGTAAAAAGTACTCCCTGAAAGTACGCACAATTTGACGTATAGGCAATATTCTCAAAAGTGATTAAAAAGTACTCCTAAAATGAGTATTCCGATATTACAGATATATCCTTATTGTTCTGTCAGTCCGGTCAGAATCTGTCAAAAATCAAGGTAAACAAAATC
The DNA here is from genome assembly GCF_024139115.2 of Armigeres subalbatus. Classification (NCBI taxonomy): domain Eukaryota; kingdom Metazoa; phylum Arthropoda; class Insecta; order Diptera; family Culicidae; genus Armigeres; species Armigeres subalbatus. The sequence continues at coordinate 300,168,736 of NC_085139.1, read as the reverse complement.
GTCAGCTGATCACAGCTGTCTTATGCAAGATGAATACACAGCTAGGTGTTGCAGTCTGCCCAATTTATGGACGAGAAGAGGGCGGGGGTGAAAAATTCATTTTCGGTGCAAAACATAAACAAACCGGCTGGCTCTCCCATACTAAAATCCAAGATGGCTGAATCGTGAATTTGGCAGATTGGAACACCTAGTGGTGTATTCATCTTGGTCTTATGGATTGCCTTATTGCTTAGAAACCAGGGGGAGAAGGCGGAGCACACCCTACCCCAACATGGGCGACATCTGGATTTGGTTCTAAACTGTAAACAACAGTGTTAATTCTCTACCACCTTTTTGCTATGGCGAGGCAATTTTTATGCACACTTTTGTTTTCAATATTTTATCAAAATTAAACACACAATCATGCAGCAATATAACGATGTGGTATGCTTGAGATACCTGCTTGATTATAGGGACTCGAAAAAGATTTTTTTTGCAGTAATTAACCGAATATAAAAATGTTCGCATTAACGATTGCGCCCTAACACCGGTTCTAAGCTTCGATGCAGAGTACACGAACACGAGCTTTGTTCGCCAGTGACAGGCGTATGAGGCCCTTGTTAGAAACTAATGAGTTGCTGCTTAATAAAAGCACGTCTACTTCGTAGCTAGTGTAGGAACAAACTAATTTATTTCATTTATTAATTCCATAGGTTACTATAATCTAACATCCCCTCCTTAACCGGGAATTTATTTTAAACCTAATAACTTCACCGCTTCACAAAATTTAGGAGCTGGAACAGGTTTCGTGAGAACATCCGCCTTCTGTTGTTTTGATCCAACGTGATTGATTTCAATTTTCTTCATTTGGAGTTGTTCCCTTACGAAATGGTGTCTCAAATCGATATGTTTGCTTCTGGGTGAGTAGCCAATCTCATTTTCTGCCAAACAAATTGCGCTGCGATTATCGCAAAACATTGGGACCGGTTGCTCTATTCCAAAAAGCTCATCGCGGAATCCTCGCCACCACAACGCTTCCTGTGTTGCAGCAGAAAGTGCCATGTATTCTGCTTCTGTTGTAGAAAGCGCAACGGTCGGTTGCCTTCTGCAGCTCCATGACACCGAACCACCAGCGTATTGGAAAACATAGCCAGTAATTGATCGTCGAGACTCGGGATCGTTACCCCAATCTGCATCAGTAAACCCCTCGAACAGCACTTCATTTTGCTTCCGGTATACTAACTTCACCGATTTCGTTCCTTTCAGATAACGCAATATTCTTTTTGCCGCTATCCAGTGTGTTTTTCCGGGGTTGTTGTTATAGCTGCTTACGACATTAACGGCATAAGCGATGTCTGGACGAGTGCATTGTGCTAAGAACTGCAATGATCCAACTAATTCTCGGAAAGGAATGTCCCGCATTTCTTGCTTTTCTTGCTCATTCTTCGGACTCATTGATTTGTCCAAACGTTGACTTGCATCAGCTGGGGTTGTCGCCGGATTACAATCAACCATGTTAAAACGATGAAGCAGCTCTTCGATATAACTCTGCTGGTCCAGTTCAACAGTTTCATTTCCTTTTGAGATCCTAATACCAAGAGCATGGTTTGCTTCGCCGAGATCTTTCATGTGAAATTTATCCATAAGCTGATGCTTGACAATTTCCACCCACTTTAGTTGATTTGAAAAAACCATCCACATAAACGGCGATTATGATAACGCTACCACCACAAACTTTGTAGTAAACGCACGGATCGTAACCGGAACACTTGAGGCTAATTCGCTTCAACACTACATCTAACTTTACGTTCCACACGCGACTAGCTTGTTAAAGTCCGTAGAGTGCTTTCCGAAGTTGACATACCTTCCGTGGAGCTTTGCTGTCAACGAACCCATCTGGTTATACCATATAAATCTCCTTCTCGGCAAGGTCACCCTGGAGAAATGCTGCCACAGCATCCATCTGAAACACTTTAAGATCCATTTGCGCTGCCAGTGCGAAGAAATAGCGAATGCTGGCATATCTGACTACAGGGTGCTACAGGTGAATACGTTTCGGTGTAATCCAGACCTTTCACTTGAGAGAAACCTTTGATGACGAGCCGGGCCTTGTACCTCTCCACCGATCCATCAGACTTGGTCTTGATTTTGTATACCCACTTATTCTTCAACGCTTTACGACCTGCTGGTAAATTTGTCAGTTCCCATGTCCGGTTTGCATCCAATGCATGGAACTCTTTCTTCATTGCATTTTGCCACAGCTGACGATCCTCGCATTCCATTGCCTCCTGGAACGTCTGCGGCTCGCACGCCGACTGGCGCTTGAATGTTTCCTGTGGACATGAACTATTTTTGGGAACGATACTGCACGTCATATCATAATTCAAATACTTGCCTGGGGGACGGCGCTCCCTCTCGCTATGCCGTACCACAAGTTGTGGGTCCTCAAATTGCAAGGGGAGCGCAGAAGTTTCCGCTGGAGATGCTTCGATGGTTTCATCGGCACTGTCGTAGTCAGTTTCGCTATCGGAGAATCCTCTAAAATCACCACTGGCATTGGGTGTCGATGGTTCTTCATCCGCAACTACTTGATCACTACTGCTTTCGTAATTAGCATCAACAGTAACTTCAATTGCGTCGTTTTTACAGCCTAGTTCAGTTTCACCTTGCTGCATGGAAACTTCAATGGCCTCGCTCATAAAGACAACATCGCGACATACTTCCACCCTTTGCGTACTGGGAATATACACTCGGAAGGCCTTGGATTGTGCTGCATACCCCACAAAAATGCCGGGAACTGATTTCGGATCCCATTTTTGCCGTTTGACCTTAGGAACATGACACATTCACCCATATTCTTGTTTACGTACGAACGCGCTTTCGATCGAAAGTTGAAGCGCATTCTCGTTTACGCCAGCAAAATCAAATGGAGAAACGGTTCGAACGAATCGCATTCGTTCGAAAGTATCATTCGTCCGTAAACAAGAATAAGGGTGAATACCTTGGCTACGAAGACTCGCAATGCTGACAAATCCGGCTTCTTTCCACTGAACTGTTGCTCTGGTGTGACATTCAAACCTTTTGTCGGCGAACGGTTTATCAAGAAAGCTGCCGTCGCTACCGCCTCTGCCCAAAATCGCTTTGGCAGTCCACCATCGAAGAGTAAACACCGCGCCTTTTCCACCACAGTTCGGTTCATTCGCTCAGCAAGCCCGTTTTGTTCTGGGTTGTGTTACGGTTTTTTCGTGGTGAATTCCAGAATCGCGCAGAAACTTTTCCATTTCATGGTTGACATATTCTCGACCATTGTCAGTTCTAAGCCTCTTGATGCTCCTACCACTTTGATTTTCAGTGTACGCCTTGAAATCCTTGAAACATTCTAGTACTTTGGTTTTTGACTTCAGAAAATAAATGAACACTTTCCTGCTGAAGTCATCGATGAAAGTAAGAAAGAATCTACTTCCACCAATTGAAGCATTTTCCATCGGTCCACACAGGTCGGAATGTATCAGTTCCAACAATCCACTTGCTCGTGATCCCTTCCTCTTGAAAGGCTGACGATGGTGTTTTCCCTGGAGGCACACGGCACACACAGGAATCTTCACATCGTTGAAATTGATGCCTGTTGCCATCGTGCGCAATTGCTTCAAACTGTGTTGGTTCAGATGACCCATCCGACGATGCCACAGGATCAAATCATCGTTCTTCTTCGCTGCGCAGGATGACTGCTGGTTCAATAATGCTAACTTGTATAAACCAGTAGTTTCTTTGCGGACAGCTACCACTTCGCCAGATTGTTTCCGAACCTCGCATGTGTTCTTAAGGAACATAACATGAAACCCATAACTGCAGATTTTGCTCACGGACAGCAGATTGTGCGCTAGTTCTGGAACACATAACACATCAGAGACGGTTACTTTGCACGAATTACCTTCAACTTCTGCGTTTAGTTCCACGATTCCAGTGGCGACCACCGATGCTTCGGCATTATTCGCAACGTTGATGTGCTGCCAAACTTCGTTTGCATTATCGAGTACAACCCCACTGCGGCACAGGTGCGAGGTAGCTCCAGAATCGAATATCAAATCATGGTTGAGATTGCTAGACGTCTGTGGAACGCTGTGAATGCTGAACGCTGCATGCTGATCGGTCTTCTTTTCCTTTTTTCCTCTCACTCTTCTGACACTCCGAAGCAAAATGCCCCAGACGCCCACATTTGAAACACTTGACGTTAACTGTGTCCTTTTTCTTTATATTCTTCTTCTTCTGCTGACTATAATATGCCAACTGAACGTGGAGTACTGCTCATCTTCACATCTCGTAGAATTTTGGCTTTGACAGCATCTGCCGTCATACGCGTTCCGGATGCTTCCATACCCATGATCATGGGCTCGTACATTTCAGGTAGACCCATCAGCAAAAGACTTGCAAGCCATGTGTCATCGACTTGAAAGCCAACTTCCGACAACTTGTGACTCGTTGACATCAGCTCACTCACGTATTCCTCGACAGAGGAACATTCGGAAAGACGTATGCTGGTGAGTTTTCGCAACAATCCTATTCGCCTGGTCATTCCGTCGTCCTGGAAAGCATTTTTTAATTTCGTCCAAGCTTCTTTTGCAGTTTTAGCACTCTGAACCAGACTATAATTGACAGGTTCTATACTTAGGCAGATCGTTGCAAGAGCTTTCAGCGAATGGCCATCGGCTAAATCCGCCCCTTCGCGTTCTACAGCGTCCCAAGTACCTTCACGTATCAGGATCATCTTGGTTGCAAACGCCCACGAAGTATAATTCTCGCGCCCACGCAATCGCTCTATCATCGGCAGTGATACGCTTCGTCCATTACTTCCGGCTTGAATTACGCTGCTGCTACCGATTCCATTTTCGCTTCCGTTCTGCGCCATTTGACTTGAAATTTTTTGCACTTGTTATATTGTTGCTATGGAAACTCTGTGGCCCATAAGCTAATGAGTTGCTGCCTAATAAAAGCACGTCTATTTCGTAGCTAGTGTAGGAACAAACTAATTTATTTCATTTATTAGGTCACTCTGACGGAATCAATTTTCAAAGTACTCGCGTTTTCAAGGGCACACCATTCGATACGGAAGCAACGCACAACTGTCATTTTTATTTCTTCACGCATGCTGCGACGCAGCAAAGCTGAAAAATAAAAATGACAGTTGTGCGTTGCTTTCGTATCGAATGGTGTGCCCTTGAAAACGCGAGTACTTTGAAAATTGGATTCCGTCAGGAGTGACCTTAATTCCATAGGTTACTATAATCTGACAGAAACGGATATTTTAGGATTTTTCCGTGTGACATACTGTCAAGATGCTGTCATAATGACGAACAAAAAGGAAATAATCCTCAACTTTGTTTTGATATTCTTCTATTCAATAGCCTCTTCAGATTTTTGTCAGACTGCATCACAGGCATCAACAGCGATGCCAGATCTACGGAAATTTCCGTAGATCTACGGATTTGAATGCTTTCTACGGATCTACGGATCCGTAGATAAAAACTACGGGAATTTGAAAATTTCTGCGGAAATCTACGGATTTTTTTACTAGCACACTTTTAGTATCAATTGGTGTGGTTTCAAATTTAATTTAAGTTGAGTGAACAATATGTGTATGTTCCTGATATATGGGTTTCTATTAAGAGGAAAAGACCGTTACAAATATTTATTGAAAGTTATGTCCTATTGGTCTCCGAAAGGTCAATGGGAGATAACGAACTTCTGGCAAGCTTCCATTTGAAGAGAAAGGGAAGAGTATCAGCGTTGAAAAGAGTTCATTTTTCATGCTGATACTCTTCCCTCCCTCCCCTTTCCATTATGAAAGCAATCTTGAAATTTTATTTCTGGTCGACCCTTGACCGAGATTAACACTGCCTAAAGTCCAGTAAAGAATCACATTGAAAATAATTCTTGTGTATGATCCATGAACCATGTTGCAAATAACCAATTCATACAGTGAAGTCTAACATCCTATTTAAATTCTTGAATAACACTCTTATTATTGTTCTCCAATCCTGAAGCACAACCGCACCGTGTGTGCAATAGGGTGGTTCAAAACATCGATTTTGCTCCACAGTGCTCATCTGATTCTTTACTATGTTCTGAGTGTCCTCTGAAAATTTAAGCTCATTTGGATCAAAACTGATTTAGCACAAGCCGTTTCAAGTTTGCATGCAAATTAGTATGGGGAAATTTATTTTTTCATTAAACTGTTAATGAAGTTTCCCACTTAAGCGCAGGTTAAAGAAAACCTACATAGCTAAAAGGAATACTCGACAGCTTTCACCCAACGAAAACCGCATGTTGATTAATCGTCCCAATAATTAGTAATCGATTTTAAGACAGGTTGCGAATCTTCAGTCATGATCGTTAAACTTCTTTGAGGGCATCACTGAAATATGCAGTGCAACATAGTAGCCTGAATTTGTGTGTGCTATCTTTCGCGCAACGAGCAGCAATGTTGCCTGTTGATGAGTTATGCAATTAGCTCCAGAAAACCACGGTATAGGTAGATTAAATTCGATTACTAATTATTGGAACGATTAATTGAGATGCGGTTTTCACTGAGTGAAAACTGTTGAGTATTCCTTTTAGCTATGTATGTTTTCTTTTAACATGTGCTTGATGGGGAAGCGTCATTACCAGTATAATGAAAAAATAAACTTCCCCATACTAATTTGCATGCAAACTTGAAACGGCTTGTGCTAAAACAGTTTTAATCAAAATGGTCTCAAATTTTCAGAGAACACTCAGAACATGGTAAAGAATCAGATGAGCACTGTGGAGCAAAATCGATTTTTTGAACCACCCTAGTGTGCAATCTTTGTGGAATTTAGCGTTCACCCTCCATCAGGTGTAAACGAAGGATGCCATACCCGTAATTAATTTCAACGCTTAAGAAAACCCAGTCGTCTGGATTCTTGACTGCTCAATTCATAACACAGCTCAAACATTTTATTACATATACATTTCGCCAATTTTCATAAATTCTAGAGACAATCTTAAAATAATTCCCTGGGAAGTCTAGGGTTTTTTTAGGACATTCCATTTGACATTTCAATGTAAATTCCTTCGAAAAAATTCTTCAGGGATTAATCCGGAAGTTCCTTAAGGAATTCTTTTAAAAAATCCTTCGGAAATTCCTTAGCAATTCTCTCAGAAATTATTTTACGAATACTTGTTAAAAATCCACTCAAGTTCTCCTTCGAAAAATCCTTCAATAATTCATTTGTAAATTCCTCCAAAAACACTTTCGGGTGCTCCTCGAGGAGTTCCAAATGATTTTCAAAGAAATCCGCCAGTAATTCCATTGCACATTCTTCCAGGAATACCTTCGGAAAAGTCCTTGTAAATTTCTCCAGTAGTCTCTTCGAAAGTTTCTACGGGAAATCCTCTGAAAATTCTTCTTAAGACTTTTGAATAACGAACATTCCTTAACAAAACTTTGGAAATTCCTTTTGCAATTCGTTCGGATACTCCTAGAGCTTCGTCCTAGAATTTTCTACAGGAAGTTCCAATAAAATAATTTCTGAATTAATTCCTGTAAAAAATCCTGAAAATATTTCTAAAGGATTTTTTGGAGGAATTCCCTTAAAAATCCTCATAAGAATTTCTGATCAAATTTCCGGAAGAATTCTTTACGGAACTTACTAAGGTTGTCCTATAGAAATTGCCGAAGGAATTTGTGGAAAGTTCTGAAATTCTGAAAGAACTTTAGGAGGTTTCGAAGAAGTTTCTGAATTCATTTGCGAAGGATTTTTCAAAGGATGTCCTGCTGGAATTTTGAATTCCTGGAATAGTTTTTGATGGAATATCTAGAGAAATTCTGAAGGAATTCAAAAAAAAATGAAGGTGTGCCTGGATAATGTTCTGGATGACTTAACAAATTAATTCCTGGAGGTTTTTCCCATAGAATTTATAGAAAAATGTCTAGAAGACTTTCCAAAGAATTTCTGGATAAATTTATGAAATAACACCAAGATGATTAGTTCAAGATTTTTTTTCGAGGAATTTCTGGAGGTACTTCTGGATTAAATAGAAGTTTGGTAATGGATGGATTGTAATCTCGATATTTTGAGTGTTTTTTTCGTTTGCAATCTTAATTTCAGTGTAAAAATAGGGTTGTGTTTTACTTATGTACTGGATTAGTTCTGACCTTATAGATCTTACTGCTGACGCCAATATATTTCCTCAAAATTATTGGGGAGCCAACATTACCACAACTATAGCATCGCCATCGCTACAGCTCAATAATTTGAAATGTTTTGAATAAAAAGAAAGTCCATAATATTAATTATGTTGAAATTTCTATTAGAGATCAATACTCAAAATGTGAAACGGTAGTGTCAGCGTTGGAAACAGTTACTATCAAAAAGATGTATAGCAACTGCCATTACGGCGAGTGTGGAAGTGTGTGTATATGGCACTATGCCCTATTTATTTTTAGTTTTTCATGAAATTTAGGATATAACAAAACCAGTAACTATAAATTTTGACGGTTAGTGGTTTCGTTGTTATCTTATTTCTATGCATTGAGAAAAGTTAGAGATCAGTCGTGTAATATTGTGTATACTAGGATTGTAGAGGAGCGCCGAAATAAGGCCATCCACAATTTTTGAGCGATTCTACGGAATTGGTGTTGAAGCAATCTGGCATCGCTGGGCATCAATGTTCTCACTTCTGATAATTGCTGTATCAGTTGGTGCAACCGCGGAACAGAAACGAAATACCTAGTTTGTAGCATGCAAGACATGGAAGAATGATCTGATATCAGGTGTTCCTGTCCCGGTTCCTGTGTTGTTGGTTGGCGAAAGAATCCTGTTTGCTCGCGACTCAAACTTGAGCGACACCGGGCAACCTGTCTAATAGGATGTGCCGGCATGAGGATATGCAAATATAAAGGCCCTTGCGATTCATCCGCGGTGGTTGTTGGCGGGGTGCTCTTCCCCACCGTGAGACCATTTGGTCACCACCACGGATTTGCGATCAACGGGTAGAGAAGTCGCCACCTGGAAGTCGATGTTGTGTGTTTTACATGCCTTTTGTATTATTACCGTATTGTTCAATTGCGGGACGGGAGATACGGATTGGTGAATGGTCCCAGGTGAATGGGTTTGGTTTTAGTGGGTTGGATGAGAACCACAATGACTCCCATCCCCACACCACCTGAGAACATCATCAGGTGTCCATTTACCATTTCTCAAAATAAAAAAAAAAATCTTGTTTATTTTTGTGTATTCCTTTTATATCCTTTTCATCACATCGTTTTCCCTTGTCACATCTGAGTTGACTTGCCAAATTTTGACATATGCTTGAAAGGAATTCGCGAAGTCGAAGCAAAATTCTTCACACAAACAATGACAGTTCTTTATGGGTTTTTACAGTAGAGCAACAGATAGGAGGAGATGGCGGCCATGTTTCACTCAAACTCTGACAGATAGCAATGGGATTTCCCATAGGAGGGAAGAGCAGAATTTGCTTCGACTTCGCGAATATCCAAAAATATAAAGGGTTAGAAACAGATATTAAAGGACAGACGAAGAAAGTACACACTTATTTGATAGGATATTCAAAAAGGGTTTAATTTGATAGGGTTTTTTGGTAATTTTTTTCAAAAAAGCAGAAGTGTCGTGCCCCATGGTTAGCCCTGTGATAGCGTTATAGTCGCACGTACTGCTTATTTTAATGCTTACGGTTACTTGGGTATTGCGTTTGGGGCTTAACGAGTCGTCGGATTAGCGAGATCCGGATAAGCGGGGGGATACTGTAATCTAACGAGCCTGGAAAAACAAAGAGACGCAATACTCCTACCTTTAACAACCTTGTGCTCGATTGGAACAACTGATTTGACAGCAAATGCGCTGTTCCAATTTTGACACTTCGTCTCTTTGTTATGAGTGCAGCCTCTTTACTGTAATCAAATCAGGACTGTAAAAAGATATTTTAGTTACTAGATAAAGATTGTCGCTTCGGTTCCCTTTGTTCTGCTGTCCGAAACATGTGTGGTACATACCTGTCAAATCGTATGGATTTTCCTTCTTTGACATTTAGCTCCCCTATCCTCGCCAGCAAAAGATGTTCCGGACAGCGACGACAGCCACAATCTTTATCTAGTAACTAAAATATCTTTTGATTGTAAGGTAAGCTCTTCCGATGGAATTTCATAGCAAAATGTTTCAATTGTGCTGTAATAATGCAAAAATGACTGGAGGGTCCACTATTGGTTGGGGGTTCACTATTTGGCACTTTACCCTATTTTTTAGCAGAGTAGATCATTTTCGAATGTTCCGCGAGAAGTAAGTTATTCTGACTTAATTTTGAGTAGATTCGATTGAGCGTATAAGTGCTACCGCGCCTGAATTATGTGTTTGCGGTGTGATGCGGATATTCGGAATCAAAACAAAAACGAAAATCATATGGTTTTCCTCGTGCACGCACGTTACCGTTGTTCCGTAGTCTAGTCAGTCTAGTAGTGTCTAATTTAATTCTGTTTAAAAGGATAAGCTATAGTTTTGTTGTCCAAATTACGAGTGAGAACTAGTAATAATTATTAGATGTTATCAAAATTGTGCTGAAATTCAAACATGTCAGTGATATCTTCACCGAGCGAAACGCAGAAGGAATCCCAAGAAAAGCTCGTCACCTTTTGTCAACTGTTGGCGCAAACCTACCGCCAACTGCGCGCCCTCACCAGCACCGAGCGATCCAACGTGGACAAAACGCTGGCCAAAGCTTCGCGCTACGAACTAATCCGTAGGGTCAACTACTCAGCAACGAGCTCTTGCTACTCGGAACGGCAAATTGAGCAAACCCAAACCGAGTGCCTCCACGAGATCAACAACCGATTGATCGCCACCGGTGAGCTGATGTAAGTAATCAAATATTTATATTTTTATGAAAGATTTCCGAGAAATATGTTAATGTTTACCCTGAACACGATTCCTGTCACCTGCAGACACGAAACGACCAACGAGTTCTACAAGCTGCTCCGCAGCTACCAAGACCTTCAGCAAACCGCCCAGAAATTGGACTGGTCCACGACCAGCAAGTGTGCTCTAATTAACGGAGGAGTAAAGCAAAAACCTCTCGAATATTATATCCAGGAAGGCCACCGGATAGTGTACCAACTGAGTGCGGTGACTACCCGTATCAAGCTGGTTTTTGGCGCGGTGGATTTTCAACGCGCCGATACGATACAAAAACTGCGCGACTGTCTGAAGCTTTCGGAAGAATTAGATTTATATTTGCGGGAGTTTATGGTTTATAGTTCGTTCATTGTAAAATAAATATGATTTTACATTAGTAATACGGAAAAACTAAAAGGGCTTTTCTCTACCGCTGTAATGTAAGCCCGTAGTCCACTCTTTGACATCTTTAAATTTGCATCAACTAACACACGATTGTTTTGTAAATGAATGCTAACCAACCTACATGGGAATAAAGTCTGCCTGATATCCATGTTGATATTTAATCAGTTTGACAGATGAAACTGATTAAATATCAACATGGATATCAGGCAGACTTTATTCCCATGTAGGTTGGTTAGCATTCATTTACAAAACAATCGTGTGTTAGTTGATGCAAATTTATTTAAATCGGAGTGGTTCACAAGAGTGAGTGTAACTGCTGGAGACCCCCCAAGATCCGCTCTTGAAATTTGGGACTGTCATCTACGACCATCTAATTGAAAGAAAGACCATTTCTTTTCACTATTTAACAATACATGGATACATATCTCCAAAAAAGTATATTGCATCATTCACATCCGCTCGACATTCGTTTAAGCTAATAACTATATTGTTTTGTCTTACCTAGAGCACTTTTTTCATTTGATTGACCCTCTCTCACGCTATGTTAGTACATACTCTCTAACACCATTTTGTTTTGTTCGTTTCTCTTTGTCTGTGTTTGTGATTGCTGGCTTAAATCTTTATCGCCTAAACATTCAACATGATTGCTTAAGCGGGATCACGTTTAGTCCTTCACAAACATACAAAAAAAATAATTAGAAATAACTAACCTACAATTACAAATTGTGTTAAACTTTATCACTGTCGATCGAAAAGAAATTAGTTTAACGAAAATGTGTAAGGAAACCTCTAAAAGTCCCACGCAATTCTTCTACTGTGGTGGTAGTAGCGGTGCTATGTGAGTGAGTCTCTAGCCATCGAATTTAAAAAAAAATTAAATTTAAAAAAAATTGAAGAATAAAGAAAACACGACAACATGACAGGAATGCCATAAATAAAATAGCTAAAATAACAAGTAGCACTGTTTGTACCACGTCGGGGGGGACATCACTATCAAGGACAGGACAGAACCGGTGCCGTAGATTTGGGTGTGGGTGCGAAGCCTTTAACCTGAGTTTTTTTCACTATTGGGAAGAAAAATAAATGGAAGCAAAAATAAATGGGAAGGGAGGGAGGAGAAGGCGGCAGGTGGTTGTAGGAAGGGGGTAGAACAGGATTAACTCCACACGTCGGCCGAGTATCGCTTCTGGGCTTCCATCTTCTTGATGTACTGAGTGGCCTCACTCTCGCTCATGTTGCCCTTGGTTTGCAGCACCTTGAGCAGAATGTTCCGCACGTCGGTGGCCATATTCTTGGCATCACTGTTTGTTGTAGAATAAATTAATGTAAAACAAAATTCACAGAATCGATGTACGGCAATTAAATGGCAAAATGTGAAGGAACTCACCCGCAAATGTAGAAATGACCCTTGTTCTCGCCTATCACATTCCACAGCAGATCCATGTCCTCTTCCAGCAGGTGCGTAACGTAAACCTTTTGCGCTTGATCCCGGGAGAATGCTATCCGCAGTTTAATTACGCCGCGTTGAACGTAGTCCTCCAATTCCTGTAAGATACGGGTATCATCGTTATCACTAGACATTCAAAAATGTAAAGCAACGGGTCACACCTCCTCGTAGATGTAATCCTCGGACCGTTTCCGGCAACCAAAGTACATTATCGTTTGCCCAACTTCCTTTCCTTCCTTCTTGGTGAAATCCCGCTCCTGGATGAATCCACGGAACGGCGCCAGACCCGTGCCGGGCCCAACCATAATGACCGGCGTGTCAGTCTTGGCCGGCAACCGGAACTGGCTCTTGCGGATGAAGATCGGCACCCGCGGCAATGGCTCGCCGTCCAGTGGGTGCTTCTGCGATAGGAATGTCGTGGCGACACCGTGGTTGATGCGACCGGTTTTCGTTTCATATTTAACCAACACGGCCGTCACGTGGACCGTGGTCGGGTGCAACTTTGACGATGAGGAAATCGAGTAGAACCGGGGCTGCAGACGCGGCAGCAATTCACAGATGTGGTCCAGCGGTGGCCGACACGAGGGTAAGTCCTCCAGCACGTGAACGATATTACGACTGCTGTCCTGGATCCACTCCTGATACTTAGCCTTACCATCCGGATTCGTCGAGCACATGAACCGCAGGAACTCCTTATCCTTTTCTTCGCTGCAATATTCGGCTAATTCTTTGAGGATGTGCGTTCTTGGCAAAGCAGTAATTTCCAGATAGTGTGTCAACGCGGTCCTGTAAGTCGTCGGACAAGGGAACGGATGCTTCTTGCTGCTGTCCGTATCGGTGTTGATCAACGAGAAGATCGTGTCCAGCTCCGCATTGCAAAGCTTTCCTAGCCTTAGCACCAGATCCGTATCGTTGACCGGATACATGGCCAAGTGGTCACCGGCTTCATAGCGCATCTTGGAACCTTCGATGTCGAACTCAATGTGCATGCAAGAACGCCCGCCAGCTTTATGCAGCTCTCGGTTGATCTTGATCGGGGCCAGGAAAGGATTTTTCGCATCGAACGGTGGTCGTTGTGTTTGCAGCGAATGCAGGCGAGCCACTTCGCCGGTGTACAACCGTTCCGCTGGAGTCTCTGGCTGTTCCAACAAGCGGTACTGCCGCATCAACACCTCTTCACCGGAGCTCTCAATTCCGAAGTGGTCGCAAACAGCTGGCCAAAACTTGTCCTTCCAGGTGATGAAGTCATCTTCAATGCTGTAAGTTAAAATGATGCAATCAGAACGCAAATCCTTAATGAATCGTAGCTGAACAATCTTACTTTGCATCATCGTCTCCGAGTCCCAGCTCGAACACGCGATTAGCGCCCAGTTCCTCCAGTCGCTTGTCCACGTAGATTCCGACCTTGTTGTAATGCTCGTAGGTTTTGTTGCCGAGTCCAAAGACCTGAAACGAGAAACACAAACACACGAACGCTCAATTAACACACAGTTACATAATCTTACAGTCGGTCGTGTGCCCTTTGTCCCCGCCTTCGAGCACCTTAATCAAACTTGATTTCCGTCGAAACCGTCCACTGGCCTTCGGATTGTGGCATATCCGTTGCAACAACCACCGCCGCCAGTCCCATCTGGCAGGACCGGCTGGTAGACAACGAAGATCCTGACGCAAACTAATATCCTTGTGAGTCAGGGAAAAAGTGCTACCACATCGCGTCAAAAATTGTCGGGTTAATCCCGCAGTGCTGCACCAGCGGGTCACCATCGATCCGCCTTGCAACGATCCGGAAAGTCGCAAATTACTAACAAAATCACCTCATTTTTCGAAGAAAAAGATTGAAATTGATCTGATTGAAAACAAAACTTCACAACATGAACACGCTGCTAACTGTGCGGAGTACGGAGGAAGACTGATAAGATGATGACAGAGCGAAACGTCAGCGCAAAGCAAATCACGAGAAAGTGAGAACCTGTGGCTGTGAGAACACGCGAGAAGTGAATGTGTGTGAGTGAGTTTCCGCAGATTTTCTTGCATGCAAGTTCAGCTACGCCACCGAATGCACAGTTGACCACAGGTTGGAAAAGATGACATAAATTGCGATGGCAATTAAATTTCTCGCCTTGAGAAAGCTTTCATTTATTATATGTGCAGCTCAAAACCGAATTTTTGAACTCACGACAATCAATTTTTCTTCTATTAGTCGCAAGTTTCATCACTGCGCATCTGGTGCGCTGTATAGCGCATCTGGTTGCGAATAATATTGTGCTTCCAGTTGAAAACCGAAGTGAGCTCTCGCGACGATAGAGTTTTTCCTTATTTCCTGATGTCGCAACTGCAACGCGACTAGTGCGCGTCTATGCCACCGCCGTGCGCCATGATGCGCACTAGTCGCGATGTAGTTGCGACAAAAGGAAACGGGAGAAAACTCGATTGTCGCGAGGGCTCACTTCGGTTTTCAACTGGAAGTACAATAATATTCATCAGTTGCGCAATGATGCGCTATAAGTTGAACGCGAATAAAATCGGATTTTGCGACTTCGAAATTCGATTTTCAACTGGAATCATAATACCTTCTTAAAAATCTGTTAAATTGAAGCAAATTAAAATGATATCAACGTGATTTTGCGAGAAAATAATAAGGGGGTTAAATATATAATTAATATATATAAGACTCTCATTGAGGACATTTTTTAAGTCCAATGAATCTTCTGCTAGTCCTCCGGAAGATCCGGAACCAACGGAACACCGATGAAAATAGTCAATTTTCTCAATAAATGGCGCGCTGTTTCTTATAACAATTCTAAAAACCATGGCGCAGTGAAAAAAAAATCTAAATCCATTTTTAATCCCATGTGGCCCTATGAGCACAGAGAACAGACGTTCATCTTCATTCGCGTGCTTGTGTAAAAATTTGTACTGGTCATTTTGAAGTATGACGTTATGCTCCCTTTGCGCGGTGCTAGTGTGCTGATAAATATAGTTAAAATTTGCCGTGTTTCACCTTTTAGCGCTATTGTTCATTCCGAATCGCTCCAGGCTCGCTCCTAGGTGGCAGCACTACATTGTTTATGTAGTGTATGCCAACGCCATCACTTAGTGAGATTGAGTTTTTATGTCGGGCAGCCTGCGTTGGCGGCGCACAGAAGGACCAATCTTCAAAAAGACGGTCAAAAACCATTTTTTCAAAATGATTTAAATTGATAACTTGAGTCATGGGTTGTTAGTAGAATACTTGACGATGATCTAAACATAGTTTTGAGTCATTTTATTCGGGCGGATCTTACCTTTAGGGGTGATTCAAATATGACGTCCACTACTTTTTGGGATTTCTAGACCCCCCCTCCCCCCTCTGTCACGCATTTTTGTATACCTAGTACATGTACTGTCACAAAATCTTAGACCCCCTCCCCCCCTAAAACCTGTGACATCATTTTTGAACGACCCCTTACAGTCAATACAAGTTGAGCATGTTGTCGATTTTTAATTCTGTTAAATGTTGTAACATTTATCTTACTGCTTCACTATGTTGGCCACAACGTATACATCGCCCAAACTTATTATATTTGGCACCATTACAAAGCGTAGCCATAAAACTAATAAAGCCACGCTAAATTATTTTTGATGGCGCAGAAAGTACTCGGTTTTTATTATGTATAAAATTATTATTGTATTGATAAACTATCAAGTCATGTTATGTCTAGTCGCAATGGATAATTTCAGGAGAGGATTTTATTTTATCCCTTACTTCTAATTTTCCAAACTTACTCTGTAAAAATATCGTGAGTTTTTCACATGATCCGGAATATCAAGTAATTGCGCCTCTACAGCTTTACTTCGGTTAAGGACGAAACAAAACCTATTCCATATGTTTACTATTTCTAACAATAAAATAAATTTTTCCTTAGCACTGCGGTGAGGCGGCTGAAATCGGTAATTAAATACCTGTGGAAATGCTCATAGAAAGAGAACTCTACATTGGCGGCGCCAGCCATTGATATTTGATGGACACCACTTGGTGCAAGCACGTTGTCTTAGAGAACTATAGCGTGCTTGCGACGACTGGTGCCCCACCTCTCGCTGCGATAGTTGGACTTTAGCTTACGGATCGTTGATGCCGAGAAGAGGAACCATCTATTCAACGAAAAATCACAATATGTGGCCTGCTAGACCATTTTATTCACTTCTAACATTTATGACCGTCTTTTTTGGGATTGGTCCCACTGTACGGCGATGCCTCAATAAAGAAATAAAAGAAGTCGACCGAAATCTAACCTGGCAACAGATTAAAACGATAGCTGGGCAACGCTCAGGATGGAGATCTTTCAAGTCGGCCCTTTGCACCACCGGAGGTGTACAGGATTCATAACTAAACCCTTCTGAACTCGGCGTACAAAAATCTTTTGCGTATCCCGTTTAACAGACTGAGACCGCTGGAGGAATCCTTCGTCGGCGAATACCAGGCAGGATTTCGTGAGGGTCGATCAACGACGGATCAGATGTTTAGCCCGCAGGATGATCCTTAATGAATTCCGAGAGTACAACTTGCAGACTCACCACCAGTTCATTGATTTCAAAACAGCGTTCGATTCAATGACAAGAAATGAGCTGCGGCAGATAATGTCTGAACATGGTTTTCCGGTGAAACTGAGTAGGCTGATACGTGCAACGCTCGAACGGCTCGGACCGACATCAAGTACTCGGCTTGCAGACGAAGTGTCAACCTCGTTTGTGACCTTAGACGGATTGAAGTAGGGTGATGCACTTTCGAATTTATTGTTCAACATTGCACTCGAAGGCGCTATTAGGAGATCTGGCGTGCAGAGGAACGGCACTATCGAAACACGGTCGCATACCCGATCAGCAATGCATAACAAAATTTTAACTCAATTCCATCAATGGTTATTATGGATTGAATCCTAAAGAGAAAGAACAAGTCTCTCACTTATCATCTTTGCATACATATACGATATGTAGCATACCGCGAGAGACTTTTTTCGCAAGCTGTCATGATAGAGAACTGATTCGGGTGGCTATACCCCATGATAAATTTCTTTTAGAAAGCTCCAAATGTCGGGAGCACTGGCTCTGATGATGCATTCCAACTTGTTCTACACAGCTGTGCAGCAACCAACACGAAATGAGCGAAAACAAAGCGAGAATCACCATTTTTCTGTGGGGGCGTCCTATCAGATTCTGGGTAAGTCGAGTCAAGTACAAGACACTGAAGACGACCACACAGTTGTGGTCGAAATACGTATCTGCAAAGATATCGAAAATAATTGGTGGAATTAAATGGAGAGTACTTAATTCGTCGTAGACGGTTGAGTCCCATTTGACTTTTCATCACTTTTGAGTTAACCCAATTTCTAAAGCCCCAAATGCAATATAACGAAACGGCAAATTTGACAGAAAATATATAGGCTAACTGTCAAATTTTCCGTTTCCGTCACCGTTACGTTGTATTGCGTTGCGTTTGGGGCTTAACGTACTTCTATAAATCATAATAAAAATTGCAATTTTGTTTATCCATAAGTGAAAAAATACCAAGTCATTTGCGTCCCATATTGCAAGTGCCCGCATAACAGTCCCATTAAGAATTCACATGACCTGATTGCACATGACGAAACAATTAAATCCTTTTGCGGAAATCTATTGAATGTTGAATAACTCGGCAAAATGATAATTAGATGTTTAAATGTTCGCATTTGCCCTGTATAAGGCAAAATGTTCGCATTTGCCCGGTATAAAGCAAAATATTATGTTTTGCTTTCTTCAAATGTTTGCATTTTCCCGGTAGAATGTGAAGTCTGTTGTTTTGCCCTCTTTAAATGTTCGCATTTGCCCGGTATAAGGCGAAGTGTGTTGTTTCGCCTTCTTTACATAGTCGCATTTGCAAATATGTTTTGCTTCAATTTTTTTTGTTGGAATTTGAATTTATACAAGTCTGGTGTGAACTCAATGATTATTTGCTCTACATAATAATTAGGTGAATTTTGAGGCTTTATAAATCTAAAGAACACATTATTGAACTACTTGTAACATTAGTAAAATTATACCTGCGAATTGGTATCGACCGCAAAAAAAGTTCACCGCGAAATAGTACTAACCGCGGAATGGTATACCGCCAAATAATATAAACCGCGAAATGTTATACCGCGATATGATACTGAACGCGAAGTGGTAGACCGCGAACTGGTACACCGCGAAATGGTTAACCGCGGAATGTTTTACCGCGAAATGTCGTACAATCTGTTATTTAAAACAACGTGTGTTATAATTAGATAATTCGATAAAAATGTGTCTTCGGCCAGTTTTATCTCATATCAAAATTATAACAACATTAGTTATGTATATTTACACAAAATAATTGCCTACATTTTTTGTAGATATTGGAAAAAGCGGAGGTAATCACGTCCAGTATAACTCGAATATATGTTCGATTTTGATAGGCAGTACAAAGTTAATTGCCTACAATATGGATGGAAATTCGTCGTTGTAGCGTAACAGATTTTCATACGTGATGTAGGCAATAACCTTGAAAGTAGATTTTTTTGACAGGATAATCATAACAACGTTTGTTATAATTTTTTTTTTAATCTTTATTAACGTGATTGTTTGTTATAATGTTGATATGAAGGTATCAACCTCTGATTTAATTGCGTTACGGCTACAGGGATTTTTGATATAATTTTTGTTATTTTAACAACGACCCGTAATGCTGGGTAGACACCTTTGCGTGGTGTGTTACGGGGTAAGATCTACTACGGTTACATTGCTAGCTACAGGCAAATCCTGACCCAACGATTACCTTCCTTATTATCCAACTCCGTGGTACTTATGAGGGTGTCGCTAAGTCGGTGGCCTCTCGTTAAGTAAGTACTACATCAACACTTCCTTCCTCTCCCTAGTTACGGTGAAGATGGGCGTGGCCAGGAGTAGTAATCCTCATGCTTTTGTTATTTTTGTTTAAGACTGGAATCAAGGACCACTCCCCTTCTTGATTTCTGATAGCATTCTAGATAAGGATCTCAAAAGTAAAACATGAGTATCACTAGTGTCCAATCTACGAATTACACCGTAACAATGCTAATGCTAATGCTAAAATTTTTGTTATTTTAACAACTAAACAGCCAAATTTATAACACATTTTGTTACAATATTTTTCTGAAATAAATAACTCCCTTGTTATAATTTTGTTATGCATTATTGATCGGGTACGCTCCTGGGCTGTGCAGTGTGCAGACGACATCGACCTCATCGGAATCGATCGCAGAGCAGTAGTGGAGGCTTCTATTCCACCGAAGAAGGAGACGGCGAGGATTGGCGCTTTGATGTTGCATGAAGAAGAAGAAGAAGCAGAAAGATGATAATCGAAAAAATCTCCACGGGAAACCATACCAAAAAGTTTTTAAAACTCTTCTCAAAAATTCTAGAAGCAATTTAATTAAAAACGGTAAGCACTACGGGGTTGGACTTTTCTTCTACTATATAATAAACACAATATTCCTATTCGAAATTTTATTTTGTGATATTACACTTAATACACAGTAGAAGAAAAGTCCAACCCCGTACTGCTTACCGTTTTTAATTAAATTGCTTCTAGAATTTTTGAGAAGAGTTTTAAAAACTTTTTCGTATGGTTTTCCGTGGAGATTTTTTCGATTATCATCTTTCTGCTTCTTCTTCTTCATGCAACATCATAGCGCCAATAGGTTTAACCATTAACTCTACCGAGACAAAGTACATGGTGGCAGGTAGAGATAAAGGGAGACCTAGAGGTGTAAGTGCAGATGTAGTGCTTGATGGGGATGTATTTGAAGTTGTTGAAGAATTTGTTTACCTTGGAACGCTTGTGACAAATGACAATGACGTTTCCCGTAACGTGAAAAGACGTATTGCTGCTTCGAATAGGGCCTTCTACGGATTACGTAACCAGCTTAGGTCCCGCAACATGCAGACGGAAACAAAATTTGCTCTATATTGTCAGATTTTCTGGATATGATACACTGCGCGGCGTTTGTAGTGTTCCCAAATGGGTACTTGCACAAAACTTCACGCGGCGAATGACTGTCGAAAGGTACGGCCGCGCCTAACGATACACCGCAATGCTATTCACCCATAAGAATCAAGTAAACGGGGTGCAGAAAGCGCGGCGGTACCTTTCATGAAGGGTTCGCCGCGTGCAATTTTGAGACAATCAGGCAATACCATGGTTTCCCAAACTGTGGGTCCCGACCCCCAGGGGGGTCGCGAGTCGATTGTTGGTGGGTCGCGTAGAACAAATATCAATTGCAGCTCGGATACCGAACCTTTTTATCTTTTTTTTTTTTCAGGAAACCGCGATTTATTTTAAATAGTCGTCACCACGCTATTTTAGAAAACATTTATGCCTAAAAGATGTCCCTTCAATGAAGTAAAATAAATACGCTAACATTTTGACAAACAATATCATGTTCGTCATTTTTTGAATTTGTACATGTAAACTAATGTGAATAGTTTTCAGAAGGAAGAATCCGAAACAGATGACATTCTGATTCAATTAATGCTTATAATACTACTTGGTAAAATGCACTTTATCATAAGTGAGTCGCGAGACATAGAATTTTGCTAGGTGGGTCACATACCCAAAAGTTTGGGAAGCTCTGCTCTATACAAAACTCTGATTCTACCAGTGGCCACAGAGAACAGACGTTCATCTTCATTCGCGTACTTGTGTAAAAGTTTATACCGGTCATTTTGCAGTATGTCGTTATGCCCCCGTTGCGCGGTGCTAGTGTGCTGAAATTTGCCGTGTTTTACTTTTTAGCGCTAGTGTTCATTCCGAATTGCTCCTAGGCTCGCTCCTAGGTGGCAGCATTACTTTGTTTATGTAGTGTATGCCAACGCCATCACTCAGTGGAATTGATTTTTATGTCGGGCAGCCTGCGTTGGCGGCGCTGAAGTGCGATTTAAATCTTTACATCACTCAGAAATAAAATAAATCCGTGACGGATTTAAAACTAATCTTTCCAGTCATTATTCACTTTTATACCTTACAAAGTATAAACAGTATACTATCAAGAATTATAATTTATTCTAAGCCGGAATAACGTAAACATATTTTTGTTTGCATTCTATTATTTGCCAAATTCCATTAAATCGCGTGTGCAACAACGTTCGTTTGAGTATTTTCCGGTGGACTTTCCAGGAAAAAACTCGACCAAAAATACCAGTCGTTCCATCGCAAGTGTTCCGCGAACTTCTATTACAAATCCAGAGTATTTTACGGACCGCAATCTGACTAAAATGTCCTCAATTGGACTCTATTAGCGGTTGATCGGAGCCACACGACAAGGCAATTGACAGTGGAAGTGGATATTGCCGAGAACGCCATCCAATTCGAACTGCTACAAATGGAGCAACTAGTGCACGCGGTTTTCATCCGTTTGGTGGCCTGTTTGGGCAATTTTCAGAACAGAACTGCAGCCCTTTCTCAAGGACGACACCTCCTGCCTTTAACCCGTAAAAAGTTAGTACACCTGATCCCGGAACTACTCACACAGCGTCGGTGCAAGAAGACGCTCTAACACCTGCCAGCTACGACGAGGGAACAGCTACCCATGTTCCCAGCGGATTATTCAATAGGAAAAACTCGGCCTCTTATTTTGGTAAGACAGCGTCAGTTTTTGGAGGTTGTTTGTATTCAATTAATTATGTTTCTCAGATCGTCGAATTCAATGCGAATGAAAACAAGATTAGCTACACTTTCTACATGGACCTTGTAGAACCATGGAGAATGGAGGAGGATTACTGAGCCCCGGAAGACGAGCAACACTTATAATCTATGTTCAACGTGTCAACTATGTCCCGCTTCGTACCTTTAGGTGAACCCTCAATGATTCGGCCGGCTTATCATCAGAAGCATCAACGACCATCACGAATGTGACGGAATGCCGAATTATTTATAAATGGAGAATAAAACATGTATTTATCTTATTTTGCTATTTTTTTTTCAATATTATTAAAGGAGAACCCAGTGACAAGAAACAAACATAACCTAGAAACTATGACCAAATCCAAAATAAGCTAACCAATCATAGTGCTTACTTATACTATAGAACATTTTTTGAAATTTATACTATCCCGGTATTTTTAAATAGAATACGAATTTGGGGTCAACCAGGCGAATAGTCATTTAGAATGACTTTGAAACTATTTAGAATAAATTTATTTCAGAGTGCACACGTTTTTACCGAAATTTTGTTCGAACATCCATGTCTGTTCTCTGTGCAGTGGCCCTTAATGGACATGAAGCATGGACGTTAAAAGAGGCGGACCGGAGAGCTTTCGGGGGTTTCAAGCGAAAAGTGCTGCGTGCAATACTCAGAGGGAAACTAGAAAATGGTGTGTGGCGCAGACGCATGAATCATGAGCTGTATCAAGTATACAAAGAAGAAAATATTGTGAATCGTATAAAATACGGCAGACTTCAGTGAGCTTGTCATTTAGTGCGAATGTCGGAAGAAAGAATAGCGAAAACAATATTCAACAGAGAACCGGATAGAGGGCGGCGATTTCGTGCTTCGTGCTGGCTGCACGCGGTGGAATCAGACCTGGGGACCCTAAACGTTCGAGGAAACTGGAGGAACATTGCCCAAGACCGACGATTATGGAGCTCTACAATACCCCAGCCATAGATGTGTCGACGCTGTGGCCAACCAGGTATCCACGCAAGTACGTGTTTAATTGAATTTGAATTGGATTAAGATTGGACTGGATTTGGATAGAATCTGGATTGCATAAGTATTATAGATTTGTATAAGATTTGGAGTAAATATTGAATAGAATTGAATTTAGATTGAAATCTGATTGGATTTGGTTTGGATTGCATTTGGATTAGATTTTAATTGAATTTGGATTGGACTTGGATGGGAATTGTTTTGAATTTGGATTTGAACTTGATTTGCATTGCTTAATTTGGCTTAATTGAAGCTTAATCTGGAATTGGATTTGGTTAGATTTTAATTGGATTGAACTCGATTTGGATTGAATTTGGATTGGGATGAGATTTCGATTGGATGTAGATTTGAACTAGGATTTGGATAGGACTTGAATTGGATTTGGGGCCCTCCTTAGCCGTGCGGTAAGACGCGCGGCTACAAAGCAAGACCATGCTGAGGGTGGCTGGGTTCGATTCCCGGTCCCGGTCTTGGCAATTTTCGGCTTGGAAATTGTCTCGGCTTTCCTGGGCATAAAAGTATCATCGTGTTAGCCTCATGATATACGAATGCAAAAATGGTAACCTGGCTTAGAAACCTCGCAGTTAATAACTGTGGAAGTGCTTAGCGAACACTAAGCTGCGAGGCGGCTCTGTCCCAGTGTGGGATGTAATGCCAATAAGAAGAAGAAGAAGAAGTTGAATTGGATTTGATTGGAATTGGTTTGGATTGAGATTAGATTTCAATAAATATTTAATTGGATTTGGCGAGATTTAGATTGGATTTGGATTGGATTTGATTTGGATTTAGATTGGATTATGATTATGATTATTAGACCACGACACTTGTCTTCAAATAAATCATTTTCTTTCTCAATGCTTAAGGGATGCCAGTCTGGTGGAGTAGCATCAAAACACTTTAAATGCAGCTGCAACGCCTTCAGATTTTTTTCCTTCTCACGATTACAAACATCTTTTAGGGTATGCACCTTTCCGAGGTTCACCTTTTGACTGAAATAACAACCCATCAAGATTGCTTTCGTGTGCGGCGTAAAATAAGTTTAGGGTACCGTCGTCGGGGGTGACAATGGGTCAAATGGGTAAGAATGGGTCACTGTTTCAACCACTTAAAATGCTTGTAGATTGGATTGAATGCATCTGAGGGCAAGAAGACTAAAATATAAGAGACCTTTTTGAACGATTTTGCTCTACGACCTACAGACTGCCGGTGAAAGCGATGACCCATTCTCACCCCCAGATCCATTGTCACCCCCGATTGCGGTATGTTGCGAAAAATCCAGAGCACGAAATCAAACAAATTAATGACCCGATAGTTTACCCACATCGGACCGGGATTCCAATATCCAGCTCGTTCGTGTTGAAATCTGTCTCTCAGCTACGCGTCCTACAGCTGAGATGCGCAATGGTTTTCCTGAAGACGCTATTGGCCAAAAAGCAGCCGTTATTGTTGTGCATCAGACTAACAACTCGCAAAAGCCAGCACAGAATGTACTGCTCGCGGAAATGGTGAAGCGCTACACGCATGTGTTTGCGGTACCGCTGAAGGACCGTCCATTTAGATTGCTAGCGGTTCTTTTCCGTGTCATGTTTTTGTAATCCAATGAAGCGAACGCCATGAGAATGCAGACTGGCTGTATGATATACAAGTCCCAGAAATGGAGGACCATTTTGCAGACATACACCTGTGTTCAGAATAATAGCAGCGGAAGCCGTTTTTCATACAAAATGGTCAACTTTGACAAACTGTAACTTTGTACCCCGATGACCGATTGAGCTGAAATTTTGGCAGTGAACTACAAATATGTTGAAATTTACACATACTTAGTATCAATTTTTTCGAATGACGCGTTCAAAAATTACGCACTAGGTCAAATTGTTCAAAATAATAGCAGTTTTTGTTATGGAAATATTAGGAGAACAATTAATTGGAATGTTATCAATTAGAATTCAGGTGCTGCGCGCCACTAAGTTTATAATTTAAAAAATACAAATTGTGGAATTTGACATTTGAATTGGCCAATATATCAAAAATAAAAACTGCTATTTTTTTGAACAATTTGACCTAGTGCGTAATTTTTTAACGCGTCATTCGAAAAAATTGATACTTAGTATGTGTAAATTTCAACATATTTGTAGTTCACTGCCAAAATTTCAGCTCAATCGGTCATCGGGGTACAAAGTTACAGCTTGTCAAAGTTGACCATTTTGTATGAAAAACGGCTTCCGCTGCTATTATTCTGAACACAGGTGTATCTGCAGATTTTGATTTTGTCTCAACGATGAGTAACCCGAAGCTCAACTGCACGAGTCTTAAGGTCGTGGATTCGCTTCACTGTATGGCATATGAAATTTGAATACCGACCCTTTTTAACGGCCCAACCAAAAATAAGTCATGTATGAAACAACAAAACTACATACAGAGATTGTTGTTTAGTCGAAGTTGTAGCTGCTCGATAAAACTGAGAAACATTGAGGCTGCTTTTCAGTGCCTTGCTATCGCAGGGCTGGTAGCGATGAATGCCGTTCAAAATAGTGACTTTAGTGACCAACGAAAAACTGACCAAATAGTTACTTTCAATTGCAAAAAAAGTGACCAAATAGTGGCTTTTGTATGAAGTTTTAACCGGGGATAGAGCTACAAATTGCATTAGCATTGTTATGATATAATTCGTAGCTTGCAAACTTCTTCTTCTTCAATGGCTCTACATTCCAACTGGAACTTGGCCTGCTTTTCAACGTAGTATTTTATTAGCATTTCCTCAGTTATTAATTGAATGATTTTCTTTGCCCACCATTGCATGAGTATGTATCTTGTGTGTCAAGTAGGATAAATACACTATATGCCCAGGGAGTCGAGAATGTTTCCCACCCGAAAACATCCTATACTGGACCGAGATTCGAACTGACCATCTCCGGATTGGCAATCCTGCGTTTTTGCTCGTAAGGCTACTGGAGATCCCAAAATTGCAATTCCAAAATTAAAATCCCAATCTATAATGCTATCAGAAATCAAGAAAAGGCAAAAGCAACAAAAGCATGAATATTACTACTACTGGCCACGCCCATCTTCACCGTAAAGAGGGAGAGGATGGAAGCAAGAGGCCAGTGACTGCGACACTCTCATATGTACCACGGAGTTGGATATTGAGGATGGTATTCGTTGGATAAGCCAGAAGCAATGTGACTATGGTATTATATTGAGACATCATATTAAGTAACACACCACGAGAAGGTATCTACCCAGCGTCACGGGAACGGGTAGTGAATTACAAGTTGTTACACAAAATTATGTTAATAATTACAACATTTGTTGTTTAATATGGGCTCGAAGTATTCTGTAATCTTTGGTAGGACCATTTGTTTGAAAAAAATAAAGTAATTTAAATAATAAAGAAATGTTTAAAACACGATTTAACCTGTTATTGAACTATGAAGTAAAAACACATTTAAATGAAATTTTTGAGATTTTGAACTCGACATGGCATTCTGAAGAAAATTTTGAAAATCCTATAGAACCATGGTCCCTTATTAGAAATCCAGAAATTCTAATAAACTATAGATTCTAAATGACTTTAGTATTAAAGTTAATAAAAAAAAAACCTTTCTTTTTTAATGTGACATTTATAAAATAATTTCAATAAAAAAGTTTTGAATTACTTTTTCAGGGTGATTTTATTTGCAACCTTTTTTCAGACGAACATGTTCTTTGCTAATCTTACCGGAGTCAGGAGCACTCAATTATAGTAAAAATGAATACCCCCGTTTGCAAAAATGAGCAGCATCGTGTCATTTTGTTTTTCTTTTTAAAATCAAGCATTTTTCTATCACGACTTTCAACAAAACCTGTTTTCACGCACGGTCAAAACACCGTCTAGCCTGAGCTTGTGCCAGAATCTCAATAAACGTGGTTCTAGTTCCGTTGCTCCTCAATTTGGTACTCTATACTTGAGGTCAACTTTAAGCAACAAATTCCATTCGTGAAGAAAAAGATCATAGTCGACATGAATCGGAAATAACCTCACGATTCCACAACTCACGAATCTCACAACACGCTTGGAACATTTTAGAGCATATTCCCTAGCCCTACCCTTTCAGACTGACAGAAGGTCGGTCTGTATCAGAGAAGAAGAAGAAGGAGAGCATATTCCCCAATTTTTATATATTGCTACCAGACTCAAATTTGATTTGGTTGATGATAATAGTAGGTACGAATGATTTTTATTTTGATTTTTTTACAAGAGTTACTTTAGTGACCATTTTCCGAAAAATAGTGACTTTAGTGACTTTTGGATGCATATACCGTGACCTGCCTTAATTTCACGCATCGCCTAATACCGTGGTTTTCATAAAAAAAAAATCAGAACCTGGCTATTATGGACATCACATTATTTGGTGAAATGTTCAAACACATTTCACCAAATAATACGATGTCCATGATAGCCAGGTTCTGATTTTTGATGAAAACCACGGTATTAGGCGATGCGCGGAATTAGGGCAGGTCACGGTAGTGACTTTTTAATGACTAGACTCAAAATAGTGTTCCCCTGATGTATTGCTTAATTGTGGGCCAGGGGATACGGACTGGCGAAAGGGTTTTGGTCTTAGTGGGTCGGGTGATCCCATCCCTACACTACCTGTGTTAACCTCCTCAGGTGTCTGTTTGCAAATTTCAGTTTACCGCTTGATCAAGAAAAAAAAAGACTCAACATAGTGACCAAGTCACAACAAAGCAAGGGCCCCATACGCCTGTCACTGGCGAACAAAGCTCGTGTACTCTGCATCGAACGCATCGAAGCTTAGAAGCAGTGTTAGGGCGCAATCGTTAATGCGAACATTATTATATTCGGTTAGTTACTGCAAATAAATTCTTTTTATAGTCTCTTTAATCAAGCAGGTATCTCAAGCATACCACATCGTTATATTGCTGCATGATTGAGTATTTAATTTTGATAAAATATCGAAAACAAAAGTGTGCATAAAAAATGCCTCGCCATAACAAAAAGGTGGTACCGTGACCTGCCCTAATTCCGCGCATCGCCTAATACCGTGGTTTTCATAAAAAATTAGAACCTGGCTATCATGGACATCACATTATTTCGTGAAATGTTCAAACATTATATGTTTGAACATTTCACCCAGGGGCGTCTCGTGGACTTTTGGTACACCTGTTCTACCAGCCTGCTAAAAAAATATGCTGAGTGGTTTCGAATGAAAGTTGAGCATTTAATTTAATATTGCAACCTTGTACAACTGAGCCAAATAAAAAAGAAAACAAACAATTTAAATGGAAAGTATTTACAAAACAAAATTTTAAACGCTCGTAAGTCGTCCGAAATCTAACTTGGTAACAGTTGACGATAACTAGATATTGCTCATAATAGAGATCTTTCAAATCGACTCTTTTCACCATTCGGGTGCACAGGATCCATCGCTTCTAGCCAGAGCGTAAAATATTCATTTTCATGAAGCTACTTTAGTCCGATTTTTGACAAACATCGCATGATTATTCAAAACATAGAATGAAATAGTCAGACGACTACTCCACGAACTCATTCATTCGACATAATTAGCATTGTTTAAATTGATGTTTACCGTTGAAAGTGCCTCACGGATGCCAATCAGATTCAGTTCTATATGACAAATTACTTCACTCATTTAAAACGTGTTTAGATTTCAAAAAATTCATCAGTTTGTAGAATGTGCATAAATATTCAATGACTAATATTCATTCGAATATTGACAGTCCAGTGCTGACTATGAATGCGTCTGAAAGTGAGCTGACAAGTGAAGAAAGGTGGGCTTCACCAAAAAATTCAATTATTTTACACTCTGCTTCTAGCATTTAAAAACTCTCACATATTTTGTTGTTATGAAAGAAATGTAATTAACCATTATTAGTATCATCATTTGATGCGACCCCAGATTGAGTCCACATTTAGAAGCTGACATGAGTCACATTTAAAAGCTGAAATGTTTTCCAGTTATTTAATTTTTCAAATTTAGTGAAAACTATACCTTTTTCTCTATGTTGATTGATTTTGACTGATCTTTTGGAAACTCAAACATTAATTTATTATTGATCTTGATGCTGAATTGTTTATGTTAATGTGACCAGATAAATTTTGTGTGAGCGCGGGACAAAAAAAGTTCATTTTAATACGTTTTAGTAATACGCTTCAGTCAAATCTTTCAATTTTTGTTTGATAGCAAGGCTTAGTTTGCTAACTGTTTTATACTGGCCGTGCATGTGCTAAGACAAGGCTTAGTTTGCTAACTGTTTGATAAACGGCTACTCATTTTAGAAGTCAAAGCTTTCTTCAAACGTTGATTTTGCAGCTCAGTGTGGCTGCCATGGAGTTTCGTATAATTTTAAAGTTTAGCGGTTCCCTATCTGATAACTATAAAACTGTTGCAACTATCGAATTGCAGTTAAAAAGCGTTGCAATTAAATGACTTTCAGCTGTTGATCGTCTAGTGTACAGAATTTTGTTAGAATTTTTTTTGTAGCGATAGAAGCAATGATATCGAATCTCGAAAATTATTTCCTGAATAGCCTTTATAACTATTTCTAAAATATCTAACAAAAGTAGATACTGTCATAATGAATTAATTAGTTATTATTAGTTATTAGTTATTGTTCCATTTTATTTCCAAACGGGTGAGAATGAATAGATATCTGCTCAGAAAATCAAAAATTTCGTCCCATTTCAGATCACTTGCGATTCTGCAGGGAGAGCATCGTGCATAAGTTTTGAATGCAGAATCGCATCGTTCCGCTTAATCGCCAAAAAGGATTTCGCTTCAAAAAGATCCAAAACCCAATAGAAGCGTAGTAAAGTAAATTCGATTGATTCAACCGAGAATGATACGTAGGAATCAAGCAATGATTCAAACCACAAGTCGAATCATGAACGATTCTCTCTGCCATAAGTCGGGTGGTGTTTGACTCGCGCTTGATTTGAACTTTGGATGCGATCTAAGAATTTGAGTTTTTCCCAACACTGTTATCGATATCCAATATCCAATATCAACACAGTAAAGGCAATCTTCGAACTGGAGTAGATTTTCAACAATATTTTACTTCGCATGGCATTTAAATGGAGTGATATTTTGGATTTTCCGTGTCGAAATACAAGCAATTACGCAGCAGGAAATACATAGAGGCAAAATCTGCTCACAAGATTCCCATGGTAAAACAATCAATATAAATAATGTAGTCTGAGTCACAGAACATTTTATTCTTGATTTCTATGATCCATATGATTGTCTTATAAAACTTAGTATTACTCAAAATTATAAATTTTAAAAATCTAATAATTTCTTTTAAAATACTAAGCAATGACTAAAAATGTATTCTATTGTTCTGTATTTCGCCGGACATTATCTAGAAATAATTGAATGCGGGACGTTTCGCGGGACGCTTTTCAGCGCGGGACAAATAGTGAAAATGCGGGACTGTCCCGCGAAACGCGGGACGTATGGTCACATTAGTTATGATGCATATTCATCAAGAGAAAAAGAAAAACAAACCGTTCCCAATCTTCAAAGTTTCAACGAAAGCGTGCGCGGTGCGCCTTTCGGCAATGCACAGCCCGACACTCCGACCGAGTCTAACCGAAGGTACGTCGCGTCTTTGATTGTTCTAGCAGCGCGTCGAACGGGTTGGACTCCTGCGCAACATAGCAGAACTTGCATCGTGGAACGTGCCTGCTCCGCATGCGAAAGAGGACGTTGTGAGGAAACGAAGAATGCTGGCAACGCTCACGCTGGTTCTCCGCGCGCGGAGAACGAGTGAGCATACCAAGGAGGAAATTTTTCCAAAACATTTGCCATGGCGCAAAATTTTAAATTTGACTTCTGGCAACGCTGCTGTTGGTTCTTTATTATGAATCGTACGACTGGCAAAAGCTTTCTATATGATGTGATGCGGTGTGGTGTTCAGGGTGGCCAGACCTACCGATTTCTCGGTAGTCCTACCGAATTTTGACTCACCTACCGATTCACAGACGAAAGATCGAAAACTACAGATATTTCAAAATTCCTACCGATAATTATAGATTTTTACCCCGCCAAACCAAAGCACGGTCAACATAACAATCTTTCTAATTATTATTTTAGTTGATTCCCAGGCAATTTAATATCAGAACATTTGAATCCCCAGTATGTCGCATATACCTTAATTTTGTCTAATCTGTTAAGATAACATTTAGCATAAAATCGTTCAATCCACATAAGTAAGTTAAGGTCAGGACCAGAGTATTCAAAAATTATCTTGTCACTTGCGAAATTACATTACTGCAATTTTATAAATAAGATTTGAGGATCATCCGCATCTATTACTTTAAAATATCTTCAGCAGGTTTGCCCAATAGCTAACAGTAATGTCAGTAGCATTTTTCTACGAAATTTTCCACCGACTTTAAGTATTAGAAAATTTTTGGATCTAAGGAAGTTTTGCCTGAGAAGAGATTTCTCTGATTATTCTGCGGTGGTTCTAAATTGCATTTTTTCATGAGAAACGAATTTCATGTTATATTCATTTTTGCAAATACTCAGGATTATTAGGGCTGTGAGCCATTCCACCGATTCGTCTAACTTTTAGTTAAAATTTGACAGTTCGATGATTATTATCAAAAATAATCCTGCTCCGTAGCATGGCTAGATTTGACAGTTCGATAGTTAAACTTTTTTAGAGTGAAAATTGGAGCCAAACCCATTTTGTTCCAAATTACTACCAGTCTGCTAAATCTCAAATGGGTCGACTTAGGGGTAAAGTTTGAACCACGATGGGAAAATAACCATGGAACTGTCCAATTTTACTAAAAGTTAAACGAATCGGTGGAATGGTTCACAACCTATTAGAAGAGCTGGTGGCTTTCTTTCACCAAAAAGGCATATTCTAGTCTTTATATTTGGGATCACATTTGATAGGGGTCTCCTTTCGTCGGTAACGTACAATGCTACACGTAAAAAAATAACCTTATATGTTATGGCAAAAAACCATTCGAAAATACTTATACTCTTCATTATGCCACCCAATGAATGATCCCATATCAAAAAGCTAATAACATTCATAAGTTAATAAAAAGTATAAGTTTCCGAATGTATGTGACTAATGCGATGTATAAGTTTCTTCTTGTACATGTCATTAAGCGCCTGCTTTGGCAAAAAAGTATTAGAAATATTAATAATAAACAACATTAGTTTTTTTTACGTGTACCAAGCTAACCACTGGGTGAAAGCTGTTGAGTGTTCCTTTTAGCTATGTAGGTTTTCTTTTAACCTGCGCTTAATGGGGAAACGTCATTTACAGTATAATGAAAAAATAAATTTCCCCATACTAATTTGCATGCAAACTTGAAACGGCTTGTGCTAAATCAGTTTTAACCCAAATGAGCTCAAATTTTCAGAGGACACTCAGAACATGATAAAGAATCAGATAAGCACTGTGGAGCAAAATCGATTTTTTGAACCATCCTATTAACCAAGGATGTTAACAATCATTCAGTAATTTGCGTTCGATCATTTAGTAGTTTGTCAATAACACATTCCAGAAACTGAATTTCAAACTATCTTGTATGGTAGACTTCTAGTGCGAAGGTTTTACTACAACTCTGCCAATAGTTCGTTGTTTGAATTCCACTAGTTACGGAGTTATAGCTATAGTGGCAGTAACTTAGACTAAATGATAACAAAATTCCAATCATTTAGTTTGAGTTACTGCAACTAACGCTCTAACTCCGTTATTAGTTGAAATCTTATAACGAACCATTAGGCAAAGTTGTAGAAAAACCTTCGCACTAGAAGTCCACCATACAACATATTTTGAAATTCAGCTTCTGGAATGTGTTATTGACAAACTACTAAATGATCGAACGCAAATTACTGAATGATCGTTAACATCCTTGCTATTAACCATATTTCGCGGCTAGATTTGAATAACGGTCCGAACTGTTAATAACTTTCTAAATGCTTAGTGTATATCAGCACTGCCGTAATCTGGCAAAGTGACGTATACGCCATTTGCCAAAAATGGTGTTAACGAGTAGTACTCATCGTACTCTTTAACAGAAAAATGGAAAACATGTATGTTGTAAAATGGCGCATACGTCACTTCTACAGATTACGGCAGAGCAGTCATTGAGGATGTTCTGCGATATTGATTTTGAATCTGAGAAACATGTATTTTCAGCCATTTAGATTCATTATATATCCGTTGAGATACTTGAAGTACTTGAAGCTGTCATACCACTTAGTCCTATTTTCTGCGATTCATTTGGTGGTAAATTCTGGTGTTCAGGAAAGTTCCACATATGTGCTTTACAAATAGATTTAAAAAATAGATTTTAAACATAAAAAGAACACTGCAGGAAAAACCACGAACTTTGTTCTTTAATTTAGTTTTAAATTCAAACTAGAAAAGTGTTAGGAAATTTTATATTAATCAGAACTTAATAGATGCTGATTCTATTTCTGATAGTGAAAGTACATATAAACAATAAACTATGGTTCTCAAGGATGAACTTTTAAACTGTGAAGTTAACAAAGTCATATGACATTTTTCAACTTGAGGCTAAATGCTCCTCAAATTATACATTTTCATATGATTTGGTACTTCTTTCGGCCTACCGATAACTACCGATTTTTCTACAGTCAAGCTACCGATTTATCAAAATATAATCTGGCCACCCTGGGTGTTATTCGTCGAAAAAAAAACATATATTTAGCTGCAATTCGACTGTACGCCAAGCATGTGGCCTTGGATTGATTTGTCTACGCAATATTTTGATTCGTTAAATATTAAACCATCATTGGAAATATTACGTGGAACTTTGTTTAAAAATATTCACGGAGTAATTATTTGCCCTAACAATTAATTATAAAGCACAATAAGTTTCCTACTTCTGAACTAAAAATGGTTACCTGTTCCATGAACAGGTAGAACATATGGACGAGGCGCCTCTGATTTCACCAAATAATACGATGTCCATGATAGCCAGGTTCCGATTTTTTTATGAAAACCACGGTATTAGGCAATGCGCGGAATTAGGGCAGGTCACGGTAGAGAATTAACTTTGTTGTACATTTTAGAACCAGCACATGTCAGGGTACGGATTCAGTGCTCCACCTTCTCCCCCCGCTAAAAAGTAACTACCAGGCCTGCTATCGATGCGCAGTAACAGCACGAATTCTCAGAACGAGCTGTACGTAAGTTCATCGCTGAAAAATAATGCGGACGGATTGGGTAATCTGCCCTATCCGAAAGCGTCCATTGCCAATTATAGACGATATGAAGAATATGTATGACTGGCTACGCATTACATTTAAGGTCAAGCAAGCACAAAAAGTTACGCGAAGATACCGCAGGTGTTTATCGTGGACGTCATTACTTTGTTGCTCTCCCTGTTTGGTACCAGCGTAAATAAAACTCAAACCAGCGTGAGTGTCGCAGCACAAAGGATTTAGTGTCCATTCCGCTGGTTTCCATTCTACAAATTTAACATGGCGATGGCTTCGTGCTTATGACACTTATGGTTAACGAGGAAGAGAGCAAGAAAAACAATGTTGATATCGAAAGCGCACCTGCAATTCAGCAATTGGCAAACATTTATCCCGTTTTTGCTACGGAAATGATTTTTTTTCACTCCACTAAAATCTTTGATTTACGGACTTTTGAATTATAATGTATATTTAAGGCTCCTGATAAATAAATATTTGGAATTGAAGAAAATCCAATTTCGAAAAACAAAAAATCAAACTTTTTACTGAAAGTTTCATTAAATGAATCTACTATGTGAGATTGATGATTGATTATTCTTGTAGATTTTGGACTGCCTGTGAAAAAAAATTCTGGGGAAACGGCATACAATGTTTCTAAAAGGGTCCCACTCAAGAAAAAATTGAGACCCATTTCAAAAACCGCAACATAATTTTCTAGGAAGGCTAGACTAAAAATTATAAAAACTGTACAAATCATAGAATACTCACCGCATAATTCAGCCCCGAAAAATCCACATCATTATTCTGAATCCATTCGTAGAACTCCATGCAGTTATCAGTGGGATCACCCTCGCCGTACGTAGCTAAACAGAACACCGCCAGCGACTTATCGATGTCTTTCAGTGAAAGTAGTTCTTCCTGTAGGTCAAAAGCGAAGCATTTTATTCACCTCGTTGTAATGACCTCGACAACAATAAAAAAAACCTCACCATATCACATTCCTCCGGATCGGCCACCATGCCCTTCATCTGGTAGCGGAGGCCCTCCTTCGCCAGCCGGCCGGCGAACTCCTCGGCCGTACCGGTTTGCGACCCGTAGAACACCACTAACCGCCGCCCGGACGACCGCAGCTTTTTGATGAACGAATTCTCCGCCATGGTCATCGTGTTGACGGTGGTGGGCCTGTGCGTAAAATTGGTTGGTGAATGGGTTGGTTGGCGATTAATTGATTTAACACTCACTGTATCGAGTACGACTTGAACTGGCTAGTTTGTGTGTCCTTCTTTTTGCCCTTCAAAAAGTACCAAGCGGCGCCACCGATCAGCACCGCCAGCAGGATGATGTCCAGCGGGCCCAGGAATGGTTCTTCGCTGATCGGTGCCGGTGGCACCTCCGGTTCCGTCTGTGCGTCCATCGCGACTGATTACTGTCTGTGGAATGAAGAGGAGAGCAGAGTTGTTGGATTAGGCTCTAGCTAGAATCCAGGTCGCTGAACTACACGGACAGGTGCCGTGCAAAGAGTGAGAGGATTTCTAATCGTGAGGCACATCAGCGAAGCAAACGTAAAGTAGGTAATGTGGCCAGTTGCTGTGAACCGGTTTTACAATTGGATTCTATGTCAACAGGTACCCGAGTGCATGTGTATAGTGGCGACAGCTGATATGGCTGAAGGTGTAGTCGATACGGACCCTATACTTGTTTTATGGGGCTGATTGAAGTCGAGGTAGATTATCTGCTATCGATGTAGTCATAAAGAAAATGCGAGAACAAAACGAGAGCGAGAGTATATAGGGGTGATCGGGGCAATATGGGCCACCTAAGGAAATCGTTCCGAAAAGCGCTGAAAAGCTCAAAAAAATATCGTTCAAATGTAGTTGACTTATACTAGAGAATGTTACCTTTCATATAACGTCGATGAATGACGAAAAATGCGTTTGGAAATTGTTGGAATGCACTTTTGAAAATGTATTGATATCAAAGTGTGTTCCCGACTATACGGGGCAATATGAGCCACCATTTGGGGCAGTATGGGCCACCCATCCAAAACGTTTATTTAGGCGAAAAAAGTATCGTAATATGGAAGAATATGATATTCCTACAACAGTTGTGAGTATTCCATTCCAAATAAAATTAAAAAAAAACCGCACAACAGCGGACTGAACCGATTTGCCACTCTTCACCGTTTGAACAGCCACATTTCAATTGGTCAATGGTCATTTTTTCTGTTTCAATCGCAGTAATGCGCTGTTGTAATTTTTCCGTAATGAATCTTACATATATGATAATATTCTTGTATTTGACTACTGAAATTTGAACTTGTTTGTATTTTAAGGCCTGATATCTTGCTCTGTGCAGGTATGCCCATATTGCCCCATAGAGACTGGTTTTGGGAAAAAAAAGTTTTATGATAAATTCAGATTTGTATCAATACAAACATGTGTGTATAATACTCAATTTTAATATATCTTTTGATTGTGGTGTATTTTTGACCTGTATTTTAATCAATTTTGTGTCAAAACCTTATTTATAAACTTCAAATCTTATAATAATTTTGCCTATGCAGCGAAAATTTACATTTTCAAGTGTATTTTCATGTTTGAATTGAATTTTAATGCGGTTTTCACGTTGATGCATATGTGTAGCATCCTTTTAAAGATCATATAACTTTTACATGATAAAACTTGTCAATAAGCTCAAAATGAGGGTGGCTCATATTGCCCCGTATGTTCATATTGCCCCTACTACCCCTAGGCAACGAACGCGTGCGGCGGCAATCGAATATGCGCTGCTTGTAGTTATGGAAAGATCCATCCAGAATGGAGGAAGAAGATCGACATTTTTAGATGCGAGATGTTCGATAAGCGCAGGCACGAGAGTTAATTGGAGTACGTGCCGTTATGTTAGTTGAAACGTGTCTCGGTGAAAGGTTGCGTGTCTGCGTTTATTTTTACACTGAATAAATTTAATAAAATTTCCGTAGGAAAATTACTTATAGATGCATCAACAAGTAAATGTTTGATCTGAATTTATTCCCCACTTTTATTCACACAGAATCAAGATGTCTTGATGTCACACATATTTTCAATCCTTCAAATTCAGTAAGAAACTATGTCTCCTTAGAACTCTACTATTAACTATTTGTTATTTTATTATAAAGAATGAATCAATCTTTACAATCTGACCCATGTCTCATTTAACCAAACACGCTTAGCCTGATTCCATTTTCTCCTATCTCCGTGGAAGTATTCAAGGTGTTACATACTGTGCAATGTACACACGTTTCTGTAGACATTGTCAACGCCGGCTTCCACCGAGGTTGCGATTATTTAATAAAATTTATAACCATAATATAAATACGTCACACCCCATTTGTCTACCCTCACTCCCTATCTGTGGCCGTTGCTGGTTGAAAATCCTAGACCTTTGCCTCTGATCAATGATCAACAACGCGGCAGTCGGGCGGCGCTCGTGTCGATTCACACTCCTCCATGCCAAGGTTAGGAAAACAAACTGCACATTGATTGAATCATAAATTGATTGGAATTATGAGTTACTTGGAGAGCACATAAACAAGCGGGAATGGAAAAGTAACTCATATAAAGCTTCCTGGGGGCGTCTTCGTTTAATTCTGCTCTAAATTTACCAGACGATTTTTTTTTCAAAAAATTGCTTTAAATCTGATCTTCAGGAAAAAATATTTGCCAACTTATCAAAAACTACTAGGCTGATATTGCGACGCAGCGAGTATCAGAAAACCCGATAAGAGATATCCGATTCGTTCCACAAGCAGGGCGATTTGCTCTTCAGAGATCCCGAATTATTCTTAAATCTGGTGTGCAAATAAACAGAACTCTCATCAAGAACCATTTCAAGTTTTACAGGCTCCTTGTTTTACCCCGACGGGCATCTAAACCTTGTACCCAAGCATACATTTTTTTTCTTATATGGAAATTGAAGTAAAAGCTTCTTATCCTTAGTAGGGTGGAAAACTGACTCAACCCTAGAAAACTTGTGCTAGCACACTACAAGACGGTAGTTGTGATAGTACAAAATCATCGTGGTTTGCAGTAGGCTAAAATTAGGGTAGGGACTGGCACAGTTAAGTCCGTTAGGTCATTAAAGCATCCGGGCGTAATGATCAACTATAATCTCAATTCTGCGAGCCATGTCAATTATACATGCGAAAGGGCGTCGTCATCAGCATTCGTTGTAGTTCTGCAATCCAAATCTATCCTCATCATTCAGAAATTGCCTCC
Organism: Armigeres subalbatus; assembly: GCF_024139115.2. NCBI lineage: Eukaryota > Metazoa > Arthropoda > Insecta > Diptera > Culicidae > Armigeres > Armigeres subalbatus. The sequence continues at coordinate 300,129,787 of NC_085139.1, read as the reverse complement.
CATTCTCGTCGATGGTCCGTTCGTACGATGGATTTCTTTGTTTTATCATCCCCGGTGAAGAGTCGGGAACGTTTATACGTATGTTTTCTTCCTAGTTGGATAGTGAGTTATTCGCATAACCAATTTCCATGGTAGGCTCCACATGAGATGTTTGTGTCCGTTCGTTTCATATCCATTTATCATTTTTAGGCCTTGTTTTATTATATTTTTGAACTCAAATCTATTTAAAGCAGGTGTGGGACATTTTCATCTATTTCTTGCCCGAATTCTTTCTACTGAACAACACTTCGTCGCTCATAGAAATAAGGACACGATTTATACAAAATACTTCAGTTGTACGCTTCTCCATTTCTGATTTCACAAGTAGAGAACCTGCATGCTTTTTACGCGCGCATCTTACCATGATCATTGCTCAACCCATTTACAGTCGGCCTCTTGGGTGACCTGATCAGGCCCTTAGGAAAAAGATTCATCGTATCACTATCACCTACCTCATCATTATTAGATTCCAAGAAATATCATGTCAGAATTCTAAAGGGGAAATCCGGTCAAACTAGGTACCAACACAATTCCTTCCGAGGGAAACGCGGTCAGGATTCCGAGAGGAATCCGGTCAACATTCCGAAGCCAGTCCGATTCACATTCCAAGAGAAATCCGATCTACATTCCGCGGGGAAGCCGGTCAGAATTTCGGGAAGAAGACAGGGTTTCGGGCAGAATTCCGAGCAGAAGCCGGGCAGGATTCCGAGGGAAAGTCGATCAGGATTCCGAGCAAAATCCGATCAGGATTCCGACGGGAACCCGATCAAGATTCAACGAAAATCCGGTTAGAATTCCGACGAGAATCCGGTCAGAATTCCGATGAGAATCCGGTCGGGATTCCGAAGGGAATTCGGTCGGGATTCCGAAGGGAATTCGGTCGGGATTCCGAAGGAAATCCGGTAAGGATTCCGAAGAGAATCCGGTCAGGATTTCGAAGGAAATTCGGTTAGAATTCCGAAGGGAATTCGGTTAGAGTTCCGAAGGGAATTCGGTTAGAGTTCCGAAGGGAATTCGGTTAGAATTCCGAAGGGAAATCGGTTAGAATTCCGACGGAAATCCGGTCAGAATTCCGACGGAAATCCGGTCAGAATTCCGAAGGAAATCCGGTCAGAATTCCGACGGAAATCCGGTCAGAATTCCGAGGGTAATCCGGTCAGAATTCCGACGAGAATCCGGTCCGGATTGCGAGGGGAATCCGGTCAAGAATCCGAGGGGGATCCAGTCAGGACTCCGAGAAAATCCGGTCAGGATTCCGGAGATAATCCGGTCAGAATTCCGAAAGGAATCCGGTCGGGATTCCGAAAAGAATCCGGTCGGGATTCCGAAAGGAATCCGGTAGGGATTCCGAAGGGGGATTCCGAAGAGAATCCGGTCAGGATTCCGAAGGGAATCCGGTCAGGATTCCGAGGGGAATCAGGTCTGGATTCTGAAGAGAATCCGGTCACTATGCCGATTGGAATCCGGTTAAGATTACGAAGGGAATCCGGTGAGGATTCCGAAGGGAATCCGGTGAGGATTCCGAAGGGAATCCGGTGAGGATTCCGAAGGGAATCCGGTGAGGATTCCGAAGGGAATCCGGTGAGGATTCCGAAGGGAATCCGGTGAGGATTCCGAAGGGAATCCGGTGAGGATTCCGAAGGGAATCCGGTGAGGATTCCGAAGGGAATCCGGTGAGGATTCCGAAGGGCATCTGGTGAGGATTTTGAAGCGAATCCGGTAAGGATTCCGAAGGGAATCCGGTAAGGATTCCGAAGGGAATCCGGTAAAGGATTCCGAAGGGAATCCGGTCAGGATTCCAAAGAGAATCCGGTCAGGATTCCGAAGGGAATCCGGTGCGGATTCCGAAGCGAATCCGGTCGGGATTCCGAATGGAATCCGGTCGGGATTCCGAAGGGAATCCGGTCGGGATTCCGAATGGAATCCAGTTGGGATTCCGGATGGAATCCAGTTGGGATTCCGGAGGGAATCCAGTTGGGATTCCGAAGGGAATCCAGTTGCAATTCCGAAGGGAATCCAGTTGCAATTCCGAAGGGAATCCAGTTGCAATTCCGAAGGGAATCCAGTTGGGATTCCGGAGGGAATCCAGTTGGGATTCTGAAGGGAATTCAGTTAGGATTCCGAAGGGAATCCAGTGAGGATTACGAAAGGGAATCCGGTCGGGATTCCGAATGGAATGTGTCTTGTTGTCAAGTCGAGTCAAGTACAAGACACTGAAGACGACCACACAGTTGTGGTCGAAATACGTATCTGCAAAGATAACGAAAATTAACTGGTGGAATTAAATGGACAGTACTTAATTCGTCTTAGACGGCTGGTCAGGATTCCAAAAGAAATCCGGTCAGGATTCCAAAAGGAATTTGGTCAGAATTCCAAAAGGGATCCGATTAGGATTCCAAAAAGATTCCAGAGAGAATCCGATCAGAATTCCAAAGGGAATATGGTCAATTTTTCGAGGGGAATCCGGTCATGATTTCAAAGGGAATCCGGCTTAGGATTTCATTAGGAATCCGGTAAGTAGCCCAAGAAGATTTTGATCAGGAGTCCAAGAGAAATTCAATCAGGAGTCATATACCATCCGGTCAGGATTCCGAAGAGAATTCGATTAGGATTCCAAAAGGAATCCGAACAGGATTCCAAAAGGAATCTATTCGAAATTGGTCATGATTCCAAAGGAAATCCGGTAAGAATTCCGAAGCGATGGGGGCACGCAGCGAGGGTACGCAGGTGGCACTGATACCGATTAGTCATGACAATGACGCAGCCGGTAGAATACACAGAGTGAACAAGAGGAATCCAAGTTCGTTAAACTGTTGCTGGTATAATAGGACTCCAAAGTTTTGAAATTAAAATTGTTAAAGGAGCAAGAGGAAATTGAAATCGATGCCGAAACGAAAGTGCTCTATTACAAATCGAAAGCGCATGCCACCATTTGGCTTCGGGTGCCCCCAGTAGTGTACAAAAAAGTTTTCGTTAATTATATCGGTATACTAATGGAAATTGTGAAATAAAAATGATAGCTGACATAGTGTGGTTGTTATCCATTCACTTGATGTGCGAAAGCAGGTATGTCCATTAAAAAAAAAACTCATTTATTGGGCAAAAGGAAAAAACTCTAGCACAGCCTGCCTGCATAAGTCAACGAACCATGGCTGCTAAGAAACCGATTCAAAGTGATTTGTCACGCAAAAGAATTGCTTTTAATAGTTGAAGAAGTGTATAAATCTAGCGTAATGGTGCAGAAATATGTTTGATACACTTTTTTAAAGAAGCAGTGGTTAATATCTCCCTACAAATCGACGTATTATCGCAGAAATATTGATTAATTTGCGTAATTTGATAAGAAAATTATTTTGAGCTTTTTAGTGGAATGTTTTCACCTGTCATAAAACGAGTTTAAACAATCCCATTGAATTCCACCACTTAATTGTATCCTGACAGATACGTATTTCGACCTCAACAGTAAGGCCGTCTTCAGTGTCTTGTACTTGACTCGACTTTGCGTAATTTGCCAATGTTACATCCAGAGCCAACATTAACGCCGATTACCCCATTCCGTTTTATTCCACCACGTTGTATTCTTTACAGATGAGACTGATTGCTAGACTGGCCCAGCTTAGTATGGAGAGGAAAAAATGTTGTCGAATTCCACGGGGCCGGGAAATTGGTTCTGATTGCTCGATTGAGCTTAGAATTGCAAAACGGGCAGTTGGTATGTTACAGAACAATTTCACAGTAGATTGTACGATGATTAAATGAACTTTTACTTAGCTTTCGGCTGATTGGATTGGATTAGGCTCGAAAGGATTGAATTGAATTGAATTCAGGACAAGACTCCCGAAATTTAAAAATAAATTTACTCGCGTTTTCAAGGGCACTCTACTCAATATAGGGAAGCAACGCACAACTCCAATCCTTTTATTTCAGATTTGCTGCGTCGCAGCATGCGTGAAATAATAAAAATGACTATTATGCCTATTGAGTGGTGTGCCCTTTAAAACAGGAGTAGATTTAAATTTGGATTTCGGGAGGCCTGTCCATTTGAGATTTGCATCGGATTTACATTTATTTTGACTCACATTTGATTTGGATTGGTATTAGATTTGGGGAAAATATATAAAGCTCTTTTAGTGGAATGTATTCAACCGTCTAAGACGAATTAAGTACTCTCCGTACGAGACACTGAAGACGACCACACAGTTGTGGTCGAAATACGTATTTGCAAAGATATCGAAAATTAATTGGTGGAATTAAATGGAGAGTACTTAATTCGTCTTAGACGGTTGATTAGATTTTGGATTAGAGTTATATTCGAACTGTTTCCATCTAGGGTAATTCGCCAAATGTTGAACGGCTAATTTATTCGCCTATTGTTGAACGCACGTGCATTTCTTATGGGACTTCAACAATAGGCGACAAAATTAGCCGTTCAACATTTAGCGGTTTCCCCTATATGCTGTGCAACATAGGTACTAGGTATTTTGTAACGCAATCAAAAAAATTAACAAAATTTAAATGTTTTCGCCTTTTCGCAGCATGTGCTATTTAGAATTGTCTGATCTGTTTATTACTTGCAGAAACTGGTAGTAACCTAAGATTTTTTTGCAAGCAAAAAAGCATGGCTAGCTGTTTATTTTGTTTTATTTATATGTTTTATCAAAGCGTGACAATAAATTTGCCTATTGGCAATCAAATTACGTATCGATTTGTTCCCATATCCGGGCCTGTGATTGTGTGGGAAATCTTATCTTCGCTCATGGTAGTGCAGGGTCTGTCGTGGATTGTCTAGACCAGTATCTCAGCAACAAATAATAAATCGATAATGTCACTCATTTGATCATGTAAAAGAGAGTATAATCTGTGGGGAATAAAGTGAGTCTGAAAAAAGTATTTGCATTTGTTGGTTACATTGATGGATAAAGTGGAACGTATTTCTTATTTCATGATAAAAATAATGAAATAAACTAAAATATTTAAAAATGACATTAATAGAAAAAAAAATGATAACGAATTTGAAATTCAATCGTAGTAGGCATTTGAAATGCCAGCATACTAAGAAGCTAAAGACACTATATACAGTGTCTTTATAAGAAGCTAATGAGAAGAAATTTGAAATTCAAGCTCAGTAGGCTGACAGGAATTCTAGATTATTCGAACGGTGAAAATAAACGATCATCATTCAGTGTTCTGTTTTTGAGGCGTGAACATGCGAATTATCCTTCGGTGTTCTGCGCTTGTTTTCGTTGGTAAAAAGGCAAATCGGAAGACGGATTTGCTTGGACATAATCTACTGAGATAGATTGTCGCTGGGCCCCCCTTTGTTTTTCTCTGCATTTGATCACACTGGTTAATTAGTGCAGGGTTGTTACGACTACGCGGTTTTCGCGGATTTGGCGCTTAATTTACTTAACGATTTTAGGGTTTCGCGCGGATTTGGCGCGGATTTAGTTTTTGGTGAAAATTCAACAAATAAATTGCTGGATCTAAGGATGTTTATTTGAAAATTAGTGGTCTAAATAGATGGGCTTTATTACCGTTAGCATGTTCTATAAAAGTAACGTTTGAAGTCATTTACTCACATTATTTTTCGGATATTTACAAGCCCTTATTGAATGCCATGATTACAGTTTTGAGTATTCATTAAACAAATGTTATTAGGAGAAGGGCGCTACTTGTTGTCATTTTTAAGCTATTCTGAAACATGACGCGTCTTATTTCGTCGTAGTTCCGAGATATTTGTCAGTTCCTGGTTGATGTTTTACGATGAATCACATAGCATGATATCATATTTCGAAAGTTTTTTTTGTCAGGAATTCTCATATTGTTTTGAACATTTTATATTGCTTCCATAACATTCTTCTAAAAATTGAAAACACAAAAATGTGCCTTGATTTTATTTTAATAAGTTTTCCGCATAAATTCGTTGAATTATTAAAATGCAATTTTTAAAAAGTATTTCTGTTTTTAAAAGTATTTTTATAACTCCTTTGGTATTTTTGCAGGAATAATAAAAAAAATCGAAACCTTTCGAAGAATTTTCAGAAATATTCTATGTGGAATTCAATAAATAAATTTCGACAGCCTAAAGAGGATTTCTGCAGAATTCAAAATCCGAAAAATTATAAAGAAATATTTTGGAGGAAATTCCATTGGAATTTTTGGAGCGCTGACCACAGGAATGTTCCCGGAAGTTTATCCACAAGAATTCATCACAGAATGTCTGCAGAGATTTCCAAAACGATTTCCACGGGAATTGAAGGAGGAAATTTTCTACTGTTTTTCCGCAAGAGTTTTTGCAGAGATTTCCAGGAAAAATACTGTTAGAATTTATGTTGCGATTTTCTGATGACCACAAGAGTTTCTGTAAAAAATCCTCAAATATTGCACCTTGAACTAAACGAAAGATATTCCGGGAGTTTTTCCGCAGGATGTCACCAATCAATTTCTGCAAGAATTTCCAAAACGATTTTTGCAGGAATTAATTAAGGGATATCCACTTGTAGTCTCTCTAGTATATTTTACTTGAATTTATGACAAAATTTTTGAATGAATTTCCGCATAAATTCTCAGGGGAAATTTTACATAGGGTAAAATGCCTAATAGTGGACCCCCTAGTAGCCGAATTTCTCTCTTCCTATCGTAAAGCTTAAAATTTTTTAACATATTAAGTCTGCTTGATATTTAACAACAAGCTCTGCATCCCCTCTTCACGATACATACATAAAACACTCAAATACACGACGTTATTCGTTGAAATTAACATTTTAAAGTCTAACTGAATTCGTCCTATAGTAGACCCCCTGGCCCGAGTACCACACTTGTCACATAACAGCCACTGCGACTCATATGTGACCAAATCCAGTCACATTGGAGTTGCTGCAACCAAATTAATCTGAACTGTGCTACTAGGGGGGGGGGTCCGTAATAGGAAATTGCTTCCCTATAGTCAACACTTCATTTGATTTTCATGTCCCGTTTCGGGACGTTCTTCTTCCCTATTATGGACCCCCCAAAATATTCATATAATGGACACTCTCGTGTTTATTTTTTATAGAATTGTAAAAAATTATCTAATTTTACTTTCCATAGCACTTCCCATGCATGTAACATGCCTGGTAGCGGGTCACTTTTTAGTGACTTGGTCACTTTTTTCGAACAAGTCACTAAAAAGTCTCTTTTTTCGATCTCAAGTCACTAAAATCACTTTTTCTCGCAAAAAGTCACTATTTTCAACTATTTTGAAACTATTGAAATGATTTCTTTAATAAAGCTCTATGTATCCGTTGGATGATGCTTTGTTCATGGCGGAAATTAAATTACGGATCTTGGAAAAATGATCGCTCTGAAACTTCGCCAGCCATTTAAATTGCTGCTCTTATTGGCATTTCACCAGTAGCTAATTGAAGGTGTCACAATTTATAAATTGGTATACAGTCATACAAGCAGGAGACCTGCCGACTTCGATTTTATACAGTAAGGCAGTGGTTCTCAACCTGGGGTACATGTACCCCTGGGGGTACCTTTGCTAGCCTCGGGGGGTACCTCGGACAAAAATGCGTAATGGCGGCTTAGTACAATTCCAATCGAAAATATTGATAATCTTCTGATAATTGTGTATTTTTTTGTTTCAAAACTTTCTCTTGTACATAATATGCATAGTGAAGCCGATTGAATCCTGACCTCCACAACCAAGGGCTACGGTTACAAAAGCTTGAAAGAATGAACCAATTTAAAAAAATCTTCTATGCAGTTTACTTCCAAATCGAAACAAAATGTTGAAGAATATGTTAAGAATATGCTTCTTAACTGAAATCTAGAACATAAGTTCGGAAGCCTTCGTTTGAGGGGCATGGAGGTTTTTTTTTCGTTGCAAGAGGATTAGCAGCATCCTTCTAAGCTTCTGGAGGACTCTCTTCAAGAGGTCTGGAAGCATCGTTTTAAGAGGCCCGGAGGCCTCATTTCAAGATGCTCGCAAGGTTTCTTTCAAAAGGCTCGAACGGCTCCCTTTAGAGGCTCGTGAGCCTACTTCTAAGAGCCTCCTTTCAAGAGGCCCGGAAGCCTATTCTCAAGAGGCTTGAAAGCTTCCTTTTAAGAAGTCGGAAAGCCTCCTTTCAAGAGGCCCACTAGCCTCGTTTTAAGGGGTCCGGATGCTTCCTTTCAAGAAGCCCGAAAGCCTCCTTCCGAAAGGCCCGGAAGCTTCCTTCAAGAGGCTTGGAAGCCTCCTTTCAAGAGGATCGGAAGCCTTCTTCAAGTGGCCCGGAAGCCTCCTTTCAAGAAGCCCGGAGGTCTTCTTTCAACAGGCCTGGAAGCCTCCTTTCCCGAGGCCCGGAAGCCTTCTTTCAAAAGGCCCGGCAGCCCCGTTTTAAGTGTCCTGGCCGCCTTTTTTCAAGAGGCTTGGTCGGTTAGAGGTTGGTTTAAGAGGTCTTCTTGCAAAAAGCTCAAAAGGCTCTTTCCAAGAGGGCTGAAAGGTTCCTTTCAAGAGGCTCGGACACCTTCTTTTAAATGGATTTTTTTTAAACTATCATTTATTTGGAAGGCTCATTTGCCGTTAAGCGTTACGGAGCCGAATTCATGTTTTAGAGTACAGTTTTTCATGATTCTTATACAATAATGTTAGTTTTGGGGAACCGAAAGACTCGCGGTTTGGTCGAGGTTAGGGAATACAATTATACAATAGGAAAGGAAGGGAAAGACATACGGGAGGGATTAACGACAGATATTGAGATGATGTACAACAAGAGGAAGACATTCTTAAGGAATTACGACAGCAAAGGGATGGATGGACGACAATTATAATCTAACATCAGCAACTTTCAAAAATTGGTGGACAAGGGACATGTATTCGAGATCAAGACCCGCCAGCACTTCCCTAATAGGCTTTGGCTGCTTTCCTCGGACCCGAAGATGTTCAGTTAGCGCGGATCTAGGGCCACGATGCTCCTCGCACGCCCACACGACATGGTCAATATCCTGATAATCTGCGCCGCAAACACAGAGATTGCCTTCTGAGAGCCCCACTCGAAAAAAATGTGCATTTAAAGATTTTAAATGGATCGGAAGCCTCTTTTTAAGAGACTCGGAAGCCTCCCTTCCGTAGGAAGCTTGATAGTTAAACTTAATGTAAATCAGAAAGTTTCAAGGAATCATAAAAATTTCAGCCAACTTTATGGAGACCCATTAAGGATATATGCCGTGAGTTAACTATGGGATATATGCCGTTAGTTTTCAGGTCAATTTTCAGTTACGCTTATTTTCATTCAAACCAAAAATTGGGGGTACCTCAAACAATTCAAAAGTTCGAAGGGGTACCTCCCATGAAAAAGGTTGAGAACTGCTGCAGTAAGGGAATGTGGGGATACTTGATTCCTTAGGAGACTTGACCCCTTGTCATAGCAGCACAATTCAAATCTATTTGGTTGCGGCGACTCAAATGTGACTAAATTCGGTTGCATATGGGTCACATAAACTTTTGTGTAACATGTGTGCTGCTCGGGTGGGAGACTTGATTCTCCCCTGTTTTACCGAGAACTAGAGTAGTATTGTTATAGCGTATCTTTATAACAGATCCTCTACACAAATGATCGTTATGTGGCGAGTTATTTGACAACCTTATTTACTCTATTATTTACTGTGTTTTGTCTCTCCTAAAGATGTTTTAGTGGCCACGCAAAATTTCCCAATAATGACCAAATGATACCATTTTTTCACAGCACAAAGCCATACATATACTAAATGATCTTCACTGATAAAAATGCCAACATTCCACCACAATTTCAGGATATTTGGATTTTAAGTTGTTGCCTCAATATTGAGTAGATATCTTAGAAAGAAGATCAAGTCTCTCCAATTTTGGAGATTGCATGCGCTGTCGAATTCCATAGCAAAAATCGTTCATGAATTCATAGTGATCGTAATTTTCACTCATTCTCACGAGAAGAGAATGCTCATTCACGCAGATTTTCGCCGAGAAATCATTTTTCCGTGTTCCATTTTTTCCATAACCATGTTTCGCTCACTTCCAGTGGCGTAAAAATTTGTTTTGCTCGCAAGACTACTCATAGTTTTTAGTAGTCCTGCTTTTGACTGATATTGAGTAAAATTTTCGTGGGATTAAAAGAGAGGGCAATAATATTTTACTTAGTCTTTGAGTAGATAAAAGTTAGCGTGTACGATTTTCGTTTCTCTTCTGAGTTCGCTCTAAAAGAAAAGAGTGGTGATTGAAAGATGTTTTCCGCCACAAATTACGAAAAAAAGATTCTCCTTCATCCCAAAAACGCTTGGTTTTGTCTAATCGAACTTGCAACTGAAACTAAAAGTCACTATTTGGTCACTTTTTCGGCAACTGAAAGTCAGTTTTTGGTTCCTTTTTTCGTCAGCTTCGTCAGCTAAAGTCACTATTTTGAGCGACATCGGTCGCTACCAGCCCTGCAATGTAATCAAATCGTAGGACTGTAAGGTAGGTTCTCCAGATAGAATTTCATAGCAAAATGTTGACATTGTGCAATAATAATGCAAAAATGGCTGGAGGGTCCACTATTGGTTGGGGGTCCACTATTGGGCACTTTACCCTAAATATCCGGAAGAATTTCCACAGACGTTCTAGGGAAAATTACGGCGACAAGCAGTTCGATTTCTGCAAACATGTACAGGATAATTTCTGAATTACTGGGATGAACAATTTTGATATCAATTCTATTAAAAATCAACACAGGAGTTCCTGCCGGAAAAATTCGGATGAATTGGCGCTAAAAATGTCAATTTCTGAAATTTCCTGCATGAGCTTCTAGAGAAACTTGTCACAAAAATTGAAGGATGACTTTCGGCACAAATTCCGAACTATTTTTTGCGGGAGTCTACGCAAATTATTCCATAAAATTTACGAAGATATTTCTGCTGAAATATTCCTCTAAAATTTTTCGAAGTTCTTATTTCAAATTTGGTACAAACATGTGTGAAGTTGAAGTTTAAAATCAGTTAAAAATTAGTAATTTTATAAAAACGAACTCGAAGAGAAGACGTTCAGTAAATTGTGATTACTGAAATTGAGGAATAAGTTTCATGTCGCGCGGAAATGGCGCGGATTTGATTTTAATCGGCGCGGATTTGGCGCGGAAAATATTTCAGGATCTCCGTAACAACCCTGTTAGTGTAGTCGGTGCTGTGTTTGGTTTCTGCTCAAATTAAATGACAAAGCAGGGCTGAATACATTCGCTATATGAAGCCCTCAGTACTGCCAATCTAATGGATAAGCCAAGTATACGTATAACTTAACTTTAATCTACTCAATGATTGAGTGAAATTTTATATCTTGTTGTTCGCACATCCGGTAAGGGGGTGCTTAAGCATCACCACTCGGTCAATAGGATTGCGGCTGTCGAAGCTTTGGGTATATTGGTGCTGTACATTCAATCAAACACGTCAAAGTGCAAATGTGTTACGTGAGTAAATACATCATCTAAAATAATTATCACTTCTTCTTTTGGCTAGATAAATCAAAAACATTTAAAGAACGTAATTAAAACTGATATAAGTATGGATAGATATACTCTTTCGACAACCTCATCCGGATGGCTAGAGTTTAAGTTAGAAACACATAAATAACAGATGCTATAAAGTCAAGCATTACTCCCCATCTTAATTTCTGATAGCAATATGGATTATAGGATTTCAAAAGAAACATGAGTATCACTAGTGTTCAATATATAAAGTATAGTTAGTAAAGAAATTGTAGCGATTCTCACATTTCACACCTTATCTCTGTTGTTGTTGAATTTGTGCTGGTAACACAGCAAAAATTTTACCGAAAAATAAATTGCATAAAATAATTGAAACCAGAGTTTCATTTTGGCCAACTTTACCCAACAATGTTAACACAAAAGAGATATGAAAAATATTATGTATTGCACTTTAAAGCTGAATGTTCATTATTACAAATTGGGAAAATGAAAACACAGAACTAGTAAGCATCATATTGAAGCTGAAATAACAACGTCCTTAATAAAGGTTCAAGTTTAAATGTCCCTCAAACGCCTGGGGAAATATTTTTAAATATTGACAAGCCTATGCATTTTATATAATATCCGCCATTAATGTTTTATAAAAATCATCATATGAACTTTGTACGCTGTTCGCCTTGCGTATATGTTTGCACCAAGTAGGAATTCGAGAATAATATCAATGCGAGGAGATCCTTGACCGGTGAGAATCAAACTCGCCTTCATCGGATTGTTAATCTCAATCTTTTGGCTAGGCTACATAAACAGGCTATCACCGTGGCTTTGATTATTTTTCGGAGAACGGGGAAAATACATGAAAGAATAATCAGCATGAGAGAGCGAAAACCGAAAGTGATAACAACAAACAAAAATCCTAGAATATGTATTTAATTACCGGATTGATCGCCTTACGTAATAGAGCTAAGGTGAATAATCCCGAGACACTGATTCTGAACGAACCTATTGATGTTAGTGTTTATGCAAATCGCCGTATTCGCGTCACGCTACATTCGTCAATAAATAAACAATTTGACTCATAACCCCACCCAATTTGAATAGTTTTACAGAAATTATTCTACATCGAATAATCGTTCGTGGAATAAAACCGGATCGCACCGAACCACCTTTTCGCAGACTTTTGAGCTTCCGTTATCACTTCCTTATCAGGATCGTGTTGGCCCAAATAATCTTGTTCATTGTTCCACACACTAACACGATTGGCGCTTGCAAAACGGTAAAAAGATATCCAAAGTTGACTTAGACCCCGACCAAGACCTCCATTCGTTGCGGAAGGTTACGCAACCTCGATCGCGTAGTCTGTTCACGCGTGGCAGGCATTCCAGCTCATGATATCCGACAGATACGCAAACAAAGATGCACAAATTTATTACGTACTCGATTATAGACGGAAGTTTTCCAACGCAGCTATTCGCAGACGTAGAATTCAGCCTCCTCCGAACGGTGCACGCACGCTGATGGGGAAGGTCAAGTACGCGCAGCGCAAAAGCGGAAACCACCAGTCAGGGTAGGCGGCGGCAGTGCAGCGGAGCGGGTTCAAAGATTCGCCACAACGAGATCCACAAGCCGCACGAGCAGCTATATTTTGTTGCCTCGCAAAGCACCCAACAATAATAAAAACACACCACACTCTGAGCTGTTGGAGCTATTAGCGCTCCTACACTGTTGCGGTTCGATGAGGCAGCTGTTCCCCGGCGGATTCTATGCGATCTATTCACGACGAACACTGGAACTGTACTGACTGACCGACGAACGGAATACGGGCCGGTCTGCTCCGTGTTGACTGCTGCTGCTTGCTGCTACTGCTGGAACGCACACACGAGGCGGACAACCACAACGCAGACAGCGACGACGATTCGTTTTTATCGGTCACGATGTAGCTAAATGATGGCGTTTGAGCTGAGATGTTTTTGATGAGGTTGCAGAAAACGCGAATCGAATTCGAAGGTGGCTTGCGCGGTGTGCGCGGGACGATCTGAACAAGCACAACTCGGAGACGTTGGTCGAGTGCGTGATTTACGTGATTTACACGCCTGCACGGCTTTGATGGTGGACATCACAGAAGATATGGCGGTTCGGCTGCTACGATATACAGAAGAACAGGTTGCTGGAGCGATGAGTGAGCGGAATCCACATGGACTTTGAAAGAGAATCATCAGATTTCATTGTCTATACGAGGAGTTAACCATGGAACATTTTTAACCGAAGATATATCTCAAATGCGTATTCTATAGCTAAGGCCGCACGTCATACTTTGATCGAGAAAAGCATGAAACATTAAAAAGTGACGTAATATCCATCAGAACTTTATCAACAAAATATGTTATTTGCTTTATTTCTGATTCATATATTGTGAAAAGTGGTGTTAGCTTTTATAACTGAATTCCGCACATCTGGCATTGGAAAATAGTTACACAAGTCATCCATATTCTTACAAAACAACATCACCAAAGGGCCTTTTTCTAGAAACCTACAGCTTTCGTTTCGTACCAAAACATTCAAAATTGGTTTGACAAAAAAAACGTATTGCGTATCCGCATAACAATCATAGGATAACATGGTCCTCTTTCACATATCAAAGGCGACTGACTTCCAGAGCGTGGTTGAAGCCTCTATACATTCAAGAAGAAGAAGAAAGAAAGTCCTTATTCAACGGAAAAGATGCCGAAAAAACGGTTCCGAATGGAATCCGGTCAGGGTTCCAAAAGGGTATTAGGGGAGGATTCCTGAAGGGAAATCCGATCAGCAAGAGAAAAATGCAGTTGAGATTACGAGGGGAATCCGGTCAGGATTTTGAGGCGATAGCGGGCAGGATGGTACCAAATGGAATACAGATAGGACTTCGATCGGAGTCCGATCAATAATCCGAGGTGAATTCGGTCAGGATTTTGAGGCTAAACCGGAAAGGACTGCCGAATTCGGTGAAGATTCCGAGGGGAGTCCGGTAAAGGATTCCGAGGGGAATCCGATCATGTTTCCGAGTAGAATCCGGTCAAGTTTCCTAGGGGAATCCGGTCAGGATTCGAAGGGGAATCCGGACAGGATTACGAGGGGCATCCGGACAGTATTCCGAGGGGAATCCGGACAGGATTCCGAAGGCAATCCGGACAGGAATCCGAAGGGAATCCGGACAGGATTTCGAGGGGAATCCGGCCAGGATTCCGAGGGGAATCCGGTCAGGATTGCAAAAAAAAACGATCAGGATTCCGAAGGGAATTCAGTTAGGATTCCGAACGGAATCCAATCAGGAATCCGAACGGAATCCAATCTGGATTTCGAACGGAATCCAATCAGGATTCCGAACGGAAGAAATCCCAAAGGAAACCGGTTAGGATTCCGAAGGCTATCCGATCAGGATTCCGAAAGGGAATCCGGTCAGGATTCCGAAAGGGAATCCGGTCAGGATTCCGAAAGGGAATCCGGTCAGGATTCCGAAAGGGAATCCGGTCAGGATTCCGAAAGGGAATCCGGTCAGGATTCCGAAAGGGAATCCGGTCAGGATTCCGAAAGGGAAGCCTTTCAGGATTCCGAAAGGGAATCTGGTCAGGATTCCGAAAGGGAATCTGGTCAGAATTCCGAAAGGGAATCCGGTCAGAATTCCGAAAGGAGTTCGGTCAGGATTTTGAAGGGAATCCGGTAAGGAATCCTAAGGTAATCCGCTCTGGATTCCGAAGGAAATTCCATAGGGAATCCCATAAGGATTCCGAAGGGAATCCGGAAAAGGATTCCGAAGGGAATCTGGTAAAGGATTCCGAAGGGAATCCAGTAAAGGATTTCGAAGGGAATCCGGTAAAGGATTCCGAAGGAAATCCTGTAAAAGATTCCGAAGGGAATCTGGTGAAGGATTCCGAAGGGAACCCCATTAAAGGATTCCGAAGGGAATCCGGTAAAGGATTTCGAAGGGAATCCGGTAAAGGATTTCGAAGGGAATTCGGTAAAGGATTCCAAAGGGAAATCTGGTAAAGGATTCCGAAGGGAATCCGGTAAAGGATTCCGAAGGGAATCCGGTAAAGGATTCCGAAGGGAATCCTGTAAAAGATTCCGAAGGGAATCTGGCGAAGGATTCCGAAGGGAACCCCATTAAAGGATTCCGAAGGGAATCCGGTAAAGGATTTCGAAGAAAATCCGGTAAAGGATTTCGAAGGGAATTCGGTAAAGGATTCCAAAGGGAAATCCGGTAAAGGATTCCGAAGGGAATCCGGTAAAGGATTCCGAAGGGAATCCGGTAAAGGATTCCGAAGGGAATCCGGTAAAGGATTCCGAAGGGAATCCGGTAAAGGATTCCGAAGGGAATCCCATAGGGATTCCGAAGGGAATCTAAAAAGGATTCCAAAGGGAATCCGGTAAAGGATTCTGTGGGAAATCCAGTAAAGGATTCCGTAGGAAATCCGCTAAAGGATTCCGAAGGGAATCCACTTAAGGATTCCGAAGGGAAATCCGAAAGGAATCCGCTGAAGGATTCGGAAAGAAATCCGGTAGAGGATTTCTAAAGGAATCCAGTAAAGGATTCCGAAGGGAATCTGATCTAGATTTCGAAGGGAATCCGGTCAGGATTTCGAAGAAAATCTGGACAGGATTCCGAAAGAAATCCGGTCAGGATTCCGAAGGAAATCCGATCAGGATTCCGAGGGGAATCCGGTCAGCATTCCGAGGGGAATCCGGTCTGGATTCCGAGGGGAATCCGGTCTGGATTCCGAGGGGAATCCGGTCAGGATTCCGAATGATCTCCGAACAAGATTCCCCGGAGAATGCGATCATGATTCCCAAGGGAATCCGACCAGGATTTCGAAGGGAATCCGACCAGGATTTCGAAGGGAATCCGACCAGGATTTCGAAAGGAATCCGATCAGGATTTCTAAGGGTATCCGGTCAGGATTTGGAAGGGAATCCGGTCAGGATTTCGAAGGGTATCCGATCAGGATTCCAAAGAGTATCCAAGCAAGATTCCGAAGGGGATCCGATCTGGATTTCAAAGGGAATCTAGTCAGGATTCCGAAGGGAATCCGGTAGAGGTTTCCCAAGGCAATCCGGTAGAGGATTTCGAAAGAGATCCGGTAGAGGATTTCGAAAGAGATCCGGTAGAGGATTTCGAAGGAGATCCGGTAGAGGATTCCGAAGGGAATCCGGTAGAGGATTCCGAAGGGAATCCGGTAGAGGATTCCGAAGGGAATCCGGTATAGGATTCCGAAGGGAATCCGGTAGAGGATTCCGAAGGGAATCCGGTATAGGATTCCGAAGGGAATCCGGTAGAGGATTCCGAAGGGAATCCGGTAGAGGATTTCAAAGGGAATCCGGTAAAGGTTTCCGAAGGGAATCCGGTAAAGGATTCCGAAAGGAACCCTAGTAACACACATCTGGTTACTGCAACTAATATTTGACTAAATTCAGTCACAATCAAGTTGCCGCAACCATTTTTGCCTGACTTGTGCTGCTCGGGAATCCGGTAAAGGATTCCGAAGGGAATCCGGTAAAGGATTCCGAAGGGAATCCGGTAAAGGATTCCGAAGGGAATCCGGTAAAGGATTCCGAAGGGAATCCGGTAAAGGATTCCGAAGGGAATCCGGTAAAGGATTCCGAAGGGAATCCGGTAAAGGATTCCGAAGGGAATCCGGTAAAGGATTCCGAAGGGAATCCGGTAAAGGATTCCGAAGGGAATCCGGTAAAGGATTCCGAAGGGAATCCGGTAAAGGATTCCGAAGGGAATCCGGTAAAGGATTCCGAGGAGAATACGGTAAGGATGTCGAGGGGAATCCGAGGGAATCCGGTACAGGATTCCGAAGGGAATCCGGTAAAGGATTCCGAAGGGAATCCGGTAAAGGATTCCGAAGGGAATCCGGTAAAGGATTCCGAAGGGAATCCGGTAAAGGATTCCGAAGGGAATCCGGTAAAGGATTCCGAAGGGAATTCGATAAAGGATTCCGAAGGGAATCCGGTAAAGGATTCCGAAGGGAATCCGGTAAAGGATTCCGAAGGGAATCCGGTAAAGGATTCTGAAGGGAATCCGGTAAAGGATTCCGAAGGGAATCCGGTAAAGGATTCCGAAGGGAATCCGGTAAAGGATTCCGAAGGGAATCCGGTAAAGGATTCCGAAGGAATTCGGTAAAGGATTCCGAAGGAATTCGGTAAAGGATTCGAAGGAATCCGGTAAAAGGATTCCGAAGGGAATCCGGTAAAGGATTCCGAAGGGAATCCGGTAAAGGATTCCGAAGGGAATCCGGTAAAGGATTCCGAAGGGAATCCGGTAAAGGATTCGGAAGGGAATCCGGTAAAGGATTCCGAAGGGAATCCGGTAAAGGATTCCGAAGGGAATCCGGTAAAGGATTGCGAAGGGAATCCGGTAAAGGATTCCGAAGGGAATCCGGTAAAGGATTCCGAAGGGAATCCGGTAAAGGATTCCGAAAGGAATTTGGTAAAGGATTCCGAAGGGAATCCGGTAAAGGATTTCGAAGGGAATCCGGTAAAGGATTCCGAAGGGAATCCGGTAAAGGATTCCGAAGGGAATCCGGTAAAGGATTCCGAAGGGAATCTGCAAAGGAGTCCGAAGGAATCCGGTAAAGGATTCCGAAGGGAATCCGGTAAAGGATTCCGAAGGGAATCCGGTAAAGGATTCCGAAGGGAATCCGGTAAAGGATTCCGAAGGGAATCCGGTAAAGGATTCCGAAGGGAATCCGGTAAAGGATTCCGAAGGGAATCCGGTAAAGGATTCCGAAGGGAATCCGGTAAAGGATTCCGAAGGGAATCCGGTAAAGGATTCCGAAGGGAATCCGGTAAAGGATTCCGAAGGCAGGGCTGGTAGCGACCATTGCCACTCAAAATAGTGACTTTAGTGACCAAAGCTGACGAGAAAAGGGACCAAATAGTGACTTTCAGTTGCAGAAAAAGAGACCAAATAGTGACTTTCAGTTTCAGTTGCAATCTCGATGAGACGAAATTAAGCGTTGCTGAGTCGAGGGAGAATTTTTTTCGTGGTTTGTGGCGGAAACGTGAAAATCGTGCACGCTAACTTTTGCCCTCTCTTTTTATCCCAAGGATATTTTACTTAATATCAGTCAAAAGAAGGACTACGCAAAACTATGAGTAGTCCTGCGAACAAACCAAACGTTTGCGACACTGGAAGTGTGCGAATCATGGTTATTTATCACTCATAAGACCTGTTTTTCTTCCCCGAAAAATGATTTCTAGGCAAACATCTGCGTGAATGAACATTCTGTTCTCGTGAGAATGATTTTTTTAAACGTTATTAATGCGTGAGAATGAGTGAAAATTACAATCACTGGATTAGCTGAACACCTACTTTAGAAAGATGCAGATTTGCTATAGGTTTAAGAAGTTTTTGGATTTTTTAGTGCGAAGGGAACATCAGTACGGATCGTTTTGATAGAAAACGAAACAGAAATTATGAAAATTCAGTTACAACGAACCTGGGATTGAACGAATTGAAGAATCTTTCACATTTGTGCTATTTCAAACGTATAAATTATCATCACAATATATTTTAATGTTGGGAGGGAAAAACGGCCTTTATTTTCTCATGTTCTTACAGCAAAATTACTTTGGGGATCCCACACGTATTTAAAGTATCGCCTTTCAATTCGAATGCAGTGCAATCATAGATGCAACTATCATTATTTCGATTTGAAAATAAATATTTTTATTTTACCATAATATCACGCGCTGGGAATCATAACTTAATAACTCAACAGTCTGGTGCAAGATACAATCATCATTTATCACACCAAACCATTAAATCTTCGGTAAATTACTGCAATTCGCTACAATGATAAAAAGAAAACATCGACAAAGAGCAAGTTTGACGAGGTTTGTGATAAAACAATTTTCTGTTATAAAAAAAACTGATAAGCATGTTGATTTTAGGTATGCAATAAATAACAAGCCTTTCATCAACTATTGGCTTTCCTGAAACACCAGGAAGAATATCTAAAATTGAAACCATTAATCTGAACCGCCAATAGTGCAATTGATAGGGGAGACTGGGCAGACTTGATCCACTTTTCTCATTTTCGATGTATCCCAGCGCATGCAATCTTCAAAATTTTGGGAAACTTTATTCCATTTATGTAATATCTATATCCTTTCCCGTCAAAAATTGCATCTCATTTTATTGTGTCAATCGATTCTTTGGCTTATTTAAGGTAAACTTTCTCTCTCTTTCAACTCTGTCTCAAGCCTCTAACTAGGCCTATTTTAAGGCCTAACAAGCCTATTTTAAAAATCCAGGATCGGTAAGGATTCTGAAGGGAATCCGGTAAGGATTCCGAAGGGAATCCGGTAAAGGATTCCGAAGGGAATCCGGTAAAGGATTCCGAAGGGAATCCGGTAAAGGATTCCGAAGGAAATCCGGTTAAGGATTCTAAAGGGAACCCGGTTAAGGATTCCGAAGGAAATCCTGTAAAGGATTCCGAAGGGAATCCGGTAAAGGATTCCGAAGGGAATCCGGTAAAGGATTCCGAAGGGAATCCGGTAAAGGATTCCGAAGGGAATCCGGTAAAGGATTCCGAAGGGAATCCGGTAAAGGATTCCGAAGGGAATCCGGTAAAGGATTCCGAAGGGAATCCGGTAAACGACTCCGAAGGGAATCCGGTAAACGATTTTGAAGGGAATCCGGTAAGGATTTCGAAGTGAATCCGGTAGAGGATTCGAAGGGAATCCGGTAAGGATTCCTAAGGGAACTCGGTAAGGATTCCGAATGGAATCCGGTAAGGATTCCGAAGGGAATCCGGTTAGGATTCTGAAGGGAATCCGGTTAGGATTCCTAACGGAATTCGGTAAGGATATCTAAGGGAATTCGGTAAGGATTCCAAACGGAATCCGGTTAAGCATTCCGAAGGGAATCCGGTTAAGGATTCTGAAGGGAATCCGGTAAAGGATTCCGAAGGGAATTCGGTAGCAGATTCTGAAGGGAATCCGGTAAAGGATTCCGAGGGGAATCCGGTAAAGGGTTCCGAAGGGAATCCGGTAAGGATTCCGAAGGAAAACTGGTAAGGATTCCGAAGGAAAACTGGTAAGGATTCCGAAGGAAAACTGGTAAGGATTCCAAAGGAAAACTGGTAAGGATTCCGAAGGAAATTTGGTAAGGATTCCGAATGATATCCGATGAATATTCCAAAGGGTATTCAGTCATGGTTTAAAAAAAATCCAATTCGAAGGAAATTAAGATTCCAAAGAAAAACTGATTAGGATATCAAAAACAATACGGACAAAATTCCTGGTCAGGATTCCGAAAGGAAATCAAAACTATTCCAAATGAAATCAGGTAACATGCCGATGAAAATTCCGGTCCAGATTCCAAAGAAAATTTACTCATGATTCAATCAGGATATCCTCCAGAATCGACAGGACTGAACTAGGAATGCGATAAGCAGGGTTGTAAATTTTCGGCAGCACTGGATGAAGGTTATGTTTTTTTATATCATGTTTTTATTTTCTTCCTGCTTTGAAATCAACCTCACATTCCTGGAGAGGCAGAAAAGTAAACAACAGAACTCACATCACCCACTGCGCCGCGAAGATGAAATTTACCACAGCAAAATGTACACATTCACCCAGCAAATTGAAAAAATCCACCACGCGTTTAAATGGGCCACTCACAGTCATACGGTAAGGCACGAACTGAGCAGCCTGTCAGAGCGACTTGTGAGTGGCTGAATGCGAAATTGAACTGTCGGTGTTGGAAATGATTTTTCGGCTGCACCCAGTCGCACTCACCACAGCGGCGATGAAGGCGACTGCAGATTATACTGAGATCCATTTCACTGCATTGACTGTGAAATATTTCTACCCTGGCGATAAGGGCATCAAAGGGAATCTAAAAAAGGTTTAGTGTAGAGAAATTTCATTTAAAATCCAGAAAAAATCATACTAGGATTCTGTGGAGAAGAGGTGAATATTGTAGCAACACCTTTTGAAATGTTAGCCTATATGGTAACAAAATGTAACGCATTCCAGATATTCTCCTGACTCGATGGGATATTTTGGAGAACAGGCAGACTCTGGAATGCGTTACATTGTGTTACCATATAGGCTAACACTTCAAAATGTGTTACTACACTATTCACCTCTTCTCCATAGATTCCAAAAGAAATTCATAAGAAATCCGATAATGATTTTAAGGGAAACCCTAATTGAATTAGATAGAAGACAAATCCGAATTGAACTGAACCATGGCACAAATGATTAAAATTAGAGTCTATTTTAAAAGGTACTGATAATTTTTAATCATCAGTAAATAAGCATAGCATGATTTGAGTTTTAAATTGCACCTCATAGTTCTGGTTTTAACCAATTATAGAGCTAGGTGGACTAGATCTGTCTTTATTTATTTCTCACCTTATAATTAATGTCATCACATCCACTCCCCTAATTCCTTGCGATAAACATGCTAAATTTAGTTTATTGATAACTGCACGAGAAAAAACAGGTCTTAACCATCCACTAAGTACAAAAATGTGCAGCTCAAGGTTCACCGGCAATCACAACAATCTAGTATGGATTAATTATGGAATTCATAGATTGCACTCTTCGTGCTGAGAAAGTTTTCATTAAGGTTTCATCATGCAATACGATTCATCGAATATGCCGATACGAATCTGTACTGACCTGTACCATCATCATTAGGATGTCACCATTCGAATGAAATTCTCATCATTATGAAGCACTACCTGAGTGATCAACACCTTCCGCTCGCCTATCTCAACTCGAGTGCCACCGGTTACTCATCCTCACGCAGCAAAACGCGATAAGTAATCTTCGAAGGCTTTTGTTTGACATATATGGGCATCGCATTATCAGAGGGAACCGGAGCTAACTAAGTGCATATGTTTCCGTCGCCGACGACGGTGTGCTGAAAGGTATTAGCATTAGCATTGAGCAATTCGCACAAATTCGTAGGTGGTACAAGCCTGGACTATTGTATGAGAATAGCATCATTTTCATCCGTTACCATAGATACTGATTTTGGACTAATCACCAATATTCGAGATCTGTTGGTCATGTCCTTAAAAATGCTGAGGAAGGATGGTTAGTTGGACACCTACTTAAGAAAGATGCAGAGAACTCTACAACCTCTCATAGGTGCCACGGGAGTTTTTGGGAATTGTTAATGTAGAATGTGAAGCACAGAAAGAACTAAGATAAAAATGCAAAGTAGGAAAATGACGAGCTTGGAATTGAACCCACGAACTCCTGCTTATAAGGCAGAAGCAGCGGCCCCTAGGCCTCGGAGCTCGTCTCTACAGTTTGAAACATAATTTATGTACTATGACGAAGAGATTATAAACATACCTAGTTGCTAAAAGATTGGGCAGAAAAAATAAAAATACGTTTTTAAACATATTTTTTTGCTATGACAAAGGGATTATAAACATAGTTGCTAAAATATTGAACAAAAAACAAAAATTAGACATATGCAATAATTTAGAATGTTATGAAAAAATCTTACAAATAGGAAACCAGTTTTAGGCCAGGAAAAATGAAGTACATAATTAGCGAATAATCACATTAGCTATGTTATCAGTTGTAGGCATTTGACAGACATTATTGTTTAAACTAACTTCCACAAAAGTATGTTTGTCTGCACTGCCGTGTCCTCCGGCAAATTCCTGCACAGCGCAATTCCAATCAGAATTGAGAGCACGTTATCTTATCAGGGGGCTTGATATGTGGTGGTGCGCCACGGAGCCAAAGTATGTTCCTCCATTCCGTCTGTAAATATTTACACACCTATCAAACCCACTGGCATTGAACTTTTTTTGGCAGTTACTAACCGATAGCGGCAATATTGATAAGCAGGGGGTGATCCCAACTGGATATCAAATAACGAAAAGCTCTGATAAGCAAAAGTGTAATCAGTGACTCTTCGTTGTTGTTGAACAGTTTGTGCTGAGTGCATCGACACGCATATACCACCTTGTCATGCATCGGTTGCAACTTTGGCACACTCATCGTACAACGGGGCAGGCAGGCAGTTTACACCCAGTGACGTCGTTTCCACAGCAACGGTTGTTTACAAATTAACTGAACAACAAAGCACTTCAAGTGCCTGGATAAAATGGATGCACGTGTCAATAAATAATGATTGATCACAATATCGTAAAGTGCCCTATGGCAGATAGTAATGCTGGCAGATAGCGTATCAAAACGAAATCGCATGCAAAATGGAAAAGCCGCCAATACAGAATTAAAATCAAACTATTTTCTACTTGATATAGAACTTAGCTTTTATAAATCAGTGCTGCCAAATGCCCTATCTAAGTATCCAACAGAAGATCTATTTCCCTTGCAAAACATTTGTCGGATATCGAGAAGCACGTGCTCTACACTCCTGCCGAGCATAAATTATGCAAACCTCCACGCGGAAAGCAGAGCAAAAATGTGCAGCAATCACGTGCGTGGCAGTGTGTGTTGCCGGTTTGGGCTAAAATAATTTCGATTTCAGAACCACAACGCGCGAGAAAAGCAGTGAAAACTGCAGCAAGTGCGAATTTCGCATTTCACAGCGGCGTATTAATGCTGCACCACGTCTTTTACATATCGTTCCCCTGTAGTAGGGAAGCAATCGCAAGAGCGGCCCCATCAGTGGCGTAATGCCCCACTGGCCGTATGAATTACCTGCCGCAGTTATATTTAAGCAGACAAGCTAACCGAGGCAATCGCTGTAGTAGCTACCGACCCAACAAAACCGGTCTTGCTCTCTCACTCTCGACGGCATGGCGAGCGTTCTTTTGCAACCAGCAGACCTGCAAACATCAACCGCGGACGGACGACGGCCTCCTAAGCCTTCTAGAGAGGCGATCAGCAAATCGCACGTAGCCGCTCCACTCAGATCGTAAAATTGGCAAAGATTAGACCCCAGCGTTGGCCAACCGACCGAATGGATTGTCAATGCGTAAGGAAAACAGCCCTGCTGCTGCCATACCTAACTGGACTGAAGGTTAACGCCAAAGCAGACTCGGTATGGATTTAGATTTCTTGGAGCTGTAATTAGGCATGTCTCATACATATTCTATCCCTTCGAGTGGGACTGAGAAGTGCTATCAACATTCTTAAGCAACTTGTCGTCCTTGAAGGTCATGAAAGCGACACCCACCGAAGAGACACCTCCCGGTTTATGATTTCTAGGATATACCGGTTAGAACAACTTTAATGCTGGCCCGACTGCCTATAGGTTATAAAATTATGTTTTCGAAATTTTGATTGCATTCCGAAGAAAATATGTCAGTTCTATATAACAAATGCGAACTGTGATTCAAGCTAGCCTGCTGGAGGAATCCAAACGGGATTTCAGGATGACACAGCCAAGAACCTACGGTACCTAGTTCAAACTAATCCCAGTCAAAATTTAAGACAAATTCGGAAACTATTTTGGGCAAATTTGAATTTCAGAATTCCGGACGAATCAGAACAACAATGCTGGTATAATCAATCTAAAGGAAATCCGAATAAAATTCAGTTGAAAAAGTCCGAGAAGGCGAAACAGGATTCCGAAAGGAATTAGAAAATAGGGCACTAGTGTTTAACAAATTCAAAGTAAAACCAAATATAATGCGGAGTTCAATGATCAACTAGATTTCGAAAATCGAAGGGAATTTAAACATAATTAAAAATATAAAAAAAACCTCAACGGAATTCTCAAAGAATTGCTACCGAGGATTCCTATAACATTCTGAAGAGAATTCCAACAAAGAATTTCGAAGGAAACTGCATTCTATTGGTGAAACAGTAATCACGGCAGGATTACGAAAAGAAGTCTGATTTCAAAGAGAATTCAGACAGAATTTTATCGAAATGTCTTTGAAAACCATCAAAATTACTGAACTCTGTTGGAATTTCCATCATATCGGCACTTTATATGGAACTCTGTCGAAATTTCCTTCCTGATTCGGTTCATATTTCCCTCCAGAATTCTGAAGCAATTCCTTTCGGAGTTCCGTCTGAAAGCCTAACGGAATACTACCGCAATTCCCGATGTATTCTTTTGGAATATCCGTTAAAAACCTGTCGAAATTCCCTCCAGAAGTCTTATCTTCGGATGTCTGGCGTAAGTCCTTAAAGATTTTTTTTTTGGACAGAAGTCTATCCCAATTTCCTTCAGCAGTAGAAATCTTTCGAAATTTTCTTTGCTATTCTGACTACCTTACCATAGGAAATCTGTCGTAATTCGCTTCGAAATTGTGAAAGAATTCCCTTCGGAATTTTGATGGACCTCCTTTTATAATTCTAAACAAAATCACATAAGGTTTATAAAGGAATTCTGAAGAAGGAAATTTGAAGGAACTTCCTTTGGAAATCTGTTGGAATTCCCTGCGAAATTATGTCACAATTCCCTCCGACATCCTATCAGCAATATTTCGAAATTTTCTTTGCAATGTCGGCCTTAAAGGAAAATCTGTCGTAAATTGTTTTGAAATTTTGATGGAATTCCCTTCGGTATCCTGAACGAACTCCCTTCACAGCTCTGAACGAATTCCCATAGGAATAATAAAGGAATTCCCTTAGAAGTTTTTTTTTAGAAATTCTCATCAGAATTATGAAGAAATTCGCTTCGGAATCCCAAAGGAATTTCCATCGGAATTCTGAAGAAATTCCCATCGGAAATCTGAAGGAGCTCCCATCGGAATAGGGGAAACTGGACACATATGATTCCCGGGGACACATGATCCCCCCCTGTTTTCTCGAATACTAATCACATTTTTATACCAGTGATATGTGCAAACGAATCCATTAGATAGATTATTAAATCTGAGTAACATTTGATATTATTTACTTAATGTATATGAGTTTTAGAGAGGTTTTATTATTTAAGCATTCTCAATCCTTTTTTTCTTCAAAGGAGAAAAGTTTAATAACTTTGAATATGTCCAACCAAAACATACCAAATTTTTACTGGACAAAGTTTTATTATTGTAGAATTGAATAAATTCATTCAAATAACTATTGCTTATTTTCCATTGAATAAAAAAACAAAACAAGATAAATACCCAACATGGACACACTTGATCCCCCACAGTTTGGACACACTTGATCCCGATATTAAGGCGTTTGTTGTATACCGTCGCATATTGTTGTATTGTATGTAACTATTTGATCTGTTAAAATTCTTTTCTAGTTAAAAAGTATAAATAAATTTTATTTCTCTTTAATTTTGTTAATCAGACAATACACGCACAATTTGAATTTTTCAATAGCCTTATTTCATTAACCACAACAAAGTGTAATTGAACATACTTAGTTTTGATTAGT
This sequence comes from Armigeres subalbatus, assembly GCF_024139115.2. Taxonomy (NCBI): domain Eukaryota; kingdom Metazoa; phylum Arthropoda; class Insecta; order Diptera; family Culicidae; genus Armigeres; species Armigeres subalbatus. The sequence continues at coordinate 300,102,977 of NC_085139.1, read as the reverse complement.
TTTATTAAATACATTTTAACATTATTTTCAATGAAAAAGAGTGTAAATTAAGCTTTGAAAATTCTCAACAAATCACAGGGCTTAAAATCAGTATTGTTCGATCTGGTATTATTTTTTTTTTCCATTTGGACTAGGAGAAGTTTGCTTACAATCACCATTTATTTGTAAATCTTCTTATGGAATTTTTAATAATAGGATCATTCAACATCTTGTGGTTAGTCGTTTAAGAGAAATCGCATTTGTGTTATAATAACACGCCCTACAAAAATGATGATGCGTGATAGTACCATATTGATGTATGAAGTCATCATCCTGGTATGATCATGGTTGTGGTATTGGTAGTAGCCTGGCGATCACGATGTACCGTCGTGGGGGGAAGCAATGGGTCAAATAGGGGTGCGAATGTGTCACTGTTTCAGCTACTTAGAATGATTGTAGAATAGATTGAATGCATCTGAGGGCAAGAAGATCAAAATATAAGAGAGCTTTTTGAACAATTTAATAGAATAATTAGATCCTAAAATTACAAAGATATATTCATGTATCAATCAACCATTTTTGGTATCATAACTGTATCAATCACAAAGAGAGATCCTCTTGGGAACATCATGGTTGTCGTGATATGACCACTGTCTTTTAGTGGAGTGAATGGTTTGCAGATAAATCATCATCACCATGCCAATTTTGTTGCTATAGCACACATTCTATCTGTCACTATTACTCTATTCGAGAACTAAAATACTTGCCTTGCCTAATACCAACAATATATAATTTTCACACGACTGATATTACGGCAGACTATGAAGAATTATTAGGATTTGAGGCTAGACCGATTCAACCTTTCATTAGACTTGGAAGAACATAAACATGTTCAGCTCATAAAGGGATCGATTTCCCCCTATATGGGGATCAAGTCTCCCGCAAGTTTTGAAAATGCCAAAATTTCTATCTTTCGGCAAAATTGATTTTTTGGTAACTTTCATGAACAAATAATTGCTTCCAATGACGTTTTTGAATAGCTTATTAAATTCTTTATCAAGTCCATCAAGAAGCGTGCAAATCTATGCATGGTACATCGAGAAATATCCTAAACAAAAAGTGGGGATCATGTGTGTCCAGTTTCCCCTACAGTCGGAATTCTCTTCAAAATTCTGTCGCAATTCTCTTCGGAATTCTTTCGAAATTCTGTCAGAATTCCCATCGAAATACCGTCAAAATTCCCATCGGAATTCCGTCGAATTCCCTTGAAATTCCTTTCGGAATTCTGTCGAAATTCCCTTAAAAATCTGAAGGAATTCTTTCGGAATTCCACTTCTGTCAGCATTCCCTTCGATTTTTTTTTTAATTCTTTAAATTTTAAATTTTAAATTACCTTCAAAGTTGTGTCAGGATTTCCATTGGATTTCTGTTGAAATTCAGTCGGAATTCCATTCGGAATACTTTCTGAATTCTCTTCGAAATTCTGTCCAAAGTCCTATCGGAATTATGTCAGATTTCCTTTCGGAATACTATCGGAATCACCGGATTTTTTTTTTCGTTTCTGTCGGAATTCCCATCGGCATTATGTCAGCATTCCCTTTGGAACTCTGTTGGTATTGCCTTCGAAATTTTATCAAAATTCCCTTGTAAATTTTATCGGAATTTCATCTGAATACCCTTCGGAATTCTATGGAGTTACCTTCAGAATCCTGTTGGAATACCCTTCGGAATTCTGCTAGTATATCGTTCGGAATTCTGCAGGAATTCTCTTTGAAATTCTATCGAAATTCCCTTCGGAATTATGTCAGCATTCCCATCGTAATGCTGTCGGAATTGCTTTCAGAATTCTGTCGGAATTTATTCCAGTATCCTGTTAGTATAATATCGGTATTACATTCGAAATTCTTCCAAAATTCCCTTCGGAATTCTGTCAGGATTCCCATCGGATTTTTTTTTCTAGTTCCATTCGGAATACTGTCGAAGTAATGTCGGAAGTTTTATTCGAAGTAATGTTTTAATGTTAATTCTTTTCCAAATGATGCCTGAATTCCCTAAAGAATACATTCAGATTTCCCTGCGGAATAACTTTCGGAGTTCTGTCCGGATTCCTTTCGCAATTTTGTCAAAATTCACAGATTTCTGTCGGGTTTCCCTTCGGAATACTGTCGGAATTTCCACTGATTGTTTTTGGATTCTTTCGGAATTCCCATCGCCATTCTGTAAGTATTCCCTTTGTAGCTCTGTTGGTATTCCTTTCGATTTTTTAAATTCCCTTCTATTTTTTTCGGAATTCTGTCGGAATACCCTTCGGAATTTTGTCGAGTTACATTTAAAATCCAGTCGGAATTCCATTCGAAATAATGTCGAGAATCCTTTCGAATTCTGTCGAAATTGTCTTCGAAAATCTGTCGGAATTCCATTCGGAATACTGATGGAAAACTATTTCAAAAAGCTGTCGGAATTCTGCTAGAATATCGTTCGAAATTCTATCGAAATTCCTTTCGGGGGTATTTTGAAGGGGTTTCCGACTGTATTCAAAACGAAATTCGACAGAACACCGAGGGGAATTCTTATAAAATTTCGTAGGAAATTCCGACAAAATGCAGCGAATGCTGACAGAATTCCGAAACAAACATTTGAAGGGAATTCCGTCAACATTCCGAAGGTAATGCTAACATAATGCCAAAGGGAATCCCGACAGAACTCTAATAAACATACTGAAGGGACATCCTACAGAATTGTGAAAAAAAATGCAGGCAGCATCCAGGAGGAATGCCGAATGGAACTCCAACATTTTTTCGAAAGGAATTCGAATATAATTGCAAAGTGAATTCTGACATGATTCCGAACGGAATTCCGACAGACTTTCGAAGGCAATTTTGACAGGATTCCAATAGTACTTCGAAAGGAATTCCGACAGGATTCTGAAGGTAACTCAACAGAATTCTGCCAAAATTCCAAAGGGAATTCCGACAGAGTTTCGAAGGGAATGCTGACATAATGCCGAAGGGAATTCAGTCAGAATTCCGACAGAACTTTGAAAGGAATTTCGAAGGGAATTCTAACAAAATTCCGAGAGTAACTCGATCGAATTTCAAAGATAATTCCGACAGTATTCTGAAGGGTATTCTGACAGAATTCTGATCGGAATTCCAAGGAATTTATAAAGAAAAATTCTGATTTTTTTTTTTAGTATCTATTCCCCGGTGGGCCGGGCAGGTAGCCAGAATGTCGGACAGTAACCCGGTGAAAATGGTTCTCGACAACGATCCGACGGGCACAAGAAGGCGAGGTGCGCAGCGGGCAAGGTGGATCGATCAGGTGGAAGATGACTTGCGGACCCTCCGTAGACTGCGTGCTTGGCGACGTGTAGCCATGGACCGAGCCGAATGCCGCCTTAGTCTGAATAAATAAAAATAATAATACCTTTGGAAAATGAAGGAAATACTGACAGGATTATGAAGGAAACTCTACATAATGCCATAGGGAATTTCGACAGAACGCCGAAAGGAATTTTGAAGGGAATTTCCACAGAATTGTGAAAAGAATTCGGGCATTCTGTAGGGAATATTTTGAAGCTGAAGGGATTTTCAACAAAATTGCAAACCGAATTCATATGGGAAATTCCTACAGAATTTTGAAGGAATTCCGACAGATTTTTCTAAGGGAATTCCGACCGGATTCTGAAGGTAACTCGACAGAATTCCGAAGGGAATTCCGACAAGATTCCAAAGGGAGTTCCGACAGAGTTGCGAAGGGAATTCTGACATATTGCCAATGTCAGATTTTACACATAATGCCGAAGTCAGAATTCCGACAAAATTCTGAAAAGAATTCCGAAGGGACAATTTGACAGAATTTCGAAAACATTTCCGACAGAACTAAGACAGAATTACGAGGCGATTTCCGGCAGAGTTCCGTACACAGAACATAATTCGCAAATATTTATCGGCGAATTAATTTAAATTTTAAGAATTATATGTGCTTACATAACCATCCACTATACCAGGACGCACATATAACAAATTAGTGTAATTTATATTATGTGCAGCTGCGCATATATTTCATTAACGCAAATAGATTTTTATTAGCCGAACAAATGAATCACAAGTGCGTAGTTAGCTGATCACAATCTATTAGTGTAAACATACCCTACGTGCAGATTATTCTGAGTGTAGGAAATGATGACAGAATTCGTACATAATTTCGAAGAGAATAGCTACAAAATGCCGAAGGGATTTCCTTCCTAGGGAAATCAGACAGAATTTCAAAGAAAATTTCTTCATTACTTCGAATAAAATTCCGACAGTATTCCGAATGGAACTTGAAAAATAATCCGATGGGAATCCTGATAGAATTCCGAAGGGAATTCCGAATGGAATCCCGATATTTTACCAGAAAAACGCTAGAATGAATTTAGACTGAATTCTTAAAGGAATTCCGACATAATTATAATAATTATAATTGAAATTTTGACGGAATTCCCTTCGGAATTCTGTGGAATTATCCAGTCGGAATTCCCTTCGAAGTACAGCCGGAATTCTGTCAAAATTCCTTTCGGAAATTTGTAGAAATTCCCTTCGAAATTCTGTCGGTGTTCCTTCGAAATTCTGTCAGAATTTCCTTAGAAATTCTGTCGAAATTCCCTTCGGAGTTCTGTTAGCATTCCCCACGGAACACTGCCGTAATTCCCTTCGTAATTCTGTCGGAATACCTTCCGAAATTATGTCGGAATTGTCTACAAAATTCTGTCAAAATTCTATCCGAATTATTTTTACAATTCTGGAGGAATTCCCTTCGGAGTTCTGTCGGGATTCCCTTTGCCATTATGTCAGCATTACCTTCGGAATTTCATCGAAACACACTTCATTTTTTTTTCCGGATTTTCGTCAGCATTTCCTGCGGAATTCTGTTGCAATACCCTTCTGAATCGCATCGGAATTCTCTTCGGAATGTCCTTCAAAATACTGTCGTGATTACCTTGAAAAAATGTCGGAGTTCCCTTCGAAATTCTGTCAGCATTTTCTTCGTAATTCTTTTCACAATTCTGTTGCCCCTTCGGAATTCCTCTTGGAGTTCTGTCGTGAGTTCCTTTGGCATTATGTCAGCTAAATTTTGTCGTAATTCCCTTCGAAATATTGTCGAGATTCTCTTAAAACAATCAAAAATTCGGAAATCCCTTCGGAATTTTGTTGGAATTCCTTTTGGACAATTAACTGCATATTATTCGGCAACTCGGCCGCACCGAATTCTTTTTTTTTTGTTAAATATCTTGGCTGTGCATATACACAGCACATGTTTCGAAATGGACAAATTGATATGAAGTTTGCGAAAAAGAATCCACGTGTCTTGAAAGGAACTCGAACCCTCAACCTCCTACTCTCTAGATAGGCGTGATAATTCCTACACAACAAGACCACCTAAAGGTCCCGTTTGCGGGACCATCAGAATCCGAGTACCAACCTCCACTGCGGTTAGCTCTTTTTTTTGCAAATTGAATTTGTTTCAGACGCTTGATTTGTCCAATCTTCACATGTGCTTTACTGTTGTATATCCACAGTCAAGCGAGCTTGACGATACACTTATTGAAGCCCACACACAATCAGTCTTTTCAGTGATCGAAATGACAAATGCTTCGGACGACATTATCATTATTGGCGATTTCAATTTATCAGAAATTTCGTGGAGTTCCTCCTCCAACGGGTTTCTTCATTCTTTATTACATAGTCACGCTGTCAAACTCCTCGATTACTACAGCACAGTCACGTTACGTCAAATCAATCACGTCACCAACGAAAGTAATCGCAGCCTGTATCTGTGTTTTGTTAGCGATCAGGACTCTGCTCCACTCATTTTTCATGCTCCATCACCGATAGTTAGTTAACCATAATCCATCGTTGATACTCAAGCTGAACAACATCTGAGCTAATGTTGTTGAATCAATCAAGCCCGCAACCTACAATATCCATAACGCCGATCATCATAGCATCGTTGAGTTCTTTGCTACATTGGACTGGGATGGAATTCTTGAAGTTTGCGATGCAGATGATGCGGCATAGACTTTATCGCATGTTATTGGATACGCAATTGAAATTCACGTGCCAAAAAAAAATCATCGCTCCTCGTAGTTGTCCTTGGCAATTCCGTCAGCTTTGTAGAATGAAAACTGCCAAAAGAGCTGCTCTCAAGCGCTATTCCAAACAAGGTTCTTTCGCGTTGCGAGAGCACTACAAAAAATTAAACTCTGCTTATAGTATAGTCGCCTCTGTTTTCCGCAATATCAGCAAAATATACAGTTCCAAAACGTTCTGGAAGTAAGTAAATGAACAAAGGAAAGCAGCTGGGCTTCCTATAACAATTACTCTGGACTCTGTGTTACTCAACCGCTACTGTGCCGATATCTACTGTGGTATTCTGCTGTACAGAATCCACACAGAATCTATTTTTAGATTTTTCCATTACTCATTTATTGTTGTCGTTGCCAGTCCTTCTCACCGTGGGTCCATTATTGTGTCCGTTTGTCCATGCCATGTGTATCCAATGATCGTTGCATTGTTCGGTTGCCATTTATCCGGGTCACACGTTGAAGGAATGCCTCCGAGAAGAACAAGTTGTCAGTCGTCATCAGGCAGCCGTGACGATAAGGCGCGTACCCCAAAACGCCACCGTATGGGCTGCGGGATCTGGCGACTGACGAGGGTTTGGTAGAGGGGCTGGGAATCGAACCCATGACCATCCGCTAGTAAGGCGAACGTGTAGCCATCTACGCTACGGAACCCCCCTAAGAAAATGATCTGTATGGGACAAATCCTACAAGGGGGAAGGGGGATTGAAAAACCCAGAAAAATTGCTTACGTAATTAGTGCACAGCCCCTTGCTGGTTATCTTTTGCGCTGCTTCCATTAACATCTTACTGGACGGAAGCTGTCTGTTACGATGGGTGATTCCCAAACCACCGAGTTTTCGGCAACCTCAGGCATTTCTCAAGGTCCCTTAATATTCCTCTTGTATTTCAACGCGACTATCGTATGCGGATGATATGAAGCTCTATGCACTGGTCCGGTCAAACTCTGACGCAATGGATCTACAACAAGATATTAATTCATTTGCCGCTTGCTGCCAATTGAAGCGGATGGTTGTCAATCCTAGCAAATGCTCAGTGATCTCTTTCATCCGTTTAAGTCAGCAAATATTTACAACTACGAGCACAACGGAACTGTGATGCAACGTGTAGAATGCATAAAGGATCTAGACGTTATTCTGGATACGCAGCTAACATTCAAACATCATGTCTCTTATGTGATTGAGAAGGCCTTTAGAACATTGGGATTCATCTTTCGCATCGCCAACGGCTTCACCGATGTTTATTGCTTTAAGTCACTGTACTGTTCGCTGGTCCGATCTACGCTGGAATATTGTTCCGCTATCTGGCATCCTAGTTACTAGAACGGATCAGATAAAATAATCCGTCGCAATTTCCTCAGGAATTCTGTCGCGATCCCTTTTGCAATTTTGTTGAAATTCTCTTCAGCATCCTGTCGGAGTTCCCTTCGGAATTCTCTATGAATTGCCTTCGAGAATCTCTACGAATTCTCTCAGAATTCTGTCAGAATTCCCTTCGAAATTCTGTAGATTTCCCTTCGAAATCTTGTCAGAATTCCCTTCGAAATACTGTTGAGATTCTCTTTTAAAAAAAAATCAGAATTTCCTTCGGAATTTTGTCAGAATTCCGTCGGAATTCATTTCATTTATTCAGACTAAGGCCGAAGCCTGTGCGGTATATGAGAGTCTTCTCCATTCGGCTCGGTCCATGGCTACACGTCGCCAACCACGCAGTCTACGGAGGGTCCACAAGTCATCTTCCTCCTGATCGATCCACCTTGCCCGCTGCGCACCTCGCCTTCTTGTGCCCGTCGGATCGTTGTCGAGAACAATTTTCACCGGGTTACTGACCGACATTCTGGCTACGTGCCCGGCCCACCGCAGTCGTCCGATTTTCACGGTGTGAACTATGGATGGTTCTCCCAGCAGCTCATGCAACTCGTGGTTCATCTACCTCACCATAGATGGTACGCAGTACTTTCCTTTCGAAAACTCCCAGTGCGCGTTGGTCCTCCACGAGCATCGTCCAGGTCTCGTGTCCGTAGAGGACTACCGGTCTGATAAGCGTTTTGTAGATAGACAGTTTGGTACGGCGGCGAACTCTATTCGACCGGAGCGTCTTGAGAAGTCAATAGTATTTACGGTTTCCAGCCTCGATGCGTCACCAAATTTCTCTGCTGGTATCATTTTCGGCAGTCACCAGTGAGCCCAAGTACACAAATTCTTCTACCACCTCGATTTCGTCACCACCGATGCAAACTTTCGGTGGGTGGCTCACATTGTCTTCCCTTGAACCTCTTCCTATAATGTACTTCGTCTTCGACGTGTCGATGACTAGTCCGATCCGCTTGGCTTCCCTTTTCAGTCTGATGTAGGCTTCATCCATCTTCTCAAAGTTACGTGCCATAATATCTATGTCGTCGGCGAAGCCAAATAGCTAGACGAACTTATTGAAAATTGTACCACTCGTGTTAATCCCTGCTCTTCGTATTACTCCTCCAAAGCGATGTTGAATAGCAGACACGAAAGACCATCACCTTGCCGTAACCCTCTGCGCGTTTCGAACGGACTCGAGAATGCCCCTGAAACTCGAACTACGCACATCACCCGATCCATCGTCGCTTTGATCAACCGTGTCAGTTTATCCGCAAATCCGTGTTCGTGCATTAGCTGGCATAGCTGGTCCCGATCGATTGTATCATATGCGGCTTTGAAGGCGTTGAATAGATGATGTGTGGGCTCGTTGTATTCGCGGCATTTCTGCAGTACTCCCAAATCTTGGTAATGACCCAGTGCAGCGCTCTAGCCAGTGCCTCACCACCGTGTTTAAATAGCTCTCATGGTAGTTGGTCATCTGTCGGCACCGATAACATTTTGTTGGCCGGAGAAGGGAACCCCCTCACAAAGAATAACAACTAGAGTTCCCTCTCTACACCACGGCAGGCTACTGACTGATACTTCTGCCAGTAGCTGCAGTTCTCTTTATTCAACAATAGGTATCTACAATACATCCATAACAATATTCCAAGAGCAACTACAACCAACTGGCGCCTACCTCCTATCCATCTTCGATCTACAGCAAAGCGTCGCACACTACCTGATATTCCAACACTCCTCCTTAGTGTGCACGCCTTGCAATTCTCCTGGCTCCTTCCAACACCGAGCCTCCCGTCCAGAGCTCCTCCTCGCCGAACAATTCCTCTCCTGGTCCAATCCGTTGCCCGTACAAATGGCCTCTATCCGACGTTTGCACAGCACCCTCTGTTGACCAGCTCCTGAATGTTCCGACGCTCCTCCTGGAGTTCTGCTGACCAGCCAGCATCCTACCGAACGTTCCAACCTCCTGATGAATTCCGTCCGGCGCTACCCAAGACTTACGTGACCGATCCATGATCCCACTGCGCCACGCGACTTATGCGGCCGATCCATGATCCCACTGCGATAACGTCGACGGCAATAACATCCCACTAAGATGGAGAACGGGAATCGTTCCTGGGCCCATAACCTGTTGGCCGAAGAGCAAGGGGAACCCCCTCACAAAGAATAACAACTAGAGTTCCCTCTCTACACCACGGCAGGCTACTGACTGATACTTCTGCCAGTAGCTGCAGTTCTCTTTATTCAACAATAGGTATCTACAATACATCCATAACAATATTCCAAGAGCAACTACAACCAACTGGCGCCTACCTCCTATCCATCTTCGATCTACAGCAAAGCGTCGCACACTACCTGATATTCCAACACATTTTACCATTGATTTGTCCGGCTTCGAATTCACAGTTTTCTTCTTATTCTAACCACCACAAAATGCTCTCTCCGTTTCACATCCGGACGCTTCATGTGGCCATTTCACATCTTGAAATATCATGGTTTTGACCATATATGCCGTTAACTTACAGCCAGAAGCTTCAAGGCCCATTATCATGGGATCATACGTCTTCGGTAAACCCATTAGCAAGATACTGGACATCCAGCGATTGTTTACTTCAAATTAAACTGCAGTCAACTTGTGCCAGGTAGACATCAACAGATTTACATATTCTTCGACAGATGCACACTCCACAAGCTTCACTCCGGTTAACTGACGAAGCAATCCAAATTCACAGGTATAGCCACTATCTGGACAGGCCGCCTTTAAACTATTTCATGCTTCCCTCGTGGTCGTCTCGTGCTGCACCAAGCTGTAGTTTAGAGGATCAATGCCTAAACATATTGTCGCAAGAGGGCGTTCCGACAGTTCCTCCGGTGGATCGTTTGTGGTGATGGCTTTCCAGCTCCCTTCTAGAATAAGGACCATCTTAATAGCAAAGGCCCATGAGCTATAGTTTTCTTGACCACGTAATCGGTAACACACCGCCTCCATTTGCTGGTGATAACTTCGGGAACATTTCTCTCGATGTTTTAACCGTTCCGTGTTGAAGATTTTCTACTTCTTCTACTTACTACATCTGCTTCGATAGTTTGATCTGTCAAAATTGACTTCTTCGGAATTGTTCGAATTCCCTGCGAGAACTTGTCCGAATATGCTTCGAAATTCTGTCGGAATTCTTTTCGGAATTCTGTCAGAATTTCCTTCGGAGATCTGTTAGCAATCCCTATAGAACACTGCCGGAATTTCCTTCGTAATTTGGCGGAATACCCTTCAGAATTATGTCGGAATTGTGTTCAAAATTCTGTTAGAATTCCTTTCGGAATTCTGTCCGATTTTTTTTACAATCCTGTAGGAATTCCCTTCGGAGTTCCTATCCAAGTTCTGTCGGGATTCCCTTTGGCACTATGTCAGCACTACTTTCGGAGTTTTGTCGGAAATCCCTTCTATTTTTTCCGGAGTTCAGTCAGCATTGCCTTCGGAACTCTGTTGGAATACCCTTCACATTTTTGTCAGAATTTACTTCTAAATTCGGGCAAATTCCTCTCAGAATTGTGTCGGAGTTCTCTTCAAATTTTGTCGGAATACTCTTCGGAATTGTCGAGTTCCCTTCATAATCCTGTCGGAATTACATTCAAAATACTGTAGATATTCCCTTCGGAATTCTGTCGGAATTCCCTTCAAATCACTGTCGGAATATCCTTCGAAACTCTGCCAAAATTCCTTTCGGAAATTTGTAGAAATTCCCTTAGAAATTCTGTCGTAATACCCTTCGGAATTCAGTCGGAATTGTCTTACGACATTCTGTCAGCATTCCCTTCAGAACACTGTTGGAATTCCCTTCAGTATTTTGTCAGAATTCCCTTCACAATTCTGACGGAATTCTGTCACAATTCCCATCGGTATAATGTCGAAATTCCCTTTGCAATTCTGTCGGATTTTTTTTTCCAAATTTTGTCCGAATTCTGCCGGAAATGTCTTAGGAATTCTGATTAGATACCATTAGGATTTTCAGAATGTAATTCAAGCAGAACCTCAAAGAATTCTAGACGAACATGCTTGTGAAGGGAATTCGAGCTGCCTTCCGATGAGAACCTGCAGCATTTAATGTCAAAAGGAATCCGAATTCAAAATAAAAGCAAAATACAATTGCCGAAACGTCGGACAGTAGTAAAACCTAAAAATCTAAATCACAGGACAGATTCTAATGGAATCCAGGCAAGTTGTTCTCAAAGGTCAGGAAATTCCAAAGGGAATCTGAAAGTAATTACAAATGGAAAATTTGAAGGCATCGAACTGTAATGTAGATGGGATTCCAAGGCTGATTTAGACGGAGTTCCAAGGAAACCAAAAGGGGATTGCATCTTAACGTGATCAAAAAAAAAAAAGAATCATTTTGGGATTCATAAAAAAGTTGATGAAATATATATTCCGTGATAATTTGAATTTTAACGAAAATTAGTAAATTTCCCGAGATATTCGGATGAAATCAATCAATATTCCGATAGACAAAGGCAACATTATTTAAAAAAGCTAATTGCTCAGAATTCTCTAAAACTGTGTTTCAACTTTCAGTTCGTTTCATACAAACTAGAATACAGTCAAACCTCCATGAGTCGATATTGAAGGGACCATCGACTCATGGAAATATCGAGGAGTAGAATAAAACATCCTTGGAAAGCTGTTTGAAGGGACCATCACAGTAACCCAGAAATATTTTTTTAATATGGTATAATTTGCTTCCATGAGTCGATATCGAGTCATGGAACATCGACTCATGGAGGTTTGACTGTAGTACCCTGCGGTCTGGCCCCATTTATTACACAACTGGAAGTTCTGAGAAAGTGAGTTAAATTGCAAAGTAATAATAACGTTTCAACCTAAAAGACGGTACTTTTTGCTCCGATTGTGCCGGTAGCAAGTCAATTAACTATCGATGTGGTGTGCGATTCCCTTTTGCAGTTCCCGGCCAGTAGTGCCTGACATACTCTACACACCGGGAAACACTGACGTCATCCCTGGAACAAAACGGCAATAGCGAAACTATCGGTTCACGATATACAATTCCAATTAGCGTACCGGCAGACAACGTAGCGAGAGGTGAAAGATCAACACCGCACGAGTCGGGTCCGTTCCAGCAGTGCCAGGCACCGGCGAGAGAGCAACAAAAATGGATCACGTAGGCACCGAATTAAAGCACTTCAAATCGAGTCGCACCGCTGACACTGCGCTATCAACGTCATCGCAGAGAGCTCCGATTAAGCATCAGGTAGCTATGGTGACGTGGAAGTGGGTTCCCATAGAAGACGCTGCCGGTCGACACTATCCCGATGGGATTCTCTCCCCGAGTTGCTCAATATTGACAATAAACAAAAATTTTCAATAATGAAAACTCTAAAATTTTTCAATTTATTCTTTGAATTTCCCATATTCAAATAAATTTTGCTGTGGTAAATACAGAATGAGGATAAATAATTGATTTACAGTGTACTTAAGTTTGCTTTTTGCATTCCGTTAGTAGTCGTTTCCGACGACAAACTGGTTGGAATAATACTATCTGGTCTTGAACATGAAGTGAGTGGAATGATCGAGAATCTTCCATCATCATCGTCAAGGCTGCAATTTGAGGCACAACTAAGTTATCAAATATGTGACTATTAGCACGGGGGACATTGTTGTATCTCTCCGATTTAGAGCCAGAACCGAAAGGCTGTAATTTCACTTGAATTATGTATTTCGGCTTGAATAGTCAAGTTTCATCAAGATAAGTGTATGATACGTTCATATCGAATCTAACTCGATCATATACACATTTAGTTAAGTTAACAAATAGCACCTGATGAATTCAAGAAAGTCTAAATCCACCACCAGCTGGATTATTCATAGTGATTTGTCATATTTCTATCACGCGGCAACGATCAAGCGAACCCAATCTACGATGTACGTGCGGAAATGAATCACACGCGACGTTCGTTCAGGAACTTGTTCGCCGGAATTCTTCCTGAACTCCTCTGTGATCGTGGAAGATCCTTCAGCGCAGGTCGCCATCCTTGCTCTGGATTCGCGCTGCTTTGAGAACGAAACCCACCCGACTCGCTAGAATGCATAACGTGAAACGGCTGCTACACGACGCAGATGATCGATAACAAGACGCACCAGAAGTTCGAATTGAACTTCCCGCTGCGCTGTCCACACCGCGTGCCCACCGCGCTGTTTCAGACTGAGTTGTAGGTCCCGGCACTGCTGCTGATACACGCTACTGAATTTAAATTAGTAGAATGGAAATTGCACCTCAGTGAAGCCGGAATTGATTTGGTTGCTGTTTGCTGCCAGTTTATTTTCTACAAATAGCGCACGAGTAAACGAGCCCCTTGATTGTAGCACAAACAGGCAGGCCGACCGTCGATGAAATTTAATTATTTTTGTGCTTTTGAGTCGTGTGTTCGTGAGGAAATGATGTTACAACGGTCGCTTACAATTCTGTCGATTTCAGGGAATGGTTTACGATCATGAATTTTAATCAATCGAATTTACATACTGGGAGATGATTTGTTATTTGAGCGGCATTAACATGGCCACGATCCGTTTTCAAGTCAACACTTCTGGGTTGTTTTGAGATAAGAACATTGTTTTTCAATCCAGAGAGATAATATTAGATATTTTTGGTATTTCACATCTTTCTGGATTGCAAGAAAAATTCGGTGAAGTATTCGATGGAATCCAACCAGGTTTCCGAGGGAAATTCGGTTAGAATACAGAGAAGTCGAGATTCTTCTGATTAAGATTCGGACTAAATTTGAAGGCGCACCAAGTTAGAATTCCAGAAAAAATCTGGTTAGGACAGGATTCCAAGGGAAATTTGGACAGGATTTTGAAGCGATTCTGGACACTATTTCGAGGGGAATTCGGCTGAATTGCAAGGGAATCCGGACAGGATTCCGAGAGAAATCGGGCAGGATTCCGAAGAGAATCCAGAAAAGGTTATGGGGAGACTCAGGGCAGGATTCCGAAGGTAATCCGTAAAGGATTTCAAAAGGAAACCGGACAGGATTCTGAGGAGAATCCGGACAGGATTCTGACGGGAATCTGAATAAGATTCCGAGGCAAACACAGGACAGGATTCCGAGGGAAATCTGACTAGATTTCAAGGAAAACCGGACAAGATTTCGATTTCTAAGGAAATCCGGTCAAGATTTTGATTTCGAAGGAAATCCATACAGGATTCCGAAGGGAATCCGGACAGGATTCCGAAGGAATCCGGACAGGATTCCAAAGGTAATCCGGACAGGATTCCGAAGGCAATCCGGACAGGATTCCGAAGGGAATCCGGACAGGATTCGAAGGGAATCCGGACAGGATTCCAAAGGGAATCCGGACAGGATTCCGAAGGCAATCCGGACAGGATTCCGAAGGGAATCCGGACAGGATTCGAAAGGTAATCCGGACAGGATTCCGAAGGCAATCCGGACAGGATTCCGAAGGGAATCCGGACAGGATTCGAAGGGAATCCGACAAGGATTCGAAGGGAATCCGACAAGGATTCGAAGGGAATCCGACAAGGATTCGAAGGAATCCGACAAGGATTCGAAGAAATCCGACAAGGATTCCGAAGGAAATCCGACAAGGATTCCGAAGGAAATCCGACAAGGATTCCGAAGGAAATCCGACAAGGATTCCGAAGGAAATCCGACAAGGATTCCGAAGGGAATCCGACAAGGATTCCAAAGGGAATCCGATAAGGATTCCGAAGATAATCCGAAAACGATTTCGAAGGGAATCCGAAAACGATGTCGAAGGGAATCCGACAAGGACTCCGAAGGGAATCCGACAAGGATTCCGAAGGGAATCCGACAAGGATTCGAAGGAATCCGCCAAGGATTCGAAGGAAATCCGCCAAGGATTCGAAGGAATCCGCCAAGGATTCGAAGGAATCCGCCAAGGATTCGAAGGGAATCCGCCAAGGATTCGAAGGGAATCCGCCAAGATTCGAAGGAATCCGCCAAGGATTCGAAGGAATCCGCCAAGGATTCGAAGGGAATCCGCCAAGGATTCGAAGGAATCCGCCAAGGATTCGAAGGAATCCGCCAAGGATTCGAAGGAATCCGCCAAGGATTCGAAGGGAATCCGCCAAGGATTCGAAGGGAATCCGCCAAGGATTCGAAGGAATCCGCCAAGGATTCGAAGGGAATCCGCCAAGGATTCGAAGGAATCCGCCAAGGATTCGAAGGAATCCGCCAAGGATTCGAAGGAATCCGCCAAGGATTCGAAGGAATCCGCCAAGGATTCGAAGGAATCCGCCAAGGATTCGAAGGAATCCGCCAAGGATTCGAAGGAATCCGCCAAGGATTCGAAGGGAATCCGCCAAGGATTCGAAGGGAATCCGCCAAAGGATTCGAAGGAATCCGCCAAAGTTCGAAGGGAATCCGCCAAGGATTCGAAGGGAATCCGCCAAGGATTCGAAGGAATCCGCCAAGGATTCGAAGGAATCCGCCAAGGATTCGAAGGAATCCGCCAAGGATTCGAAGGAATCCGCCAAGGATTCGAAGGGAATCCGCCAAGGATTCGAAGGGAATCCGCCAAGGATTCGAAGGAATCCGCCAAGGATTCGAAGGAATCCGCCAAGGATTCGAAGGAATCCGCCAAGGATTCGAAGGGAATCCGCCAAGGATTCGAAGGAATCCGCCAAGGATTCGAAGGGAATCCGCCAAGGATTCGAAGGAATCCGCCAAGGATTCGAAGGAATCCGCCAAGGATTCGAAGGAATCCGCCAAGGATTCGAAGGAATCCGCCAAGGATTCGAAGGGAATCCGCCAAGGATTCGAAGGAATCCGCCAGGATTCGAAGGAATCCGCCAAGGATTCGAAGGAATCCGCCAAGGATTCGAAGGGAATCCGCCAGGATTCGAAGGAATCCGCCAAGGATTCGAAGGGAATCCGCCAAGGATTCGAAGGAATCACCAAGGATTCGAAGGGAATCCGCCAAGGATTCGAAGGAATCCGCCAAGGATTCGAAGGAATCCGCCAAGGATTCGAAGGAATCCGCCAAGGAATCGAAGGAATCCGCCAAGGATTCGAAGGGAATCCGCCAAGGATTCCGAAGGGAATCCGCCAAGGATTCCGAAGGGAATCCGCCAAGGATTCCGAAGGGAATCCGCCAAGGATTCCGAAGGGAATCCGCCAAGGATTCCGAAGGGAATCCGCCAAGGATTCCGAAGGGAATCCGCCAAGGATTCCGAAGGGAATCCGCCAAGGATTCGAAGGGAATCCGCCAAGGATTCGAAGGAATCCGCCAAGGATTCGAAGGAATCCGCCAAGGATTCGAAGGGAATCCGACAAGGATTCGAAGGGAATCCGACAAGGATTGCGAAGGGAATCCGACAAGGATTCCGAAGGGAATCCGACAAGGATTCCGAAGGAAATCCGACAAGGATTCCGAAGGAAATCCGACAAGGATTCCGAAGGAAATCCGACAAGGATTCCGAAGGAAATCCGACAAGGATTCCGAAGGAAATCCGACAAGGATTCCGAAGGAAATCCGACAAGGATTCCGAAGGAAATCCGACAAGGATTCCGAAGGAAATCCGACAAGGATTCCAAAGGGAATCCGACGAGGATTCCAAAGGGAATCCGACGAGGATTCCAAAGGGAATCCGACAAGGATTCCAAAGGGAATCCGACAAGGATTCCAAAGGGAATCCGACAAGGATTCCAAAGGGACTCCGACAAGGATTCCGAAGGGAATCCGACAAGGATTCCAAAGGGAATCCGACAAGGATTCCAAAAGGAATCCGACAAGGATTCCAAAGGGAATCCGACAAGGATTCCAAAGGGAATCCGACAAGGATTCCTATCCTTTTTCCTGAGGTGAATCAACCCAGGGCTGAAAACCTCAATAATAAAGAAAAGAAAAAGGATTCCAATGGGAATTCAAAAAGGATTCCAATTGAAATACGGACAAGATTCCGAGGGGAAACTGGACAGTAATTCAAGGGAAAGCCGGACAGGACTCCAAGCGAAAACGGTTGTAGTAGCTCCTGCAGTTTTATTACGGAGGAAGACTTTAATAAGTTTTGGGAGAATTCAAAGAAAGTTCTGAACGAGTTTCAATAAGAATACATAATCATGGTTCAACCGCTTGGACATATTTGTATAAAACGGCAACATCTTACGGACTGACTGATATTGTTCACACAACAGATTTTCCCTTATACACTGTGGAATCGCATTCTACGGGAAAGGACCGCTCCTCTGGAGACGACCAACACACGTCCTCACTCGATGCAATCACGACACGATGTGGCATTCAATAGTCCTGTCTAATGATGGTGAGGAAACGCTTACAGTGTTCCCAATCCGCTTTATAGTACGCTCGCGTAACACCAATAACACCACCTGGGACTGATGTTATTATATTGAACTTTCTGTATCCCACATACACAATCAATGCTGATAGACTACAAACATTAAATACTGAATTACATTAAGGATTTGTAGAATATCGTAGGAAATTCTGGTAATTCGCAAAAATTCAAGTAAATGCGCAGAACTCCTGAAAGATTTATCGTTCCAAAATTGGCTTCAATTAATGTAATAAGTTTTCTGGTGCCTTCATCCACCATTGGGATTTCTCACGGACTAAAGCCTGTCCACGTTAAATTTCGGACACCCATCATCCAATGCAATTTTTTTAAATTTTCACAAACCACTGACAGGTGAATCTCTCCGCTTTATGTTATTCTTTCAGTGGGTTTTCCTTCTTGTCCAAAGAGATAAAATTGTTCCTAATCAGTTGGACATTGTCTCAGTGTCCGAAATTTAACGTGGACAGGCTTTATCTGGAGTCGCAATAGAACTCTAAGAGTAAAGACGGACTTCTTGAAATCGTTGAAGTTTTCATTATCTTTCTGGATATTTGTGTGAAATCTTGTATCTTTTGACACAACTCTTGAACCCTTTCCAAACAATTATGGAAGCTTCTAGAAATCCTTCTAATGCTGTTAAAAAAATCTTACGGATAAGGTATTTTCGTGAACATCGAGAAACCTCCACGGCTCTCAAGTATACTTACGGAGTAAGAATTCTTATTTTTTCTGTGGAGTTTATGGACTTCTAAAATAGTTACGGACTGCTTGCTATCTTCCAGATAATCAAGAATCTATGCAGCACTTACAGTAAGCCCAGCAAAACATTCTAACCACTGCAATACTTTAAATAATTTGGCATTAAATTAAAAAAAAAGCTTTGGTCCCATGGGAAAATATCCAAAAAATAGGTCGTGTTTGTGAAAAAGTGACATAACTAGTCTCAAATGCTAAGGGGAGCAACACCTACTCCATTTATTTGATCGATTTTCAATTGTTTTTCAAAAATGGTATTGGAGTTCCATTATTGTTTTATTTATAGAAAGTTCAACTACTATCAACTAGATGTGAGACAACTGCAACAAGCAATGAAACTTAATAAGGAACATCTAATAGAGTTTTTTGA
The DNA here is from genome assembly GCF_024139115.2 of Armigeres subalbatus. Classification (NCBI taxonomy): domain Eukaryota; kingdom Metazoa; phylum Arthropoda; class Insecta; order Diptera; family Culicidae; genus Armigeres; species Armigeres subalbatus. The sequence continues at coordinate 300,084,038 of NC_085139.1, read as the reverse complement.
AGAACTCGTGGAAATATGTTTGAAGATTCCTTGGTATATTTTTTATATGAAACCCTTCACGAAGACATTCAATTTAAATTTGAGTAAATACCATACAATCTACCAAGTTTTAAGAGCGGAGCTTTTGAAAAAATCTACTGAACATCCATCGAGGATCTCCAGGATAAAACCTATCGAGACAGCTTTTTAAATCCTTTGGGATTTTTTTTATGTTTCAGTGAGAATTCTGAAGTAATTTATGGACAAAATTCTCAAAGATCAACCTGAATATTCCCTGATGAAATTGTTTTATAAGCATCTAAAGCAGCGAATGTAATACTGAAACATTACCATTGACAACAACATTATCCTCCTCTTGCGTCCGAGCATGATTATGGAGTATCGAGTAACGTTTAATTGAGACCATTGCCACCTACGTACATGAGGTAGACCATATGATGCTTTTATCCACTATCATTCTCTCTACATGACCACCTGGACGTGAGGATCAACTTTATAAGCCCATCATCAAATGGTTTAACCCTCTCCCGTCCATAGTGTCTGTGGAGCACAATGAAACTTTGCACCTTCTAACCTTCATCGAATTGTTTCAACAACAAAAGGTAATATTTGGCACACCTTTATGGTTTCATTAGACTGCAAATATAATCAATTTTGAGTACAAATAGTTGAAATATTGAAAACAATCAGTTGACTATTGATTTAACATTAAAAACTTTTTTCCACTAATTTAAGCTATGCCAAATAACTTTTGTTTTGTTTTTTTTTTTACATATATTGCTGGTTACTAGTAAGCAATTCAAATTTATCAAGATAGATCACATTAAATAAAATTGTCCAATATCAAAAGTACATCAACATAATTGTATAAGAAATGACTCTCGCGATTGATGATTAAGTGATTTGATCGAACTTTCAGAACTTCTTTTGTTAGATGGGAGCATGACTCAAACACTACTAAGGAAACTGCAAATAATTCAAAACGACTCCGACACAAAACCACTCAAACTAAATAATCTCAAATATTAAAGGGGACTTGAAAAAAACTATTTGGATCAGGTCTCAATCGCGACCATTTGAGCAGCGCGGTTTTGGAACCTCAGTTATTTCTTCGAGATTAATAAAAACAAACTCGATTACCACATGGGGAACATACAATGTACCCGGAGTAGACTTTTAGTCTAGACTGCCAACGGCCACACAAAAAATAGTGATAGTGGAAGTGGTGGTCGACTGTAGCTGCCTCGGAGTATTGTTTATCGCTGATCAAACAATCTGATGACCTCAATCAAAATTCCCTGACTTTCCCTAACTTTCCAGGATTTTCCATGTAGTCGACACCCTGTTTATATACTGACGCATGAAATATACAGATTGTGTTTTTTGAAGTTTAGTTTTACTCTATCATCATCGCTATTCTCGTCACGAGTTACTTAGCCACATCAGAGATGTGCGCAAAAAAGTGATGACGTATACTAGGGAGCCTACATTCTACATATACGTATAAGCACTTCCACTGCATCTTCAATCAAAAACAACATTGATGGATACTCCCATAGCTGCACAGATGATCATAGTTGGCCATTTTTAGTTTTTTGAAATTATACCTGGTAAAATCGTTTACTCATTAATGGGTACTTTTTCTCTTTCTCTCTGCTGGAAAAATTACTCATTTCGGTAGAATAAGTGGATTTACTCAATTAAATGAGTAGATCCACTTATTCTCTAAAAATGGGTGAATTTTTCTGCAGACAGAAAGAGATAGCAAAGAAAAAGTATCCATTAATGAGTAAACGTGTTTCTCCGTGTAGGTAAATGAACTTTATTTCAAATAGGCGTAATTGATATCGACCTTGAAATTTGTTCTACTGATTTTGATCTACTGATGTGACAAACGGGAGGAATAATATCTAGTATGTCTGCAAGTCTCGTCATACATAAGAAATTGATTGAATAAGAGCGTAATTGCCGTCCATAAAAATGTCTGACCTCCATGACCTACAAAACATGCGAGCCATCAGTCAAAAAATGTTTTCCTTAAAAATCTCCAACTACGACAGATTTCAAAGTTGATTTTAAATTTAATGAATATTTTTCAGATGTATTCCCATTTCAGTCAATTTGATCTCCCAAGTTTGAACTTGTATACAGTGAATCATAAAATCCCAATGAACGCTCCAACAAATTTATGTTAATCAATCTGATCCATCTTCAAGTCGGAATTGTCTCATCGTCGTGCCCTTCAATCTTGCATGTATGTTGTATAGCGAGAAACGCCGAGTCGCTATGTCATCGGGTTTGATACGTAGTACTAAACTGGCTACATACGAGACCAACCCAACATCTCTTCGATGCGCACATATTGAGACCAGAGAGCTGGAAATTGTCTTTAGGCATCATTGTTTCATCGCTCAAGACATACATATTATACCCAATTGGTACGCAAGACGCGATGTATTCCAATCAGTCAATGGACGTCTAAAGAAAACGGAAACCAGCGGGAAAAGAAGCACTCGAAAAAGTGAGATGTAGAGCTTCAAGGTCGCTCCAACTGGCCGCTCTCTCGGTCACGAACACAACAAACTGTTCCGTTCCGGTAGAGTTTGGTGTCCGATGAGTTTGCGTGTTCGACTTCCAGTTTTCAGCCAGTTCCATTTTATTAGTAGGCCTTTCGGAAGCTTTAGATCTTGATATTATTATGCACTTTTTATCGGTTGGAAGCATTAAATCAGAGCAATGCCACTGGCGCTGAGGTGTATTCAAGGCATTCGTGGTCGTCACATGTGTTTGAGTTTTGTGCATTGGATTTGGTTTCTGCTATATGACGTCTTTTTGGCGGCATTACATCCCCTACTAGAACACTGCCACCTCTGCGAGATTTCTAATCCAAGTTCCCACGCTTGCATTTATATGTCATGAAGCTAACACGATGTTACTTTTATGCCCAAGAAGGTGTCAAGAAAATGTTCAACCCACGAGAATGAACCGCGAACTAAGATCATGGGAAAACTTATAGAGCATATCTCTATGAAAAGGTATTAGGACAAGGATTTTATCAACTCTGAGATAAATATGACGCTAATAGCCCTTGAAATCTGACGCACTGTTTCAGAAAATTGTCCGTATAGTGATAAACAGATGTGGTTGGAAAGGCCAGCTCATAGTAAACGATAAGCGAAGCAATTTTAAAGTAGCAGTGAATTTGAAGAGAACAGCATCACAAAACCGTGAAATATTGCAACATTTCGGTTTAACGGTTTAATCCAATGGCTTTCCAACAAAATAGTCGTTTCTAAATTTATCATTGATGTGGAAAGTGATTGAAAACGATTTAAAAGTTTTAATAGAAGCCAAAATCTGTGATTTTCACTAGCTCTTGTATTTTTACATACATGGGGCAAGTAGAACATATTTGACAACATATTCGATAGAGTCATTTTCACTGTTTTAAGATTGTTGTCTAGTGAAAAATATCTTCAATACTCATATATCATATGGATCTGAATCAGATGGAGTTTGCTATCGTTGGTTACGTTGTTAAAAAGTATTGTACAGTTAATTACCAAATGTGTATTCTACATTCTGAAAATTATTCCCCGCGTGGAAAAAAGCAATGGTTATACATAACTATGCAATATTTTTCCGTTTACAGTGCAAATAATCTTTTTTATTCTACAATAGGTCATCTATGATCTGGAAATACTACGACTCAGAAATAGTATAAACATTATATCTACATTCTTCAAATTAGTTTCGTTCGACAGCATTAAGCTGAACAGGTCCCACTTGCCCTGTTTGAACTAACAATATTTTTTGTAATTGAATAAATGGTGTACAACACGTCGACACTTCAACAACGGAAGCATATAATGATATATCTGTGGTCAATGTCCTGAAATACCTAGCGTTTTTTTTTTTGGTCCCTCTTGCCCCGGGGTACCTTATTCGTAAATGTTGAAAGTCGACGGAGCTGGCAAGTAGAGACAATTTCGTAACGCTAATAACGCCTACTATGTAGAGTAAATAGAGCTGTCACTTCTCCTTGCGGAAAAATTTTCCTTCCCATATTCATTTCATTTATTTAGTTAACATCTAAACAGATAACACTGAATCAACAATTTGACGCCACAATGCACGGTTCGAGGCCGCATCTCTCCATCCTCGGATACGCCCCACGCTCGCCAAGTCGTTCTGCACCTGGTCTGCCCATCTCGCTCGCTGCGCTCCACGCCGTCTCGTACCTGCCGGATCGGAAGCGAACACCATCTTTGCAGGGTTGCTGTCCGGCATTCTTGCAACATGTCCTGCCCATCGTACCCTTCCGGCTTTAGCTACCTTCTGGATACTGGGTTCGCCGTAGAGTTGGGCGAGCTCATGGTTCATTCTTCGCCGCCACACACCGTCTTCTTGCACACCGCCAAAGATGGTCCTAAGCACCCGTCTCTCGAATACTCCGAGTGCTTGCAAGTCCTCCTCGAGCATTGTCCATGTTTCATGTCCGTAGAGGACAACCGGTCTTATTAACGTCTTGTACATGACACATTTGGTGCGGTGGCGAATCTTTTTCGACCGCAGTTTCTTCTGGAGCCCGTAGTAGGCCCGACTTCCACAGATGATGCGCCTTCGTATTTCACGACTAACGTTGTTGTCAGCCGTTAGCAAGGATCCGAGGTAGACGAATTCCTCGACCACCTCGAAGGTATCCCCGTCTATCGTGACACTGCTTCCCAGGCGGGCCCTGTCGCGCTCGGTTCCGCCCACAAGCATGTACTTCGTCTTTGACGCATTCACCACCAGTCCAACTTTTGTTGCTTCACGTTTCAGGCGGGTGTACAGTTCTGCCACCTTTGCAAATGTTCGGCCGACAATGTCCATGTCATCCGCGAAGCAAATAAATTGACTGGATCTGTTGAAAATCGTACCCCGGCTGTTAAACCCGGCTCTCCGCATGACACCTTCTAGCGCAATGTTGAGCAACAGGCACGAAAGTCCATCACCTTGTCTTAGTCCCCGGCGCGATTCGAACGAACTGGAGTGTTCGCCTGAAATCTTCACACAGTTTTGCACACCATTCACTGTTGCTTTGATCAGTCTGGTAAGCTTCCCAGGGAAGCTGTTCTCGTTCATAATTTTCCATAGCTCTACGCGGTCTATACTGTCGTATGCCGCCTTGAAATCAACGACAGATGGTGCGTTGGGACCTGGTATTCACGGCATTTTTGAAGGATTTGCCGTACAGTAAAGATCTGGTCCGTTGTCGAGCGGCCGTCAACGAAGCCGGCTTGATAACTTCCCACAAACTCGTTCACTAATGGTGACAGACGACGGAAGATGATCTGGGATATCACTTTGTAGGCGGCATTAAGGATGGTGATCGCTCGAAAGTTCTCACACTCCAGTTTGTCGCCTTTCTTGTAGATGGGGCATATAACCCCTTCCTTCCACTCCTCCGGTAGCTGTTCGGTTTCCCAGATTCTGACTATCAGTTTGTGCAGGCAAGTGGCCAGCTTTTCCGGGCCCATCATCATCCTTCCCATATGGGCGATACAAATATTGTCTATCGGGAACAAAGTTAGAACGCTTTTTATATCGAAGTTGAATTTTTCCCCAGATACTTTCCCAACTTCGAAAGAAGTGCGGTAGATTCGTCTAAAGATGCGCTAAACAACGCATCAATTAGTTTAACAGGTAAAGAAAGTTCGGTTCGAATTCTAAGTTGGTGCTACGCCGACAATGTAAGAGGGGCCTGTAGATTAGTTGTCTACACGTCTGACTCTGAATCAGATGGTCATGGGTTCGATTCCCACCCCCTCCACACCACCCTAGTACCAAATCTAAGGAATCTTAGTTACCATGATCGTTTTGCTTGCGTACCAACCTAGCAAGGACGTAGCCGTCGCCCCCCCTAAATGGTGGAATGATTGAACGGGTACTGAAATGAATTCGCTTAAACATGTGCACTTTACAATCCAATCATATTCAGAAATAGGTTTTTGAAATTCAAAAGATTCCCAAAAAACTTATAAGGGTATCCAGGATCCATACTATATGAAAGTTCAAAACAACTCGAAACATTTCGGGCTCAAGAATTCTCCTAGAAATCCTTCTAGAAGCTCCCCTGGGAACTTCTAAATTCCTCCGGAAAGTTATCCACAAATTCCTCTGAAAATCGTTTGAAAATCCTTCTCCTGTAATTGTAATTTCTCCTTATCTAGAAACCCCCAACTAATTTTTTTTTAGGAAATTCATGAGGAAGTTTCTTGAAGATTTCTTTTCTTCCCTTCAAGTTTTATTTCTAGACATTTCTTCGGCTATTCTTCCAGGAAAATCTCCGGCATTTCCTTCAGGAATGCATTCTAGAGTTCCTTCAAGAATACATACGGAATTTTCTCCCAAAATTCCACTAGAAGTTTTGACATTTCTTCGGAAATTCTTCTAGAAACTTCTTCGGGCATTCCTCCAGGAACTCTTCCTTAAATTCCTCCGGGATAATTTCCAGGAATTTTTCCGGGAATACCTCTATAAATTCAATAGCGAAATCTTGTAGAATTACATTCTGGAATTCTTTCCGCAATTATTTCAGAATATCCTTCAAAAATTCCTCTAGAAATTTCTTTAGGAATTTTTCCAGGAATTCGTCCAAGTATTTCCCCGGAAATTCTTTCCTTCCTTCAGGAATTTCTCCGGGATTTTTTCCGCGAAATTGTCCTAGAATTCTTTCCGGACTTCACTCGGAATTTATTCCAGAATTTCATTCGGAAATTAGTTTGGGAGTTCCTCCAGGATATCTTCCAAGAATTCTTCCATGAATTTCTTCAGAACAAACATAGAACAGCAATTCATCTGGGAATGCTTTCAGGATTTCATCTGGGAATTTCTGCATTAATTCCTCCTGGTATTTTTTCGGGAATTCCTTCAGATATTTCACCAGAAATTCCTTCATGAACTTCTCCAATAATTATTTCAGTACTACCTTGTGAGAATTCCTCTGGAAGTGCTTGTGGGAGTTCCTCCGGGAGCTGCCCCAGGAGTTTTCCAAAAGTTCCTCTAGTAATCCCTCCAGGAACTTCACAGGGGGGATTCTTTGAGGATATTTGGCAGGAATTTTAAGGGAAATGGGATTTCGTAAGTTCCTCTAGAAATTCAACCCCGGGTATTCCATCGGCTGTTCCTCAAATTTCTCCGGGAGTTCCACTAGTAATTCTTCCGGAAATTAATTCAGACTTTCTTTCAGGAATTCATTTAGGCTTTCTTTGGGAATTTATCTACAAATTCCTTCAGAAGTTCCTCGAAAAAAATCTCTGGGAGCTCCTCCGGGAGGTCATTTAAGAATTCTTCCAGGACTTTCTCCTGGAATTCTTACGGAAGTTCATCCAGAAGTTCTTACGAGAGTTCCTTCAGGATTTCCTCCGGAAATTCTTTCTGTAGTTCTTCAATAAATTCTTCTAGAAGTTCCTCCGGCAGTTCTTCCGAAAATTCCTCTGATAATTCCTCCGGGAATTCCTACAGAAATTCCTCTGGGAGTTCCTCCGGAAATTACTCCGGGAGTTCCTTCTCAAAGGAACACCCGGAGGAACTGCCGGTGAAACTCCCGGAGAAATGCTCATAAAAACTGCTGGTGGATCTCCCGGAGGAATTCACGTAGGAACTGCCGGAGGAGCTCCCGTAAGAACTCCCGGAGGAATTTCAGGAGAAACTCCTAGAAAAATTCCTAGAGGACCTCCCGGAGGAACTCCCAGAAAAACTATCGGAAGAACTTCGGGAGGAATTTCCAGCTAATTTTCTGAAGAAAGCCTAAATGATTTCCTGAAAAAAGCCTGAATGATCTCCTGGAAGAGCTACTGGTGGAACACCCGGAGGAATTTCTGAAGAAACTCCCGGGAGAATTTTTAAATGAACTCCCAGAGGAACTGCCAGTGAATCTACCAGAAGACTTCTCGGAAAAAATCTTGGAGAATTCATCTTATAGACAAATCTTGTCTAGCTGAAACTTTTGTAGGGGTATGTAGCAGGACCATCATCATCATCAGAGGACCTCCCGGAGAATTCCTTGAGGAGCTTTTGGATAATTCCCGGAGGAAATTCTGGAAAAATTCCCGGCAAAATTTTCAGAGAGCCCCCGTAGGAACTGCCGATAGAACTACCGGAATAATTCTTGGAGGTAATCCTAGAGGAATTCTTGGGGGATCTGCCGGTTGAACTCTGGAAGAATTCCCGAAGAAATTTTCGAAGAAACTTCTGAAGGATGTCCCGTGGAAATCTTGAAGTTTCCACCGGATTTTTTTTAGGATTTCTTTAGGAATTAATCTAGCAATTCCTCCAAAAATTCCATCGTTGATTTTATTTTCGGTATAATTTCTGTATAAATTTTCGGTGGAATTCCTGGAGAAATTCTTTGAAATTTTCACAAGAAATTATTCGAAACTTTCACGGAAAAAAATATGGAATTTACACAGGAAGTTCGAAGATTTTTCGCGAAATTCTCAGGAATGTTTATTGGCAATTCTGCGGAATTTCCACGGAATATTCTTAGGAATTCCAAGGTACAATTTTTCAGATTTTTTTATGAGAAACAGCACGAAAGAATTATCTGAAGGATTCCCTGCAGAACTTATAAAGGAATTCGTGGAGGATTTCTTGGAGTAAATAATGGTGGAATTTTTGGTCAATTCCCGGCGAAATTGATGGTGGAATTCCTGAAGACATTGCCGAAGAAATTGCTGGAGGCATTCCTGAAGAATCCGGGCGTGAATGCGTCACGTTTATTGGCATTACGTTTTAGTACAAAACGCTGACGCGCAACGCGCTCTTGTGATTCAGCCTTTACTGTTGGTTGTGGATTTGGTTTCAAAGTGTTTGGAGCTTAGAAGGAAAAAGTACCAAGCACTAATATTCATGTGTTTTTATAAAACTACGATTCAGAAGACCTAAAAAATTTGCCCCCCCCCCCTAATCCTGGCTACGTCCATGCTAGTGTACACAGAACTGTGTTCAGAGTTCAAAACTAAGAACACCAAGGCTCATGATCTGTTCACGATGCATCTCTGATTAAATTTATTTGATTGCACAAAGCGAAAAAAAACTGTAGAAGCATTCCTGCCGGATTTTGTTAAAAGATTCCTGTTGGAAAACTGGTGAGAATTTCTTCGAAAGTAAATTTTCAGGAGGAAGAAAATCCAGAAGGAATAACGGTGAAAATTTACTACGATGGGTCTCCAGCTAGCCTTGAGAGCAAAAGCGTAGAATTGCCCTCCGGAGATGGCGAGTTCTATTCCCGATTCGTTCAAGGATGTTTTCGAGTGGGATCCATAGTTGTCACACAAAATACATATTCATGCAATGGCGGACACAGAAAAAGTTTCAATTAATAACTAAGGAAATGCTAATAGAATACCAAGTAAGGCAGTTAGTCAAGTTCCAGTTTTCCGAAAAAAATTGTTGTTCTACAAAATTATTCGAAATAGTAAGGCCATCATCGAGTCTTTTCATCGGGCCATCATCGGGCTTTTCAAAACGCGTGTTTTGCTATAAGAATATCGACTGTATCTTCTTCCGTTGTCGAGTTATATCAATTTATTTGAAAAAACATTATTTTGGTGAAATTGATAAAACTTGAGATAAAAAAATAACATATCTCCAATTTTTTGACACTATTAAGAATATTATTTTCTCTTTCAAATGCCGTGTAAATATATTTTTTTGGTCTGCCCTAACCGGAGATATCAACTTATGAAAAAAATATAATTTTGACAGAAAAACGATTATAACTTATGATCGGAAGAAGATATTGAGCATATTTACCCATCAAAAGTTGCATTTGTTTGAGCTCTAAAAGTCACCTGAAGACGACTTTTTCGAGAAATCTAAAACAAAAAAAGTAGATAAAAAATATTGTTTTTTTGAGGTACACCCTAATCCAATTAGGTAAAATTGCTCTCAATCAGCCAACTTAAGAGCTACAGGAAAAGTTTTTTTAGCAAAATTGATTAGAATAAGCTACGCTACAACTTTGTAGAACATAACATGTCAATATTCCGAGAAATAAAAAAAATATTTCCTAATTTTTTTATATGATGGTCCACCCTATTTTTCGGTAGAACCATAACCATAACATAACCGCGAGTAGACGTAGGACTTGTGTAAAGGTAACGTATCTACATTGAACTCCTAACTTTTGGATCTATGGAGTTTGATTATAGGTATTGATATTGGAAACGACTACTTCCATGCTGTGTAGAATAATTAGCAATTTGGTTATTCAAAACTTCTGGAAATAAAACTAATAATTAAATACATAATTAGAATTTCTTTGTTTCTTACTATTAAGCCCTTATTTACTCAAGAAAATGTAGAGCATTTATAGATCTCTTATTGATGATAGTATTGATCATAGTATTTGAAGTTTAAAAATTCTATTTATAAAATTTTCAGACTTGGGCAAAATGTGCTATTTTAGGGGAACTGGCCCGTTTTCCAAACAAAGGAATACATGCGTGCTTACTGCTGAAAAAATTACAACAATAAGAAACAAGTAAAGGAGCAGTAACCCTACTAAAATAGAGTAGGTACTGCTAATACGTCAATGAAAAATTATTTAATGTTTTGATTCCAAACTCTGAGTCTACGTCAAGTTTAATCATACATTTTCTCAGAAAATGAAAAACAAATAATAAGATACAGTTTATTTAAATATTCTTATGGAAATTATTTTTTGCGGACTGTTTTAAAACATTTAAATACATGTAATACAGCGCAATTTTCTAATCTAAAATATATTAACACTATTGCTGATTGTGCATCTTTGCTTTGATTGCCTTCTGCAAATAAATAAATAATTATTTTAATCAAATTTTTATTTTCATCAGTGTAGTTTATTTGTTTTGCTGGGGAATCACAGCCATGTTTTAAAGTAAGTGTCGTTTAGTACCAAGCACTTAACATATGGTCAGTCATATGACATGACTCGTACCCATCCCGGGATCATGTGGATTATGAAACCAATCACCTGGATGAGCAGACCAAATCTCTCTAATTTTATTCTTCATCCACCACCGCTGCCCTCGCTGCCTCAGCCATCATCGGCCTCTAGCCGTGAACTCCGAGCGATGCGATGGGCGATTGCATCCATAGCAACCGACACCACTGCATCCGACCATCATCAAGAATGACAAAAAATGCGCCCACTTCTTTCTTGCATATTCGCAGACCCACCGGCAGTTCTACCGCTGGTGACTGTATGCCGTCGCTGTGTAGGTAAAAACAGCGAACGAACGAACGAAACGAAAAATGCGCGAGCAAAAAGCACGTCGGTACGCGCTGCTGTCACAAATTGTAATGACTTTCACACGGCAGGCACTGCTTCTTTTATACACGAAGAAAGGCCCGTGACATACCGCATTCTGATGTCCGTGTTAGGAATGCACGGGATTGGTTATATATGAAATTTTTACTGGCTTTGACAAGAATTGAAATTTTCAATAGCTTGTCGTTAATAATCTTAAGTTTCAATGAAATAGGCAGAATGGTGGAGAGTGTCCGAGTCGATTGATATATAAATCTTTAAAATCCATCGAAAGATAAAGGCGCTAGTAACGTTCAAAATCTTCCCTTTTAGCGTAACGCTCTCGATTTCCAAAAATCTAAATGACACCCAGTATAGATTTTATACATACATTCATATTATTTTCGGCACAAATATTCTATATCTTATCAGGTCACAAATATTAAGGGGAATCTTGTTTACAGATTTCCTCTGAGCTCCCCAGCTGTAAGGCCGTCAGAATTATAAATTTTAGACATCATCTGCGTTATATTTTCCTATACACAATATGAATTACGATAGAGCAGTACCACAGACAAACAGACGTAACACTAGAGAAAATAGAATTTGATTGATTGTGCTTCCATGTCGATCCTTTAATAATTTAGGATATATTTTAAATATTGGTTTCCGGATACTAAGTCACTTTGATATACGTCTGATCAGTTACAAAGTCCAAGACCAAAAAAAGCTAGCTCTCGATTTATTAGCAACATATTCCCTATCTTATGTCTACAATTATATTCATTCTTATACATGTATGTGTAAATTACTGAAAGGGTCTTAGCATATCATAGCATAGTTACGGTGTACTTTGTAGATTGGACACTAGTGGTACTCATGTTTTTCTTTTGAAATCCTTATTCAGATTGCTATCAGAAATCAAGGTGGATATGGTCCTTGATTTCAATCTAGGATAAAAATCCCAAAAGCATGGGGATTACTACTCCTGGCCACGCCCATCTTCACCGTAACTTGGGAGAGGAAGGAAGTGTTGATGTAGTACTTATTTAACGAGAGGCCCCCGACTCAGCGACACCCTCATAAGCACGACGGAGTTGGATATTGGGGAAGGTATTCGTTGGGTCAGGATTTGCCTGTAGCTGACAATGTGACCGTGGTAGATCTTACACCGTAACACACTACGCAAAGGTGTCTACCCAGCGTTACGGGGTGTAAATTACTGAAAGAGTTTTGACCTCTAACTCGAACATTAAAGATCCCAATTTGGCCATCTAATACCTCTCCCGATATTGAAATTCTCAGATCGTCCGGCTAATGCAAAGTTTGAGGGGCTGTTCCCGTTGACACTATACCAACTGGTTCTGCTCACGTCTAGATGTTCCACAACAAGAAACTGCCAAAGCAACACAAGGTATGGTACACAATCAATCGCACCTACTAAGATCTTATCGAATACGCTGAGAAGTAACAGTGGAGATGAAATGCGTCCTTACCTCACATCAGCCTCACCTCACATCATCAGAATAGGGTCAGACAAAGCTCTGACCCTATCTGAAAATCCTTTGCAGCTCTGGGCGCCAGATAGATTTTCGTGATACAGACAACAGAAATCCTTTCCGTAGCCAACGACACTTACAACTTGTTGATCTGCTCCAGAATTAGGCGGAGCGGGGCAAAATACTGCATAATAGTTGCAACAACATTCGCACAGACAGCATAGGGTCAGCCCTAAACATTCGTCATTGGTCAGGACGTCCTCCCATGCCCGCCTGCCCTGTCTACACTCCTCAATCTTCCGTCGGATTACATCTGTAATCAGGGATTGAATCCTAAAGAGAATGAGCAAGTCTTTTACTTATCATCTCTGTATACATATACGATATGTAGCATTCCGCGAGAGACTTTTTTGCAAGTTGTCATGATAGAGAACTGATTCGGGAGGCTATACCCCATCCCCATGATATATTTCTTTTAGAAAGCTCCAAATGCGGAAAGCACTGGTTCTGATGATGCATTTCAACTTGTTCTACACAGCTGTGCAGTAACCAACACGAAATGAGCGAAAACAAAGCGAGAATAACCGTTTTTCTGTGGGGGCTGCCCATCCGATTCTGTTTTTTCGCACTTGTAAACAAGTTTGATAAATTTGTTATCATGGCTTGTTATGATTCGGAACAGTTTTTGCCTCTCTTTTATCGTTGGTCGTTATCTATTGAGAGCGAGCTCACTTCTTTTCTATGCTGCCAGCTTCCAGAACATCCAGTACTCGAGTTCCAAGTTCTTCAACGAACGATCGCTTCACAGCTGGATCTTCTAGTCGGTCTATCTTGTCTATTGGCACATAACATATGTGTAACTCGGGTTCAAAAAGATGTACCCAAGTACAGATTCAGAGGTGGTATAGAGAACATCGTAATGTCAAAGTCATTATACCAGTTCACTTCCGAAACACGGAAAAAAATATAGTAAACACAATCAAGCCTTACACGGTTAGATGACTTACCTCATTAATGGGTACTGTTTTTATGTTGATGTTATTCCCACCGTGAAAAAGTCACCCTTTTGACATACCTACGTCTAAGGGAAATAATCGAAAACGGAAATTTCAAAATCGGGGACCGTCACGAAATTATGTAAGATTTGGAATGTTACTAAAGTATGTTATAGTTATAAATATTAGTTATAAAGTATGACTCTTTACGAATGTTAAGAAAAATGAACTAATGAAATTATTAGAAGCGTTCCCCAAAATTAAAAAGTAGTAGGTTGTATCAGAGAGACGACCGTAAAATCAACGTAGAATTACGTATTAGAGTGCAGCAACTCAGAACAGTAATTATAGGTTTCTTGCCTTTAACCATTTTTTGAATTTGATTTTTAACATTTATCAATTCACGCGCCAGATGACTAATAGCCTAAATGTAGGCAATTAACTGTGTTTAACAAGTTTTCAACAGTGCCTGACGAAATTCAATTTTTCAATAGTTCAGCGCCTATATTCAATTGTTTTTAATAGTTGTGCAAAATCTTAAAGAGTTTGTCGATCGATTGATACAAAAATCATCAAAATCGGTTAGAAGATGGCTGAGTTATTAGCCCATACTTCCTAACAACATTTCGTGACGGTCTTAAATTTGATTCTGCAGAATGACCCCCCTATGTTTTCCCGAAGGACGTATTCTACGTAAAAAAAATCGTCAAGTTTTGTTTCAGTATTTTTAGTGAGCAGATCTTTCAGCTCTAGGCTGGCTCGTCTCCGGAGGATTTCATCGAGTTTTAAAAATGTCAATTATTTGTAAAATTTGGGTCAAATACACCACGAGCAACACCGTAAAACAGCGTCAAAAGCCGCGTCAAATGGATCTCGTGAAATTAAATCAGCAGTGATTTAAATCGTTCGGGGCTGTCAGTTTGAATATGAATCTGAAACATTCATTTTCCCAGTAGCTGTTCTAGATTCATTTTTTATACCAGTCAAATGTCAAAAAAATAAAACTGGTATAACGCTCCGTTCTATTTTCTGCAGATTTTAACCACGATTGAGTTTCAAATATTTTCCAATTGTTTTGGTGTATGAATGCGTCATTTTATCTACGGATCAATCCACTTTGCAATTACGGCGCCTTTGTTGGCGCCAACAGGATGATTTCATTGAATTGAAAATTTGAAAAACATGAATAGAACACTGCTGGGGAGACCAGCGAGTTTGTTCTCTTTGGCTCCAGATTCAAACTAGAATAGTGGTCGAAAATTTGGAATGAAACTGAATCACTCATGATTTCACTCTATCATGTGCTTTTTGATTTCATCCTTACTAATTTTCCACTCGAAATATAATGTAACATTTGTTGCAATGAATACAAAACTCAAACTAATTTTTTTCCCAAATAATAACAATGCTTCTCAATATTTTATGCATCACGAGAAAATATAGAATACTGCGGCTTCCGGATGGTTGCTTCCCAGGTAATCGCAACAGTCACTAAACACTACAGGGTCAACGACAATCTTACATATCGTATGCACTTGTCATGATAAACACTCTCCATGTACTCAGTGACTCCGGTTTCCTCTCACTAATACCACAGACAAACAGACGTAACACTAGAGAAATTACCATCGACCATGGCTTTAACGATCAATTTGAATTTGATTGATTGCGCGTTTCACAACTAGAGGCGCTGGAGTCGTAATCCTTCGAGTTTGACACTTCACTCCAGCGCCTTCTGGTGAGAATGTCGTACGAAACATTGTTTCGCGTAACATGCTCGCAAGATGGTGGTAGATGAGTTGAGCGATAAATTTTTCAGAAAAATGTTAAAGTTTTTACGTCTGTTTGTCTGTGCTAATACAATCGAACATTGCTGTCATTTGACGAAAAACACGTTGTTATGTTATGTGAGTGAAATTTTTTCTTGCAAAAAATATATTTTGGCCATAACTCCGAAGCCCATAGGCCAATTTTCAATACGAAACATTGGGACAAGATTCCGCGGTGAATGTAACTTGTTGCGAAGTTATCGGTTAAGGATAAGTGCATTAAAAATGAGTGAGATTAATTGCGCACACACATACACACACACACGCACACACAGACATCACCTCAATTCGTCGAGCTGAGTCGATCGGTATATAACACTATGGGTCTCCGGGACTCCTACAAAAAGTATTTTTGGAGCGATCATATAGCCTTTACCGTATATTAGGTATACGAGAAAAGCAAAAAGATAAGCGCGACAATAAGATCTGAAACGAACATAACCACAATCTTCATTGTTTGGCTCCGGCACAATAGAAAGCTAAACACACAAATGACAACCAAATCGATTTTATTCGATACAAGATACAAGCAGCTTCGAGATTCAGTTATACGGTTTCCGTTTAGAATTACGAAATCTGTTTTGATACATCCAGCATTTATGTTGTTTTAAAATAATGCGTTTATTTCAAACTATTTAATGTTGATTGAAACTAAGGTTAAAAATAAACAATCAAATTTCCAGTTTATTCTATAATGGAAAATGTGTAAATTGTGCATTCATATGTACTGAATGCGGAAAAACAATGTGACAATATGAGAACACATGTGACGATTGGGTAAATCAACCATCCGAAAGATATTCAATTTATAAAAAAGAGCTAATAGTGGTCGAGGTTGGTAATGAGAAAGCTACTCATTTTAGAAAGGCGATTGAGCGTGTAAAGATAATTATTGCCTAATAATAGGCGACTGCACTAGTTGAGTGTCAAAAAATAGATTAAAACGTACTATACATACATCAAGATAAGATTGTATTTCTATCATCATGAACTAACTTAATCTGCCCTTGATCTGAATGAAACCCAAAAGCGTTCAACAACAGAATCGCCGAATAATATGCAATTAATTTGACTCAAATTTTGGGTGAATTAATTTGTCCGTGCAGGGCTTAACTTTTATACCACTTTTTAGTGCCGTGTCGCTTTTCTCAGATGACAGAACGATGTTCCCCATACCAGTTATACAACTTTAGCGAGAGGCAAAAGGGGGCCAACTTTTTGCTACAGTTTCTCTTCGAAGTTGGACTTATGTTATGTGCTATTGGTCTATCTTGTTCTACATTTTAGAACTTGTTTGGAAAGATGATTTATTTTTCATAAATCAAGTGAAACTGGAACTCTCAAAAAGCAAGCTTGTTTTCAGTGTATCGTGCCTTTACTTGGGGTAAGGTAATCGAAAATCTGCAACCAAACACCTGAGAAGATATCTCAGATCGTGTGGAGTTTGGGTGGTACCCAGGCAGCGAGCGCCATGCATGAGCCGAAATGACCTCCTTACGACTATACAGAAATCCCCGCAGCTCATCCACGCATGTTTCTTGCATGGGTGAGTTTAATCTCCATTGCATCCTCTCTACGGGTTTGTCCGAAGTCAGCTAAAAGCCCTCTAAGTTGCAATAACGTCTATGCTGGCTTGAGGTTTCCAGTCAGCCTTACGAACAATGGGGCAGAATCCAGAGATGGCGAGATCGATGTTTTCGGGTGGGAAACATTCTCGACATAATGTATCCATTGACTTTGCGAAACAAGATGCCAAAGATGCTAAGGCAGGCATAAAACCTTTCAATTAATAGCTAAAGAAATGCTAATAGATTGTTAAGTTGAAAAGTAGGTCAAGTTTCAGTTGAAATGTAGTGCTATGGAGGATGCTTGATGCACTTACGAGATTGACTGATTCGCCAGAACCGATTGCTAAACTGTTAGCAAGTTTTCAAAAGTAAATAATCATACATGTAAATATTGTAACACTGGAGTCGGTTTTCACGCGGAAGATATAAGCCGCGTAAATTAAAACAAAGTAAAAAACCGCGTAAATCCCAAAATCCAAGTAAAATCAAATCGCATAAAAAGCGTTTTAAAAAAAAAACGCGTAAAAAACGACTTCAGTGTACATCGGGTATGAAGCGTTGACTCTTCCTTGATCGAATGGTCCAAGAAAATTGAAAATCCATCGGAAATGGCTAAGGTATTAACGATCTATCATATTTTCATGACGTTTTTCGAGTTTTTACAATCGTAAAGTGTACCCCAATACAGAAAAGTCAGACGTAGCTATACGTCAAAAAAAAAATCATTGCGTTCTATGCAAGAGGTTTATTTTTCCCTTTTTTAATGAGAGAAGAAGGGAAATGTGGGGTTTGAGTAAGTCACCATCAACGTGCGATTATACATTTACACCTCAGTGTGCCGATCGCAAACAGCAAGCCATGACTCGGCCTCTTCTGGTCAGATCTCCGTGGCGTACACACGCACCCACGGAGAGCTGCTGTCATAACAGTTCGCTCCGGCCATTTGGGGCCACACACGTATCTGTGTGAAGATTTCGGGCTGTAGTATACCCGCCTGAAACGTGAAGCAACAAAAGATGAACGGATGGTGAATGCATTGAAGACAAAGTACATGCTAGTGGGCGGAACCGAGCGCGACAGCCCCCCCCCCTACTTACTTTACTTAATTTTTGTACCTCGCACACATGTACTAAAATTAAGTAATTCAGTTAGTAATAAACATTAACAAATTTTTGACAAAAATTTTTTTTTCCCGGTGATAAATATCTCTCTACAAAACGCTGAGTTATTTTACAATGTTCTGAAAACTCATATGTGAATATGTAAATTATAAATCTGTAAAAGATATTGTTTGACAAAATGTATTGGAGGTGACCGCATTCCCTTCGATGGGACTCAAACTCACGACCCTCAGTACTCTGGACTCGTGCTTTAACCAACTAAGCTACGAAGTTCGAGTCCCATCGAACTATCGAAAGGAAAGTGGTTACCTCCAATACATTTTACATCAGCGGTTCTCAACCTGGGGTACATGTACCCCTGGGGGTACCTTCGTTGGTCCCAGGCGGTACCTCGGACAATAATGCGTAATGGCGGCTGTATTACAATTCCAATCAAAACTTATTGATAAACTTTTGATAATTGTGTAGTTTTTTATTTCAAAACTATGTTTTGAACATACTACGCATGGCGATTAGTAAATCTGTGCGATAAAACATGAACAGGACAAAACGTTGAATGAGCAAATTTTAAAAAACTTTCGTGGAATCTATCTTATCGAAACAAAATATTGCATAATTTGTTAACATCATGTTTTTGCACTTAAACCTAACTAATGTCGAATTCGTTTTTAAAAAGTTCCAACCTAGGTTGGAACTAGTTCCAACCTAAGTGCTGTCAAAGTGTTTTTTTATTCGCTCAGGTTGGAACTAGGTTCGCACTAGTTCCAACCCCAAAGCTGTCGGGTTCGCACTGTGTTGTTTCACGGTTTCGCACCGGGTTCACCAATACAAATGCACTTCAACTGTCAAAACCACGTGGGTGGGTGGGACTGGGCGGAATAAACAAGCAGAAGGAAGAAACGAAACTGTCTGTTTATCAAAATAAAATGCGCATTGAAAATCTTTTTTTTTTGTTGGGGATTTTGTGATATTTGTAATTGTAGTTTTAAATGAAATTAATCCAGTACTGTTGTCTAGATTCAGTTTTAAAAATAATTGTTAGGGAAGTTATGTATTCATAAGTTCATTCAGGTTTTCCTCACATTTTGTGTCCTAAATTAGGTCGGTGGATGGAATTAGTTTGGGAATTCCCCTTGAAAGCCGTTCACAAAATCCACTAGGAATTGTCAGAAAAATATAATTGAGGAATACCGAATAGAATTATTTCTTATGAAATTCTTCCAAAAACTCTTTCGTGCTTTCTTCAGACATTCTTTCAGTAATTCTTTCTTGAATTTTCAGGCATTCCACCATATGTTTTCCAAGGGATCCTTTCGAGATGAATTCCTTTGGAAATTCTTCTATGTAGGAATATCTTTGAATACTGTTCCAGTATTTTCTCTTGAAGTTGCTTCAGGAATTAATTTGGAAATTCCTACAATAATTCCTTCAGGGAATCCTTCTGGAATACAGGAACTTACTCGAAGTTTCCTTCAGGAATTGCTCCGCAAGTTTCGTACATAAATTCCCCTGGAAGTACTTGAGCAATTCCTCCGGGAGATTCTTGAAAATCAAAATGCACGGGGCCCGAAATCCGGCGGAAAATTTTCCCGAGGTGTGAGGCTACCTTTATCAGGAGAGGTAGCTGGGTAAAAAAAATTTGCGAATCCTGGAGAATTTTAATTTCATGCTTTTGAGTGTTCTCCAAAAAAAAACTTTTGTAGAAACAGATGAATTATTGTAAAATATAAAATCTCTTTTACATGAATTCTATACGGAATTCTTGATATAAAAAAACGGGATTATTGAATATAATTAAATAGGGGAACTTTTCCGACCTCCATCTCACTGAAAATAAATATATTCATCTCATCGGGAAACAAAGAAATACAGCATCAATTTCGTCGCCTCTTTTTGTCAACATGCGTGCTCACAGCTGAAAAGGATCACAAAAATAATAATCAATCCAAATTCCTTTCCATTGCTTTGCTTTTGATGG
Organism: Armigeres subalbatus; assembly: GCF_024139115.2. NCBI lineage: Eukaryota > Metazoa > Arthropoda > Insecta > Diptera > Culicidae > Armigeres > Armigeres subalbatus. The sequence continues at coordinate 300,063,767 of NC_085139.1, read as the reverse complement.
GATGAATATCGGAGCCATGAGATGAATTCCAGGAGCAGTTCCACTATTTCTTCTTCTTCTTTTTATTGGCATTACATCCCCAGTTCCCCTATTTATATCCGCCCAAAAGTTAATTCCACTATCCGCAAAAATCAGTTCACGCACTTGAACATATTTATTTATTTATCATGATCTGATTAGTCAAGGCCAACGCACTGCCAGTGCACTGGATGTCCGCGGTCATCTGGATCATATGTTTCGAATCAAAACAAACACGATGCTACGCACACCAACATATCCAATGACAGATGGAACTGAAAATGTTTTTTTATTCAGGGTTCGGGTTGGCACTGACCCAGGTTTAAAAACGAATTCGACATAAAAGAGTCTGGAGGGACGGAAGCTTCCATTTGAGAGGCATCGAGACTTTTTTTTCTAAAATCTCAGTTGCTTCGTTTCGGGAGAATTGAAAGCATCCTTCTACACTTCTCGGAAGCTTCCATCCAAGCATCTCGAAGCCTCCTTTCAAAAGACTCGTACCTCCTTTCAAGAGGCTCGGAAGCCTCCTTTCAAGAGGCTCGGAAGCCTCCTTTCAAGAGGCTCGAAAGCCTCTATTCAAGGGGAACGGAAACTTGCTTTTAAGATGCTCGGCAGCCTAATATGAAGAGGCTCGGTATTCTTCCTTCAAGAGACTTGAAAGCCTATTTTGAAGAGGCTCATGTGCATCTATTCAAGGCTCGGAAACCTCTCTTCAAGATGCTCGGAAGCCTCCCATCAAGAATCTCGGAAAGCTGCTTTCAAGAGGCTCGGAAGCTTTCTTTCCTTTCAAGAAGCTCGGAATTCTTCTTTCAAGCTTGGAAGCGTACCTTGAAGCTTATTGTAGATGCTCAGGAGCCTCCTTTTAAGTAGTTCGAAAGCTGCCTTTCAAGAGGCTCTGAAGCCTCCATTCAAGATACTCGGAAGCCTCCATTCAAGATACTCGGAAGCCTTCCTTCAAAATACTTTAAGAGGCTTGGAAGCCTTCTTTCAAGGGTTCTTTGTAAAATTACGTAACGCTAAATTTGGTGATTTTAGACCGCCACTCACTCTCCCCCTCGTTACACTTTTTGTATGGAAGGTTTAATTTTTTTTGTATGGATCGTAACGCTCGGTTTGAGCCTCTCCCTCCCTCTTCAGCGTTACGTAATTTGTGAAAGGCCACAACCGAACCGTCTCCAAGAGGTTCTTAAGTCTCCTCTCAATAGGCTTGGAAGCATCCTTTCAAGAGGTTCAAAAGCTTTTTAAGAAGCTCAGAAGCCTCTTTTCAAGTGGCTTGAAAGCCGCCTTGCAAAAGGAGCATAAGCCTGCCATCCAGAGGCTCGAAAGAATCGATTCAAGAGGCTCGTAAACTTCCTTTTAAAAGGCTCGTAAGCCTCCTTTCAAGAAGCCCGGAAGCTTCCCTTCAAGAGGCACGAGATTCTTACACCGAGAGGCTTCGAAGCGTAATTTCAAGACGCTCAGAAGGCTTCCTTTAAGTGGCTCGTAAGCCACTTTCAAAGGGTTTTGAAGCCATCCTTCAAGAGGATGTGAAGGCTTCCTTCAATATGCTCGAAAGCCTCCCTTCAATATGTTCGGAAGCCTTTATTCAAGAGACTCGAAAACCGCCTTCCAAGAGGCACGAAAGCCTCCTTTCAAGTGGCTCATAAGCTTTTTTTCAAAAGGCACGAAATTCTTCTCCCAACAGGCATAGAAGCGTACTTTCGCCGCTTTCAAGAGGATCGGAAGCTTCCTATGAAGAGCCTCTGAAGTTCCCTTTCAAGGGCTCGAAAGCCGTCTTCCAAGAGGCCCAGATGCCTCCCTGCAACAGGCTTGGAAGCTTCCCTTCAGGAGGTACGGCAGCCTTTTTTCGAGAGGCCCGGAAGCTTCCCTTGGAGACTCGGAATTCTTTGTTCACTATCAGACACTATCAAAAATCTCAGAAGCCTTGATAGCACCTCTTCAAGATGCTCGGAAGCCTTCAATAGACAAAAAAAGTCCTGTAGGAAGCTTGATATATAAATTCACTTTGAATTGGAATTTTTGCACGGAATAATGAAACTTTTAGCCAACTTCCTGAAGAGTTAATTCCCGTTAGTTTTCAGGTCCGTTTTTCATATATCTAATCTACGTTTATTTTCATTTATAGTAAAAAAAATAGGGGGTACCTCAATTAATGCGAAAGTACGAAGGGGTACCTCTCAAGAAAAAGGTTGAGAACCGCTGTTTTACATAATGTACATATTCACATATGAGTTTTCAGAACATTGTAAGTTAATGTCCAAGTCGGGTGGTTTATTCCCGGAATATAGGCAATTAACTTTGATTGAGCTGAGTTATTGATAAATATAGGTATGTATGAGCCAACGAACGTTACATCCTAGGCTAACATTACCTCCCATGACCCTAACCCTTAAATCATCAGTCTTCCTCCCTCAATGTCAAGATCACTCCCTTATGTGTATCAAAACACATTTCATTACATGGTACGGAAGAACACGAAAACGTTATTTATTTTATCGTCTTATCTATATTAACTTTAGCAAGGAATTGAGTAGCAAAAGATAACGACGAGCCGAATATGGCCTGCAGTAAAGCAACAGGTTAGTGTTATCTTACCTACATGAAACTCAAGTAGCTAGAGCAACGAGGGCAACGTGATGGCTGGAGAATGGACAGACGGACAAAAAAATATAAACATCGGTGCAGACGTCATTATTTTATTATATGGGCGGCCTCTTGGAGTGTTTTCGTGGTTTCGTATATGCACCACCAAAACAAGGATGGCACGCATACAAACTCCACAGTCTTCTTTTCTTACTTCAATCGATGATGGGTCCATCGTACAGACAGGGCCACCCCAAAAAGCCACCGAAGCGAGGAGAGGCACGAAAGAAATGGAAATCTTTATTCATATCGAAATTGAAAGGTTTTGCTGCACGGCGTCGATCGAAGCTGGTACATTTAGAGAAGTCAGCGTAGATAAAAGAAGGTGAGAGGGATATCAAAGACGAATGGAGAAGCTATTCTGAAGAATTGCGCGCCACTTGATTTTACTTGAATGGTTGATATTTGTCGTTAGAAAAAAAAACTCAATCCTCAGATATGAAGAAATCTCGAGCAACATATGATTAGGGCCGGAAAACCAACAAAGCTGAACCGAGAAAAATGAGATTCAAATTTTCTATGACTAATTTAATTCATTTATTGAAGTAGAAACTCATTTCATTGCCAAAACCATGTCAATACTATACGTAAACGGTTATATTATAGCAGCAGATCAAGATTAATTGAAAAACCATTCGAAATCTACAAAATTTCAGCTAAAACAAAAATCGCGCCGTTTACTCGCATCACCGGCAACACGTCTGGTTTTTAAGCCGTTTGCTCAAAGCTACTAACACCATCGTTTTTGTTTAGATTTGTTAGCCAGAGCAGTTCTGCTATGCGATATATCGAAAACCTAGTAAGAAAATACATTTTAAAATAACTTGAAGCTAGTTTTTCTAAATAAACAATATAAAGTGAACGACCTAAAAACCAAAGCAAACATTCCGCATGGTAGTTAAGGGCGCCAACAAAGGACTTAAAAACCACAACAACCAAATGGTTCATGAGACGTTCACTCAAAATAGCAATAATGTGTTTCTTAAGAGATATCAAGTACGGAGTTTTAACTAGCATGAAGAATAATTTACAAAGCAATCGTTCATGCCAGGAAATGAAAAATCATGGTTTTGGTTTATAAGCCGTAATCATATGTTACGCGAGAAATGCATTGAAATTTCTTTGCAAAATAATGCAGGTGAAAGACATGCCAGAATCAGCGTATGTGTGAAGGATTTAACGCCTGAATGTTTCCTATATTTATCACATAACGCCTCTGCACTAACAATTTTTAAAATTCGAATAAAATACTAAAACTAAGTGTTGACAGAAAAACAAACCGGTCTAACGAGTTGGTCTGATATTGGTCAACATTGACCAGCTCGTTATGTTTGTTTTCAGTTACCAACAGTTGGAGACATCGAATTGAAATTGACGGAAATTTGATTAAATTTGTTGCAAAGGCAAGACGTTTAATAAATGATTAATAAACGTTCCGTTCTCACTTTTAAACATTTTTAGAGTTGTGGTTTAAACAGCTCACTACTATCAAAGAAACTATCGACCACAAAATATCAAATTACCGCACACTCCTACTCCACCAGCACCAAAGATGAACAATAATTGAGGTAGGTACTTACCGAAATTGATCGATGTACGGAAGGAGATTGTTGCGGAAACGTCTTATTGCGTCTTGACCGGTGATATGCCCCGCCGATGATGTCCTTTTTCTAGCCAAAAAAAAGTAACAGATAAGGATGATTGTTAACACTTTAACCACTGAGTTTCTTTCTGATTCACGGATTTCAGTATATATACATAAATGTCGTAACTTAAGATTAGCACAGAAAACGCGAGTTCTATGTCTAGACTTTGAACCTGAACGGAACACATTCGACGTGCTAATCGCACATGGGCCAATTAAATCGGACGATTCGCATCGCTGCCATTCAAACAAAATATTTATCACCTGGGAGTACATTAGCAATAAAGTCGTAAAAATGCAGATTGTTTTCTAATGTGGGAAACTCAGAAGGGTTTTCCGAGCAAATCCTTAAGTTTCCTGAAAAAGTCCAACAAAGTTTTTCGTGGACATGTTGAGGATTTCCACAAGAAACTACTGGAAGGATCTCAGATTCAAGATAAGGAAATAGGAACGAATCCGAATGTGGGTTTTTGAAAGATTATTCAGGAAGCGCTGAAGTGATTCCTCGTAAAGATTATAGACATGCATCTACATTTACTACAAAAACAAAACTCTATTCGTTTTAATAGATCGTTGGATTAGCTATTTAGTTTAGTTTAATTTAGTTTATTGAGAATAATCACGTGAACTATTTACATAAAATGCTTAGGTGAGGTCAAGGAAGCAATTATTATTAATATATCCTATTGGAGAAATTTCTTTAAAAATCGTTTGTCTAGTGAAGAATGAATTCCAAAACAGAAATCTTGTAACTCTATAAGAGAGCCTCAAATAAACTATTAATCTAACTACCTATTTTCACCCGGATTTTGTTAATCTAAAAAACGTTTAAATTCAAAAAAATTGAACCGTGAATAGGAAGTGAAATGGAAAAAAAATAAAAATGCATCTCAAATGAAAAGCAAAATTGAAACAAAACAGTAAAAATGGTATGAACAAGTTAAACTGACGAAACGAGTTAAACGTGTTAAACGAGTTCAAATTGAGAGGTAAAAACCAAAAATGTATACATATATTGGGGTTGATTGAGAAAATAAAATAAATGATAATTCTTTTTAGTGTGGAAGAGGAGAAAAGGACATCAGAGCATGAACCCAATCCTCTGTAGCTAACGATTTTTTAAAAACCATTCAATCAGTGGGATTGGAGGGCATTGCGCATCTGATCCGATCACCGACCAGACCATGTAAACAGTCATGCAAAAATGCTGATATGTCGCGATGCGCAATCTGTATGCAAAATTTCAATGTAGTTAACATTTACAGCTGAAAATGGGAGCCATAGAATTTTGTCCAATGCTACGATTTTATGTGAATTATTTATGACCAGGAATCGCAAACAACGATAAAAGAGAGGCAGGCGAGATGGACCGTGAGCGGTCTTAGCCGTCACAAGTGACAAAACAAAAAAAAAAAAAAAGAGAGGCAAAAACTGTTCCGAATCATAAGCCTTGATAACAAATTTATCAAACTTGTATACAAGTGCGACAAAACAGAATCAGATAGGCAGCCCCCACAGAAAAATGATGATTCTCGCTTTGTTTTCGCTCATTTCGTGTTGGTTACTGCACAGCTGTGTACAACAAGTTGAAATGCGTCATCAGAGCCAGTGCCTCCCGCATTTGGAGCTTTCTGAAAGAAATTTATCATGGGGTATTAGCCTTCCGAATCAGTTCTCTATCATGCGAAAAAAAAGTCCCTCGCGGGATGCTACATATCGTATATGTATACAGAGATGATAAGTGAGAGACTTATTCATTCTCTTTAGAATTCAATCCCTGTTTGTGACATAATTCCATATTTGAATTTGTATATCCATTAAATATTCAATCAAACAATTTTAAAAAGTTTGGCCTTTCCATTTTGACGCATCCTGTACAAGTGAGAATGACTTCGTCATCGGTCTCCACACGACGACGAAAGCAATCTCTTCGTTCAAGCAAATTAGTTTCTTCGAATGTACTGCTTGCTGGCCGCGACTGACTACTGGTTGCTGCCGCGTAGCTGTCCGTACGCGTAGCCTAATCAAAACTCTTGGCCGTGTCCGTGGTCTAGTTGATTCGGTTGATTGGTGGGTTGAAAGGTAGCAGACTTTGCGATATTTAATTTTCATTCGCGGGATCGGATTCTCATAAATCTATCATAGGTAGTTGCAACAGGTTCCTATAAATGATCTACGTGCAAAAATGAAAAGAACGCAATTTTTTCCCGTAAGTCGTAAATAACAACAATGTCATGCCACATCATTGTAATAGAACTCCCACCCGCCATATGATGATTTATAAAACCAATCCACGAATTACTGTTAGGTGCCCTTATTAATAATTACATAGCAATCGCGACGGCCAAAGTAAAAGTCAAGAAACACACGAAAGGGAGATTTTCTCCAATCCAACACTCAGCCACTCACTTTGGGAAACAGAAAAGCACCAACGCACGGTACCGAGTCACTCAACTACTTCACTGAAGAAAAGCGCAGAAAACACGACCAATCTGAACCGAAACCAAAACTTGAATGGATCGCGAACGACGACTACCGATGAAACGAAGTCAACCTCACCTCACTGCCGTGCTGGAAGTTGTAAACTCGAATCGCGCACTCCACTCGCGACCGCGGCTTTCCACCCACCGCGAACCGTCACCTTTGTACACTACTTTGCCTGAAAAACAAAACTATGCTGTCGAGCAGTTTATGTGCGCATCAGATCTGTCATCAATAAATATAATCATTAGCTGATCATCGCGCGGTCATCAGTAAGCTGCTCGAATGTGATGTAACTTTTGGAAAGAACGTGTTCATATTGAATGTTTTTTTGCCTTCATCAGAGGAACAGAATCAAGGGGTCACGTGAGTCGCTGATGAGCACAATTCAATTTGAATTCATTTTGACGTAGAACTACGTCTGTCTTTTCTATATTGGGGTACACTTTACGATTGCAAAAAAATCGAAAAACGTCACGAAAAATATGATAGACTTTAACTGTTAATATCTCAGCCGTTTTTCGGTGGATTTTCAATTTTCTTGGACCATTCGATTAAGGAAGAGTCAACGCTTCATACCCAATGTACACTGAAGTCGCTTTTTACGTGGTTATTTTTACTTGAATCGCTTTTTATACGATTTTTTTCACTCGAATCTTGGGATTTCCGGTTTATTCAGACATATTTTGGAATTTTCGCGGTTTTTCACGTTGTTTTAATTTACGCAGTCCATATCCCCGCGTAAAAACCGACTTTAGTGTGTTAAGGCTCCGTCAGACGTTGCAAGCAAATCACTCGTGCGAGCGAATGATTTCTGAGAGCACTCGCAATTGCAGTCACACGTAGCATTTTTTTACTTTAAGCAAATGACAGATTTACTCTCATGCAAATATAAACAAAAACGAAAAACTTGTTTTTCGGCCACAAAATCTAATTTCATTCCTATTTTTGCAGTGCAATACTGCCACCTGAAAACGTTTTCACTTTTGCGAGCGAAAAATTTGCTAGTGCTGCACTAGCAAGCGCAATTTCGTTTCTGCGAGTTGAAAATTTTTAACGCTTAGCAGTCACACATTGCAAGCGAGCGTTTGCTTACGAGTTGTCATTTGTTTGCATGCAATCACTTTCAGTGTAGTCAGACAGGAAATTTTTTGACAGTTGTCACTTTCTGCGAGCAAAATGCTCGTTGAGAGTGATTTGCTTGCAACGTCTGACGGCACCTTTACAATATTTATGTATGATAATATTTACTATTGAAAACTTGCTAACAGTTTAGCATTCGGTTTCGTTGAATCAGTGAATCTCGTACGTGCATCGGAATTCGCAGGCTTTTTCTCCCATAGCACTACATTCCAACTGAAACTTGGCCTGCTTTTCAACTTAGTTATCTATTAGCATTTCTTTAGTTATGAATAAGGTACCTGTCAAAACAATTAATGCAAGAGATGGCGTTTTTTCAATGGTAGTAAAATCAAAATTTTATCACTATTAGGCTACTAATTAGTGCAAACTAAATGCAGGAAATAATCTTTTCACCTCATACTTCATTCCTTATCACTATTTTCTTCTAAAACACCACCGTCTTCCATAAATTTGCAAAATACTTGATTTTCCCATACATTTAATCGATTTCCAACTACCATTCTTCCATGAGTTCAAGGTGAAAATTTTGAAAATCTCAGAACATAGAGTAGCAGGCTTAACAACACAGATAGAAACGCCGGTATCGCCACTCAGTGACGAGTACCGTAAACATGGTGCACGGAAGGTTCCCTAGCAGCACAATTCACGTTGATTTGGTTGCAATAACTCATATATGACCAAATTTGGTCATATATGAGTATCATCAACTGATTTACAACATGTGTGTTGCTCGGGTTGTTGTCTACACTTTTTACGGCTGCTGCACCCTGGAAGTAAATGTCATCGAAGTAAACAGTCGGTCCCTCATTGAAAGCTTTGCATGAGTATGTGACAAAGTCAAAGGAAACACTATGCCCAGAGTGTCGAGAATGTTTCCCACTCGAAAACATCCTAGATCAAACCAAGAATCTATCTCGCAATCTCTGGATTCTGCGCCTTTGTTCGCAAGGCTAACAGGAAACTTCAAGCCAGCATAGACATCAAATTAATGCAACTTCCAAGGTTTTTAGCTGGTGCAGTTCGTTTCTGCTACGCGCGTTTTCTCTCGAAAGCTTGGGAGCGTTTGACGGCAACTTCTCGCTTACGTCTATTGATGCCAGTAGAGGGGCTCGGAATCTTTTTCGCTGCTGCAGTGGATGCGTTCTGTGAAACTTCGGCTCGTTTTGACGTAAACTACGTCTAAGGGGAAGACTCTGATACAGGGTGTAAAACGGAAATTTCCAAATTCGAGACCGTCACGAAATTAGGATAGATTTCAAACGCTACACACAAAAAACAAATATTATTTTTATAAATATTTTGAACTTTATGTTTGAAAAGTGCTTTATTTTCTTTAAAATGAAAGTATTTTTTTTACTGTGAAAGTTATCTTTTAATTTTAAAAGTGTTTTTATTCGGATCAAACTGTAAATTTAAAACGCGTTACTTTCAGTGTAGCAATTATTGAAATTGTCAAATCCGCAAAGACAACTCGTGGCTGTTACGGCATTGATCGCAGGTGTTGATATCAGTTTTTTTTTCTTTTTGCTGGTCGCAAAATTAGTTGAATTAAATAAATTTCCTGCGCTTCCCTTTGTTCCTGACATCGCTATTATTGGAAGGTGGAAGGTACGTTTAGTTTTACAAAACTTTTAGCTGAGGCTCCCAAAAAAAAGCACAAATGAGTATGTAAACCCAGGCAATAATAATAACGTTTTTCTGTTTACCTTTTCGCTTTCTGATTAGATCGCATTTCACCGAGCGACGTGATGGCGTCTTAACGAAGCTTATTCCCGTTGCTACGTTGCAAAGTCAAACCTTCCGGAGACGAGAGACGACCAATCGATGAAAAGGTGACTCAAAATATCCATGACAAGGTAAGTCGAAGACTAAATACTTGATCCAAGCAGTGAAAAGGCAAAATGTAATATACGAACACTGCTTGTTTTTATTTTTACAGAGCGGAACGATCAATGATGTATGAGAAGCGAAAGTCAGTTGGTCAGCAGTGTGCCGAACAAAATCATGAAAGGCGCACTGACTGATAAGCCTAAAAACTCATGGTAGGTACCGAATATTTCAAAGCCAATTTTGACTATGAGCACTAGTGCTTCTATTTATTTATTCCTTTATGCCTTGGACAGATGAAATGGACGAAAAAAGAAGAATGCCTGATGCCTGGATCAGTAGAGGCCAACAGCGTCACCGGTTCCAACGATGAAACGACCTCGGCATCGATGTATTTTTATTTAACAGTGTAATAAATAAGTGAAATAATTTCGATAACAAATAAAAAATGGTTTAAAAAAGAGTTGATTTGATTAAATAGAATAAAAAATTTGAAAATGAAATAAATTGTCTAATTTTATTTTCAGGAGGGAAAACAACTTTTATTTTTAACAGTGTAACAATTTCGGTTTGACAGTTCCACAGTTTCGATTCTAAAAGTTTAAACTTTTGATTTTGGAACGGTTTGGAATGGATGATAAACTTTGAAAACAAAAGTTGGCCAACTTTTGCACTGAACATATGAGACTCCCCGCATAATTACAAACTGTACATGGATATTTTCCCGTGCGGTCGACAACAGTTTCCTTTACTGTTGACAACTGTAAATGAACAATCTCATATAAAGTTTTAACAGTTTGTGGTACGGTTATTTGACAAATAACAATATGTTGAATGGTTGTTAAGTTATGTCACCATAAAATCATCTGTTTTCGCGTGCAAAATTTTCGCTCAACTGTATGATAAAATGTTGACATATAATGCAGGAAATAAAGAACATTTTAGAGACAGCATGTTATATGTTGACATTTAGTGATGATCTCGAGCAGTTATGGTTGAATCGATCGAAAAGTATTCGATAACCGCAACGTAAACTGTGAAGCTATATCTTACAGCGTAATAATGATTCTGACCATATAACATGTTGTTTTTTATTATGCGGGTCTCTACGAAAAAGAACCAACGCAACTTTTCAAATTTACCAATGGTTTTTTCAATTTTATTAGTGTTTTTTCTTTCTGTTTTCTGGCTTTTCACGAGCAACCGGACTTCGTCATTTTTCAGAAATTTTCACGATGACCTCAATTTTGAGTTTTCCACTTATTTATATGTATTTGAATAACAGTCACTCAAATTCACAAGTCTCGATTACTCAGCGTTTGACGTCTCGAAGGAAGATATTAATTTGAGTTATATCGACCCAAAATTGAGTTTAGCCGGACGAGCGTGAAGAGCACACTCTGAGAAAAATCTATACTAAATAGATTAAAAGTCATTCTAATCGGCTATTCGCCTGGTTGACCCCAGCTTCGTTTAAGTGCCAGTTATACTTGGTTAGTATAACTTTCATGTATATGGAAATAGTATAAAGCGAAAATATTGAAAATAGTATTAGTTGAGTTTATATAATGTTGATTAGAATTATTCAGTGTTTACAAACGAAAGCAGGAAAATATTTTTGTCAAACTTTTTATTTTATTCATTTCATTTAATTTAGACATAATGTAACAAACGATACTGAGCATTGAGCAGTACTGCCGATGTCTTTGTCTGGTTGCTCTGGTATGTCAATGTCTAAAGTTGCCCCGCGGACGTGGGACATTGTTTGCGGGTAGGCTACCCGCTTTGCCGAATTCTTCCAACTGATTGGAAAGCGCATCCATCAAGGCATCCATACTTTGTTGCCGGCTCTATCTGACGGTCGTCATTTACGCACAACAGAGCTGTTATAGCTTGACCTAATTATCCGACTATACAGATCACGTGATGCAGCTGCCGTACCCAAACTGAGCTGTTGAGCGATTAAAGTTTGATTCTGGATCACGATACTTGGAATATGCTTACAATCTAATTTGCTTTTATCAGACTTCGTGAGACAACAGCTTGTGCTGCTATTCGATCCGAACACATTTCCTTTATTTTGGCGTCAGAAAAACTATTTCAAATCTCGCCGATACCTTTTTTGCTAAAGCGGGATGATTGCCGGCTTTCCATCTTTGAAATTTTCATTTTTCTTTATCATAAGAGCCACCGGAATTGTATCGGTACTAAAATCAAAACCACATAATCATTATTTTAATCGGAAAATTAATTCGAAAACCTACCATCAAACTTTCGTTTCCTACTTCACTGTATATTCTTAAATAATTCTGCATATTCTTAAAGATTCCGTAGTTGCCGTAGCGTCGAAAAGACAGAGATCTGAGATCACCTATTTAAAAACGTTTAAAAAAGCACAGTGCACAAAAAACGTAACCGCCAGCAAATTTCAGAGCCGCAATTATACTTTTGGAATATATTTTCGCAAAATTCTATAATAGATTAAATGGTAATCTTGCATAGAATACTTCTTAAACTAGGCTAAGTATAAGTTTCGTTTATATATAAAAAGATTTGATTCTAAACTAACAATGGTTTGTTCTATTTCTGAGTGCAGCTCAACACAATTTGGTGTGGTAGAGTTTCTAACCCCTTGAACGCTGTATTACCCCAGCAAACAAGGTGACTCTAACTTGAGCCTAACATGAGTGTAACCTGTTAGAAAGTTACACTAACATTCTCACTAACTTTAGGGTAAAATGAGACTAAAATTAGACAGATCTGCAACACTTTTGTTAGGTATGTTTATGATTTATGCATATTTTAATCTAACCCGTTACCCTCACATTAGATGAACGTTAGCTATGTTTCGCTTTAGGCGGTTAGGCAGTGGTTAGGGTATTTTCGGGTGGGATTTCATGCTGGTTTATTTACATCCAGCTGTCATGCGAGCAAAAAGTGCATGTATTCCCAGCAAGGAAGGTTACTCTAACTTGAGCATAATGTGCTTCTAACCTGTGAGATAGTTACACTAACATTCTCTCTAACGGTTAGGGTAAAGTGAGGCTAAAGTTACGCTAGAATGACACACTTTTGTTAGGTATGTTTATGTTTGCGGTGCATAATTTCATCTAACCTGTTACTCTCACGTTAGGGGAACGTTAGATATGTTTCGCTTTGGGTGGTTAGGCAGCGGTTAGGGTTCTCAAAAGGGATTTTCACGATTTTCATGCTGGTTTATTTACATCCAGCTGTCATTCGAGGCAGAATGTAAAGTACATATACTATAGTGAAAGTATATTATTTTATTACATAACTGCCTCGAATAACAGTTAAATGCAAATAAATCGAGATAAATATTCAATCAACTGGATTTCGTAAGTAAATTCTATATATAATTATGAATTAATATACATTCAATTGCGTTCAATTGGATTTTTACAGAATATCGATGCCGATGCGGATTTCACCTGTATCCGTTCCGGGTCTGGCTTGCGTGAGAAAAATAACGAGCTGCGGCTAGAGTTGGGGGTTTCCTTCATGAGCATGGCACCAGGGCGGCTATAACAAAGGGGTTTTCCTGCTGGAGGTTCCCGTGATCGGAACGAAAACTACCAGATTGTTGCTCCGCTGTTGATAACTGGATTTGATGTTGAGTGACGGCGGATTTGGGAGGTTGTGATTGCACTCGCTGGTGACGCTGGCTGTTGCAGTTCAGTATAACTCTGGCGGCGTCCAGCTGGTCTTCGACCTTCGGGAGACGGGAACTATTCGTCGAATGAGAACTCGTAAATATGCCCAGTGCAGGGCTTAGTACTTGCCTAAAATTGGAGAAAAAATGTTGGTAAAGATTAGTTGTCGGATGTTTGATTTAATTTTTTTAAATGTCCCACTGAAAGCACGCCCATTATTACCTAATAAAAATTGAATCGTCTGCTGTAAAAGCAAAATAATAAAATGAACGTACCATGCAAAATAAAATCCCCGGATTCGAAAAATTGTATGTGAACCCAAGAGCTCCATTTTAGGTTACCGCCATCGGGGGTGACAATGGGTCTGGGGGTTGAGAATGGGTCATCGCTCTCACCGGCAGTCCGGAGGTCGTAGAGCGAAATTGTACAAAAAGGTCTCTTATATTTTAGTCTTCTTGCCCTCAGATACATTTAATCTATTCTACAAGCACTCTAAGTAGTTGAAACAGTGACCCATTCTCACCCCCATTTGACCCATTGTCACCCCCGATGACGGTATTGTCTATCCGAATAAATTTATACCGCTTTTTATACCGAAGTTGGATTTTTCTCCAGATACAGGCAACTTTCCCAACTTCGGAAGTAGTGCGCTGGATTCGCATAAAGATGCGCTAAACAACGCATCAATTAGTTTGACAAATAAAACTTCGGAAGAAAGTTCGGTTCGGAAGTCCCGACTTCCGAATTCTAACTTGGTGCTACGCCGACAATATTGAGCATTTTGCAAACAGTCCTAAATCGCGTGACTGATTACATTGATCATTGGTCACGGACAACTCCCGGAATTTCCTATAAATTCTTATTCACAGATCAACAAATATTTGAGAGAAATTAACTAAGAGATGAAAGACTTAACACATGGGTATATCCCAAATTTGGGTTCACATACCTTCGATCACTGCTGTTCAAATTCACTGTTGCCCTCCAAAATTACAGACTTCACCGTATCCAACCCTTCCTTCTCCGGAATTTCATCTTCGACATTTCGACATTTCCTCTTCCGGTTGATCCTTTGCTTGGCCTTCATTAAAGTGTATTTTGCGTGGCTCATGTTAAACTCTTATATGGATAGATACTCCTTTATTTTGGACTTAGCTAATCACTGCTTTAGCGGACTCGGACTTGACTAAACTTGTCGATTCTGCCACTCTGCGGCACTCTTGCTGCGACGGGAGTTGCTGAAGGAATTTCCTCTGGGAATTCCTCCAGGAATGCATCCGAGAATCCCTCCAAGAATTTCTCCGGGAATTATGCCTGCAATTCCTCTGGATATTCTTCCAGCGATTCCTTTGGGAATTCCTTCAGCAATTTCTCTGGGATTTCTTCCAGAAATTCCTCCAAAAATTCCTTCAAGAATTCCTCCTGGAAATGCTGGAAGAATCCACGGAGAAATTGCTGGATGAATACCCGGTAGAATTGCTGGAGAAATTTCTTGAGGAATTCCGGAAAAATTCCCGTATTCCTGGTGGAATTCCCGGAAGAATTCTTGGTGGAATTCCTAGTGCAGTTCCCTGAGGAATTTCTAGTGGAATTACCGGAGGAATTCCTTAAAGAATTTCCGGGGGCATTCCTGGAGGAATTCCTGGTGTAATTCCCGAAGGAATTCCTGGTGGAATTCTCGGAGGAATTCCTGGTGGAATTCCCGGAGGAATTCCTGGTGGAATTCCCGGAGGAATTCATGGTGGAATTCCTGGTTGAACTCCCGGAGGAATTCCTGGTTGAACTCCCGGAGGAATTCCTGGTTGAACTCCTGGAGGAATTCCTGGTGGAATTCCCGGAGAAAATCCTGGTGAACTTCCCGGAAGAATTCCTGGTGGACGAATTCCCGGTAGAATTCCCGGTGCAAATCCCGGAGGAATTCCCGGTGGAAATCCCGGAGGAATTCTCGGTGGAATTCCGGGTGGAATTCCCGGAGGACTTCGCGGAGGAACTCCAGGTGAAATTCCCGAAGGTATTCCTGGTGCAATTCTCGGAGGAATTCATGGTGGACTTCCCGGAGGAATTCCTGGTGGACTTCCCGGAGGAATTCCTGGGTGACTTCCCGGAAGAATTCCTGGTGGACTTCCCGGAAGAATTCCTGGTGGACTTCCTGGAGGAATTCCTTGGTGACTTCCCGGAAGAATTCCTGGTGGACTTCCCGGAAAAATTCCTGGTGGACTTCCCGGAGGAATTCCTTCGGGAATTCCACCAGGAATTCATCCGGGGATTCCACCAGGAATTCCATCAAGAATGTCTCCACGAATTTCTCCGGGAACTACACCAGGAATTCCTCCGGGAATTCTACCAAGAATTCTTCCAGGAAGTCCTCCAGGAATTCTTCCGGGAAGTCACCCAGGAATTCCACCAGGATTTCCTACGAGAATTCCACCAGAAATTCTTCCGGAAATTTCACCAGGAATCCGGAATTCACGGAGGAATCTTGGTGAAATTCCCGGAGGAATTCCTGTTGGACTTCACAGAAGAATTCCTGGTGAACTTCCTGGAGGAATTCCTGGTGGAATTCTCAGAGGAAATCCTGGTCGAATTCCCGGAGAAAATCCTGGTGGACTTCCCGGAAGAATTCCTGGAGGACGAATTCCCGGAGGAATTCCCGGTGGAATTCCCGGAGAAATTCCCGATGGAATTCCCGGAGGACTTCGCGGAGGAACTCCAGGTGAAATTCCCGAATGTATTCCTGGTGCAATTCTCGGAGGAATTCATGGTGTACTTCCCGGAAGAATTCCTGGTGGACTTCCCGGAGGAATTCCTGGGTGACTTCCCGGAGGAATTCCTGGTGGACTTCCCGGAAGAATTCCTGGTGGACTTCCCGGAAGAATTCCTGGTGGACTTCCAGGAGGAATTCCTTCGGGAATTCCACCAGGAATTCATCCGGGGATTCCACCAGGAATTCCATCAAGAATGTCTCCACGAATTTCTCCGGGAACTACACCAGGAAATCCTCCGGGAATTCTACCAAGAATTCTTCCGGGAAGTCCTCCAGGAATTCTTCCGGGAAGTCACCCAGGAATTCCACCAGGAATTGCTCTGCAAAGTCCTCCGGGAATCCACCAGGAGTTTTTGGTGGAATTCCTAGTGGAATTCCCGGAGGAACTCCTGGTGGACTTCCCGGAAGAATTCCTGGTGGAATTCCCAAAGGAAATCCTGGTCGAATTCCCGGAGAAAATCCTGGTGGACTTCCCGGAAGAATTTCCGGTGGAAATCCCGGAGGAATTCCCGGTGGAATTCCCGGAGAAATTCCCGGTGGAATTCCCGGAGGACTTCGCGGAGGAACTCCAGGTGAAATTCCCGAAGGTATTCCTGGTGCAATTCTCGGAGGAATTCATGGTGGACTGCCCGGAGGAATTCCTGGGTGACTTCCCGGAAGAATTCCTGGTGGACTTCCCGGAAGAATTCCTGGTGGACTTCCCGGAGGAATTCCTTGGTGACTTCCCGGAAGAATTCCTGGTGGACTTCCAGGAGGAATTCCTTCGGGAATTCCACCAGGAATTCCATCAAGAATGTCTCCACGAATTTCTCCGGGAACTACACCAGGAAATCCTCCGGGAATTCTACCAAGAATTTTTCCGGGATGTCCTCCAGGAATTCTTCCGGGAAGTCCTCCAGGAATTCTTCCGGGAAGTCACCCAGGAATTCCACCAGGAATTGCTCTGCAAAGTCCTCCGGGAATTCCACCAGGATTTCCTACGAGAATTCCACCAGGAATTCCTCCGAGAATTCCACCAGAAATTCTTCCGGAAATTTCACCTGGAATCCGGAATTCACGGAGGAATCTTGGTGAAATTCCCGAAGGAATTCCTGTTGGACTTCCCAGAGAAGTTTTTGGTGGAATTCCTAGTGGAATTGGGTTGTTTAGCAGAAAAAAATATGAGGTTTCTTATAGTTTAACATAAAGAGCATGCTTTTCTGATCTCCAACATATTTTTATTTTGTTTGTAAACCTTTTATTTTCATTTTTGTATAGCAAACAAAAACCTATTTTAATCGATAGAATGACACTAACATTCATAGAATGACAGTTGGCCCATGCAGCATAAGAACAAATTTTTAGTCCCATATAAATTAAAAATGCAAATTAAAAATAGTTCCGGGGCTCCAAAAATTCTGAAAAATTGGGGTTAGGCTTAGTTTTTTATGCAGATTCAGAATATGTAAAAACATGTATACCCCTAAACAACCCAATTCCCGCAGGAACTCCTGGTGGACTTCTCGGAAGAATTCCTGGTGAACTTCCTGGAGGAATTCCTGGTGGAATTCCCGGAGGAAATCCTGGTCGAATTCCCGGAGAAAATCCTGGTGGACTTCCCGGAAGAATTCCTGGTGAACGAATTCCCGGAGGAAATCCTGGTCGAATTTCCGGAGAAATTCCTGGTGGAATTCCCGGAGGAATACCTGGTGGGATTCTCGGAAGCATTCTTGGAGAAAATTCCAGAGGAATTTGTGGAGGAATTTCTGGTGAAGGAGCGGTTTCCAGTCACTTCCTCCATGAACAGTTGAGATCAGCCTGATAATGAAGTGATTCCGGGGAGCATCTTGGAGACAGTACTACCGCTTTAAACAACTTACGTTTTTAACACAAATTTTCACTCCCGTCCCGTTTGCTCTCTTTAGAGACTGATCCACGCCATCTATTCTATTTTCCATCACTTTTTCGCCTTTAACGGGGCCTGGCGCCTGTGAGGTTTTCCAGATTTTTACACAATGCATATTCCGCCGTGTAGCCTCGTGGAGATGAACGCCGTTTCCAATCACGTCCTGTCGATAAAAAAGAAACGGCCGATTATGTATTATGAAGGTAGAAAAGTATTATAATGTTAGATTTATCCGATTCAACAATTTGCAAAGTCGCAACCAAAGGCACAACATTTGAAACAAACAAAAACATATTTCAGTCTCAGTGAACGTACCTTTATCCGACGTAATAATGTTCTGATGGCTCTCCGTTTGGCAATGGCATGTAGCTCCGACCAGTTCGAGAAGGAAACGATCCGAAGAAAACGTTTTTTTAATTCCGTTACTTTTTCTCAATTGCAATCGATGCCGGCCGGCATCAACACCGGTGTCGAACGAGGAGAACTGTCAGAATGGAAAAAAAATCAACGCCAGCATAAAAGCTCACATAAAACATGGAAATGGGTATGTTTTCGATGGTTAGCATATCTAACCAATGCCTAACAGTCCCTAACTTCTAACAGTTTGTTGCTCTGGGTTGGCGCGAAATATATTATTAACCAACACAAGCACACTTTTGCACCGAATGACAGCTAGATGCAAACAAAACTGAATTAAATGAAGAATAGTTCGTTTATTTTTGTGAAATTCCTCCAATAGTTATTCTAGTTTATTTGGGAATACCTTCAGGAGTTCTTTTTGTAATTATTCCAGAAGTTACTTCGGGAGTTCATCTGGGAGTTCCTAACTAATGTAATTCTGTCAGAAGATCCTCCAAGAGTTGCTCTGCGAAATCTTCTAGTAGTATCTCTGCGAATTCCGGTATTTCCTCCAAGAGTTCCTCTGGAGTTCTTCTGAGAATATTTCCAGGGGTTCTTTTGAGAATTCTTCCAAGCGTTCCTCTGAAAACTCCTCCAGAACTCTAGTTTCTCTGGAAATTACTCCAGGAGTTCTACGAGGAATAACGCCAGAAGTTCTTCTGGGAATACCTCCAGGAGTTCCTCTACAAATTCCTCCTGGAGTTCCTCTGGTGTTTACGCCAGAATTTTCTTGTGTAATTCTCCTGGAGTTTTTCCTGGAGCATTCCGGATGTAGGCATCCACACGGCCTTGATGACTTGAAATTCCCATCATAAATATAGGTACTCGTGAAGGTGGGAGAGCTTCTCTCGGAGATTGGCCAGTAGGTCCATGTAGTGCTACAAGAGGTATGTCCGAATGAAAAACTTTGGGAAAACCACTCGTAAAGTATCTACCTACCATCACAAACAGTAGCACAGCATTAATGACCATCGTCGGTAACTCGATCAGCAGCCTCAGCCGGTTCAGCAGCTGGTTTATTCGAATCCTATTTTTAAAGTTGATAAATTTACCGCATCCGCCATCGATGGATTTTACTTCCGTTCTGCCACCAGATTGATGCCGGCATCCACACGATCTCTGTAAATATAAAAATATTTGCAATTCATTTTTTTATAAACAAACAACACAAAACTTACCTGGCGCGGCATTGGAAGAAGTGGATCCCAACCGCGCGGACCAAACGATTTGATTGCTCGGAAACTTGGACATTTTTTTCCATCATTGTTTTTTTTCAGCACCTCAGCAGTGCGGCTTGGTGCGGCTGCATACAAAAGCAAAACAGTCACAATTGAAATATACACGTACGAATACTATTGCAACAGCATAAAATCATAAAAATGGTTATGTATTTGCACTGCAACATAACTAACATCCCCTAACTAGTGTCTAACGTCGAACTGATTGTTTGCTGGGACTGTCACATAAACAAAGTTGGGGTCAACCAGGCGAATAGAGATTTAGCGTAACTTTGAAACTATTTAGTATAGATTTTTTCCAGAGTGTAGCCTCACTCCTCGGGAATTTTGTTCGCGGAATTTTTCCCCATGCATTTTTTCATATGCGATGTTTTCGGGATTTGGGCACGGAAAATCAAAATCCCGGCCCCATTTAAAATGCACGGGGTTCAAAATCCGGCGGAAAATTTTCCCGAGGTGTAAGGTAGCCTTAATTTGCCGCAAAACTTCTACCGTCAAACCTATCTGTCACGCCAAATGTCATCCGACTACCAGCTGTTGTCAGTCTGTCATTTTCCTTTCTCTTCCAATATGAATCGAGTTATCAATCCACATAAAGACATCAAACGTGCAATATTTAAAGTATTACAAATATAAAAGTTTGATTTTGATTTGTATGAAGCTCATCGCCAGGGGACTGAAGAGAAGGCTAATACGCCTACCCAGCATTCATTCAATATGGCGTGCAATGTTTTTGTTTTAATTTAGTTTGATTCATGTTAACAAAACTTCGGAAGTATCGACGAGCTACTTTTCGACATAAAGAAGCCATACAAACACAAAAAGGCTCGATGTACCTCAGCCAATTGCAAGTTTTCGCCAGGAGAAGTTAAATGCCGATAATTAGCACTAACTGCGTACGAACCAATCACCCGAAATGAGCGCTGAATTCGTGTATACTACCCAGAAACTGGGTACCAAAAACAGAAGTACCAAAAGCGATGTTGGGTAGAGTGTTATGGTCCAATGCACCGAATGAACACAATGACGTTTGAGACGGGCGCTGTTTACTAAAAATGAACACTTGCATGAACTCGATGAATGAAAAAGTATTCATTCTTAGTAAACAGCGCACCGCTCAAACGTCAATGATGAACTCGGTGCATTGGACCATTGTACTGCGGATGACAGGCGTTTCACCCTCCTGCTCATCGCCCCCGAACAAGAATCAATGGGTAGTGCTATTGAAAACATGTCATGAGCTTTAACATACCTATATGATGGCAGACTAGAGAAAATAACTTAGTTTAGTAGGATAAAGTGCCCAATAGTGGACCCCTAACCAAAAGTGGACCCTCCAGCCATTTTTGCATTATTACAGCACAATGTAAACATTTTGCTATGAAATTCCATCGGGAAAACCTACCTTACAGCCCTTGATTTGATTACATGCATTGGAAATTCTATGGAAAGTAAAATTAAACGATTTTTTACAATTCTATAAAAAATAAAAACGAGAGTGTCCATTATAGGAATATTTTGGGGGTCCATAATAGGGAAGAAGAACGTCCCGAAACGGAACATAAAAATCAAATGAAGTGTCGACTATAGGGAAGCCGAATTCAGTCAGGTTTAAAATGTTAATTTCAACGAATAACGTCGTGTATTTGAGTGTTTTATGTATGTATCGTGAAGAGGAGATGCACAACTTGGTATTAGATGTCAAGCATAATTAATATGTTGAAAATTTCTACACCTTATGACAAAAAGAGCAAAATTTTGATACTAGGGGGTCCACTATTGGACATTTTACCCATTATCCCAAAATAAGTTCCAGTGATGCTATTTAGTAGAGGGTAGAAAGATTAATCACTGTCGATTTAGAAGTCACCCATTACCTCTAAAATGAAAAGTTTAAACTTTCGAAATTAATTGTAGACCTGTGAAATTGAAATCGGGCCACACAATCCGATTGATCAAAAACACGTTTTCAATACAGAGAGGCAGAAATTTGGCATTGCTTTACTTAATCCCAATATATTTTCTACATTCATAAATAATAAATATTGTTACGATTTCATAATGTTCTTTATTCTTTATTTCCAACTTAAATTTATTACATCATTCGGCGAGATTAATCTTGAATCATAGTGGATCCAGGCATTTAATTGTTTTTGTCTTGAATCGATCATCTTTTGCGTTTGGGGTACGATTTTTTAATTAGTTCCATTTATCGGCTAAATAGGGACGAATCATTTTGTTCCGGAATAAAAAGTCATTAAACATTTTCGTCAGATACTCCAGCCGCTCCTATAGTATACAGCCCAGCGTGGCGTACTTTCGAGCAGAATTTAAAAAGCACTTCGAAGTGGCATTAGTTGCGGGCAAGTGGCGCCACTCAAAGTTCTATCCATTCCACGAATGGAACTAATGGCGGCTGTAATCGGGGTACGGCTTATGAACACAATCATTGATGGGCACACTTTGCGAATCGACGAGTGCACCTGATCACCGTAAAATAAATACCGTCAATTTGTCGCCTGTCGCGTAGGCGAGATACTAACAAAAACGAAGCAGTATCAATGGCGGTGGATACCGTCGAAAGATAATGTGGCGGACGATGCTACTGAATGGGGGAAAACCCCTTGCTTGTCGTCTGATACACGGTGGTTCAAAGCTCCGGGGTTTCTTCATCTTCACGAGGACCAATGGCCCACAGAAGCAAAAATTAAAGTGAATCAGACAACCGAAGAGCTTCAATCTTGTTTGGTACACCAAGAAGTGATAGCAAAGCACCAAGTGAAATGGGATCGCTTCTCGCAATGGAGCAGACTGTGGCATGCATCAGCGTATATCTATCGTTACGTAACGAATCTACGACGTAGAGCGAGAAAGGAGAATACACTAGGGGGACCGTTGAGACAAGAGGAACTTGCTGCTGGCGAGAATATTATCTGGCGGTGGATTCAAAGCGACGTGTTTCCCGATGAAGTGGCGACTCTTTCCGAAGCACGAGGAAATCTACCAAAACGGCAGGCGAAACTGGAAAAAACTAGTAAACTTCGTAAACTTTCTGCTTACATGGATGCTGCTGGAGTGGTGCGCAAGGAGAGTCGGATAGCAGCGGCCACCTTTGCGTCATTCGACACACGGTTCCCAATTATTTTGCCAAAGGGTCACATAGGAACGAGACTGATGATAGGCTGGTACCATCGACCAATACATAGACGGAATGGTGATCAGTTTTCCGGGCACCACTTTGTACCCCTGGGGAGTGAAATATTACAATGATTACAACCACTCGTCCGTTGAGAAGCCCCTCAGCTCGAATCGCGTCAGTTTGAGGTTTGACAACAGTTGTCAGTTACTCATTTTTGTTTACTTCTGGTGCTTCTGATTTTTGACTCAGCTCAGTTGAAGAGTTGAATCAGTTTGGTTGGGAGTCAAAATTATAAATTAATAATCAATTTTGCGTTTAATGCTTGATTTGAGCATCATAAATAGTTAGAGCAATAACTAAGTTTAGTTCGTGTTCGTGGAAATTTAAATAGGTTTGTGCGAGTTGTGAACGATGTTGAAGCCACAAGTACTACGTACTACAGTAGTCCGGTATAGAGAAAGTGAAGCAATAAGACATCGAAGCAAACCAGTTATTCAGGCATTCCGGCAAGATTGAACAGAAAATTCTCTAAAGGAAGAAACGACAGATAGCGTGTAAACCATTCTATGGCAAAGTGATTCCAGCTGCATTCGCCTTGGTCTTCAACGAAAATCCATTCCAATTGCAACCCCGTTCGGCATGCGTTTATCTGACAGCTAGGAAAGTCAGGAAGTAAGTAATAATCTCTGGTATTTATTGCTGTTTATTTATTCCTCCATTTGAACTACATTTTGCAGAAGCTGAAAACATGTTAGTCCCGGAAAATAACGCCACAAGTTCTCAAGGATGGTGCGGGCAGGAAGTTGGAGACACTGGTTGAAAAACGGGACTTCATCTTATTCAGATGGCAGGTGATATATTTTCGAAGCATGCCCGAAATTTGTGCATACGAATTGCATCAAAGTTGGATGGTGGGCAAATACGTTGCTCATGGCAGAAACTGGCTGAGGAATGACATACACTTTGTCCCCATAAGGGAACAGCATCTCAGGCGGTAATTGGAATGTTTTTGCAAGAAGCTTGTATGGTCTCAATCCGAGCGGAAATAAAGTTAGTTTAGTAAGAAGAACACGCCGCCTTGGCTAACTAATGTAAATGCTAATTTCAAGTTATTAATCTAACGAGTAATTCAGCGAATTAAATCAAGTATGAGGCAATAAAGCAGGTTCAATGGACAACGCAAATTTTGTTTAAATATTTTCTTGTATCGCGATCAAATCGAGGATTTGGTTTAGTGGTTGATTGGAGGTTTATTGGTTGATTGTTGGTTTAATGGTTGATTGATTGATTGGTGCTTTATTGTTTGAATGCGTATTGGCGGTTTATTGGTTGATTGATTATTATTATTTATTATAATCTTTATTAACGAGATATTCGGCTGTTGACCGATTCATCTCATAGGTGATTGATTGATTGATTTATTGATTTACATCGCGCTGAAGGGGCAGACTCGATGGCCACACGATGCATAGTGTACACAATTTCGCTTATGGTCCCTCGATAGCACACAGACGATGATCAAGCGACCCTTACATGGCCAGCAGATGCTGTTTTGAGTCGCTCCTAACATGGAGAACAGACGCTTGATCAGAGTTGCATCTCCGATAAGGTTCAACGCTCCTTCCTTCCGTCTGCATACGACCATATAGTTCCCAGCGAGGTTAGTTACCCGATCTTTCTTTAGGTTGCTCGTACAACGGCAGGTATCACGGGGAGGTAAGGATAGAAGTTGCTGGGTAAGAGGCTAAGGAGGGTAGCGAAATGGTGTCTATTTTATTCCTTCGGGTATTCGTAGTATGGGAAGATCCATAAAGTACGTCACGCAAAAATTGGCGATTTTCAACACCCCCCTCCCCCCATCGTCACGTTTTTTTATAACAAAACCCCTAAAATTTTTGTATGGATCGTCACGCTGCTCAGAACCCCCGCTCCCCCCCTGGAGGCGTGACTTACTTTGTGGACGGCCCCTACTAAGTGCATTTTGACAGCCCCCAGCTGCTGGCGAAAAGTAATCCTGAGATGTAGGAATTTGCAGCCGATGTAGGATGATCTGCAGAACGGCAAAACGACCTGCACCATTTATGAGCATGAGCCATGCTAAGAAAACGGTGGCGATGATCTCAAACCATATGAGTCACTGCGCGTTAAAATTCTATATTGCAAGTGTGACTGCTTCAAACACGTTTGGGATGAGAAATATAAATATGTATGAACAAAAAAGATTATATGTATTTATAAATAGTATGTGCTAATCGAGGTATTAATATACTTATATGATTTTTTCGGTTTCTTTTCCTAGGTAAATTGCGAGTGTCGGCATCTATGACGAACAGGAAATCAATAGCGCAATGCTTACGGATCTCTATGATGATGCGCAGCAAATCATCAATGAACATAAAGAAATAAAAGCATGAATAAATAAATAAAACGAATAAATTTAATTTGTAAAGAAGAGTTGAGTGGTGGGTTTACGGGTGGGAGGTTTTTCGGGACGAATAAAATGATTTTTTATTGAGAATAATTCGCTTTCTTATTTAACAGTGTAGCCATTTTGGTTTGACATTTCTACAATTTGTTTTGAATGCTTGAACTTTTAATTCCAGGGTGGTATGCGGCTTTAAAAAATGTGGTTATTTTTAAAGTTGGCGTACTTTTAATTTGAACATTCGCAACTCTCTACGAAAAAGAACCAATGCAACTTTTCATTTTAACCAATGTTTTTCTTAATTTTAATAATGATTTTTCTTTCTGTGTATAATGTTTAAATATTATTACATAATTCGAAATATATAATAATCCTTTTGATTCTACTCTTGGATATACTATTTTTGGGTTGTTTTTATACTCAATCAAGTTGATAACCGAAAAGGAGAGCTAGCGGTGCTAAATTTCTTTTCGCAATCCGTACATTAAAGCTAATTTTACTCGTGGTGCGCTACACTCAAAATAATCAACCCGTTAACGTTACGTGAAAATGCACGTAACCTTTATGCTTCACTCACACCACTCATTTTACCTGATACCCGTAAAACGTAAGAGATGTGACATAATTATTAAATCAATTTCAGTAAAATTCACCTAATTAAAGTATAAAATTTACATGAATTTCTCGTCACTGGATCATAAGCAGAGAACTCACTCAGATTGTTTTGTTTGTTCTGTCAAAAATATTCATCACAACCTTAGTCAGAAATTCAATGCTGGACATTAATATTTTTCTCAAATCCTCTGATTTCCCAAGGCACACAGGATTTTTATAAGGTATGTACTATTTATTTACGAGAACTGTACATGCTGAAATAGTGCTTTTAAAATTGTTTGCAGCGAGATTTCGCCGGATAATTGAGAGAAACTTTCCTACTCCGGAACCTCAACTGCTCATCCCGTATTATTTTGACACGGTAAAGATGATTTCCTTCGGCATTTTGATCCGGCTCCAGGCTTACCATCGAACCCTGAGACAATTTCTCCAACGAAATTGTTTATCAAAACCTCATACATGTATATTTATATTTAAATTCTCAATAGACCTTTCCCGTCCGACCAAACACCTATGTTTTCTATTTTTCCCTGAAACGTCTTTGGGTTTAGATTACATTGGGCATAAAATAAGCTGTTTATATGAAACGGTTATTTTCTTACAAATTTATCAAAAAATTAACATCGTCTGTTTTATGTGGTGAATATTGCTGTCAGACGATGGTGATCCTATGAGATTTAGCATATTTGGCAACACTTAACAGTGGTGAGAACATTGTAAAATTACTTTTTCTGGCAACTCTGTGTCATGTTTATTTACAATTGAAATGTCAAATGTCATCGACAAGCATATACCCATTTGCGCAGTTCGGATCTCGGTTCGGATGGAATGTGTTCGTTTTGGTGGAACCAAAAAAAGCAAGCTGGAGCAGCAACAGAAGTTGAGGACGCGATGAAAACTTATAGGTGCTTCCGAAGGTGCTACTGCTGGCGCATACGAAGCATTACGTACTCCAGAAGTTGATGGTATGATGTTCCTGCCACCGCCGTCGGTCCAGGGGGTTAAACGGTGCAAAACCTGCGTAGAGTGGCTCATCTATGAAATCGCTGTGCAGTATCGGGGTTCAGTTTGTGCTGCTCACAATATTCCTGCTGCAGGTTTTCTCATTCCGATTGGTGGTCTCTTTATCGACCTAGATGTGGCTTTTGCCGTTAATCAGTGCAGTCATTGTGCACGGCATATGCTGGCTAAAACATACTTGTCCGGAATCCAGTACTGTCCATCGCGGCTCCAGCAGATTTATTGATCGATTATCACACAATATGTCATGTGGGTGATCAACTGCGGGGCTGGTTTTTTAACGGCTTGATTCTATACAAGTATTATACGGGACGATTATAGCGTATTATTCCTGCCAAACAAAAACGGAATCTTAATTTTGAACGAAAAGTA
Source organism: Armigeres subalbatus (assembly GCF_024139115.2). Lineage (NCBI taxonomy): Eukaryota > Metazoa > Arthropoda > Insecta > Diptera > Culicidae > Armigeres > Armigeres subalbatus. Next base: position 300,036,482 of record NC_085139.1, on the reverse strand, counting down.
CCTGTTTCTTCTGTTGGGCGGAACATTTGCGGGAGTTTACGTTTTTGTGCGCATATACACTGCATAGTCATAGTCTCAAGCATAATTGGCAAGCATATATGAAGACCTTCTCGCTGCCCTGGCGGTCATTAGAAGTATCCAACGATCCATTTAAATAATAGAATTATTACGGATTCTACATTCCTAAGGGAAAAAACGAACAGTGGGAAATGTCTGTGACATAACCGCTAAGTGGACGTAGGACTTGACTTGACCATGCCTTGAAGATACATATGTCCAAATTTTTCACATCAGCTATTTTTGATAAATAATCGGCGTTGCATACCATTCCTTGGCAAAATCTTCTCATCAAACCGACACAGAAATCAAATCTACCTCGAACAAGAATCATCAAAAACAATTCAGGAAGTATCTGTCCGGTCACGGAATATTAGCCTCGACAGTAGCAACCTTCCCACTGAAGGACTGCCTGAAATAAGCCACAAGTTGGCTCAGCAGGGGATGTAGGGCCTCCTAATCCAAAAGGCGATAGCGACTGAAGGAGAACATTATTTTTAACTCTTAGAGCCTTGAAAAAGGCTGTTTGCTTCGGCTAAGTCCAAAAAGTAAGATAACGATCTTTTCAAATAACCGCAAACTTCTAGTGGTGGTATAAAAAAGACTGAATGCTCTGCGAGCGAATGCACTTTTCTTTTATACCTCATTTTGAATCTTCTCTGCTTCCCAATTGGTGAGCCAATCAGCCAGTGTCTTGTATCCTGCTTCTTTGTCAGCCAAAGCGTCATCATCATCAACGCGTTCGAGAAGGACTTCTTCTTTTTTACGCTTGTTGCTCGCTGCTGGCGTCTATTTCTAACCGGGACTTTTCGCTTGATACAGGCCAATAAGCCGGGCAAGCGAGCTTAGAATTTCAGTTAAGGTGAGAAGTACGTGTTCTTTTCTGAGACAACATTGTTAGTAGTAGATGGAAGGAAACACCCTGACATGGGTTTTCGGGTGATAAGATTTAGAATTGGTAACATGGGACGATCATGCAGTCACGTTCGCTTTGAAAAAGTGCGGTCAGTATCAAATAATGGTTATCCAGATATTTCTTGATCAATGCCAAAAATCCAACATTTGATGAAAAATCGATTGATAGTTTATGAATGTTTGAGCTGTTATCGGTGTTTTTTTTAATCCAAATATCCAAATATTATGTGAGAGATTTGGACATCTTATGTTTTTTTTAGGCATGGTCAACCCAAGTAACACCAAGCATTACAATATTGCACATATATCAATCACAAATCGGCATGCTAAATGCTAGATGCATTAGATATGTTTTAACGATGTGTTGTTGCATTTATTTATCAACTGTCAGACAACGATACTCTAAATCAGCAGTACGAATGCAGCGATGCATTACTGGTACTTTATTTCAACATGCCAAAGTAATGAACCATTAATTCGATCTTATAATTGCCCTTTTCCACTTTAAGTCAACTTTTAGTGCTGTGTTTTTTACATGCATATATAGCTTCATGGTTACTTGGGAAGCGAAGTCGCTATTTATGAAAATCACGCATAAAATTTTATCACTAGAATATTGAGTACAATTTCTATCCCGAAGGATATTGAAAGCTTTGATATTGATCTCTATTATTGGTTCTCTGAAGAACCGTTTGTTTTTTGGATACATGCTGCATCATGTGGCTTTTCTTCAGCCTGTCTCGGCTCATCACCGATGCCGGCCGTTCTCGGCTCGACTCTGCTGCTGCTGCCGGTATCTGCTCAGCATTGCTGTTCGGAGTTCTATTAAGTGTTGCTGACTGTAATGGGGCCCCCGTTTTGCTGATTTTGCCGGAGCAAGCACCACTCTGGAACTCGCACAGATGTGAATGCCGCAATTCAAGGCTCGTTCACAAGTGGCTGTGCCAAGGATCTACTTTTTTAAACGGCACAGCATCTCATTCAGTGCCAGCAGCTGCAATGGATCACTGTTATTTGCTCTCCTGGAGGAAATGATAAATCCAGTTCGTCTATCGTTGCAGCAGTAGCTGAAGGTATGGGCATCGGTGATACGGATGCAGCAGTCGTGCTTAGGTACGTCCAGCTGATCGATTCCCGAATATGAACATCCAAATCGTGAGAGAAAATTAAACTGTACAACAATATAAAAATTCATAACTTAGTATGTACTCTAATTAACAATTTTCAAAAGTACTCACTCATCGATTCCAGGAAGGCCAAAGCTTAGGTAAATTGACAACATGAAATTTTTATTCCCATCGCCTTTACTTCGCAGCGACCATAGCTTAAAGTATTGTCCTTCGGTATGGCGATAAAACTATTCTCATTTTCCAGCGACAGCACTGACTTGATTGAGTTTGTGTGTCGACCCTGGTGTTTGCTATACGTTTGAAACTTGATCTGTTTCACATTGAACCGATTGTCCTTGTCGAACGACCGATCTCGTGCTCCCTGCAAGCCAATCAATTCCTTTGCAAATTCCGAGCGTTGTTCACCTGATCCAAACGGTACGTCACCAGGTTCGAACAGTTGAGTGACTCCAGCTGGCTTTCTTTGTCTTCTCAATCAACGTCCGATTTCAACTTACCGTGGTCTTCTCTCGAATAATCCGGCTTCTCGTAATCGTGACTGAGGTTCAGCTGGGCACCTGTTTTCATAAGTTTTCAATTGTTCGCAACATTTCCAGCTGACCGAGTTCGTTTAGAAACCGCAGGAATGAGCGATGAGGACCGATCGAGCGAGGAAATCACTCGGCATAACACATTTTGTTGACGTCAGCAGACGAATAATCGGATGGACGACTGAACGGAGAAGGAAGTACTGAAGTTGGTGCATCACAGTGTTGTCATTCAGCTACGGAACCAGACATTGGACATAGCTGCGGTTAGCTATATAAGCCCTAGGATATCAAGCATCCTTTTCTTACGGCAAAATGTGGTCAGTTCACTGCGGACCGATATAGATGAACACTCGATAACAATAACTATAAATGCAAGAATATTCCAAGGATAATTTTGCCGTAAAAGGCAGTTGTTTTTCCGGTACAACTTGTTTTGCGAGAAAGGCAAAAACCAAAACAAAAACAAATTTATATTCACCACACAAAATGACAGAATGAAAAAGGGTAGACCTGGGTTCAATGGGTTTTGTGGAGAAAAAAATAAAAGAGGAAACAGGGGCGAAAAAATCCAAAAATAGTTTTTGATTGTTTTTCAATAGTTCCAGGCGTCCAAAAATACTGGTTTCTTTGGAAAAGTGTCTCAGAAAAATAAAAACCCAGATTCATCCACCTAGCGGTGATGGCGCCTTTCTCGCGCAAAAAGGTAATAAATGTAGCCTTTACGCTTACACCTCGATGATGTATTGCGATTCTTTTCTAAAATTAGCATACTGGCTCACCAGTTACGCGCCGGGTCCCATGCGCCGAGTTGTGCGCCATGCTAAAAGTAAATAAACCAATGTCAAATAGATGTGAGCTTTCGGTAAGCTTTTCCACATTCGCTTGTAAGGTATGTAGCATATTGTCGTCCCTTTACGAAAAGATATTTTTAAGTGAAATTGTTCGAGGTTTAGTAGTTTTTTGCTTTTCTTTCGCCTGTGTTGCGTTCGGGATATTGTTTAAGTGGATATTAGTAGTGCAATTATGTTTAATTTGTGATGTAATAATCTACACTTAAATTGAGTAAAGTACCATAATATGACACAATACCTTAGCGGCGCACAACTAAGCGAGGCAGAGGTGAATGAGCAAAATGCTATAATATCTCGAGAATCACAATACAAGAAAGGCAAAACAGTTACACCGTCTAATGTTATGATAGAAAATTTACACTAGTAGACGACAGATGGCGCTGCCAAAAGTTTATCGAATTTCCTATGTTCGAATTTTAACTTTCGGACAACTTCATAGTACTATGAAACTGAACGAAGAGCATACCTACGCCTAAACGCGTGCAACACGAGCATCTTTATAGTACGATGAAACTCTTAATGGGAGAAATATTCATAGATGCAAGGCATTTTTCATAACACATTATTGTTCTATGTGACTATGTCTCATCACTATTTTAATATTATCTATTTTTTGCAATTTTCAATTATTATGAAATTCAATAGTGATCAACAGCGTTTTAGTCTCTGTCGGATGCAACTTGTTGCAAGAAAATCGGTTAAGAGTTTCTATGTGAAAATTTGGCTAATGTTTTTATGGCATTTTGTGCACACACACACGCACACACATACACACACACACGCACACACGGACAGACAGACATTTGTTCAGCTCATCGAGCTGAGTCGAATGGTATATAACACTATGGGTCTCCGGGACTTCTATCAAAAGTTCGAATTTGGAGTGAAATGATAGCCTTTCGGTACAACTTAGTTGTACGAGAAAGGCAAAAAGAACCGATTAAGCAAATAATATTTTTTCACGGGAAAGGTCTATTCTTAAATAAAAATTCGAAATCGAGGCGATCGTTGTAGTCGTCAATATCGTGTTATATCTTTCATTTTCGCTTTTCATTTATATAGCAGAAGAAAAAAAAATTAGAAGTATTCATGAAAGCTATGAAACAGTCACGTAGTCTTTATATGACACGCTAGTGACAGCCGATCGAGTGAATCTGAGTGCCTTCACCGTTGAATCACTTATTTGTTACGTGAAAAGTGCTGTGGAAAAAAACCACGTCCTTTTTCACGTAAATGTGATGGGAAGATTATTTTGGGTGTACACTGCCAAAAATATCTATATAAGATATATGTGTCGCCGTTATAAATTTTTGCAATAGCTCCACCCTAATATAATCGGTATATAACCACACATAAATTAAATAATTGCTAATTCGAGACCACACATAAAGTTTATTTGAACATATATTTTATTAGTAGTTCGCGTGGAGAATGGTTAAGTGTGCGCTGATATACACACTTAACTCATTTTACCGTATTCGGTAAATTTTACCGAAATCTCAACAGCAGAACTGTTCGGTGATTTATTTTACAGATTTTTTGTAATTTTTTCCATTGCTCAACCGCCAAAATCACCGAAAATCAGTTAAATTATTTACCGAAGAGTTCTGCTGTTGAGATTTCGGTAAAATTTTACCGAATTCGGCGATTTATTTTAAGTGTGTACATCATAAGTTAAATCTATGGATTTTTGCCAATAAATATGTGTGGATTTTTAGTAGTGTAGGTTAGTTTTAACTGGGTTTAACATACGGATTTAGAAAAATCGAACATCGATATTCCCTCATTCCAGCTAACAAATTGATTGAGTATACAAATTGTACACGAGCAAAGAATCGAACATTGTTAAGATTTGTGCATTGTTATGTTACTCCAGTTACTACACTGAGATGAAATCACCATTATATTTTATGTGCGGGAATCATATAAAAAAGATTTGATTGGAGCTACCACGACTTTATGTGCAGCATTTGAAATCCTTTTACCAACAAGGATATTTAATAACCTACTACATACAATATAAAGGTGATCTATTTATATGCCATTAGAATTGCCAATGAATTTTATGTGCAATGGTTGATAGTTGATAACTATCAATACTTGCACATAAAACTCAATAGCAAACTATAATAGATATTTTTCTGGTCAACTGTTGATGGCTGGATGAAATTTTTCTCTGGCGGCAAAATGTAAGCGAAATAAACTGAATATTTACATTGTTTACTAATAAATTTTCACTTTTCAGTGTTATTCCGATTCCTGTCGTGCGTGTACCGTGGATTTACAGTTTCACCTGCATCAGTGTCGCTTATCGAGTTCAGGTTCCGAAATTATAAAATGCCAAACTGGTATCGCGAGAAAAATGGCTTCCGGAATACGCCTTCTATCGGGGATGGAATCGACGCCGCTTCCAAAAAGAGGATTCTCGTTGCATCATGCAAACCGGGACACCTTTGGATTCCTTGTTTCTGGCCGGTTTCTGGAGGATATTTGTCATTAGCTGCTGGATCTGTACGCCGAGTCAATTCCAGACAATCTGCCCAGCGAATCATCGCCACCGCCACATTCCATTGATATCGGGAAAAGACGAATATCAATAATAATTCCCCACCGAATACACATCATCACGGATACATTCTCTCACGATGGAAATTACGGCACCAACCCCGCTATTAACGCAACTGCCGTCCTACAATTCTACGGCATCACCTCCTTTGGGGCCAATTCCCTCCCTCAGCCCTGGCAGCCTTCCCCACATTCGCACTCACATTATCCACCGTCCGGACCTTGTAGATGCCTTGTAAACTATCGAGTTTTTTTTCTTTTTGTTGGTGGTGTAAATTAAGGGAAATTGTCTTGGAAATTGTACTGCGATCAATCTTCTTGTAGAAAATAAAAAAACTGTTATTAAATTAAATTGTGTTTTTATATTGTTTTATAATTGAGAATTAACTAAACAGAATACATTTGGTTTATGCAGCAGGCCACATGAATAATATTTGCAGCTGCATTTATAATATATTGGAAACGCCAATTAAATTATATTAGATGTGTATTTATTTTATGTGTGCATTGCACATAAAATCTAAGAACCACAAAATTGTCTAGTTTTATGTGCACGATTAATAAAAAATATTTGCAAAGCTTGATTGCAAAAATCTATGTGCGCTGCACATAAAATTTAGATGGTAATTAAGCTCAGTGTACTACTTCGTAGTTAATTCACAATGAATTTCAAACTAAAATAAAGAATACGAATATCAATACATTTATTAGGAAAATGAAAGCAAATAATATTAAATTATCACTCAGTTGTTCGCAACCAATTCTCGGAATCGACGGAGTTTTCGTAGTTGCTTTGCCATAACTCCATTCGTTTCTTTGGTTAAAGGTTGTAACGATAGATGATTCTTATGTCTATGGTTCCATCGGTGCTTGCGTTACCAGAACCGTTTAAGAGAAAGGACTAAGTTTGGGACACCGTTAGAATACGTTTACTGAGTGACCGGATGAATATTTTTCTAGTTTTTCCATGTTTTATAATAGTTTGATCACGGTTTGAAGCTTGATGAGTCCGGAATAGGGAATCCTAAAAAAGTTCCAAAGATTTATAGTAATGATACTGTTCGTTTAGAATATAGTGTCACATACCGGCAGGAATTGTGATGATCGATACCGTCTTTATAAAGTGATATTCGCCACACGCTTTCCAGTTACTACTTTGCGTTGATGTGTGCGCACATGTTGAACACGACCAGTGTGTCATGGGTCTTCGACTGTAAATAAACACGTTTTAACTTTTTATTTTTTTTAACTATGCTTGGAAAAACTTACCGGTTTGTGTTGCAGTCAATAACAGAAATCTTTTCGTTTGAATGATGCTTTTTCCATCATGGATCAGAAGGTGTTGATGCAAATATCTTTTTGGTAGATCAGTTTTTCTTCTTCTTATTGGCATTACATCTCCACAATGGGACAGAGCTGCCTCGCAGCTTAGTGTTTACCAAGCATTTCCACAGTTATTAATTCCGAGGTTTCTAGGCCAAGTTACCAATTTTGTTGTTATCGGCTTGCTGCAATCCAAGTCAAAATCAGAACAGTTTTGATATGCATGTCAGTTTTACTTACACTGCGCGGTACAGCAAGCAGACAGGCAGTGTTGAATGCCACCCGGTAGCATTCCTAAAAAGTAACCCATTTCATCTGCAGATAAAACTGGTATCTCGTATTCTCTCTTCACAGTCGACCAGAACTGTAAAACTTCACTCTAAAAGTCAACGCCTGTAATCCGTGAGGTGAACCACATTTGATTCCGGAATGGTTTGTACGGCACAACCCGGATAAAAATTTACAGTAACTTGTATGACATAACCCATTGAAATACAATAGATTGTGTGGCAAACAATACAAACTATTGTATGCTTATTGTAAAATTTTCACGGTTGTAAAAGATCTTTATTGTACGTACATTAAAATAACAATATATTTAAATGTTTCCGATATATTCTATTATATTTTTATTGTTCGCTTATGTTTAGTATTGCTCATCCAAAAACTAAACAATTTTGAAAAGTATTCGGTTTGGATGATCTGGAAATCCGTCTAATGTTATTGAATTAATATAATTTTGGAATATTTCATGGATTTATTATATTGATGAAATAACAATTGAAAACAATAAAATTACAATAGCTTTGTTTGTTAAATAAATAAAAATGTTATACCGGTTCTCAAGTATATATTTTCATATTGCAGGTCTAGAAATGTTTTGCAATAAAAATTTGATTTCAAAAAAAATGAAAGGGAACAAAAACTTTTGCTTATAATTTTACTCGGAGAATGGCTGGATTCATTTGAGCGTGTACAGTTTTGTTTATAATTTAGTGAAGAGATGAAAATAATGAAACTATATGGTGCAGGAAGTGTTCTTTTCATTGCAGTTTCTGCTGCTGGGAAAGCGGTAGATCACTATGGCTTCTGTACCGTGGTGAGTATCTAAAGTGTTGAAGCGCGTTAGAGCATCATTACTGGGCGCGAGTATTTTGATCACTCTCACTGTATGTACTGTCATTTTAGATTAGTCACTAATTTTCGCATCGGTCACTATTTTCGGTATTTTCGGTTATCATTTCGGTGGCTGCATTCTGTATCGGTGACGTTCGACGTTTGTAGACGGAGTGGTGGCCATTTTTTCGGGCACCACTATATACCCCTGGGGAGTGACGGATTACAATTATTACAATCACTCGACCATTGAGAAGCCCCTCAATTCAAATCACGTCAGTTTGACAACAGTTGTCATTTCCATTTTTGTTTACCTCCTGTTTCTGATTCAAAAATCAATGAATCGAGACGAGTTTGTTTATGTTTGTTTGGAAGCAATTGGATTAACGGAGGAGGAGGATGTCTGCGATTGTGTCGTTAGACGTTGATGGGACCGACACGGACGACGCGCCGGAGGGTAAGAGCAGCAGCTGCTGAATGATGAGCAAGAGTTAATCTGCTTGAGTTGTCGGACCTCAAGGACCACATTGTGGACGCACGACGGATTGAAGAGCAGATCAAAGATATGGCATGTGAATATTGTAACAGAATATTTTCGGATATTAAGACCCTGGGCCTGGACCGACACATCGGTAAAATACACTTCACAGGATCACCTCAATGGACACACTGGGGATCGTGTTTACCAATGCGGTGAATGCAAAGATCAGCGTATGCCTTCCGGATGGGAAGGCATGTGAAGCTGAACGGCGTATACGTGTGCCCCGGGCTGTCGAGCGGCACAAGTACCGGCACAGCCGAGTACTGCATCAGTAGCAGCAACAGCACCAGCACCAGCTAGATCTAATAATGGGACACAGCGGAAGAAGAAATTCCGTCAACGCCGGTAAGACATCTTATTTTTTTAAGGAAAATGAGCGAAACAAATTTCTCAATGTTTTTGAAAGCTTCTCCAAAAACCGAAACGTGGATCAGTCGCTTTCGTCTGTACCACGAAACAGGAAGAAATTTTAATATTAATTTACGGTAAGCCATTGACATTTCTTTTACAATTATAGTTTTTTCAAAAGCTCCAGAAACAAGTGAATGTTGCTTCGATTGATTATGTCATATTGATTTTACTTTTGAACACATAGGCTTTGGTCCGATTCGCGAATTAAAATCAAATTAAACTTAAAAATGACAGTTCAATAATTTTCAAATAACCCTACTCGCAGAGCAAGATTACTTTGACCGATGTTGAATCGTTTTTGATAGATTTCCGAACTGTCACTTTTAAGTTTAATTTGATTTTAATTCGCGAATCGGACCAAAGCCTTAAAAAACAATACAAAGTACGAAAAAAGTCCTCTTGAAAGAAATTTATATAAAAAATGAGAATTATATTTCGGTAATTCCTATTTCAAAAAATGGGATTTGGTTCGTTATTTAGAGGGCAGGCCATAGTAATTTATGTATTCAATATGAATGTAATGTTTTTAAACATATCAGGCATAATTTTTCATAAGGACGTATGTAACAAAAGTAAACAAAACGAAATTTTGAATACAACATGACAATCACACGCGACTTTATATAATACTCATCAATTTTACTGATTTTAGATCTTAAAATTATTTAATACAATCTTTTTACGAATCGACGTATGTAGAATTTTCTATTTTTGAAGTCTCACTGTTACATACGTCGCTTTAACATATGGGAACTAAGAGCGACCATGTGAATATCATGTTGTATTATAATCCTCGTTTTGTTTACTTTTATTACATACGTCCTTATGAAAAATTATGCTTGAATTTGAATTTAATTAATTATTTATTTATTCATTATTAATGAAAACTATTTTCCAGGTCAACAGGTCAACAGCTTCGTCTTGATGGACGATCGCATAGTTGATGTAATTTCCTTGGAAAAAACTTATTCATCGAGGACAGTCAAATGCCTAAGCAAGCTGATTTGTTTATGCTGGATCTCTGACACTGAGCTGGCGGGTGGATTGGACGACGGTCATCTGATGATGTTCAACGTGGACGACGGTGACGAAGAGACTATGAATCACGAGTTAAAGCAAAATTTGCACAATAAACATCCGGTGCCTGCCGACTTGCATGTTGATTACGGAGGCGGATGAATTGGGTTTGCACAAGTACCCTCAGCAGTCAGAGCACAATTGTTATTAATAAAGGTGGAGTTTGGAAGCATTTGATCGGTATGGTCACAGTGGAAACGGAAGACCCCATTCGAGAAGCAAGCAAACAACTGCGCCCTGAAAAATAGAAGAAAAACAAGCGATACGTTCTGGTGAACAAAACCAATAACAATATGAGCACTCCCTTGCCAAATAAACAGAAGGATGATTCACAATTAAAGCCAGAGGGAATCAAAACGCCATTAACTCAGAAAATAAGAAAATGGTAAATAATTTGAAATTAATGATTTATTGGTTTATTATTAATAAAAACTGTTTTCAGGTCAAGGAAGGAATTGTGGCCGTACGTGAAAACAGCTGGACAGGCGGTCTCCAGGCGCGCACGTTCCTTATCCACATGAGTTGCACGTGGCCCATTTCCTCCGGAACTTGAACTTTCTTGTGCCTCAACACGGAACCAAAACCAAAGTCACTACCGAAAAGTTGTTGCACTCAGGATGTTGCACTCACTCATAACCTGCCAATCCAGCTAGTTGACGTAGATGTGGATCAGTAATCCCAGTTGAGTAACCGCGAATCGAATCCGAAATCTGCTGCGTGATCTGGTCAAGCTTCTCAAGATCATCGGGTCCGATCCAAGATACTACCAACAAGGACGACTATCACCGTAATTCAAGCCCAATCAGGAATCGCAGCACTCGAGAACACGGTTGGAGATCAAGAGATGCGATTAATGCTATGGAGCAGCTACATTAACGTCCGCTGGCAATGCTGTCTTTAGGGCAAACGCCAGCGTTGAAGCCTCGTCATCACCAGCAATTATTGACCTGGAATATAGGATATCGTCAGTAGAAGATTATTACCCAGAATAATATTTAATTCTCGATTTAATTAATAATAAACATGACAGTTTAGTATAGCGTACTTCACTTGGTTCGAATATGTAATGCATTTTACACACATTTAAATATGAAAGAAAACCATCATTTTGAGAAATTCAGTACACATTTAGTTTTGAGAGTAAAATGTTATTTTGAAAGGGTAAATACACATTTAATTTTTAGAGGAAATCGTTATTTTGAAAAGTCGGCTCTTGTCAAAGTTCATTTTGAAGTGACATATTTAGAATTGTAAATTCAACAATCTTATACTTTCTACTGAAAATCACTAACTGATTTTCTTAATTTTACCAACGTTTCTTTCAATTTCACCAACGATTTTTTATTTGTGTGAAGTTAAAGTAATTTTTCATTTGACTTTGATATTATCCCAAATGAATTAAAATAACAAAAACCTCATTTTTATTTTAAATGCGTCGAATTGTACAACTAAATACTGAATTGTTATTAAGATAACTAGAAAGCATAGTAATTTTTACTGCCAATAGTAAAATTAACGCATTTTGTGTTCGTTATAAACACGGTTCGTAGTCTGCACAAATTTAGTGGCGTGTTTTCAATTTAACCCTACAATATACTAATTTTAACTGTAAAGCTACTCTCAGTGTTGAATGAAATCCTGTCGGACAAGCCGATGGATGAGCGGATAGAGAACATTCACACACAGTTGGAAAAAGTTAAAAACGAGACAAAATTGTATTGAAAGTGTGACCATCTCCAACACCGGCTTGCACAATGAACAATATATTTTATAGGGTTACAGCGGTGCGGATTTAAGGATGAATATAAAATAAATGACCAGTTAATTCCGTCTAAATATATAATAAATCGTTATAGTTGTTCACTAGTCTGCAAGATAGATATAAAGATAAATGCGATACTGACTGATATGATGTAATAAATAGGGAACTGCACCTCTCATGGCTCTGATGTTCATCTCATCAAAAACAAACAAATTAATGGTTGAATGGTTGGTTGCTTGAGTGGTTGACGGGTTGGTTTACTGGTTGATTGATTGGTTGTGGTTATTTAGTTGATTAGTTGGTCGGCTGGTTAGGTAGTTGATAAGTTGTTTTGCTGATTGCTTGGTTAATTAGTTGGTTGGTTGCTTGATTGGTTGATTAGTTGGTTGGTTGCTTGATTGCTTGGTAGATTGGTAGCTTGTTTGACTGGTTGGTTACTTGATTGGTTGGTTGATTATTTGGTTGGCTGCTGCTTGATTTGTTAGTTGGTAGTATGGTATGATTGATTGGTTGGCTGCTTGACAGGTTAATTGATTGGTTAGTCGGCTGGTTAGTTGATTATTTGTTTTGTTGGTTGCTTGGTTGTAGCTTGCTTGAATGGTTGGTTGCTTGATTCGTTGGTTATTTGGTTGGTTGGTTGCAGCTTGATTTGTTAGTTGGAAGAATGGTTGATTGGTTGGTTGCTTAATTGTTGGTTGGTTGCCAATCCAACAAACCAATCAGTTTATATGATTGATTGGTTGCTTGACTGGTTGATTGCTTGGTTGGTCGGCTGGTTAGTTGATACTGTTTTGTTCAAGGCGTCTAAGACGAGGTTAGGACTCTCCATTTAATTCCACCAATTATTTTGATATCTTTTCAGATACGTATTTCGACCACAACTGTGTGGTCGTATTCAGTGTCTCGTACTCGACTGTTTTGTTGCTTGCTTGATTAGTTCGTTGGTTGAATAATTGATTGGTTGATTGGTAGATTGCTTGATTGGTTGGTTGATTGATTGGTTGGTTGTTTGGTTGATCGGTTGATTGGTTGCTGCTTGATTTGTTAGGTGGTAGAATGGTTGGTTGGTTGGTTGGTTGGTTGCTTGATTGTTGATTGGTTCTCAATCATACCAACTAATAAGGTTATTTGGTTGATTGGTTGCTTGACTGGTTGATTGATTAGTTGCTTGATTGGTTGGTCGGCTGGTTAGTTCATATGTTGTTTTGTTGGTTGCTTCAATGGTTGCTTGGTTGATTATTAGTTGGTTGGTTGCTTGATTGTTTGGTTGTTTGGTAGCTTGCCTGAATGGCTGATTGCTGGATTAGTTGATTGTTTGCTTTACTGGTTGATTGAATGGTTGGTCGGCTGGCTAGTTGAGTAGTTGTTTTGTTGGTTGCTTGAATGGTTGATTGGTTGGTTGCTTATTTGATTGATTATCTTGTTGGTTGATTGGTTGATTATTTAGTTGTTTGATTGGTAGCTTGCTTGATTGATTGGTTGCTGGATTAGTTGATTGATTGATGGTTGGTTACTTATTTGGTTGATTGGTTGCTTTACTTGATTGCTTGGTTGTGGTTATTTAGTTGATTGGTTGCTTGATTGGTTGGTCATCTCGTTAATTGACAAGTTGATTAGTTGATTGGTTGCTTGATTGGTTGGTTGGTTGCTTGATTGGTTGGTTGGTTGCTTGTTTAGTTGGTTGGTTGCTTGATTGCTTGGTTGATTATTTGGTTGATTGCTGCTTGATTTGTTAGTTGGTAGTATGGTTGATTGGTTTGTTGCTTGACAGGTTGATTGATTGGTTAGTAGGCTGGTTAGTTGATTAGTTGTTTTGTTGGCTGCTTGGTTGATTGGATAATAAGTTGATTGCTGGATTGGTTGGTTATTTAGTTGATTGGTTGTTTGATTGGTTATTGGTTGGTTGCTTGATTGGATGATTAGCTGGTTGGTTGTTTGATTGCTTGCTTGAATTGTTGGTTGCTTGAATGTTGGTTGGTTGCTTGACTGGTTGATGGGTTGGTTGCTTGATTGGTTAGTCGGCTGATTAGTTGTTTAGTTGTTTTGTTGGTTGCTTGGTTAATTGGTTAATAAGTTGATTGGTAGCTTGCTTGAATGGTTGGTTGTTTGATTGGTTAGTTGATTGATTCGTTGGTTATTTGGTTAGTTGGTTGCTGCATGATTTGTTAGTTGGAAGAATGGTTGATTGGTTGGTTGCTTTTTTTATTGATTCCTTGATTGGTTGGTAATTTGTTTGATTGGTTGCTTGACTGGTTGATTGATTGGTTGGTCGGCTCGTTAGTTCATATGTTGTTTTGTTGGTTGCTTGACTGGTTGATTAGTTGGTTGGTTGAATGATTGCTTGGTTGATTGGTAGCTTGCTTTAAAGGTTGGTTATTTGATTGATTGATGCTTGATTTGTTAGTTGGTAGAATGGTTGATTGGTTGGTTGATTGCTTGATTGGTTGGTAATTTGATTGATTGGTTGCTTTACTGGTTGATTGGCTGGTCGGCTGGTTAGTTGATATGTTGTTTTGTTGGTTGCTTCAATGGTTGCTTGGTTGGTTAATTAGTTGATTTGTTGCCTGATTGATTGGTAGCTTGCTTGAATGGCTGATAGCTGGATTAGTTGGTTGGTAGCTTAATTGGTTGATGGGTTGCTTTCAGAGCATAAAATATTCACTTTCATGAAGCACATTCACTCCGACTTTTGACATTCGTGTTTTGATTATTCAAAACATAGAATGACTCACTCAGTTTACTTCTTCATAAATTCATTCAATTGATTACCACTGAGTATGGTAATTGCGCGCGAAAAAACAAAATTAGCCTTTAATTATATTGACATTTGACGCTAAAATGCCCCTCAATTGAACGTCGGGATTAGATCTATGCGTGTAGTTAAATATTTAAATCATCAAAAATGTGTTCAGTTTTACGATTATTTAATAATTTGTGATATTCAAATAAATACTCACTGACCCATATTCATCATGAAAATTGACGGTGCAGAGCCGAATATGAATATGTTTAGAAGTGAAGTGACAAAAAAGGCCGATGGGCTTCATAAAAAATAATCGAATATTTACAGCTCTGGTTGCTTTACCGTTTGATTGAATTGTTGGTCGGCTGATTGGTTGATTAGTTGTTTTTTTTTGGTTTCTTGATTGGTTGATTAGTTGATTGATTGATTGATTGGTTGGTTGCTGCTTGATTTGTTAGTTGGAATAATGGTTGATTGGCTGGTTTCTTTTTTGTTTATTGATTACTTGATTGGTTCATAATTTGGTTGATTGGTTGCTTGAATGGTTGATTAGTTGGTTGGTTGAATGATTGCTTGGTTGATTGGTAGCTTGCTTGAATGGTGGGTTGCTTGATTGATTGGTAGTTTGCTTGAATGGTTGATTATTTGATTGATTGCTGCTTGATTTGTTAGATAGTAGAATAATTGATTGGTTGGTTGATTGCTTGCTTGATTGGTTGGTCGGCTGGTTAGTTGACATGTTGTTTTGTTGGTTGCTTGGTTGGTTGATTAGTTGATTCGTTGCTTGATTGATTGGTGGCTTACTTGAATGGCTGATTGCTGGATTAGTTGGTTGGTTATTTGGTTGATGGGTTGCTTTACCGTTTGATTGAATGGTTGGTCGGCTGGTTGGTTGATTAGTTGTTTTGTTGGTTTCTTGATTGGTTGATTAGTTGATTGATTGGTTTGTTATGCTTGATTAGTTAGTTGGTAGAACTGTTGATTAGTTGATTCCTTGATAGTTGGCTGGTTGCTTAATTGGTTGGTTGGTTGCTTCATTGTTTATTGGTTGCTTGGTTGGTTATTTAATTGATTGGTTGCTTGATTGGCTAATCCAGCAATCAGCCATTCAAGCAAGCTACCAATCAATCAAGCATCGAATCAACTAATCAACCAACCAAGCAACCATTGAAGCAACGAACAAATCAACTAATCAACTAACCAGCCGACCAGCCAATCAAGCAACCAAACAATCAACCAGTCAAGCAACCAATCAACCAAATTATCAACCAATAAATCAATCAACGAGCAATGAAGCAACCATCCAATCACCCATTCTACCAACTAACAAATCAAGCAGCAATCAACCAAACCCATCAACCAAACAACTAACCAATCAAGAAACCTAGCAAACAACATATTAACCAATCAACCAAGAAACCAACAAAACAACTAATCAACTAACCAGCCGACCAACAATCAATCAACCAGTTAAGCAACCAACCAACAATGAAGCAACCAACCAACTATAAACCATTCAACAGTTCTACCAACTAACAAATCAAGCAGCAACCAACCAATCAATCATTCTACCAACTAACAAATCAAGCAACCAACCAATAATCAGGCAACCAACCAACTAATCTACCAATCAAGTAATCAACAAAACAACTAATCAACCCATCAAGCAACCGACCAACAATCAACCAACCAACTAATCAACCAATCAACTAATCAATCAACGAATCAGGCAACCAATCAACTGAATAATTAACTAGTCAACGATTCCAGCAACCAACCAATCAAGCAATCAACTAATCAGCCATTCAAGCAACCAACAAAACAACTAATCAACTAACCAGCCGACCAACCAATCAATTAACCAGTCAAACAACCAATCAACCAAATAACCTCTCCCTCTCCCCCACGGACAACTTAGGCATTGCCTTGCGCCATTCGTGCACATGAGGAAACTTGCCTCTGTCTATCGAACACTCTTCGAGCACATTCAACACATCCACGTCCTGCTTGCTTGGTTCCTGCCCCTCAATAAATAATTTGTAACGTTTCTTTGTGCCATCACTGCTATCGCTCCCACTGCCACTACTTCTAAAATCATCCCCACGTTATTCCACATCAAGGAACTGGTCTTCGTCCGCACTCAGCATCGCTTTGTCCTCACCTGAACGTAACAATGTGGTTAAATCGAATTCGTTTGATTTGTTCGAGAAAACAAAGGACTCGATGGAGGTGTCTAATAAGCCACGTTTGGGTCATCCAAATTGGAATCGCTCTCTAGTTCGGAATCACTGCAACTAAAATACACGTCTTCTTCCTCGCCGGACAGCTCCCCGAACGCCGTGACGGTTGGATTCCGATACATATCGAAATTCCCCAACTGCGTCCCTATAGCAGCTCGACCCAGACTGGAAACCGTTTACTCAGAGCCGTGGCTGAACTGCTGCTGTTACTGATACCGCTCGATGCTGTACCGCCAACTTCCGTTGCTCGCGCCGTTTGGTTGAGCACTTGGCGTGAACCCCGTTGAACCGGTAGTTGCAACAGTGCACCAGCGGATCTTCACGCCACGGCCGACTGCTACATGCTTCTGTTTCTGTGAGAAACGGGAGACGATTCCTGTCTGGATCGGATGTGCCCGCTGTAGGGATCGTAAAGAATTATAAAATGAATAAGAAGTATAAATATATATATAGAAGAAAAATATAAAAATATTATGGAAGTATAAATAATAACCTGGCTGTTGGCGGCCATAAGTTCGTCCTTCTTGTGGATGTAGAAATCAAGGAAGTTTTGCAAACAAATCAGACTGTCGTGCAGACCAGCCGAATTCAACTCTCGACTTTTGTCCAGCAGAACTTTTAGACGATGGATCACACTCCGCGATGTCTCGCTGTTCCTCGATGTTGATCACCGCTACCTGGGCATAGCGCAAGTGCACCTTGCTGGAATCTATCGACCCGAACGCGGCATCCTTTCGGTAGTTGTCGGCCATGGTGACTTCCGAACGCATTCCACTACCGCCTGCTGGAAAAACCCACTTAAATCCAGCATAATGGTGCTGTTGCTGCTTTCGTCCAGGTTCTTGACGTTTTGGCAAACACCTGCAGCGAATTATGCGTAATTAACAGGTACGGATTGCTGATTTTTTAGCGGATGAGTTCCGGTGTTGACGACGTCTGATTACCTAAACGTTTCCGTTTCCTAAACGTTTTATCTGAAACAAACTTAACCAACCGATCGGACTCCACTGCTGGTCGATCGTTGATGTCCTTTCCGTTGGGAGCTGAGGAATTTCACCGTTTCGGTGGCACCGGTGGCACAGTCTGATTTCTTTTTGACAGATGATGCACGAGTACACTGAAACAAATTAGAGCGGGATTGAACAGGCGAGATTTGAAATGATTCAAAAAGATTCAGAAAAATTTACAAAAAAATACAAAAATGATAAAAAAAAATTAATCAAAAGATTCAAGTGTCTAACCCCCTGCTACAGTTCGTTATTCATCATCTTACCTTATGTGTTATCTGCGCCCTCATCCGCAACTCAGGCGATTCCTCCTCGGACCACCACGATTATCAGATGGTCTTCCTTCAGGTTTTGACATGTTCGTTTCAACAATTCTGTCGAAAAATCGCTTGGCGGGAATGAGTAGAGCACACCGGTTGCTTCCGTTTCCTTATTGAGTAAGGATATAACGCCGGCCGCTTCTTTCTGCTTCAAGTAGGACACGAGATTACGCAGTGGACGCGTCTGAACGCTGGCATCATCCGACGATGCTACCGATGACGTCGATCCCGGCAGGCCGAGGAAGATTGCGTGCGACGATGACGTCGATATGCGCTACTGCACATCTTCCAACTTGGGTTGATCGAGGCGTAGTCGCTGAGTAATACGAAGGTGGTGTTTACCTTCCTCGTCCTTCATCAGGCTGTCCACTATTTCGTTGTTTCCGTCCGTTAGGTGCAACTTGGTGGGGAATAGTGAACTCTTCAAAATCAGCGCCCCTTGCCAGAATGTGGTAGATTTCCGTGCGACTTCTGGTAACGTTCTTGCATTCGATAACATGCCATTCCTATGAGAAGACGAATCAGAATCCGAATCAGCCGGACTGCGTCACCTCGGTGAACGGGAGCGAGATCTATCGATTCCTGGTTCACGTGATCCAGAACGACGGCGTGAATCATATTCGCCATCGGCTCCTGATCGACGCCATTCATCATTGTCCCCGTGGTGCGGTGGGCCATCACTATGAAAACTGCCACGGAAACCACCACGCCCGCGGAATCCTCCTCTGCCGCGGAACGGTCTTCCACCATAGCCGTACAATGAATTTTCCTCGTATGATGCACCACCTTCCGGATATTCGTAGTCGGGGGCGCGACGATACTCACCGCCTTCCTCAAAACATCCACTGCGCTTTGAGAACGATGGTGTTGATCCGTTGTCAGCAAAATCGATACGAATACGACGATCTGGTGCCCCTAACGGGAATCCACGCATTTCCTTCACAGCAGCCGTAGCAGCATCAATAGAATCGTACAGAATGTAGGCCTGGGTGTCCCCTTTGTTATATTCGATCTTTTTGATGGCACCAAAACGGTCGAACTCACGCTTCAACTGCGAGTAACGAAACGAACAAACAACAAACGAACCGAAACGACGTCACAAGGTGAGGGAGAAAAACAAACAAACTGTCAAAACGTCAAGAGGGGTAAGTCAGCGCTCGTAAAATATTTATGTAATTCGTCACCCACGAGGGGTATTTTCTTCAAAATGAAGAAGAAGACATGGTGCCCGATTTTCTGATGGCTTTGTACCGGACATTTAGGTCTATGTATTCGTCAATGGTTTGATAGTTCATCAAATAGTAGCGCTGTTATTTGATCAATTTGGTCACCTGTCAGCTGCGCTACTGTTTTAGCAGCGCGTTTAGTAGCGACCGGTAAAGTGTCAAGTAATGATACTGCGCTGACAAACGGTTTATACTCACCACCGGTAATTGTAATCTTATACTACAAAAGTTCAATGTACATAATGAACGCAGTGGTTCATCCCGAAAAAAAATAAATGAAAATTTTATCATCATAATACCTGATGACATGCCTGCTAACATGTATCCTTGTTCCTTTACAGAAATGAAGCTTATGATAAATAAAATACTGCTGGTCACTGATTGAAGATCGTTCAGTGGCTACCATTGGCCAATCTCACCAACGGGATATAATAAGAACTGATGCAGGTAATTTTTTCTTTTCTTCTCGACGTATTTTTTCTAATAAAACTGACATTCTTTTATAATTTACATTTTTCACAGGTTTATATCTATATGTATTGTCTATTCGGAACAAAGTTAATACGCTTTTTAAACCGATGTTGGATTTTTCTCCAGATACAGGCAACCCACTTAACTTTGGAAATAGTGCGCTGGATTCGTCTAAAGATATGCTGAACAACCGGAGGAAAATAAAATAATTTGTAAAACAATTAATTGTATTGTATTTTTATTGTAATATTGGAGTATAATGTATTCTAAATCCTGTTGTATTTCTATTGTAAAACAATAGAAACAGTAATTGAAAACATTTAAAACACAAAGTTTTCTATTGTTTTGTCGCTCGAAATCATCCCATTGAAGAACCGTAAAATCAATTGTTTTGCTCTGAATTTTGTATGGAAAATTTTCGATTTTTTTATTGTAAAGATACATAACACCCCCCCTTTTTATTGTAAAAGTCCCATTTACCATTCATTTTATCGTGGAAACCCATTATTTCTCATGTGATTTTATTGTCAAAATTCCATTATATTCAATGGTAAAAATTATGTTTTAAATGGTGTTGTAACAATAAAATTTATGATATTTTAATGATATTTTTATCCGGGAAGCCATCGGATTGCGGCCGCTATGCTTCCATTTATTTTGTCCGTATACTAAGTATACGGTAAAGGCTATATGATCGCTCCAAAAACAAACTTTTTATAGAAGGCCCGGAGACCCATAGTGTTATATACCAATCGACTCAGTTCGACGAATCGAGGTGATGTCTGTGTGTGTGTGTGTGTGTGTGTGTGTGTGTATGTGTGTGTATGTGTGTGTGTGTGTGCGCAAAACTACTCAAAATGTCACTCATTTTTCGGGCACTTATCCTCAACCGATTTGTTTCGCAACAAGTTGCATTCGACGCAGAATCCTGTCCCATTGTTTCCTATTTGAAATTGGCCAGATCGGACTATGGGATCAGAAGTTATGGCTAAAATACAAATTCATACAAAAAAATCGCGTAAAAAATGTCACTCATTTTTCGGGAACTTATTCTCAACTGATTTGCTTCGGCAAACAAGTTGCATTCAATGCAGAATCCTGTCCCATTGTTTCCTATTTGAAATTGGCCAGATCGAACTATGGGATCAGAAGTTATGGCCAAAATACAAATTCATACGAAAAATCGCGTAAAAAATGTCACTCATTTTTCGGGAACTTATTCTCAACCGATTTGCTCGCAACAAATTGCATTCAATGCAGAATCCTGTCCAATTGTTTCCTATTTGAAATTGGCCAGATCGCACTATGGGATCAGAAGTTATGGCCAAAATACAAATTCATACGAAAAAATCGCGTAAAAAATGTCACTCATTTTTTGGGAACTTATTCTCAACCGATTTGCTCGCGACAAACTGCATTCAATGCAGAATCCTGTCCCATTATTTCCTATTTGAAATTGGCCAGATCGAACTATGGGATCAGAAGTTATGGCCAAAATACAAATTCATACGAAAAAATCGCGTAAAAAATTTCACTCATTTTCCGGGCACTTATCCTCAACCGATTTGCTCACAACAAGTTGCATTCGACGTAGAATCCTGTCCCGTTGTTTCCTATTTGAAATTGGTCAGATCGCACTATGGGATCAGAAGTTATGGCCAAAATACAAATTCATACGAAAAAATCGCGTAAAAAATTTCACTCATTTTTTGGGCACTTATCCTCAACCGATTTGCTCGCAACAAGTTGCATTCGACGCAGAACCCTGTTCCATTGCTTCCTATTTGAAATTGGTCAGATCGGACTATGGGATCAGAAGTTTGGCCAAAATACAAATTCATACGAAAAAATCGCGTAAAAAATTTCACTCATTTTTCGGGCACTTAAACTCAACCGATTTGCTCGCAACAAGTTGCATTCGACGCAGAACCCTGTTCCATTGCTTCCTATTTAAAATTGGCCAGATCGGACTATGGGATCAGAAGTTATGGTCAAAATACAAATTCATACGAAAAAATCGCGTAAAAAATGTCACTAATTTTTCGGGCACTTAGCCTCAACCGATTTGCTCGCAACAAATTGCATTCGACGCAGAATCCTGTCCCATTATTTCCTATTTGAAATTGGCCAGATCGGACTATGGGATCGAAAATTATATCATTTTTTTTTTTAAATCGCTAAAAAAATGTCACTCATTTTTCAGGCACTTTTCCTCAACCGATTTGCTCGCATTTGCATTCGACGCAGAATGTCTCATATTTTCTTATTGAAAATTAGCCAGATCGGACTATGGGCTTAGATGTTATGGTCAAATTACTATTTATTGTGAAAAAGAGTTCAAAAAAGTCTACACACTTAAATCGACAACTTCAGCTGGGTAATATTTTTTACCGATTTAACCCGGTAAACATTGATTTGAACCGAAAGGTCAGTGAATTTACCAAAGAATTACTGAAATTTGTAATAAATTGTACCGAACAATCAGACATGCAAACAAATTTACAGGATATCGGTGAAATAGATTACCGAGCTGCTCAGTTCAACAAATTCTGATTCAAGTTGTCAAAAAAAATACCGAGACCTCAGTGAAAAAAATATACGTTGCTGAGCTTACGGTAATACTTTTACCGAGTTCAGTTCGAACTCGACTCTCATAATCATGACGCTTGATGTGGCGCCATATTGAGTATTCTTTTTCTACGGAGTTCTGAACTGTGTATTAGTTTTGACTCGACTATTTGCGCGGGATTAAAGTTTCAATTAAATTAAATTATATTACGTATAAAAATGGCATTGAGGTAAGTGCAGAAGCGATCTATCTTCCTAACAGAAAAAAAGAAAACAATCTACCTACTTAAATTTTCAGAAAGTTAATTGCATCCGTTCGTTCGCGTACTTAGACAGTGGAAACCTGTATCAAAAGTATTCTCGTCCGAAGCTGCACGTCGCCAAGGTCCACAAATCAACTCCTTCATCTTGATCGTTGTGCACCGCAGTACTCGTCGGATATCTGAGGTAGCGTTACACCTCTGGGATCCAAAATTTCACCCCATTATAAATCCACAGGAACAAAAATTCAGCGGAAAAATCTCGCGAGCTGTAAGGCTACCTTTGGGAACAATCTTCACCGATCGGTTATGTTCGAAAACACTTCGAAAAAATAGTATTTTTAAAATAAATAAACATAATTCTATCAAAAATTTCCGTTTTTCAATTAATTACTTTGAATACAATATAATAATATACAATTTATTCGGTATTTTTATTACCGTAGTCCGTTCTATTTTTTGCAGATCAGTCGGTATTGCTTTACCGAGTGCTCAGTAATAATTGACATTTCACCAATTAGCACTCAAAACCGAGACCTCGGTAACGAGTTGAACTATTTTACCGAGGTGGGAACCGAGAGCTCAGCTGTTGAGAAATCGGTAATCTGGTAACCGAGCCCGGTAAATAAAATTAAGTGTGTAGCTCACTTTCTTAGCACTTATACTTCATCTATTCCCCAAGCAACACAATTTCAACAAATCTGGTTGCAGTAACCATATTGTGACTGAATCCGGTCATATATAAGTTACTGTGATTGATGTGCAATATGTGTACTTCTCAGGTCGCTCGCAACAGATTGCATTCGACGCAGAATCTTGTCCCATTGTTTCCTATAGAAACTTGGCCGGATCGTACATTTGGGTCAAAAGTTATGGCGAAAATACTAATTTTAAAACTACAAAATAAAATGCCATTTTTTGCTCTTATGCTCATCCGATTTATTTGCAACAAATTGCGTTTGGCGAGATTTTTTTTATGCATATAAACAAATATGAAAAATAAGACCAATCCACATATTGGTGTTATTTTAGATTTTTCCAAACCTTTTGAACTAACGAGAAAGGCACCATCACCGCTAGGTGGATTAATCTGGGTTTTATAATTTATTATTCAAATAAATTGCCGCTTCAACAGAATCACCAAAGCACCCGTCGGAGGCGCATATTGGGCACGTAGACACTGCGATGGTTATTTAGTCTTTTCAAAACCGCCGGAACATGCATATTATCTGAAAAAAAACGAGAATCCTATGAGTATACCACTATATGCTCTGATTTCACCAGCAAAACAATGCCTAACTTCGTTCTTGCTGTTTATTGAAATAGTTTTTCGATCCTTTTTGCCTTTCTCGTACACCAAGGTGGTATCGAAAAGGCTAGTATATTCACTCCAAAGACGATTTTTTTATAAACTTAACATACCTTCCAATTCCGTTGCCGACAGGACCTAAGCCGTGGCCTCGACCGTGGCATTCCCTGGCCTGAAAACCAGAATGGTATATTCACGTCAGCTCAGCTTCTCCATTCCTAGCAAGATTCCGACGCACCACTTATCCCGTTTTAAAATTAGACGCACCATCGGACAGCGGACGGACGAAGCCGCGGTTGAAAAAACTGATTCCTTTTTTGTCTTTTGTTTTTTGTTGATGAGAGTGACAGCTGCTTTGAAATGAGAGGCACTATGGGAATTATTTAAAAAATAAATGGACAAAACACAGTTTTAATGAATATTATGGAAAATATTTTATTTTAGGAGTCTGCCAGAGAAAACACGAAGAGCGATGCGATGTGACAAACCCATGCAAAGGAATTTCTTAAGAAATTCGCATGAGTCTGTCGCACATTGCTTTGTTTGTCGAATTGCAATATATAACGTATGGCGCCGTCACGTTTAGTATGGCTTTCTCATATGCGTGTAAACAAAGTTAATAACTCTCGAGATAATTCTAACGATCGATAACAAACCAATCATTTAGGTGATAATCCAAATAATTGTGTTTTTACCTCCAGATATTCCATAGTGCTTGTTCGTTTCATGTGAGAACGTTTTTTTCCTCTCTTTCATGCTCAAAGGTTCCTCGTGTTGATTGAATTAACAGTTCTACAATTTTCCGATTGAATGGGAGCACTTTTGATTTCACAATGAGAACTAGTAAAAAATAACTTTCAAATGAAAAAAATACTTTGACAACAACTAAAACCACTTTCATTTTTAAGAAAACTAAGCACTTTTCAAGTGGAAAGTGCAAAACTTTCTCTGAAACCATGTTTGTTTTTTGTGTGTAGGTATACTCGAAAGCATCCTTGACCGAATCGGGAATCTAACTCGCCATCTCCGGAGGGCAATTCTACGCTTTTGATCCCAAGGCTAGCTGAA
Organism: Armigeres subalbatus; assembly: GCF_024139115.2. Classification (NCBI taxonomy): domain Eukaryota; kingdom Metazoa; phylum Arthropoda; class Insecta; order Diptera; family Culicidae; genus Armigeres; species Armigeres subalbatus. Next base: position 300,010,992 of record NC_085139.1, on the reverse strand, counting down.
GACCCGTCGTAGTAAATTTTTTCACCGTTATTCCTTCTAGAATTTCTTCCGGGGATTTATACTTGCAGTCGAAGAAATTCCTCATGAAATTGCCACCAGTTTTCCCACAAGAATCTCTTGACAAATTCCAGCAGGAATGCTTCCACAGTTTTTTTTTCTCTGAAGGATGTCTCGGAGAAAAAAAAATTGTAACAACATCCGAAATAATCCGGAGAGTTTTCAAATGAAACCACAAAAAATATATAGGGCTTTTCCAATAAATAAAATCCCGAGAAAATTTGGAAGAAATCCTAAAACTATTCTGGGAAGTTTCTTAAAAGAACACAAAGATTTCTGGAGAACTCCCGGAGGGATCCAAGATGATTTTCCAAAACAAATCATTTTTAAACGAACGACAAAAAAGATAAACTTGCAGGAGCTTTTCTGTAGGAAATACCTAAAGAACATACTGAACAATTACTAAAGGAACCTTCGGAAGCATTCCTGGAAGACCTTCCCTTGGAATAACTATAATAACAAAATAAAAACAGTGGAATTTTCTTTCGCGAGAAATCCATGAATATTTTGGGCTCTAGCGGTCGCCGGTGCGCATCGCTCCTCATTATAGCTGATCCATTACTGTAATCATTTCTTCGCGAAGTTGAACTGGGGCACTAGTTAAAAAAATGAATATTCTCCTTGTTTTTTAATTCACGTTGAAATTTTTCTGAAAAAAAAACAGATTTTCTGCAATTTTTTATCAATAACAAAGTGACGTTTCACAAAATAGCAGTACGGGGCGCTAAATTTGGAGACTCACGGCTAATTTTGAGTTGCGTTCTTATTTTACATTCCCGTTTAGATACCTCCGGTGTAAAAGTGGGTCCCTACCAGGGGCCCGGAAATAGCGATAGGGACCCAGATGGGGACTCCCGTGGAGGTGCTCTTAATGGCTCAACTCTTCGCGGTGATAACGCGCAAGCAAAGATTGCGCAGCAGCGCGCCCATAAGCTTTTACACAGGGTGTGAGTCTGTGCTGTTTAATTTAATAAGCCGCCGAATGGAGTTGCCATAGTTGAATTAGGTTCTGCAGCGTCTGTATCTAACCTCAAACTGATGACAGATTAGTAGTACTTCGCGTTGGACTCGGGGGCAGCCAACCAATCACGAACTCGAACTTTGTCGGAGTCCTCGTCGGAGTCAGTGGAAAGTACTACTGAACTGTCAAAAAAGTTCATTTGACGAGGACCGAATTCATTCGTGACGTCATGCTGCAGAACCTAATAGCCGCCGTGTGTAAAGTAAATGGGCGCGCTCCACACGGTTGGATCGCTTTACCCATTGATGGGTAAAAAAGTATACATTTTTTGGTAGCATAACGAACTGTCAAAAAAGGGGTAATTTTTTATACTGATCAATGGATGAAAAAATACCCATTTTAACAACCTGCATGGAGTAGGAAAAATGGGTGAAAAAGTAGTTGTAAATAATTTCAAAATTCTTGCAGGCAGGAACCATCACGATTTTCATTTAATATATCAAAACGTAACGTAAGTATTCGATTTATTTATATTGAATGCAAATTTTGGTAATCTACACTTATTTCGTATCAGGTTTTCGACTAGATGAAGATTCGAACGCTCTTCTTCATTATTTTCAATTCATGACGAAGCAAGATGGAGAAAAAGGTAGGTGTTTATTGTTTGATTTGCATTCAACAGTGGTTAATATTAATATTAACAATGTATTTACTTTCTTCAACAGGTGGAATAAAATATGAAATCAAAACCTTATAACCGAGCTTATAATCTGGAAATCCAGGACCCTCTGGGCTCCCGGACCGTCATCATCCGCAGCTGGTTCTCTGGTGCTTCTGGTGCTCACGCAAAAAAGGCTGATATTATATTTGTATTATTTTTATTATGTGTTTATAATATTTGTTTTGTATTTATATTATGAAGGAATAAAAAATGCATGTTTGCAAATTTTTAAACATTAACTTACACTATTTTAACTTCAACGAAAATGCTCCCAAATCTGTTCCTAAAAATGGGTTTTTATTCACCCATTTTTATCAAAAAATTGCTTCCTCCAATGGGTAAAATTATACCCATCTATTGACAGAAACACCTTTTACCCATTAATGGGTAAACTAGATTTACCCATTAAATGGGGAGAGACACTTCTAGCGGAAATGGGTGTTTTTTCACCCATTAATGGGTTTTTGCAAACAACCGTGCAGCGCAATTCAACGGAGGCTGATTCAGATGATAACGATCTGAGTGTTTATCTTGGGATGCATAATAGTTACCAGATAAACATATGATGAAATATTGTCGCTGTCGTCGCTGTCCGGAACATCTTTTGCTGGCGAGGATAGGGGATCTAAATGTCAATGAAGGAAAAATACATACGATATGACAGTTAGGTACCACACATGTTTCGGACAGCAGAACGAAGGGAACCGAAGCGACAATCTTTATCTTGTATTGCGCTTTTTGCACTTAAGAGTATTGCGAGATTTTTTTTCTCCCAGTCATCTTTTTCTCACACTCAATACACTCAAAAAAGTTTGATTTTCCGTGTATAATATTTGTGTGTGAGTGCTCAATCTGAAAACAAATAGACGTCAAATCATGGCGGGAATCGATTTAGTGTACACGCTTACATGTGACTAACGAGTAATGGGTTATAATTGGGTAAATTTCAGTAACAAAAATCGATCAACCCGAAATGAGAGTGAGTGTGAGAAAAAGAAGCGGGCAAATCACAATCTACACATTAACTCTTCAAATTGGTGAAATCGGCAATAACTAAAATATCTTTTGTGTTTTCCCCTTAATTCGTACTTCTCCGTGTATAGAGCTGCCCGTTATTTTGAGCTCCCAATGATGGTGATGATTAACAATGATGACAGCGAGGGGAAAAGATGCTGATGACAAAGGAGATATTCCATCGGTGAGGCGGCTGAGAAAAAAGGCAACAGAAAAGCATAAAACCGCTAGATACGTCGTTGGAAGAAGACGTGCTCTTCAAAATTAAAAGTCTTGATATTGAAAATTAGTTAAAATTTTAGGTTGAAAAGTTAACTACAAAAGTTCCTTGTGCAATATGTCTGTAAGTACCTATGAATATGTCTGAAGATTTTAATAAGGAAATAATGTCTTTCAAGAGTTGCTACATCGATATCTTTTTTATGACGTAGAGGTTATCTTTTAAAAGATGGAGTGAGATCATCTCCATGGTTGAGTAGCTTTTTTGTAACAACAACACGATAGTCTCGTGGCCTTTTCTCATACTTTGTGAATCAAAATGCTTTATAAACACTCGAATAGTTTGTTTGGCAATAGACGATTAGGCTATACTTTAATATATTTAAAGTTAAAATAATTTTTTTAAGTGTATGCAATAAAGTTACCCACTTTACAAAATTGATTTTATAAGATTTTTATGCCTGCGTCATATACATTATTCCAAGTTAAACCCAGATGTAAAATTTGGCATTGAAAGCTTGTAGTCGGAATGGACTATTAAGTACCTTACATAAAACCGCCATCTCCTGTAAATTAAATACCTAAATGAGTTTGTTTTTTTGTGCAAACACAGACCTTTGAACAAGCCGTCGAAGATGTGAAGAACTTGAAAGTCACACCGTCCGATGCCGATCTGCTGGAGGTTTACGGCCTGTACAAGCAGGCCACGGTCGGTGATTGCAACACCGACAAACCGGGCTTCCTGGACTTCAAGGGCAAATCCAAGTGGGAGGCGTGGAACGGCCGTAAGGGAATGTCCCAGGACGATGCCAAGCAGGCATACGTCGATAAGGTGGCCAAGCTGGTGGAGCAGCATGGCATGAAGTAGGAGCGCCGGACGGATGATAAACCTTCAAAGAGACGCACACCGATGCTATTCGGACGGGAAGGAGTGCTTTACTCATATATGGAATCTCATACCCAGGAACTCAGGGTACGGTTCATAGAATTAAGAATGATACTGATTTTCTTTTGCTAAAAGTCTGGTGATAGGGGTTTCGGACTATTGTTGCTTGATTAAGAATCAAAAAGAACAGTGAATTACTCATCAAGTTAAGGTATGTTTTTGAAATATTGATATCTTTTGTTGGATTTTTCTTAGCTATTTATAATAAGTTCAATAGCAATAAATTAACCGTACTTGCAGAAATTTCGATAATACATCAAAAAGCATTTAAGATGAAAAACATATTTCGTTAAGTTAATTTGCAAGAAAGCCTTAAAAACAATGTGAATGTAGGTATGTGGAACATGTATGGAACTCCGAATTTATTCGACGAGAATCGGTTACATTGTTAGCTTTATTTTATTATATGACTTTAGTCTACGAGTAGAGTAACGTGAGGTTGGGACAACAAACCTGGGACATACGGTCTTTGATATTTAGAAAGCCCAGTAAGATGATGACGTCTGCGAAAATAAACCAGCATTATCAAAAAGCAGGACCTGGATTTAGTGGCTTCTGTCTGGCGCAATATCTAAAACGTGCTAATCGAATAAACGTGGTGTAAAACGAAGAAAAGAATTTGGCACCTGGCACGTGTTATAAAAGGGAACTGCGACGGGACAAACGGATGTGTGCTTTATAATGAACTGCAACATTCGAACAAGTCATTTTTTCCGATAACGTAAAAAAAAACTGCCATGCTAATATGTGGCGAAGCAAAGCAAAAATCTTGTCCGGGATATGCTCCACAGCCATCGACGTTGAAGTGCTATTCCGCGGTATTTGGGCCTTTTGATGATGATATCATTGCTTCCGCGCTGATGAAGGATACACGATCCGTATGGTAAGTGTCTTCTGCAATTAACCATCATATAAATTTCCCTATTTTATGATGAATGAGATTTTTTTCATAAACTGAAACAAATCATGCAATTTAAACAAATTTTATTCAGTATCTGATTCAAAGCTGAAAGACTAATACTCTTCTCGACCCTTTTATTGCCCGCTTGCACCGGCCTCGGTGCGTCTCTGTCGCTCGTAGAACTCCTGCGTCAGCTCGCTCAAATTTCGCTCTAACGTTTCAACTTCCTCGAACCGCAGGGCCTCCCTCGCTTGCTTAATATATCCCTTAACAATATTTATCTGATCTATCAATGGATCGGTACTGCTCGAAACGGCCACTCCTGCCGCCTGGTAGCCGCTCCAGTTGTCCGATCCGGCCACCGTGGTGGCCCCGTAGAACCTTCCGTTCGTCATTTCCGCCGTGGAAGCCGTACTGGAACTTGAACTACCGTTGTAGTTCGCCGTCGTCTCCGATTGCAGTTCGTACCGCTCGTAAGCCTCCAGCGCCAGCCTTCTTTCCCTCTCAATCCTTCGGGCGGTCTCCTGCTTCTTTCGCAGTTGAATCTTCTTAATCTCGTCCTCAACCGGCAGTGGAGGAATCGACAACATACGCTCTTTGATAAACGAAACACACGATAGTCGAATCGCTTTCTTCAACGCTTCCTCTCGACTCCCCTGCACGAACGGAATGGACAAAACTGTTTTACTAATATTATCGATCCGTTCTGCTGCCCGCCCAATCTTCTCGCGCAAAGCACTGGCGTCTGAGAGCCGGTAAATGGCGTCGCCTTCATACAAACTGCCAATTATCTTGGAATACATTGGAATGTCTGGTTCGATGTCTTTCTTTTCCTGCAGCAGTCTATCATACAACTTTGTAATCAAAGGCCGATCCGATCTGGAGTCCTGCATCTCCTTCCGGTTCATCAGCAGATGCAAACAATGCTCACATACTCTGAAACCCGACGCTTCATGATCCTTGCCCTGATCTTCAACCGCAGAAACCGCTTTTGCCCCCTCCAGCCCCGGGCTAACCGGTTGCACAATCGCTCGGGCTTCCTCAAACGACAAATGAAACGAACATCCGTCGCACATGACCGATCCACAAACCCGACAATGGTGCTGCCTCCTCGTCAATCCAAAACTTTTCGCACAGCTCGGACACAACTTCACTAGCTTTCCATCGATCCACGGCACCTTGCTCTGCTCGTGCTTCTTCCGCGCATCCATATCACTCGGCAATCCATCCAGCAGCTTATCCAGTCGTATAATCAACTTGTTCGTCTCGGAAGCATACCTCTCCAGTCTAGGATTCCGTACCGCCTTGAAATAGCTCATATGGTCACAATCCGTACCCACCATCTGATCAATGGACATCAAAATCGGATTCACCACCGCAACGGCGCGCTCTTGCCTCCCACCACCAACCACCTGCAGGGAACTGTCTAAACTCCGCGCCAAATCTGTGGCCGTTTCGTCCAAGTTGAGAATTTTCTTTTTCGCAAAGCTGAACATTTCCTTCAATGACTTCAGCAGATCCTGCTCCTCCGAATGCTGTTGTTCGACGTGAACCGTTAGTCGTTCCGGTGTTTTTAAATCCGCTTTACAGATCGGGCATAGGAAGCCCTCCAGGATCTCCGTATCATCATGATCTAGCAGAAGGAATCCACTGTCACTCTTCCCACCGCCGTAGCCCGACGGCGGCTTTGATAGGTCATCCGGTTCTTCGAAAGGGTTGGACATATTCCTGGCAAATAAGACTTTTGTCGTCCTCAATTGCGAATGCTCAGTGCAAAATCAATTAAGCACTCTTACCTCACCAATCAGCAGGGCTGACGCCCCCTTTTCCGATACGCACTTCAGAAACAAAGGACGGGCAACTCGGGGCAACTCCTACGACGATATAAAATGTCCTACTCAGAACAGATCAGCACGCAGCTGAATATCTACCGATCAGAATTGAATTAAAGACAATTAAACAAACTATTGAATTGTTTCAAGCAGATGACGAATTACGATTTCGGTAGAAACTGCCACTGATAAAAAAAAATTGACGTTTTCTCCAGCTGCTTCGCACTCGTACTTTCACCATCTTTCTGAGATCCACCCATCCCACCACCCTCAGCATACCCAACGAACAACGGCCGCAGAGGAGGAATCAAAATAAAAGCATAAAATTAAAGCAGAAACGTCATAATCCGGGAAAATATCGAGCGAAACAGTTAAAAATATCCGATCCGAACCATTCCAGGTGAAATCAGGGGTGATTCAGTTTCATTCCAAATTTTCGACCACTATTCTAGTCTGAATCTGGAGTAAAATAGAACAAACTCTCTGGTTTCCCCAGCAGTGTTCCATTCATGTTTTCCAAATTTTTAATTAAATAAAATCATTATGTTGCTGCCAAGAAAGGCGCCGTAACTGCAAAGTGGATTGACCCAAGGGGTTAGAAACTTTGCCACAACGTGGCAACACCGACTTTTGCACCACGAAACACCTTTTAACACACTTCGGCACATTCAGTGATTCACTGAAAAGTATCTTGGCATCACTGCATATCATTTGACGTTTGTTTATTTTGTTTATTTTGTTGACCTCAGATTAATTACGGTGATTCCATGAGACGTGATTCCTGTGTTCTTGAAGCGCCGTGTTCTGGACAAGCTGCGTGTGGCTGACATCGCAAACCTAAGCATGGAACCGATTCAGCCCCGTTGTTTTGGTGGGACATGTCCGGCAATAGATGGTACCACAGAGAAGACTTCCGCCTCTTCAACGTCGCCGAACACATTTTCTCCAGCTGCAGCAAGCTTGTCCCTCATTGTGAGCTCGTCACAAAGATTTTAGTGAAACAAGGTGCTGACACTGGTGCCGATTGCTTCTGCAGTTCAACATTATTTTTGTTTTTCTCGTCAAACGAATGTCTCGCCTGTTCGAAATTGTAGCCCGCTTGGTTCTTGTGCAAGATTGGAACAAGCTCGTCAATGCTCTGCGGAATGTGATATTTTGACTTGATCATTGAGCTTTTCGAAAATTTCTAAATGCTTTCCTAAAAGGGAGTCGTACTTCTTCAGGACGTTCAAAAGTCGGTAAGCTTGAAATAGGACAGAAATTACGATGAATCCGGATGAATATAACAGAAAATGTGTTTCGGATTAATGCGATCAATATTAAAGTTCAAGTTTTTGTAATCTAAATAATTTGTAAATTGTTCAATTGGAAACTAAACCATTGAGATATTTGAAAAGAAATCCCACAGCTTTCGCTTACCTATCCTCTTTAATCTGTCAGATTTTACAACTCATACATCCCTGTGGCGGAGGTTTGGAGAGAAACATATATTCTACAGTCCCTGCTTGTCTTGTACTTTTGACTGTTCTCGAGATGGGATTCCAGACATACAAAAGTAGGGTATGCTGCTAGCTGTACTATAAAACAGGTTTGTATTGTTGTTTATTTTATTAATGTGAAATTTAGGGTAGGTGTTTCTTAGAAACCGGTGTTCGCTATTTGCTCGCTTCATGCTCATGAAGTGCGTTCGACGCCCTTCGTAGTAACTTCCGTAACCCCTCTACTGGCTGTAACTCCCGTAGCCAGATTGAGAATATTGCTGGTTTCGCGTGTTGTGGTCATACGATGAACTGTCTCCGTACTGTTGAGAGATTGTAGAGACGGTATTACCCTGTCCACTAGGCAGAAACTAGAATCAATGAATGAGGGTTAAATTTAAATGATTTATGTTTCGCCTGTGAAAGAAAAAGGAATTAAATATTTACTCACTTCTTCTTGGCCTCGTTCGTCTTGGTCATGATAGTCTGCAATGCCTTCTGGGTCTTCTGCAAGCCCTTGCAGTATTTTCAAGGTCCTCCAAAGGATCCACTTTGCGTTGAACAAGGGGAAACCGGTTCCAGTCCGTCGCGGCCCATGAAATGTTGCATAATTTTAGCACCTCCTTCTCGTCGATAGATCTGTCAACTGCAGGGCCACTATCGTGTTACAGAAATTTTTCTCCGGGAATGATTCTTCAATTCCAAATTGACCTGCTTGTGGTCCTTCTACATCTTGTTGATAAACCTGGCGTGCTTGATGACAACATTACCGGCGATTGTTTTATTCTTTGATTCTTCGCAGTCGTAAGATACGTCTGACACAGCTGGATGCACTTGTCCAAATCACCCCGACGTCGTTCACGATTTGTCCTCCGATAGACCACCTGCATCGTATTCAGACTAACCTTCTCTCCTAGTTCGCAAGTGTCGGGGACTTTGCGTTGTTCTGCGACTCTTCAAAGGCGGCCACATCAGGTGCAAGCTCGGTTTGTCCGCATGAGCCTAAAGACGTCGTACAATGCACAGCCGGTCAAGACGCTTGAAAAGGCTGGGATACGCTTTTCTTTGTCTTGTTCGATCTCGTTACCAAGATATTCTATCCAGTTCTTTCAGGTTTCGCATGGAAGTATGGATGCTTGATACCTTCTTCGTGGGTTGAGCGAGCGGTGACGGCGACAGCAGTTATGTGCCTTGATTTTACCGAGACTTTTCGAAAATGCCGTAACAACGACATCAGTTAACAATCCGCATTTTCCCGATGTTTTTAAAACTTTTACCGATGTAAATAGTTTGAAAAATTTAAAATAAAAACAAAAAATTCCGAGTCCGCGCGAGTGATTTTTTCAACTTCTGTCATTTTTTGGACAGTGTTGCCTTTTTTTGAAAAGTCATTCTGACAGCAATCGGTGAACGTTCAACACCGGAAAACACACTTTGACACACAGAAACACACGGAAGAGCAGCTCAACACAATTTGGTGTGGTAGAGTTTCTAACCCCTTGGATTATTCCTTCCAAGAGTTCCGCTGGGAATTCCCAGAGGAGTTCCTCTGGGAATTCTTTCGGAAGTTTCTCTGGGAACTCTCTAGGAATTCCCCCGAGAGTTCTTCTGGGAATTCTTCCAGAAGTATCTCTGATTATTCCTCCAGGAGTTCTGCTGGGAACTCTCACAAGAGTTCCTCTGGAAATTCTTTCGGAAGTTTTTCTGGGAATTCCCCAAGGAGCTTCTCTGATTATTCATCCAGAAGATCCGCTGAGAATTCCTCCAGGAGTTCCACTTAGGATTCCCCCAGGAGTTTCTCTGGGAATTCCACCAGCAGTTTCACTGAGAATCCTTTGAAGAGTTCCACTGGGAATTCGTCAAATTCCTCAAATTCCTTCGGAAGTTCCTCTAGGAATTCTTTCGGAAGATCATCTAGGAATTCCTTCGGAAGATCCTCTAGGAGTTCATTCGGAAGTTCGTCACGGAATTCCTTCGAAAGTTCCTCTAGGAATTCCTTCGGAAGTTCCTCTAGGAATTCCTTCGGAAGTTCCTCCTTCCTTCGGAAATTATATATTCTGCCTCCGATGACAGCTGGGTGTAAATAAATCAACATGAAAACCCTTTTGAAACAACCCTAACCGCTGCCTAACCGCCCAAAGCGAAACATATCTAACGTTGATGTAACGTGAGTGTAACAGGTTAGAGGAAATTATGCACCAAGCATAAACATATCTAACAAAAGTGTGTCATTCTAGCGTAACTTTAGCCTCACTTTACCCTAACCGTTAGTGAGAATGTTAGTGTAACTATCTAACAGGATAGATGCACATTATGCTCAAGTTAGAGTAACCTTCCTTGCTGGGTGAGTCCAACAAGAAGGACCGCGACCATATATCAATCAGATTTTAATTACAAGTTGTCTAGAATTTATTATACGCATTTTAAAATGATCTTTCTATGCTGTGCTGTAGCATCCGTCAAAGTTAACACCGTCGTGTGTCTTCTTCTTATTTTTACTTGGATTCGTCTATTCGGCAATGAACTACCGAACGAAACGGTAATTTTTGACAGATGGGTGGTTACTCACATTTCACGACCAATCGGTAATCTGAACTTTCACCGAGATTGTTACCGAGATATCAGCTGTTGGATTCTCGGTAATTTATTATGTCGGCCTCGGCGAAAAAAAATAAGTTTGTAATTGGTCATCAGATTGAGGTTGCATACAGACGCTGCAGAACCAAAGTATTCGGCAGAAACTAATAGATCTGTCGTGGTATGATGACAAATATTGAAGTACATAAATTCTCCAAAATTTAATAAATTGTTTATTATTTCGGGTAAATGTTTTTCGGATAATTATTCGAGACCCTGCTGGTACCACTCCGCATGGTTTCGCCCAGTGCTCAAGTCACTCAATCAACTACTCACCCACCTACACAAAATCACAGCAACGCAGCGCCACTCACCAGTGCATTTACCCTCGAGCCCGAGCGATCGATGAGTACAGTGGAGTGAAAGAACCGAGCAGAGCACTGCGTTTCTGTGTTTGTCCATCGTACTAAACGGTGGTACTTTACTCATTCGCGCGCTTATTGTGGCGTTCTGATTTGGCGAACTGCATTGATTGTTCTACGGTACGTAAATCTCGATACAATGCTCAGTGGAAACTAATCAAGAACAACCGTTTTTGGTGTAACAACAAAAACATTGATCGATTGACAGTTTCGTTCGTCTTCGGGTCCCGAGCTTGAGACTGAGAGGCCTGCTGAGACCGAGAGTGCGGTGTGCGGTGACGCAAATAGTGATTCAGTTCAGTAGGTAGAAGAGTCGACGTCGGGTGTCGTTCCGTCGTCGTCGTCGGTGAGTGCATCCCACCAAGAGCCCTAAATGCTGCCCAAAATGTTGGCCATCATCATGTGATAAATATTAAAGAGCCAGCTATGTGTGGTGAATGGCGTTTTTGCCAGTGTTGTTTGTGAAGCTGCAATAATCTATATGCTGGTGATAACATTCAGGGATCTAATTCGATTCGGTAGTAAATCGTCGAGGTGAGAAAGTGCAGAAAATCGATATCCGTGAGATCTTCTACTAATAGGGTGCGCCGAAAAATAAAATGTTGGAAAAGTGATGGATTTTTACAATGGTTAAAATTACAACAATAATAAACATAACGCGCTAGTAGTGTTATCTTCATACAAGTGAATTTTGATCGTTTGGCATTCAGTGCTTGAACATGCATACAATTGTTCACGGGCTCATTATCTACACATGTTCCGTATAACAATAACTTGGATCTTTCGTCATCTACGTAGATCTGCATTCAAGAAAAATTACTCTGTCTCTTAGCATTCTAAAAGTCAATAACTACTGATGGTGTCTTCATTTCCCTTGATAGTGCATTGTTACTTTTCCAACATTGCTATTTCAGTCAGTCACCCTAATGTTCAATCCCACTACTGTACAGGTTGAGGTGAATCTCCCAGAAGATTGATTCTCCACCTACCGCAAGTGGAAGAGAAGAGCTGCGTGTGGGAAATAGGGACAAACGGTGGAGAATAAAACCCCTAAAAATATTTATAAATATGCACTGCCCTGATGCGGCTGTTCAGTTGTCGTCATTGATTGTTGGTCATTTGTGGAGTGTTTCGAAGCGACGGTGAGTGGGTGTGGAGCAGAAGGGTGGTGCATTTACTTCAGAAGTACTAATCTGGCCAGCATCAGAGCTCTTCGGGTCAGTCAGCAGCTGTAGAACATTCAGCCATAGCACACACAGCACACAACCACACGGCGTATGCTAGAGGGCCATCAGAAACCATCCTCGCCCCAAAAACAAGTTAAATAGTATTACCTAATCGTTCTCACCAACACACCCACCGTGTTCTCAGGCCCTTCTGACGAGTGAGTGACGATTGCGACTGGTGAGAACTGCGAGTCTAGCAGTGAGTGGTACGTAAAGGTAAACATTCGGCCACCCACACCAAGTGAGTGACTGGTATTTCGTTTGTGTGCGTGTGGGAAAGATCCGAATAAATCGGAAAGGTGAGGAAGTGGAAAGTGACGTACAAAATTGCATAATCAACACACTGCACTTTAGGAAGGAACTCACGTCCGATATACAACGAAAGGTGAGTGTGACATTAGAGGGTAGATGCACGTAAAGAAATTTGTATTTGCATTTATAAAATAAAATCAATGAAAACGTCGTTGACAGTACAATGTACAATTTTATAATCCTGTCCTGGGTATATTTGATATTGAGATATCCCAGAATTTGTTTGATCTCCAGCTATTTCGGCTATGGCGGCCACATACAGTATCAAGCTCGAGTACTTTGATTAGATGCTTTGGTATAATCCAGTATATTTCAGGAAATTTATCAGCCGGGTTATATTATCAGGATCGTTGTTGAGTGCGGTCCGTATGCTACTTGGTATATCGTGCCGCATCATATTGTGGACAGGTGATAATGAAGGGTTCAACCGAATTTTGTGTGCAGCAAGTGGGAAAATTTTTGCGAAAAGGTCCTGTGGACTCTACACGGAAGAAAAAAAGTACCCAAAATTGAGTATTTTTAAATTTACTTTTGAGTTATTTTTTCTCTTCTCTTTCATCCACTCTTTCTTTTGTTGTCAAAAACAAAAGAGCCAAACAATCCAACGACGCCAGTTTAATACGGGAAGCCAATTTTGAGTTTTATTACCTGAGGTCGAAATTGAGTGAATTAAACTTACATTTGGGTAAATAAATTTTCCGTTGGGTAATTTTTTAACATGGGAGTAAAGGCAAACTACTTCGACCCTACGGCTTCCCGTACGGATGTTCGAGGTTGGATGAATTAAACTCACTATTGGGTAGTGTATTTCTTCCGTGTATGTTATGTGAAATTTTTGTATGCCCAAATCTCATCCAGGAGATGATTTTTTACTCGGAGTGTTTCTGTGGGTCTTCCCAACGAGAGATATCATTTTGACGTAGCACTACGTCTGTGTTTTCTATATTGGGGTACACTTTACGATTGCGAAAATAAGGGACCGTCACGAAAATATGATAGACTTTAAACTTTAATATCTGATCTGATTTTTCTATTTGATTTTTAACTATTTATTATCAATAATTGATAAAAAGTTTAGAAATAGGTAAACTAACCAATCACGTACATGCATGACTAGCACAGAAATCAAAAATCAATCACTTGCGGGTTTGGATCTGATCCTCAGTTTGAACAAGATTTAACGCAGAGCAGACGCACCAAAGCGATCGCAGCGGAGCGGACACAGCATCACGGAGGCGCTAATAACATTTTCAAAGAAAATCCATCGCATTGGTGGTGGTGTTGCTGCGGATCATTCAACCTCAACGAACCAGAATTTCATATGAAGAAAAGGTTGACCGTTAAAATAGCACTGTGGCGATCCCGCACCGCCAGTGCCGATGCTGAAAATTTAATACAAATTGTGGTGTCAGTTAGTCGGAAAGGAGCATTGGAAAAAGAAAATTGGTTCTTCTCAGGACCAAAATTTTATGAAAAGAAAGAGTTAATTGCGAAAATGGACTGTTTTGGTGGCATCGGGTTTGGCGTGGTAGTTTGATTGCTTTTTGGGATTCCATCCATTAAAATTCACTACATCATCTCCCTCCGACGCGCTATCAAATTCGCTATTTACGATTGAGTTTTGCACTTTGAAGAAAGTTTTTCGGATAGTCGGATCAACTTTCTATGTATAAAATCAATGAAGACGCCACCTCAGTGGAAACTTTCTACAGCAACCACCCATCGGTGACCGTCGCTCGGACAGGCAGATGCCAAGAGATAATGTTTGGTAATATGGAGAAACTTCGTCTTGAGTCAAATTTCTGCTGTTATTCCTCGCAACAATACGCATCTAAGATAAACAACATCTCATAACCAAATTCAGAATCGAGAGAAAGCTGCTGTTCGGCGCGCGAGTCATTTTGATCGGGATTCCGCAGAGAGCGGTTCGACATTCGATGCAGCGGAGCAGACACAGTAGCACGAAGTGGGTGGCAGGGCAGTGTGGCAATGCTGCAAATTTATTTCAACCTTTGGAGGCTTGGTGAAAAATCACCAAGTGGCGGTCGGACAGTTGCAACGCAATGTGTCAACAAGCGATTGGATGCAGTTAGTTATTGGAATGGGGATTGGAAAAAGAAAATTGGTTCTTCTTAGGATCAACATTTTACGAAAAGAAAGAGTTAATTGCGAAAATGAACTGTTTCGGTGGCATTGGGTTTGGCGTGGTAGCTTGGCTGCTGTTAGTGATTCCATAAAATTAATGAAGACGCCACCTCAGTGGAAACTTTCTGCAGCAACCACCCATCGGTGAACGTCGCTCGGACAGACGGATGCCAAGAGAATATGTTTGGTAATATGAAGAAACTTCGTCTTGAGTCAAATTTCTGTTGTTATTCCTCGTAACAATACGCATCTTAGATAAGCAACATATCAGAACCAAATTCGGAATCTTGCGAGAAAATTTCATAGGATTCTTAGAATTTGTCATTCTCCGAACGGTCCGTTGTCTGCTGCGGAATCCCGATCAAAATGGCTCGCGCGCGTCGAAAAGCAGCTTTCTTATATCTAATGAAGAAATTCCATAAGCCCCGCCCCTTCATTAATCGTTATGAGTGCACATTATATTTACACCCATACAGATGACAAAGGGGCGGGGCTAACGGGCTTAGTTTATTGAATACAAGAAAGCTGCTTTCCGGCGCGCGCGAGCCATTTTGATCGGGATTCTGCGGAATGAGTGGTTTGACAAAATTTGATGCAGCGGAGCGGACACAGCAGCACAAAGGTGTGGGTAGCAGTGGCAATGCTTAAAAAATTTTCTAAATGGTGAAGGTTTAGCGAAAAATCATCAATTTCAACGCAAGGTGCTGACAAGCATTTGGATGCAGGTAGTTATTGGAAAGACGTATTGGGAAAAGAAAATTGGTTCTTCTCAGGACCAGCATTTTATGGAAAGAAAGAGTTAATTGCAAAAATGGATTGTTTCGGCGGCATCGGGTTTAGCGTGGTAGCTTGGTTGCTGTTAATAATTCCATCCGTTCAAATTAATTGCATCATCTCCCTCCGCCGCGCTATCAAATTAGCTAGTTACGATTGAGTTTTGCACTTTGAAGAAGGTTCATAACGGATTGTCGGATCAACCTTCTTTTGTATAAAGACCTTTTTGGAGGACACCATCCTCAAAAATGGCCGAAATAAAAAAGAAATAAGCAGAATCAGAAGTGACGTGAAACCAAACGCAAATATATTTATTTGCAACTTTTGGTTTTCGCCCGTGATGTAAGCGTACGTGGCAAAGTAAGGATTGTGATGTCCCCGACTGAAAGCCAGTCGAGTGGCTTTAGCGGCCGATGAGTCATGTTAATTCCACGGTTAGAGAATCAAAGTCCATCCAACTGGGAACAACTATTCGACTTCTTGATTCAGTTGGCCTCCGAGCAGTTTGTAGGACGGGCTTGGTAGTCATATGGCTACTGCTTCTGCCTCATACGCAGGAGGTCGTGGGTTCAATCCCAGGTCCGTTCCATTCTTTTACTTTGTATCTTTCTCTATATTTGTCATGTTCTAGCAATCGCTAGAACTGGAAATGGACTTCCAAACCGTTTCCATTACTATTCCTAAACCTTCAACTTGAGTATTCTAACAGTAATCTGCTAGAATTGGAAATGAACTATAGAGCTCGTTTCCTACATCCAATTAGAAATTCCATCGGTTGCTTTCTCCTATCTATCACATTGGCAGCTCGTTATCCAAGACGGACCTCTGCCTCTAGAATCTAACCCAAAAATTCCAACAAATTCCGCATGAACTCGTGGCAAGTGCAGAGGTATATTCGGCTTGCAGTGGGCGAGTGATTGCATCATCATTTCCTCCCCCTTCCCCACATTGACTTGCTTTCTGACGTGGCAGGCGCCAGTAAGACCTAACAAATGAGATCACCAGTACTTGTACATTGAAGATGTGTGCTAGTCCCAAGCAAACATCTGTTGGTTCCCTGTACAAGAACAGCTGATCTGGTCATAATGGAGTAGCAACTACGAGCAGTCAATCAAGCTCAAGCTCAAGCTCAGTTGGCCTCCGAGCAGTTTGCTCAATGCTAATAAAACGACACAAACTATTATGGCAAATACCATCAATTTCGAATAGCTACGTAGTCCTACGTCACCTTTGCGTATAACCCGATTGGGCTGCACCTTTAAGTTTTTTGATTTTCCGAAGAAATGGGATTGCTGATTATGCCAATTTAGTGACCATGAATTTCTAATAGTGACTGCTATCCATTTGTTCAAATCCTGGTTGGTTAATAGATTTGAACGTCTACCAAAAGCTGCTAGGTGGTCGGCTCCTTTATTGCCGCGAATCCCACAGTTCCATGGTATCCAAAGGAAGACGGTATCAGGAGGTGCTAGTAGTTAGATCTCCTGAATCCACGGGTGACGTGCTACGTCGGAGGTTGAACTACGTAGCTGTATGTAATGTACTGGGGTGGCATTGCGCACCTCAACTCGAAACGAGCAAATCATGCAAACTGTCATACGAAAGAGCTGTCGTAAGGATATGCGCAATGAGGCCGCTGGTTTGCGATTTTTCTGTTCGATGAGACCAAAGCATTCGATTGAACTTCATTGTCGACATCAAATTGGTATTAGGTTTACATTAAAATGATCCAATTTAGGATGTTTTCGGGTGGAAAGCATTCTCCACATCCTGGGAATGATGTATCTATTGTATTTGCCACACATCTTGCGTACTTATGCACATACTAGTGCAATGGCGGATATAGAAACTTTTCAATTGTTAACTAAAGAAATACTAATAGATTCTTCTTCTCCAATGGCTCTACATTCCGACTGGAACTTGGCCTGCTTTTCAAGTTAGTATTCTATTAGCATTTCCTCAGTTATCAATTCAAAGCTTTCTATACCCGCTTTCTATAGCCGCAAGGCTATTGGAGACCCCAATAATAATAAATTACTAATAGATTACTTGGTAGAAAAACAGACCAAGTTCCAGTTGAAATGTAGTGCTATGGAAGCAGCTTGTGTTGCACTTACGAGATTGTCTGATTCACCGAAACCGATTTCTAAACTGTTAGCAAGTTTTCAATAGTAAATATTATCATACATAAATATTGTAACACACTGGAGTCGGTTTTTACGCAGAGAATATGGGCCGCCTAAATTCAAACAACGTAAAAAATCGAGTAATTTCCAAAATGTGTCTGAATAATCCGCGGAAATCCCGAAATTCGAGTGCAAAAAAATCACAAAAAGCGTTTCGTGTAAAAAAAACCGCGTAAAAAACGACTTAAGTGTACATCGGATATGAAGCGTTGACTCTTCTTTAATCGAATGGCCCAGTAAACGGCTGAGATATCTACGATCAAAGTCTATCATATTTTCTTGACGTTTTTCGATTTTTTGCAATCGTACCCCAATATAGAAAAGACAGACGTAGTTCGACGTTAAAACTCCACCCCTACATGGTTCCGTTTTCTCGATAAAGCTAGTAGCTCGTTTGCAGATGGTATCAACGATGAGTAGCTTGAATGGCAACCTCCCACTTTCTACGTATGTAATATCAGAAGGTGTCGATGGCTATAGGCCGGAGGTAATCCTAATTGCTTGATGATATACAGGTGCGAGTGCTGTTGTCAAAGCGTCAGTTGATAAACAGGTTAATTCAATACCGTAGAGTAATCTGCTGTTGATGATTGCGTCGGATACTCGGAATCGTACATCGCGGTTGCTCATTTGATGACGTTTTAATAAGGTGCGTAAGAGATTCAAGTAGAAGAGTCGAACAATAAGTTTTATTGTAAAGCCATCATTGGAATATTTGGAATGTGCATATAAAGGTACCCCTTGCGTTCAGATTTACTTCATTTTTCAAAGACAAATATAACTCGATGGGAATAATTTGAAAACTGTAAACATTTAGCAAGTTTCTGCATGACGGTGTTATTAATTTATTTTCAATCATATAACACTGTCAACAACAGGGGATGTTTTTTGAGTATCTTACTCACATTCATGGAACCTGATCCAGGGATGAAGCGAGAGAAAATGCCCCATATGTACATAACAGCACTGCATATCTCGTTGGAGCTGATAAATATGATAATGTTTGATGCATTCAAATAGAAAGACGTCGAAAACACGCACCACCCTCTGGCCACAACTCCTTCGTCATTATCCGGAATTCTATAAACGAAATAGTCGGTTAATAATTCCTACTGGCGTAGAAGTATGAAAAATTTGTTGAGAAAAAAGCAGCGAAGATTCCTAATGCTTTACAATACGCATACAGACGAATGATGACGGAAGCGGAATTTTGTTCTTCCTGTCATAAGTAGTAGAAATTTTCAACATAATAATTCTGCTTGATATCTAATACCAAGTTCTGCATCTCTTCTTCACGATACATACATAAAACACTTAAATACACGACGTTATTCGTTGAAATTAACATTTTAAAGTACGACTGAATTCGCCCTATAGTAGACCCCTTGGGGGTCCATAATATGTAATTGCTTCCCTATAGTCGACACTTCATTTAATTTTCATGTTTCGTTTCGCGACGTTCTTCTTCCATATTGTGGACCCCCCAAAATATTCCTATATTGGACACTCTTGTGTTTATTTTTTATAGAATTGTAATAAATCGTCTAATTTTACTTTCCATAGCATTTCCAATGCGTGTACACCCAGGTTTTTTTTACACGGTTTGGTTTTGGTCGTTTAGGACCTTCAGCGTCAATGAAGCAATGAGTTAACCACACTAAAAAATTCACAAAAAATCAAAGAAAATTCAGGGGGTATTTAAAAAGCTGTGAAAGTTCAGGTTAACCGAGAAATTAATGAAATCCAACTGTGTAAAAAAATAATCCCGATAGAATTTCATAGCAAAATGTTTACATTGTGCTGTAAGAATGCTAAAACGGCTGGAGGGTCCACTATTGGGCACTTTACTTTATATATGTTATGTTAGTTTTAACATTGTAATAATGTGTTGGTGTTGCCTTTCCTTTGGAGAAAAATCGGAATATTGACCACAATTTCGAAACATTATGTGACATATTTACAATTTATGCTGATGTTTAAGAAACATTTTCTACATTACTAAAATGATTTTTTTTAACGTTATAATGTGAATTGGACAAGTTGTAATTTTCGGGGCACTTGTTCTCCAACCGTTGCATTCGACGCAGACTTCTATCCCATTGTTTCGTATTGAAACGCGGGTTCGTATTATTCGCGGGCTAGGAAGTTATGGTTAAAATACTTTTTTCACGGAATAATCGCGACACAGACTTCTATTTCATTGTTTTCTATTGAAAATTGGCCGGATCGGAGTTTTATTTATGTAGGCCGTGACGGCAATGACAGAGCCTTGTGGGACCCCAGTATCGTTAGCAAAACATTTCGAGCGGTGATTGCCAACACAAACTTGAAAGGTTCTTTTAAGGTAGCCTCACACCTCGGGAAATTGGTTCGCGGATTTTTTCCCTATGTATTTCTGCATATGCGATGTTTTCGGAATTTGGACATGGAAAATAAAAATCCCGGCCCCCTTTAAAATTATGAAAGGAACTCGTTATTTTCACTTTTTATTCGTTCAATGACAAAAAATCATTTTTTATTTTCTGGCAGCCCAAATAAAGTACCGCATGATGACGTGCCTAGTTCGGCAGTTCACAGTGCTTGTTTTCATGGACTCATTCTCTGGTATTCAATAAAACTCACGGTTCAATTGACGTATAATTTTTTTGTGATTGATTTCAAGCAGAAGGTAAAGTATTTGGAACTTAATGGTTTTATACTGAGAATCTGATTCTAAATTTCTCTATCATCGCTTAACACCATGTTAATAAGCTCACTGAATTGTCAAAAGAATTCAAGTTGTTTTAGGTTATTGCTATGGTCTGCTAAGAAAACTATCGGAGTCGATAAAACTACATAATTCAAATGTGTTTCTTATGTCATGCATAAATTTTGCATATTAATTGAATTCGCTGATCATGTATATTGAGGTTACGGAATTACATACTCCTAAATTGAAATAAAACTTCTTGACCGGTCACTATAGACGAATCCAAGTAAAAATAAGAAGAAGACACACGACGGTGTTAACTTTGACAGATCCTACAGCACAGCATAGGAAGATCATTTTAAAATGCTTATAATAAATTCTAGACAAATTGTAATTAAAATCTGATTGATGTATGATACGGAAAAAGTTCCGAACTGTATGATAGATACATTTTTGGAAAATATACAAAAAATTGAGATAAGCTTCTAAATATGTAATTCAGAACTTTTTCCGTATCGTACATCAATTAGATTTTAATTACAACTTGTCTAGAATTTATTATAAGCATTTTAAAATGATCTTCCTATGCTGTGCTGTAGGATCTGTCAAAGTTAACACCGTCGTGTGTCTTCTTCTTATTTTTACTTGGATTCGTCTATAAGCATTACCTGTTTTATGATTTCTTGCATGAGGAAATCACAATATCTGATAGGTGGATAATATGCTGAATAATTATTGTTCAAGAATGCTCCTTTTTGTTGAATACTAATTTTAATGTTTCTCTCCGTGTCCCCAGATTCTCAATCGCGTTCTCAACCCAGCACCAGAACGTCTTCGTAGATGGAAGAGCACCTATACATACAAACAGCTGCCACTCACAACCGCGGCAACCTTGCAGCCCATTCAAAGTGTAAATAAAAATATCGGTACTTCGTCGTGTCGCGATTCGTGCGCCAGGGATCAGTCATCATCACCGTCGGTCACATCGCGACTTGTGGAGACACCCCGCCGCTCGTCGCCTGATCAATCGAACGGGACACTCGCGAGTGTGTAGTACTATGTAGGATAGCTGACATCAGTGAGGCGCAGTTATGAGTGTGTGTGCGTGCCGTTCGGTCAACCATCTTTGATTCGCTCGCGTGTCGGCTGCTGGCTGACTGCATCGTCGTCGCAGCAGGCCCTGTCTCGGCCAGCAAGAGCAGGTCAGTCGGTAGTAGGCTAGAAACTGCGAAGAAGCCGAGAGCTGATCAAAGTGAGCGAGCAGTCGTCTTCGTTTCAGCTCTCATCGCGGAATCCAAAAGTGGTTAGCTAGGGTTTAGATTAGTGTGTGATTAGGAGTGAGACGGCAGAGGAAGAAGCTTCGCTAGCGGGCGAAAGAGAGAAGTTCGCTTGAAATGGCTGTGTTTTTAATTAACATATGCAAGTTTAATGGTTGTGGCATTACGTTTCCGAGTTTGAGCGATCTGATTCAGCACATCGAGGATACCCACATAGGTGAGTACCGGTTCTGGATAGTTAATTTACACGAGTACTGTGCTTCCAGGGTGGCTAATTTTGGGGCCTTTTAGGGGTGCCCCCAAGTCCAATTAGTTGGCCATTTATTAACAAATATAGCTACAGCTCTTGAATGGGTTTGTGTGTTTGGATAAGAATGACGAACCACCGCGAGAGTTAAAGAGAGAGAGTCCATCGATGTGTGCAAGTTGCGTCACTCGCGGAAAGGGGTGGGGATTATTCTCAGTCGCTCATGCTCTTCCGGGCGAATTCTAGCGATGACTCAAACCGATGATCATCATCAGTGTCATACGGTGCAATCATGTGAGCAACAACATGCGAGCTTATGCTTTGTTTGCTCTAGATGGAGTGAGATAGCATCAAATGTTTTGGTGCGCCAAAATGGATCTCTGTTAGGCTGATGACATACTAGGAGCGAAGAGAAGCGAAGAGAAGCGAAGCGAAGAGGTTGGTGATAAGCAAAGCGAAGTGAAGCGGAGCTATGACATACTGAAAGCGTTTTTCGGAGTGTTGATCTCGCAACAAATACAAGTGTAAAAACATGGATTTCCTCAGATGTAGAATATTTTGCTTCTCCAAGCATATTTAGCACAAAGAGAAGAGTGTTGGAGAGATTTAAAGAATGTCGCAATTGAAAACCGATTTTATGATGTGAGCGATAGATTATCACCACATACAAACAGACGTAGGGCGTAGCTATGGTAAAACTTTTTGGGCCATGTTTTACTCCTATTTTACGTTTGCTCCTATGGAATATCCATTAATTACGTAACGGGAAATTTTCAACACGACCCACGACACGACACGTATGAAACATCTGAAAATTTTGCATGGATCGTTACACTTCGCCGACAACACCCCTCCCCCTTCAAGCGTTACGTAATTTATGGATGTTCTTCTTACAACATTTCTCTACACTGAAGTTGATTTCTCGGGAGATACGCACATCATGAAAACAATTTCCACAAAAATCGTTTTGTCTTGGCATTTTTTTTTGAAAAAACGGCGTAAACAAGAGAAACCATTTCCCACCAATGGCCGGCAAAAAAATTGGGACAACAATTTCCTTATCTATCGGATTGTTCCCGAAGTTTTAATATGCGGACATAAGCAAAAATTGCGCAAACCCGATTTTCGTTGAAGTTGAAGGGATTTTCAAGATACACGGTACGTATCTCCAGCGTAAAAACCGACTCCAGTGTAAAATCAAATATCAAAGCGATTGAACACAACAATTTCATTCAGTTCAATCGCGTATTACAGATGCGTGAAAAATCTATCACTTGAATCACTAATCCTAAATACGAGAACGATATAAAAATAACAAGTTCAACATCCATTTGTCTGTGGTAACAGCAAATTACGTGTTTTTTGTTTCAAGGTGTTTCTAAATGTATGGACTGCACCAGAATATTCCCAATTTTAATGAGTACCGCTACTATGAAATACATTATATACATGTAGCTAAAACCATACATTTTTTAATGTTTTCATTAACCAAATTAACAAAATAAACTATGTTGCTTTCCTCTCCCGCAATACTTTTCACCCACAGCCATTTTACACAACTGCGAACGAGGGTAAACTCAAATCAACAAACATACAGAAGTGATCCTTTGCGATCTCGCGCGGCAAAGCACTCTACGAACTGCTTCGCCTCTTTGGCTACCGCTTCTCGCCTCTTCTCATCGCTTCCACTATGACAGGTATAAGCGATTTCCATATATCGCTCATTGAAGTAGCTTTCACGCGGACGCTTCGCTTCCTTCTCAACTCTTCTAATCGCTTCTCTTCTCTCCCAGTATGGCATCAGCCTTACACTCACGCAAGTGGTTCCTCGGATGTTCCGATAACGTAAACACAACAGCAAGTGCAATGCGAATGTAAATAAAAGGTATTATGAAAGTGTGGGAGTAAGTACGGAACGTATGACTAATCAATGAATGGGTAATGTAGCAGAGGTGCCAGCGTGTCCGGTTCGGTTATTTTTATTGATAGAAAATAAAAGTTAACGATTTCAACAATCAAAGAAATAAAATGACAGACGTGGAAATGGTATTTTGGCTAATGTACCTTCCAGAATGAGCTTTATCACTTGATGTAGAGTAACTTGACTCTTTACTAATGTTACTTGTATTATGTACTTAATTGAATAACACCGATTTCATTCGCAGATAATCGTGTTCCGTGACTGGATTAGACTAGGGGCTCAAAAGTGATGTTCAAAATACTATTTTCATAATGCACGAGAGAAAAGATAAAAACGAACCCCGAAAAATGTTTGTGAAGCTTCGCCAACCATTAGGGCTAATATGCAAAACAATATGAAACAGGCTCGGAACATGTTTCTCACGGATGTTTGAGCAAAAACACACTTATTTATTGTTTTGAATTTTTAAAAAAATTTCATTCTTTTCAAAGAAATTACAAAAACTCGCGACCGTGATTTTTGCCTTCGAACAAAATACTGCCATGTTTCTTGTCTGCCACCACTCTACCTATATATTCATGAACAAAGCAAGCACGAGAAAACTGCAGGCAGTACGTTCACGCGAATGCGGCGTTTTTGGTAGGCCCAAATACACATTTTTCTTACTCGTGAAGCGAGTCTTTCCACCACTGACTACCGCAATTTCTTCTTCTAAGTTTTCCTAAAATATCCTTTTTTTCTTTGGACTTTTCGTGGAAAATATTTTGAAGCTTCAACGAGATTTTTTTTTGAATTTCTAAAAGACCTCTTTTTAATTTGCAAGGAAAATAAAATGTTTGGAATTTCAAAGAAAACATATATGGATTTTCCGCAGAATTTCTTCATTGTTTCAAATTTCTACGAGACGTCGTTCGGAATTTCCAATGAGTCCTTTTTGGAATTTACATCGGATATTTGTCAGAATTTCCAAAAACAATTTTCATGGGTAAAATAATAAATTCTCTGGAATTTCCACGGGAAATCATTAGCAATTCACAATATACGAGAAAGGCAAAAAAATGATTAAATTCTTCAAAATTGTTCAATATATGGATTTGAAAAAAACGGATTTCCGCGAGAAATTATTCAGAACCTTCAAGGAAGTTCATTCATCGGAATTGCCGAAGGAAGTTCATTGGAATTAACCTCTGTAGCTCTTCAAAATTTCTATAGGAAATTCTTTGGTTTTTACGGGAATTTTTATGTTTTCTGTGGGAAGTTGGTTTTAGAATTTTTAACGAATTTCTCACAATATTTAAAATTTACGGGAAAATTCCTAATTTGTTGATAAGAAATTTTTCGGTAATTCGGGAATCTGTTCAAAAAGGAGGAGGGTCGTTCGGCTGGCGGAAAGCCATTTGAAATGAATGCCACTTGGCTGAATGTCACGCTAAGCTGGAAGTCATTTAGTCGAATTCCATTTGACCGAATGGAATGTTCGGCCGAAAAGGTTGTTAAGTCGAAAACGGTTCAATCAAAAATGTTATTCGTCTAAGAGCGACATACGGCGAAATAAACAAACTTGGTAATTTGGTTGAAAAGCCGTTTGCTCCAGAGCTGTACAATCGGGCTGCCTTTGTACATTGACAGAAGACATGAGTTGATAATCATTATATACAGTGAACTCTCCCTTACTCGCTATTGAAAGAATCATAAAATTCAATGAGCTAGACTTTACTAAGGTGACGTCACTATTTGCGTTGCATAAGATCAGTGGGAGAGTAAAAGAGAGAACTAGTGGCACACAGTGCTGATCTTCGCCACATTAGTAAAGTCTAGCGAATGCCGTTTGACCGAATAGTTAAAATTGATTTCCTTATTATTCTTCCTCACTAAGATGTTAGAAATGAATAGTGAAAAATGAGAATTGAAAAGTTAGAAATGAAATGTTCGAAGTGCTTCTCACTTTGTACTTTCCACTTCTCACCTCGCTGTTCTTACTCCACAAATTTTTCACTTCTTTCTTTTTAAAGAAAGCAGCAGGGAAGGAGAAAGAATGATGAAAAAAAATAAAGATTAAGTTTTAAAAAATCTAATTTTCACCTCACTTTTCACTTCTCACTACTTGGTCCTCCTCAGTTCTCACTGCACTTTTTTCACTTTACTTCGCACTTCTCACTACTCATTCATCACTTTTCCTTTCTCACTTTTCACTTCCCACTTCGAATTACTCACTTCGAGTTTCTTACTTCAAAATGTCCACTTCTCATCTAGCTGTTCTCATTTTTTACCTTTCACTTCTAACTACTGACCTCTCACTTTTCACTTCTCACTTCACATTTTTTTCTTCTCCCTTTTCACAGTTTACTTTTCACTTTTTGTTTTTCTTTTCTTACTTTTCATTTCTCACATCTCATTTTACACTTCTCACTTCGTACTTCTCATCCCAAGTAACGTTTTAAGTTTTCTAACGCTCTCGGAGAACATAATATACTCTTCAAGAGTGTTATAAAACCATCATAAAACCAAAATGTTACTAGAGACTTCTTACTTCTCACATCTGACTTCTTACTTTCCTCTTCTCATTTTTCACTTTCTCTTCCCAGTTTTCACTTCTTATTTTACACATCTCACTCCACAGTTCTCACTTCTCAAATTTCTTACTTACAACTTTCACTTCTCATTTTTTCACTTCTCAATTCTTACCTCTCACTTTTCACAATTTACTTTTCACTTCTCTTTTCTCACATCTCATCTTCACTCACTCTCTACTTTTTACTTTTCGCTTCTCACTTCTTACTTTTCGTTTCTTACTTCTTACTTCTCATTTCTTACTTTTCACTCCTAATTTTTCACTTCTCAATTCTAATTTCTTATTGACTTTCTCGTATACTAAGTATACGTAAAGGCTATATGATCACTCCAAATCCAAACTTTGATAGAAGGCTCGGAACTTAGCATTAGCCGAATTACTCGCAACAAGTTCCATTCGACTGAGAATCCTGTCCCATTGTTTGCTATTAAAAATTGGCCAAATTGGACTATGGGATCAAAAGTTATGGCCAAAATACTGCGCAAAACACGCTAACAAACAGTCACTCATATTTTTTAGTTTTTTTCCACGAGAAAGGCACCAACACCGCTAGGTGGATTAAATAATCAGGGTTTTATTTCCCACTTTTCTCTATACGAAGTGTATAGTGTATAGGCACTCCCACGCAAACCAACACCACTAACAGGTAGCCGAAGCCTTCCCCTATCTGTCTATGGTGATGGTTCGCGTGGGAGGGCAATCAGATCGGACAAATCGACGTCTGAATATTTGTTTACAAAATCGCATACGTCATTTTGAATAAGTACCCGAGAAATACTTATATTGTGAGTAATGAGTAGTAGGAATTACATGAAATGTGCGGTGAGGAAGTGTATAGAGAAAAGTGTACCCGAGATTTTAATTTTTCGGCCAAACGGCATTCGACCAAACGTCATGTGAACTGATTCTGACAACATCGAGCTAGCGAAGTAAAAACGCTTTGGTAAGTTACTTTGACTTAGAGAATATCGAGTAATGCAGATATCGACTTACGGAGGTAACGCAGTATGCAAAATTCAAGCGACTTTGAATTTCATCGAGTGAGAGAAAATATCGAGTTATAAAGAACATCGAGTTAGAGTGAGTTCACATGAATAACCATCATTGCACAAATAGCGTACAAGACAGCATTAGCTCGTGATGATGAAAACCACGCGACACAATGACCACTGCACTGTTGGGTCCGGACTGATCCTATTTCTGTCCGCTATCCCGGGTCCCCCAGGGTTTTCCGGAATCGGCTATAAAGTGGCCAGTTGACTTTGAAGGAAGAAGTTTGATACCCATATTGCCTGGTCCGCACTGATTCCATTTTTGGCCGCTATCCCGGGTCCCCCAGGGTCTTCCGGGTTTATACCCATTTATTTGGTTCGCATTGATGTCATTTATGGCCGCTATCCTAGGTCCCCATGGTTTTCTGGAATTGGCTACAAAGTGACCGGCCAGTGACTTTAAAGAAAGATCAAAAATATCTTATTCGCAATGCCATTTGAAATTCATGAAGTTCAATACCCATATTGCCAGAATCAGAATGGTTCTATTTTTAGCCACTACCTGTTACGGTTCATTTTATCTTACATGTTTGTGACAAATGTTTGAGTGAAATTGTGTAATGTTCCATTCCTGAATGTTCTGTGTTTGTTCCTGAAGATAGGCAATTAAAATTATGAATAGAGGAATTCCCAGACACAGACTTTATATTGCTGGTGACGCATGGCACAAAATTCTTCGAGGTGCCCAAATAGGATAAGAATCCTGTACAAAGGCTCAGCTATGAATACAGCAAACTAATTGCTGTAGACAAAAAGCGGAATACGCAATAAAAATATACATGCGGGATTTGGCTGATGGACCAAAATCTCATATGAAACCTCGTCATTTCCCGTAGTGGGCACCTCCTAGCCGTCTCTCTCAGGGCACCAGGAGAGAACGTGCATTATTTTAATTTGTTATTTGTTACATACCTTCAACGCGCAGCAGCTGGAAGTGGCACTTCCAACGGAAGAGCAGCTAGGCGCAGCGTCTCTTGAAGATGGCTGGAGAGATATTCGATCCGCCATTGGTAGCACCGCAACCGCTGCACTTGGAACGGTGCCCCCGGATCAGAGAAACGACTGGTATGACGGCGAATGTGAGCAGTTAGTGAATGCAGCATGGGCGAGATTGCTGCAACACCGCACGAGGGCGAACGAGGCACGATATAAACAGGCGCGGAACAGACAAAACTCGATTTTCCGGAGGAAAAAGCGCCAGCAGGAAGATCGAGACCGTGAAGAAACGGAGCAACTGTACCGCGCTAATAACACACGAAAGTTCTATGAGAAGTTAAACCGTTCACGTAAGGGCCACGTGCCACAGCCTGATATGTGTAAGGACATAAACGGGAACCTTCTTACGAACGAGCGTGAGGTGATCCAAAGGTGGCGGCAGCACTACGAAGAACACCTGAATGGCGATGTGGCAGACGAAGATGGCGGTATGGTGATGGACCTGGGAGAACGCGCGCAGGACATAATTCTACCGGCTCCGGAGCTCCAGGAAATCCAGGAGGAGATTGGCCGGCTGAAGAACAACAAAGCCCCTGGTGTTGACCAACTACCAGGAGAGCTATTTAAACACGGTGGTGAGGCACTCCTAAGGGGCCCTCCTTAGCCGTGAGGTAAGACGCGCGGCTACAAAGCTAGACCATGCTTAGGGTGGCTGGGTTCGATTCCCGGTGCCAGTCTAGACAATTTTCGGATTGGAAATTGCCTCGACTTCCCTGGGCATAAAAGTATCATCGTGTTAGCCTCATGATATACGAATGCAAAAATGGTAACCTGGCTTAGAAACCTCGCAGTTAATAACTGTGGAAGTGCTTAATGAACACTAAGCTGCGAGGCGGCTCTGTCCCAGTGTGGGAATGTAATGCCAATAAGAAGAAGAAGTGAGGCACTGGCTAGAGCGCTGCACTGGGTCATTACCAAGATTTGGGAGGAGGAAGTTTTGCCGCAGGAGTGGATGGAAGGTGTCGTGTGTCCCATCTACAAAAAGGGCGATAAGCTGGATT
Organism: Armigeres subalbatus; assembly: GCF_024139115.2. Classification (NCBI taxonomy): domain Eukaryota; kingdom Metazoa; phylum Arthropoda; class Insecta; order Diptera; family Culicidae; genus Armigeres; species Armigeres subalbatus. The sequence continues at coordinate 299,981,466 of NC_085139.1, read as the reverse complement.
GTAGCAACTACCGCGCAATCACATTGCTGAACGCCGCCTACAAGGTACTCTCCCAAATTTTATGCCGTCGACTAGCACCAACTGCAAGGGAGTTCGTGGGGCAGTACCAGGCGGGTTTTATGGGCGAACGCTCCACCACGGACCAGGTGTTCGCCATTCGCCAAGTACTGCAGAAATGCCGCGAATACAACGTGCCCACACATCATCTATTCATCGACTTCAAAGCCGCATATGATACAATCGATCGGGACCAGCTATGGCAGCTAATGCACGAACACGGTTTTCGGATAAACTGACACGGTTGATCAAAGCGACGATGGATCGGGTGATGTGCGTAGTTCGAGTTTCTGGGGCATTCTCGAGTCCCTTCGAAACCCGCAGAGGGTTACGGCAAGGTGATGGTCTTTCGTGTTTGCTATTCAACATCGCTTTGGAAGGGGTAATACGAAGAGCAGGGATTAACACGAGTGGTACAATTTTCAATAAGTCCGTCCAGCTATTTGGTTTCGCCGACGACATAGATATTATGGCACGTAACTTTGAAAAGATGGAGGAAGCCTACATCAGACTGAAGAGGGAAGCTAAGCGGATCGGACTAGTCATCAACACGTCGAAGACGAAGTACATGATAGGAAGAGGTTCAAGAGAAGACAATGTGAGCCACCCACCGCGAGTTTGCATCGGTGGTGACGAAATCGAGGTGGTAGAAGAATTTGTGTACTTGGGCTCACTGGTAACTGCCGAAAATGACACCAGCAGAGAAATTCGGAGACGCATAGTGGCTGGAAATCGTACGTACTTTGGACTCCGCAAGACGCTCCGATCGAATAGAGTTCGCCGCCGTACCAAACTGACAATCTACAAAACGCTAATTAGACCGGTAGTCCTCTACGGACACGAGACCTGGACGATGCTCGTGGAGGACCAACGCGCACTTGGAGTTTTCGAAAGGAAAGTGCTGCGTACCATCTATGGTGGGTTGCAGATGGCGGACGGTACGTGGAGGAGGCGAATGAACCACGAGTTGCATCAGCTGTTGGGAGAACCATCCATCGTTCACACCGCGAAAATCGGACGACTGCGATGGGCCGGGCACGTAGCCAGAATGTCGGACAGTAACCCGGTAAAAATGGTTCTCGACAACGATCCGACGGGCACAAGAAGGCGAGGTGCGCAGCGGGCAAGGTGGATCGATCAGGTGGAAGATGACTTGCGGACCCTCCGTAGACTGCGTGGTTGGCGACGTGTAGCCATGGACCGAGCCGAATGGAGAAGACTCTTATATACCGCACAGGCCACAGTCTGATTAAATAATAAATAAATAAATACATACCTTCAACGGCTTCATCCGTAATCAATCAATTGGCCACAATTCGACCTTCAGAAGCACTCTTCTGCTCTTATACATGATGCCTGGAAATAGTGACAATCACTATGTGTGAAATTGAGGAGAGCTATCTCGTTTCATACGACAAATCTTATTGTTGTGGTCCCAAAAAATGGCCAATTTGACCGCAACCTGAACGGGACCAAAGCTGAAAAAATTAGACAAATCCGTCAAAAATGGAAATGGAAATTTCACTAACTTAAAAAAAAAATTGAATTTCCACGTAATTTATGATAGTTACATGAAAAAGGGTTTGAATTTTCTAGCTACTAAGTATTGAATCATGTAAACTAAAATTTTGGCTAGATTTTGCGCACCGACACAATTAGATCGACGGCGATACACACCTTCATCTACAACACGTTGTGCAAGATTCATATTTGCTGAGTTTAGTCCCCATCACAAAAATTAAATCATAATTGATTTTTGAATTTCTCTGCCAACCCTTATCGTCGAAAGAAAATAAACACAGAGAGAAGGAAAGAGCCATCAAGTAAATGTGTGCGTATGTGTGAGAATGGGAAATTCGCCTCCCGCACGACTGCATTTGTGTCAGTGCGTAGAACGAGTGGCACTCACTCTGTGGGCACCATTCGAAAGGGATCCTCAGCAATGACGTAGAATAGGGCTCCCAAGTTTGTGAGCGAGTGGGTGGTTGGGGTGGTGCACCAGATCAACGGTGTGGCGTTCGGTTGTGTGAGCTATGTTGATGCGACCCAGACAGCATTCGGCGGACGAGTGATGGACGGTTCGATCGGTTGGGTTGGGACATGTGGATGGGTGAAGTGCGTTTAGCGAGCCGGTCAAGCGAAACAACAATCCAAAACACATGAAAAAGAAGCATTAAAACGCAGCGTGCCGTATGTGTGGGATGGAGTCCGATTGAGAAGGGAGAGAATAAATTAAGCAGATAACCTATGCAGTTATCTGGGCATCTAACAGTGTGCTGTATTGTTTGCCCCAGGGCAGGTCGCCAGGTGGGCACCTGTCTGATGACGGGCTGCTTGATTGTTTACCAATTCTAGTCGCTGCGATGTGTGCAGGCGTAAAACTGCAAATCAAAATTAATGTAGCATAAGAAAATATTACGTTTATCGTTATCATTATATCAGAATACAATTCCGTTATTGATCAGAATACAATTCTAGCATGATTTTTGAAAACGTCATAAGTCCATATGAGAGATTCTCTTTCATTACGCTCTCTTTTGGTAATATCTAGGCTAGGTTTGAATTTGTTGCAGTATTTTTACCTTAGCACACTAAACCAAGTTATTTATTTTTGGCATCTCCAACATATTTTTACTATTCACTTTTCCTCAAAAAACATCTAAAAAAAATCTAAAAAACATATTCTTTGCATACGACGAGTTCTACTAAATAGCACCACTTGAATGTAATTTAACAGATACGTGTTTCGATTCCAACGTATGACCGTATTCATATATTTCTCCAAATCAACTAACTCTTTCATATTATACGAACTACTTGATACTTGCTGGGCTACAGCTCCATCTCGATGAGCCCCTACGCCGAATAGAGTACGCTCCTGCACTGAACTCGATCCTGGGCCAATCGCTTCCATCGCCCTGAACATTTAGCGCCCTTAGGTCCTCTTCAACTACAAAAAGCCTTCGTGTATGCGGCTTTTTACGAAGCTTAGTGAATATTATATTTGCTTAACGCACCGTAGTCTGCCGTGTTGTGTAAACTTAACAATATCCAGCCCTTTATACACCTGGTATAACTCGTGATACATGCGATGTCGCCAGATGCCACTCTCCTATTTACCACCGAGTATTGTCCACAGCACCTTACGCTCAAATACTTCGAAAGATCTCCGATCAGTCTCCTTTAACGTCGGTTTTCATGGCCGTATAAAGCCAACGAAATATTTCGTCTCTGTTCGCAGACTACGAGACTTGAGTTTGTTACGAAGTCCGTACGAAGCTCTATTTGCAGCTGCAATACGCCTTTATAGCTTCATTATAGCACGTTACTAAAGTTCAAAGGTACACAAATTCTTCTCCAACTAGAATTTTTCACTATCTGGCATCACTTCACTACCACCACAACTGAACCCACATTGTTTTCCAGCGAACATGTACTTCCAGGGTGTCTACTTTCTGAAAAAACCTGGAAAACTGGGAATACTCGGGATTTCGTTCAACATGGAAACATCTGGAAATCTCAGGAAAATTTCAGTGAAATCACGGAATTATTTTAGAAATTCAAATTTCTATATGCAAAACAAACCCTTTTTCAACCCCCTCCCACAACCTAGATACGTCCCATATTGTTAAAATAATCATATTGTCTATCATACCATTGAAATTTAAAAAATAAAATAAAAAAAAATCGAAGAAAAAAAAATAATCCGGATAATCGAGTCTAAAATTCCGAATAATCGGACCCCGGATAATCGAGTCCGACCTGTACATTCAAAGCAAATTTCAATGTTGTTGTTGTTATTTTAACTTAGATAAAATTTTTCAATGATATTAACTTCCAATGCACTAGTTTCTGAATTTATTATCTATGTCAATAATTAGGTAAAATGTGCATTTTTATCATAGTACAGGTTTACCTCGATTATATGGACCCTCGATTATATGGACTTCGATTATATGGACTTTTTACCTCGATTATATGGACATTTTTTTTCGCTCATTTTTTTTTGTGTTTTGGGGTTTTAAAAAGATGTTGAATATTGTAAGTCATATTTTACATTGATTCTATATTTATTATGGTACATTGGGGCAAATAAAGGCCCGTAAGGCATGTTGTGATGTTATATATGGAGATGCACTCTGAGTCATATGTTCGATTGACTTGATTGATATACTATTTTCGCGTTGGAAAATTTCATTGTATATAATGATAAATATACAATTCTTTAATCTGCAACAGCCACGGCCACGTCCTTACAAATAGGTGGTGAAAAATAATGCGTATTTTTGGTGATCTCTGCCATACGAAAACGTGAAGTGAATTGTCAGACTGACAGTATGCGGAGCAAGTGATAAGATGAGATTGTCATATTTAGCTGTTAGATCTTTGCTTCCAACCTTTTTCTGCTTTTGGTGCATGGAATTAAGTATAGAAGGACGGATGATGCATTAACATCCAGCAAATCGGACCCACTGAGACTGATTTTTTAGGTATATCCACGAAACTGGAAGAGTTTATTTCAATATGTGATACATAAAGTTGCAAATGGTTTTCAAACCTGGCATTATTTCTTCTGAACGAACTTGATAATTTAGAATGTAAAAAACTGAAAACTCTTCGAGCAGTCTTTATGTTTAAATAAATGTTGTCGAATATCCTGGTATTCACATTTGTTCAGCACAAGGCTTAAGGATTATACTGACGCTCAACGGTAGGAAAAGAAATTTAATATCATTAGAATGTTCTTGTTAGCAGTTCTTAAATCAATTGCTGCTAAACCGTTCAGCAAAGCGTGATCCTGAAACGCTCATGCAAACTCGTTCATGCTGTGTAATGTGAGCGATATGTTTTTCGTTAGTGTTATTCAAAATACAACAGCGCGCGGTGGTGAAATTTTGAATGCAATCTCAAGTTTTGTCCGGGATTTTTATGAGGACCCGCCACTGTGAGTCGTTTTGAATTTTAAAACCCGTTGCAAAATACAGCCCTGTTTTAATATACGAACATAGTCCAAAATAGCCATAACAATTTATCCTTTAATATTCCACTTAGCAGGTGTAGGTGCACTGTGCAATTGACCTTTCCCGTCAACAATTTTTATCCGCTCAATCGATTCTTCAATTTTTTGAGGACAACTTTCCCAAAGAACCCATACCTTTTGACTTTTTGGTTTCCAAGCTTGGCCTAATATTCACCCAATTCCAATTCTTCAAACATGCGGCACTTTTCCGATTTTTTTTTTATTTTAAAATATGAGTTCTGTGAAAAAGTTGAACTTAAATAAGTCAAAAAATTGACTGAGACAATAAAACGAGATACATTTTTTTGGCGAGAAAATGTCAATTGGTTCTTGTAAAAATGACACTGACACGTGGATAGAGCCCCTTATTTACATTGATTTAAATTCTTTTTAAGAATATCAATCAAACGCAACTTGTTGCAAGAAGATCTTTTAAAGATAAGTGTCAGAAAAGTGAGATTGTTTCTACGCGATTTTTTGCATAAATAAATGCATTTTGGCCAAATCTTCTGAGCCCATAATCCAATCCGGCCAATTTTCCATAGGAGGCAATAGGACAAAATTTTCTATCGGTTTCAATTTGCTGCGATCAAATCAAAAGAGGACAAGTGTCAGTCCTTCTATATAAAGCCAGTTTTTGAATCTAACATATACCTTTCTCGACCACTCAGTGTTTGCTTTGTTGCTGAAACAGGAAGGCACTGTAGTTAGAATTCGTGAATAAGTATATTAGTGTGCTCAAATTGAGCTGGGCGAAGTCTTCATTACTAACGTAATCTTAGAAACTAGCGGCTGGAAAAAAGGTTACGTTCTTATAGAAAATCATAATCTACTGAGTTATCATAAAATGAGCCCAAACATGCGGATTAGACTGTAAGGCAATATCTGGATATTTTGTTTCAACTTTTAAGACTTATTTCATCGTGTAACACAAATTTCGAGAAAAAAAAAATTTGCTTCGATTATATGGAAAATTCGATTATATGGACTTTTTTGCATCGAAAAAGTCCATATAATCGAGGTATACCTGTATATTACATATCTCCAACGCGGTTCGAAGTTTCAAAAATTACGAGATCGTTGAATTTGGCAATTTTTTATTTTTTATTCAAGTGACTTGAATTGATGTCGTTAATGTGACTTGAATTGATGTCGTTAATATTTAGGAAAATTAGGCTAGTTGCCCAAATTTGGCTAGTCGCCACTACAATCGAGAGACACTTTATTCACCTTTTAGTAATACCTTGACAACAGGGTGAATTTAATTAAAAAGCTATCTATCAATTTGCCTTCATATTTCTCTTATCGGGACATTTTGGTCAATTTTAATCCGAAGCCGATAAAGTATTGAAAAATTATTCGGGTGATATATCATCAAATCAAAGAAGTAAACGCAGCGTTTGAAGAGTACAGTTAAAAAAGATGATGACGATACACGATAAAAAGAGGCATGGCATGGGTCTCTTACAATATTTACAAACCACGAAAACAAGCGCATCGCGACCTGATACAAGTGCGAAGGAATCAGAATCGGAGAAGCAGTCCACATAGACAAGCTCATTTGCTTATTTGTGAAGACAAAGATTTGTTCGCAAAGCCTATCTAAAACAAGTCAAAATGCACCAGTGCCCCCGCAATGGAGCGTTTCGAAAAAGAATTTATCAAGGAGTATATCATCCCGAACCTTTACTGCCGCTAACCGCAAGTCGTGCACATCTGTATATGGGCCTCCATATACATATGTGCTCGACTTGCGGTTAGCGGCAGTTTATTCTTGTTAACATTTGCTCCTGAAAGTGTAACAAAAAACCTTCAATTTGACTACTCAACTGTTTTCTTTCAATGAAGCAAGATAAAGCTGATATTCTGAGTTCAGATGTTGAGTAAATCGAGCAAGAGCAAGAACTTAAAGTAGTGGAAATAATACCTTCGAATTAGAGTCGAAACAATTAGAATTATTTTTCTGTATTCAAACAAGTATTATAAAGATGGAAGTAAGATATATATACCCGCATATATTTCCAAATTCTGACTTGTCGAGACCGATCATTGCATATGATTTTAGAACCTGGAAAACTCAGGGAATTTTTTCCCGGATTTCGAGTAGACACCTTGACTTCGCTTTGCTGGTATTAATCGTAAGCCCAATCCAAGAATCTTCCACAGAATGGCGATCAATTCCGATAATATCGATATCGTCTGCAAAGCTCAGGAGCATATGCGATCTTGTGATAGAGTAAAGTGGGGCAAGAGTACGCACTTAGTTTTCAATCGAACATGGGGACCTTACGAAACAAGCTTCTGCATATCAAATCAATGTCGACGATTCGTATACTCTTCCTTTATGTTACCCAGTGGAAAAAATAATGGATATGATTAAATTTGTTTTAGCAGAACCCTTATTGTAAGACACCTAAAAAACGCACTTTTACCCCACCGGTGGTATTGGGTGGGAAAAAAGTACGCACTTTTCCAATCATGTATTAAGTATTTATTAACACAAAAAGGATCTAATAACATTTAATTGATGTTTTTTTTAATACCAAAAAGCTGTGGAGATAAAAATATATCAGGTTTCGCGTGGCGTAAACAAAGGAATTTTCCTTAAAGAAAGTCCACTATTTACGTAACGCAAAATTTGGCCATTTCATCATCCTTCCCCCCTTTCTTACAATTTTTGAATGAATCCTCTAAGAAATTGCATATAAATCATCATACATCTCGCAAACCAACCCCTCCTCCACAGGTAAGCATTGCGTAGTTTATGGATGTTGCTTTTGAATAAATGAAATAAATCATTTGGATGAAATTGTGTTTTCAGACTATGTTTAGATGTAAAACAATACCAGCGCTTTGTTCGCTAAGTCGCTTCCAACATCAAATGACTTCAGCTAATCCTTAGAAGGAGAAATTAGTTAATAAATGTTGTGGATCTTTACGCTTCGGAAGTAGTCTTATTTCGGTCGAAAATACGTGTTTGGCACCAGAACTTGAAGATTCATATGCGTACTCTTGCCCCACACGTTCCTGCGTACTTTTACCCCACAGCCACAAAATTTATACAGTTAATGATTTTGTAAAACCAACCCAATTGATATTTTGCACCTGTCAAACTGATGCAGTGCTGTTAGGTAATCTTTTTTTTATAAATTCAAAAAATCTAAAACGTACTCTTACCCCACGCACACTCTTGCCCCACTCTACTCTAATGGTATCGCTTCTTTGCACAACAGTTCTAATTTCCTAGACTAGATCAGGAATCAAACCCTGCCACCTTCAACATGGTCTTGCTTTGTAGACGCGTATCTTACCGCACGGCTAAGGCCGATGACATACTGACGCGTGTGCGGTCGTGCATGTTTTAACTTTTAACTCGTATTAGTGTTATTTCCTATTCGAGTAACTTACTTACTTACGGATCCTGTACACCTCCGGTGGTGCAAAGGGCCGACTTGAAAGATCTCCATCCTGAGCGTTGCCCGGCCATCGCTTTAACCTGTTGCCAGGTTAGATTTCGGTCGACTTCTTTTATTTCTTTATTGATGCTTCGCCGCCATGAGCCTCTGGGTCTGCCTCTGCTGCCATGTCCCGCTGGGTTCCAGTCTAATGCTTGTTTACAGATTTCGTTTCCGCCCCTACGTAGAGTGTGGCCGACCCAGCCCCACTTCAGATCCCGAATTTCTGTTGCTATCGGCCTCTGGTGACAACGACGATGGAGCTCGTTGTTTGAGATCCAGTTGTGAGGCCACCAGGCCCGAATTATATACCGCAGGCATCTGTTAATGAGCACCTGCAGCCGTTGAGTGTTCTCCACTGATACACACCATGTTTCGCTAGCGTATAACAGCACAGATTTCACGTTAGAGTTGAAAATTCGTATTTTGGTGCGTTCACTTATCTGCCTGTTTTTCCAGATATTTCTTAAACTCGCAAAGGCAGCCCTTGCTTTTTGATCCGTGCGCCTATGTCGATCTTGGTACCGCCGTCTGACGCCATTTGGCTACCAAGATATTGGAAGCTTTCAACATTCTCCACTGGTTGCCCGGCTACTGTGAAACTGGAAGGAGTCGCCGTGTTTACATCCAACGATTTGGTTTTGTTGACGTTGATGACTAAACCTGCCGAAGAGGAGCGCTCGGCAAGGTCGTTGAGTTTACTCTGCATATCAGAGCGCCGTTGCGCGAGGAGTGCAACATCATCCGCCAATTCGAAGTCATTTAGGTGCTCCATGGTTATAGGCTGCCATAACAGCCCGCGGTTTGGTTCACGGTCAATCGCATCTACCAGAATCTCGTCGATTACGATGAGGAACAGTAACGGTGATAGAATACATCCTTGCCTCACACCAGCTACGACCCGGATAGGGTCGGACAAGACCCCATTGTGCAGCACTCTACACGAGAAGGCCTCGTACTGTGCCTCGATGAGGCCGATGATTTTCTCAGGAACTCCCTTGCGTCTCAGGGCGCCCCACATATTCTCGTGATTGAGACGGTCGAAAGCTTTTTCGTAGTCAATGAATACCAAGTAAAGGGACTCTTGGAATTCGTTGACCTGCTCCAGAATGATGCGGAGCGTGATGGTCCACACAGGATCTTCCGGCACGGAATCCGGCTTGCTGCCGCCGGAGAGTCGCATCGATCTTCTCCTGAATCCGGGCTAGGATAATTTTGCACAGAACTTTGAGAACGGTACACAGCAACATAATGCCTCGCCAGTTATCGCATACAGTCAGGTCACCCTTTTTGGGCACCTTCACTAAGATACCTTGCATCCAGTCGACCGGGAAAGTTGTGGTGTCCCAGATATTACGAAATAAACGATGCAGTAGTTGAGCGGATGTCATGGGGTCAGCTTTGAGCATCTCGGCTGATATGCGGTCGACCCCTGGGGCTTTATTCGATTTCATGCTTTGGATGGCTGTTTGAATCTCTAGCAGTGATGGAGCTTCGGTATTGACGCGTGTTATACGTCGGATCCTAGGCAGATCATGCCGAGGTGGTGATGGCCTGGCTGGCACTTGAAAAAGTTGTTCGAAGTGCTCGAACCAGCGTTTCAGCTGGTCAGTTGGGTCGGTCAATAACTGATCATTCGCGTCTTTCACAGGCATCGTTGCATTCATCTTCGCCCCGCTTAAGCGTCGTGAGATATCGTAGAGGAGGCGAATGTCCCCGGTTGCGGCGGCTCTCTCTCCTTCGTCGGCCAGAGAGTCTGCCCACGCTCGCTTGTCCCGTCGACATGAGCGTTTTACTTCCTTCTCAAGAGCCGCGTATCGTTGACGGGCTAAGACTTTGGCTCCTCTGGTTTTCGATCGCTCTATCGCGGCTTTGGCTTCTCTTCGCTCCTCTATCTTTCTCCAGGTTTCATCGGTGATCCATTGTTGGGTGCTCTGGGTGCGCAGTTCGCCCAGATTGTTCTCGCTGGTGGCGATGAAGGCATTCTTGATGGCGGTCCATTGGTCTTCCACGCTGCCACCTTCCGGAATATCTGCAGCACGCGTCTCCAGTTCTTCAACGAAGGACCGTTTCACCGTGGCATCTTCCAGTCGGAATCGTCGTCCAACTCTTTCCTCCTGCCGACGAATCCGCGCAATGCGCAGACGTATTTCGCCGATGAGGAGGTGATGATCAGACGCGATATCGGCACTACGTTTATTCCGTACATCAAGAAGGCTCTGTTTCCATTTTCGGCTGATGCAGATGTGGTCGATTTGATTTTCTGTAAAGCCGTCACGGGAGACCCACGTGACCTTGTGAACCGGTCGATGAGGGAAGAGCGATCCCCCGATCACCATGTAGTTATTACCACAAAATTCTGCGAACAGCTCTCCGTTTTCGCTCATATCTTCGAGACCATGGCGTCCCATAATGCGCTCATGGTTCGAGTTGTCGGATCCGATCTTCGCATTGAAGTCGCCCAAACAGATCTTGATATCACCCTTCGGAATTCTATCTACGACGGCATTTAGTTCTGTAGAAGTTCTCTTTATCTTGCAGATCGGCAGCATCGGTTGGCGCATAACATTGGATTATAGTAAGGTTTCGGACCCGTGTTCTAAATCTGGCAACAATTATCCTTTCACTTATAGGCTCCCACTTCATTAGCGCAGAGTGTGCCTGAGCGCTTAGTAGGAAGCCAACTCCGCGGTGCCGGGGAGCGTGTTCACCTTGTAAACCAGAGTATAGCAGAACTTGTCCCGATGGCGTTCTGTGTTCTCCAAAGTTTGGCCAACGGACTTCACTCAGTCCCAGGATCTCAAGCTTCATGCGGCGTGCCTCATTGGCAAGTTGTGCCAATTTACCCTGCTGGGCTAGGGTTAAATCGTTCCATGTTCCTATTCGTGTCCGTTGTTTCGCGCTAAGAGTCGTCGCCGTAAAATCAGTCCGTGTTCTTTCAATATCGGATTCTCGAACAAATTGATGTTTCGGGAACAGTAGGTTGTTGGCCCAAGGTTCCCTATCCACCGGGATGGGGCTGCCATCTTAGGTATAGCTTCCGGGGAATAGCATTCCATACTCAGCCGCTGGATGCCAGAACAGACGCTGTTGGAGCCGCACCTCCTTGGTGAACAGACGCTCGATCAGTCGGGTCAAATTTGTTTAAAGTCCCACCCAACACCAGGACTAGGCTAGTGAGCTTTGAGCGGCACACGGTCGCTTTGATAGGGCCTGCTTGGGGACACAAGCAGCTTTTTATAGAAGTTCAACAGAGCCCACTGTCGAACCCCACCACATCCTAGGCAGACCCCACAGGACGCACCCTCTCACTCTAGCTGATGTCAGAAGGACAACAGTGCCCAGGCTGCACTACCAGCTAAGTACGCAACCCTTAGCTGGCGGTCAATTGTCATCGGAAGACCCGTGGAATCGTGAGTATTGGAACTTGTGAGGACCAGAGCTATGTTAGGCGCCCCTTCCCGGATGTCAACTCACCATTTCGCAGCCCGAGTAAGCGAATGTGAATCCAGATAAATTATCCTTTGTAACTAAAACGATATCCTATCCCAAGACAATCGTGGAGATGCAGAGGTATACTCGGTCTCTAGTAACAACGAGAGTCGGACTAACAATCCTTCCATTCCTATATGACCGTAGTTCAGTTAATCACGTAGTAGCAACTACGAATTGTGCGGTCATAATGCTCATGCTCATGCTCATGCTCAAATGGACATGAACGGGATGGGAAAAACTTCGAGCTACTTCAAGCTGTTCATTGGACAGCACTAATGACATTGATTGCAAGCGATATTGCTTTTGAGCTCTTTCGAATGGTCGCGTGTCAAAGAATGATCATAGTGGGTGGCAAATATTTCAACCTCGATTCAACTTCTTCCTGCTCGGATGGTGTCAGTGTGTTGACGTGTAAAGGAGGTAAAGAGCTCCCCCTATCTGGCAATTAGTTGTCGCCGAGGTTGGGAAGCGCACACGCCAGACCCTTTTACCTTACTCTGTTTCATAATTCATAAAGATGCAGTATTTTGCTTCACATAATTATAAAAAATTATTAAAACGAAATAAAAAAAAACGAGATTGCTAGTCATAAAATCATTAGACATTACTTCATTCACCATCTCTATTTTTAACTCAACCACTTTGCGTTACTTCTAATTTATTCTCAGACTTTTTCGTGGACAGGCCCGCGCGCATATGAGTTTCTACAAAGTGGTTCTAAATGTTGGCCTTCGTCCAACTTATGGCATACACAGTTGGTTGGGTGGTATGCACTTTTGTAATAAAGTGCAACGTGGTGCGGTGCAATGTTTGCTGTACAGCCAGCAAAAGTCATGACCGAAATGTGAGTGATTTATTCCACACTACACGAGAGGAGAGGCATTGTTGTCGGTGGGGAGGAAGGAGCGGACGGGGAAGATTGCCCTTTCTAGGCTTCGAAAGAGCTATTGTTGTTTGATATGAATAAGGCAGTGGAAGCGATATGATTCTGCTTTTAGCGTCCATATTGGGTGGCTGCCAGCCAGCAGAAGCAGAAGCATTACGGGGTTGGGTTTGAATTATCTAGATGACGACATCGCGTTGCTGCCGCTTATACGCTCGTTGGCGGTGGATATATTTTTGATAAGAAGCTCACGGTGCGGCCTTTCAATAGGACTGGTATTGAATTGTGGATATTGGAGAGTGTATTGCGGGGGGAGAGAGGGGTATGTAGAAGCCAACGGGTGGAACTGCGCAATTGCTACTCGGGCTGGAGTTTGTTTGATTGTTTAGTGTGTTGATGATAATGAGCCAATCATACAACGATGAAGGTCCAGATGGTTGATACCTTTAGCTTGGATGCAGTTTATGTGAGATGTATTTGTGTTTCATAACTCCAATTAGATGCTATTCTATAGCAGGTGTTCTACAAAACTCAAATAATTTATATATTGAAATTGTTCCACAATCAAAAGAAATCAAACCAAACTGAGATTTGTCAGAATTGAAAAGTTTCCATAACAAATGAAAAGATTAGAATTCGAGAGTCATGCACTGCCGTGAGTCGCATATTTGTCCCATATGAATAGGAAACCCAGCAAAGATGGGACAGATGTGCGATTCACGACAGTGCAGACCACTAATAAAATCCAACATTTACATTCATTCGAGTTTCAAGGTCGCAAAATGAAGATTACAGACTTTTTTTTTTTGCTATCTGAGAAACGCTGGATTGTCTTAAGATTGTCAATTGAATGTTTACGAATGTAATCAAATTAGCTATAAGACAGAACGACCGCTCTTAACACTTTTCAAGAATTTTGTGAGTGTTTTATCGGCGGCTGTTTTGTAATTGTTATTGCATAGGAGTTTGGTATTATGTATCCTCAATAATTTCCAAGCAGTAATATTGTACTTGAATGGGGTTTATTGACGCTTATTTTGTATCTAATAGTTGGATTGATTGTAAACCATGACATACACAGTAGCTATAATCAACCATTTGATAGATTCCATTATACTAATTAAATTCTCCTGTCTTATCAGACTACGATTCGCAGGTAATCGGCCAGAAGGAAAAGTCTCAGTCCACGTGTCTTCCGTTGAGCTACGTGCTGCGGTTCATCACCGATCCGTCGCGAAAGGAAAACTCGCTAACCAATGGTGCCACCGGTGGTGGCGGCGGCAGCCTCAAGGGAAGCCTAGGCAGCAGCGGCGGACACAATGGCACCAATGGTCTCACGGCATCCAGTGCCGGTGGTGGCGGTGGCGGTGCCGACACTACCGGATATCAAAGTACCCCACCGGGAACGCCCGGCAGTACCACATCGTCGTCGTTGCTGGGTGGCAACGGTGGGCTCGGAGGCGGTGGAACTGCGGGCAGTGGCACGGGCGGTGGCGGCGGAAATTCCGGGGGCAGTGGTGACAGTAAGCTTGCGGCAACCGGGTCGGCTGGTACCGATATGAAGCGCAAGATTGCCATTAAGCACCACAGTTACAGCATGTCATCCTCGAACCGAAGTACAACGCCCACTGGTAGAGTCTCCAAGTGCGCTAGTTTTGTGTTCACAGCTGAGTTGGATTTGTTCGTATTGCAGGTAGTGAAATGGACGATGACGATATGATGGTTTCTGAATCGGAGGACAGTAACGATTCTTGGACGACGGAGGAGTTCAGTTCGGAGTTCATAATGCGCTATGGAAGCAGGTATGTTAATATCGATAAATCTTGACTAGACTCTTACGTTATTTTAATAAAAGTAAAAGAAATTAGAGCATAGAGCAACGGAAGATATTACTGGTAGATCATATTTCTGACACATGCAATATTTTTTATGCATTAATTACCATACTGCTCATTAATTCAAATCAGTACCATGTTTGCTTGAATTCCTATCCACATGGGACTGTTATGCATTTATGGACAGCATAGCCAAATCGCGAAATTATTAGCTAGTACATAGCAGGCCTGGTAGCGGGTCGCTTTTTAGTGACTTGGTCACTTTTTTCGGGCAAGTCACTAAAAAGTCTCTTTTTACCCTTCTTACACCCTAAGAAGGGTATAAAGATCGCTTGAAAAACCGACTTTTTATCCGAGGCTCGGAGACCCAAGTCGTATATACCAATCAACTCAGCTCGACGAACTGAGCACATGTATGTATATGTGTGTGTGTGCGTATGTGTGTGCGTTACAAAAATCTCACATCAAGATCTCAGCCGTCCGTGGACCGATTTGCACGATTTTAACACTAAACGAAAGCATTGTACGAGTTCAATTTTTTTTGCAATCGGACATTTGGTTCCAGAGATATGTGAGAAATACGAACATGAAGTGCATTTTCAGAAAACTAACAAAATAATGTCACATGAATATCTCAGCCGTCTGTAAACCAATTTGCATGATTTTATCTTTAAACGAAAGCTATGACTTTGCCATTGAACCCATTGTATTTTGTTTTTGCAATTAGACATTGGGTTTCGGAGATATCTCTGAAATACGAACATAAAGCATTAGACGTATCAACTTCACACATTGGTAAAATATGTCCCATCAAGATCTCAGTCGTCCTTGGACCGATTTGTGCGATTTCATCTTTAAACGAAAGCTATGTTTTTGTCATTGGACCCATTCATTTTTTTTCTGCAATTGGAAATTCGGTTTCAGAGATATCTGTGAAATACGAATATGAGACATATTTTCAGACTACTAATGAAGAATTGTCACACCAATTTCTCAGCCGTCTATGACCCGATTTGAACTCTTTTGGGCTTAAACAGAAGCTGTAATATTGCCATTTAAGGCTGCAAATCAAATCTGCAGTCTTTTTATATTTTTTAAAATTGTTAAATTTTCAGAAATATCCCTTTTTACCCCTCTTACACCCTAAGAAGGGTATAAAGATCGCTTGAAAAAACCGACTTTGTATCCGAGGCTCGGAGACCCAAGTCGTATATACCAATCAACTCAGCTCGACGAACTGAGCACATGTATGTGTGTGTGTGTGTGTGTGTGTGTGTGTGTGTGTGTGTGTGTGTGTGTGTGTGTGTGTGTGTGTGTGTGTGTGTGTGTGTGTGTGTGTGTGTGTGTGTGTGTGTGTGTGTGTGTGTGTGTGTGTGTGTGTGTGTGTGTGTGTGTGTGTGTGTGTGTGTGTGTGTGTGTGTGTGTGTGTGTGTGTGTGTGTGTGTGTGTGTGTGTGTGTGTGTGTGTGTGTGTGTGTGTGTGTGTGTGTGTGTGTGTTTTTTTTTTTTTTTTACAAGGGTTAAAGGCCATCAAAAATCTGCGCGACAGACACCTCGAGCATCCACACTATGCTCGAAGGCGAACAGGGATGGGCTCCTCCCGACCTGCTAAAAATGTGCCTCCCGGATAAACCGGGTCCCTTATCTTCCTTGCCTCGATCCCCAGGACCACGGGATGCTGCGACTACTTCGGGGGGCTGTGCTCATGCACTTCTTCTAAAATTCCGGCCCCTAGCTTAGGCTAGTTCGCCGACTGGCTGGCTAATCCACTGCTCCACTGCAACGTAGTCTCGATCTCTCGACGGTCATGCACCGATCTTCCTGACTTCCCCCGGCGTCGAGGGTGGTCCACCAGTTCCGGTGAAGGAAACTTCCGCACTGATGGTGCCCCGACTACCGGCGGCTATCGCAGGGGACGCTTTCGCGCATTGCGCCGTCTTCGTCTTCGGGTTGCAGAGGTGGTCCGACAGTTCCGGTGGTGGGTGACGTCCGCACTGGCGGTGCCCTACATACCCGAAGCACTTCCTTCTTCTTTCTTCAGCAGGTTGGCAATTCGAGTGCCGAGGTCGGTCCAACGATTCCGGTTGGCAGAAGACTTCCGGTTCGCTGGCGCCCCGACGACCCGAGGCCAAACACTGCTCACTGGACTCACACTGGATTTCCCCGAAACTACGCTTATTCGCTGGTCACTTCTCCATCTACGCTGCAGTTCTGACAGTATTTGCGTCACGACTCTGCTGACCACATTCCACGTGCCTTCTTCGTGACACATTCGCTCTGCGATGTTGTCCGCCCTTAGTGCAGGCATTCCTCTACGTACTTCCGCAAACCTTGGGCAATCGAATACCACGTGTTCTGGAGTCTCTTCGACATTCTCGCACTCTGGACATAACGGTGAATTAGTATGTCCAAACCGATGTAAGTACTTCCGGAAGCATCCGTGACCCGACAGAAACTGCGTCAGGTGAAAGTTCACTTCACCATGCTTTCTGTTCATCCACACCGACAGGTTTGGGATGAGCCGGTGGGTCCACCTCCCTTTCTCCGTACTGTCCCACTCTTGTTGCCATCTCGCCATCGATCGGATTCTCACCTCCTTCCTTACGTTTCTGGTGTCTCTTCGCTGATAACACTCGATGTCTTCCTCCAGGGTGATGCAGATGGGTTGCATCCCAGCAATAACGCATACAGCCTCTGACGATATCGTTCTATATGCGCTCGCGACTCGAATGGCCATCAGCCGGAACACACTTTTCAGCTTTTCCCGGTTCCGCTTGGTTTGCAGTGCATTACCCCAAGCAGGAACCCCATATCGCAGTATCGATGACGAGACACTAGCTAGCAGACGCCTCGTGCTGCTTCTTGGACCGCCTACGTTTGGCATGATCCTCGCTATTGCGTTCATTGCCTTCGCCGACTTTTCACAGGCGTAGTCAACGTGGCTGTTGAAATTTAGCCGATCGTCGATCATCACTCCCAAGTGCTTCAGTGATCGCTTCGAAGTAATCGCATGGCCTCCGACGACGATCTCCATCCGCTGGATCGCTTTGCAGTTGCTGACTAATAGCACCTCCGTTTTGTGGTGAGCTATCTGCAGCTTAACACCGCTCATCCAGCGCTCGATCATGGCTATCGTCTCCATCACCAACACCTCCACTTCTTCAAGAGTCTCGCCCATCACCGCTAGTGACACGTCGTCCGCAAAACCCACGATTTTCACTTTCCTGGGTAGCTGCAAAGTCAACACTCCGTCGTACATCCCGTTCCAAAGAGTTGGACCAAGTATGGAGCCCTGGGGAACACCAGCTGTAACGCGCATCGATTTATGTCCTTCGTTCGTATCGTACGTCAGAACTCTACCCTGAAAATAACTTTTCAGGATATTGCACAGATAGTTGGGGACCCGCATTCTGTGCAGCGCCGTCGCGATGGCTTCAAAGCTGGCGCTGTTGAACGCGTTCTTCACGTCTATCGTGACCACTGCGCAGTACCGATCTCCTCGTCTCTTCTGCTTGGACGCCTTCTCAGCACTCTCGAGCACTGTTCGAATGGCATCCACCGTCGAAACTGCTCTACGGAATCCGAACTGCATATTCGACAACCCGCGTTCTCCCTCTGTACATTTCGTCAGCCTATTGAGGATGATTCTCTCAAGGAGCTTCCCGAGCGTGTCTAATAGGCATATAGGCCTGTACGCGGCCGGATTGCCGGGTGACTTTCCTGGCTTAGGCAGCAACACCAGCTTCTGGATCTTCCACATTTCTGGAAAATTGCCTTCGTCCAGGCACTTTTGCAGCGCCTTCCTGAACATGTCCGGATATGCCAGGATCGCAGCTTTTAACGCAACGTTCGGTATTCCATCCGGACCCGGGGCTTTCTTCGCTTTCAGGCGTTTAGTCGCTTCCGCAAGCTCACTATTGGACACTTGTCGATCTAAGGGGTTTGCTTCTCCTTCTTCGTCGTACGGTGTTGGCGGCCACATGGTCGGCTCATGTTTCGGGAAAAGACCCTCCACAATTGCCTTCAACTTGTCCGGGCACATTTCAGCTGGCGTCGATGGGCCTTTGATCTTCGCCATCACGACCCGATACGCGTCCCCCCAGGGGTTGGCGTCTGCTTCTCGGCACAGCTCCTTGTAGCAGTCTGACTTGCTGAGCTGGATAGCCCGTTTCAATGCGGTCCTAGCTTCCCGGAACACCGCTTTGCGTTCCTCTCTCTGGTTCCGTCCTTGCTCTCTGTGCCCGCCTCCGAGCTTTGAGGCAAGCAGCGCGTAGCGTACTGAGCCTATCGTTCCACCAGTAAGCTGGACGCCGATTACTTCTCGGTTCTAGTTTTCGTGGCATCGTAGCGTCGCAAGCCCTTACCATCATTCTTGTTAGCTCGGCCGCATCAATGATCTCAGTACTGCTGTCCGGTCGAAGTGCTTCAACGAATAGGTCTTTGATAAAGGCTTTCGTTTTCCACCTCCGATCACTGGATATCCTTCTTCGTGTTGCACCAGGATTTCGTTGGCCAATACGGTAGCGAATCGCCTGGTGGTCGCTGTGGGTGTACTCCTCGCTAACTCTCCAGTCCATACTTGCCATCAACGAAGGACTGCAGAATGTGATGTCGATGATAGACTCCCTCCCATCCCTCCGAAACGTGCTCACCGAGCCTTCATTACACAATCGTACATCTAGCTTCGCTAGAGCTTCCTGCAGGATATATCCTCTTGTGTTGGTCACTCGACTGCCCCATTCCACGGCCCAGGCATTGAAGTCACCTCCTATGACTACCGGCCTTCGTCCGATCAGCTTATCGGTCAACAGATCCAATATCTGGCTAAACTGATCCACGGTCCACCTTGGAGGTGCATAGCAGCTGCATATGAAGACGCCGTTAATTCTGGCAATCACGAAGCCTTCGCACGAACTCTCCACCACTTCTTGAATAGGGAATTTGCCCATGACTTGTATCGCAGCCAAACCCGTTCTGTCTGTCACCCAGTTACCGTTATCAGGGGGAACTCGATACGGCTCTGCAATTATCGCGACATCGCACATCGTTTCTGCTGTAGACTGCCATAACAGTTGTTGTGCGGTTTCACAATGATTCAGATTAATCTGAACTATCTGCATTACTGCTGGCCTGCGATCGCCCTCTTGTAGGCTGGGCATTTGTAGCCACCCGTCTGATGGTCATTTCCGTCCTCTGAAGTGCAAAGCATACACTTCGGTCTTTGCGTGCAGTCTCTCGCAAGATGACCCGTTTCCCCACATTTCCAGCACATGTTAGATCTGTCTGGACCTTTACAAGCTCCTGCTCGGTGTCCAAAGCCCAAACACTTGAAGCATCTCTCCATAGATTTGCTCACTTCTGGGGCGGCTTTCAATGGGCATTTCGACCATCCAACCGTCAGTTTGCCTACTTCCAGTGCCTTATGAGCAGCGGTTACTGGCAGACGAATCATCGCTGTCTGTGTGCCTCCGTACGCCTTTCTAATCCGGATCGACATTTGTACCTCGCCTATATTGCACTGCGCCTGTAGTGCTACCCGCAGCTCTTCTTCCGACGTGATCTCGTCTAGGTCTCTGCACAAAATCACCATCTCTGGAGTTAAGGCTTTGACCTCCGCCTCTGAGCCCAATGATTTCGCAATGCGCTCCTGCATAACCGAGCTGTGAACCGCAGGGTCCTTCTTCAACTCGAAGAGCATCTCTCCGGTTTGTGTGCGCCTGGTCCTTATCACGTTTTCGCCCAAGTCCCTCAACTCAGGATCTTCTCTAACTTTTTGAGAAGCGCTGCATACGTCGTAGCGTCGTTAGCCTTTACTAGCACAGCTTCCCCTTCGGCGTCTTTCTACGAGGTGGAGGCTTTTCTTTCCCGTTCTGCTCCATCCTTGCCTCTTTTCGCTTCAGCTCTTTCTTTCTCTTCTCCTTCTGACCTACTACGGTACTCCATCCTTCTCCCTGTGGAGTAGCGTCTGGCCCTTCGACGGCGACGGCTTCCGCCCGTGTCTGCCTCTTGAGTCCGCCTGGCCTGTCATCTCCCGGTGAGGTTCTTGCCCTTTTGGGAGTCATGGAGGCTGGTGAACTCTCCACCCCGAGCAGTTTCCCTTTTCCCTGCTTCTTAGGATATAACGGAAATGTCCCGATACCTCCCTGTTCCGGCGGAACTGCAACAGCATGTGCCTTAGTTTGTGCCAATGCGCGCTCCGCTACATCGGCCCTCAGCGTTGCTGTATCGAATTCGTTCACTGCCGATAATAACGCCTTACGGATCCTGTGAACCATGTCCTTAATCTCCTTATGGACGTTGTTCCTCCCATCCACGAAATTGTGAAGTTCCTCCACCAATCTCTTCGCGGCCACTATTTTCGGCTTTTGTGGCTCGCTCTGCCCTGGCCGTTGCTCCTGCAGTTGTTCCTGCTTCTTCTGCTCCTTTTGCTCCTGCTTCTGCCGCTGTTGTTGCTGTAGCACTACTGCCACTGACGGCGGTGATCTCACCAACCCACTACTGGCGAACGGGTTCGCCGCTCCTGCATCTGCTTCTGCGTGATTTGTTGAATTATTCATTCTATAGGGTCCCCCTCCAAACCGTTATCTCCACCCGTCGTACGTAGTCGCTTATGATCCATGGATTATCTTTGCAAGCAGTGAGGTCCATGCGAGGGTTGACACGGACGCACTTATATGGCCGTGTTCAGAGCCGATCGCGCAATCGGGAAAATCTCAACCGAGCCTAGTACTCACCAAGAAACTTGGTGGACTAGTATTGAACGTATTTGGAGGACTGCTAGTTTTTTACCGGGACGGAGGCGGCCGTACTGTTGGCCCACTCGCCATTTCAAGCCGGTGTCACCCTACCTTACTCAGGGAGTAGAACAGCACGACCGTCAGCCCAATGTCATCGTTTCCAATCCACTATCCAGATTCTGTCCGTTGTCGTAAGCCGTGACCAGTATATCGTAATTAGGACCTTACTGGTATCGATCCTAATGTGCCGGTTGGCACTCCTGTTGATGGGGCTGAAGTGCTTTGGAAGCGGCACGGGTCGCTTGTACAGAGCTGCTTGTAGACATGTGGTTTTTTGTAGAGATTCAACAGAGCCCACTGTCAAACCTCCGCCACGTCCCCTAGGCAGATTCCGCTTGGGCTGGCTGGGAACCAGTGAACTGGTACCAGGGCCCGGTCATCTCCCGAGAGAAACGCCGATTGGTGGTTTTTCATTGGCGCTCGGGAACAAGTCCCGAGCTCCCACCTCTTGTGTGTGTGTGTGTGTGTGTGTGTGTGTGTGTGTGTGTGTGTGTGTGTGTGTGTGTGTGTGTGTGTGTGTGTGCGCGTGTGTGCGTGTGTGCGTATGTGTGTGCGTTACAAAAATCTCACATCAAGATCTCAGCCGTCCGTGGACCGATTTGCACGATTTTAACACTAAACGAAAGCTATGACTTTGTCATTGTACGAGTTCAATTTTTGCAATCGGACATTTGGTTCCAGAGATATGTGAGAAATACGAACATGAAGTGCATTTTCAGAAAACTAACAAAATAATGTCACATGAATATCTCAGCCGTCTGTAAACCAATTTGCATGATTTTATCTTTAAACGAAAGCTATGACTTTGCCATTGAACCCATTGTATTTTGTTTTTGCAATTAGACATTGGGTTCCGGAGATATCTCTGAAATACGAACATAAAGCATTAGACGTATCAACTTCACACATTGGTAAAATATGTCCCAACAAGATCTCAATCGTCCTTGGACCGATTTGTGCGATTTTATCTTTAAACGAAAGCTATGTTTTGTCATTGGACCCATTAATTTTTTTCTGCAATCGGAAATTCGGTTTCAGAGATATCTGTGAAATACGAATATGAGACATATTTTCAGACTACTAATGAAAATTGTCACACCAATATCTCAGCCGTCTATGACCCGATTTGAACTCTTTCGGGCTTAAACAGAAGCTGTAATATTGCCATTTAAGGCGGCAAATCAAATCTGCAGCCTTTTGTATTTTTTAAAATTGTTAAATTTTCAGAAATATCCCTTTTACCCTTCTTACACCCTAAGAAGGGTATAAAGATCGCTTGAAAACCGACTTTATCCGAGGCTCGGAGACCCAAGTCGTATATACCAATCAACTCAGCTCGACGAACTGAGCACATGTATGTATGTGTGTGTGTGTGTGCGTGTGTGCGTGTGTGCGTATGTGTGTGCGTTACAAAATCTCACATCAAGATCTCAGCCGTCCGTGGACCGATTTGCACGATTTTAACACTAAACGAAAGCTATGACTTTGTCATTGTACGAGTTCAATTTTTTTTGCAATCGGACATTTGGTTCCAGAGATATGTGAGAAATACGAACATGAAGTGCATTTTCAGAAAACTAACAAAATAATGTCACATGAATATCTCAGCCGTCTGTGAACCAATTTGCATGATTTTATCTTTAAACGAAAGCTATGACTTTGCCATTGAACCCATTGTATTTTGTTTTTGCAATTAGACATTGGGTTCCGGAGATATCTCTGAAATACGAACATAAAGCATTAGACGTATCAACTTCACACATTGGTAAAATATGTCCCATCAAGATCTCAGTCGTCCTTGGACCGATTTGTGCGATTTTATCTTTAAACGAAAGCTATGTTTTTGTCATTGGACCCATTAATTTTTTCTGCAATCGGAAATTCGGTTTCAGAGATATCTGTGAAATACGAATATGAGACATATTTTCAGACTACTAATGAAGAATTGTCACACCAATATCTCAGCCGTCTATGACCCGATTTGAACTCTTTTGGGCTTAAACAGAAGCTGTAATATTGCCATTTAAGGCGGCAAATCAAATCTGCAGTCTTTTTGTATTTTTTAAAAATTGTTAAATTTTCAGAAATATTCCTTTTTTTATTTTGAAATCGATAAAAGCATGATAATATCAGTTATTTTATATTCAATTGAAGGTCATATGCATAGAAATTGTAATATGCACTGGGCACACACAACCATTCAAAAGTGTAAGAAGGGTTGCGTTCACTGTAGGTGGATTAAGTCAGGTTTT
Organism: Armigeres subalbatus; assembly: GCF_024139115.2. Taxonomy (NCBI): domain Eukaryota; kingdom Metazoa; phylum Arthropoda; class Insecta; order Diptera; family Culicidae; genus Armigeres; species Armigeres subalbatus. The sequence goes on along the minus strand of NC_085139.1, from coordinate 299,957,673 downwards.
TATTTTGAAATCGTTAAAAGCATGATAATATCAGTTATTTTATATTCAATTGAAGGTCATATGCATAGAAATTGTAATATGCACTGGGCACACACAACCATTCAAAAGTGTAAGAAGGGTTGCGTTCACTGTAGGTGTATTAAGTCGGGTTTTTCGACCTCAAGTCACTAAAGTCACTTTTTCTTGCAAAAAGTCACTATTTTCAACTATTTTAAAACTATTGACTATTTTTGTATGAAGCTTTATATATAAGTCGGATGATGCTTTGTTCATGGCGGAAATGAAATAACAGATTTTGGAAAAATGATCGCTCTGAAACTTCGCCAGCCATTTTACTCGCTGCTCTTATTGGCATTTCACCAGTAGCTAATTGACCTTTCCGGTCAAAAGATTGCTCAATCGATTCTTTATTTTATCTAAAGTCAACTTTCCCAAAGAACCCATATTTTTGACGCCTCTAAATATGTTTTTAAAATTTAAAGCAACATATTTTGAAAATGTTGTTTTTCAAGATTGCGCTAAAATTCGCCTGATTTTAAACGAACAGCGGGTGAATTTTTTAGACCGGTTTACACATTACAGCATTTTTTCAATTTTTGTTTTGGATTTTTAAAATAGTTAGAAGCTTGAGAGAGAGAGTTGAAAGAAAGAGAAAGTTGACCTTAAATAAGCCAAAAAATCGATTGAGATAATAAAACGAGATGCAATTTTTGACGGGAAAGGATATAGATATTATATTAAGGGGATAAAGTCTCCCTAATTTTGAAGATTGCATGCGCTGAGAAACATCGAATCATTGTAACGAATTGCGGTAGTTTGCCGAAGATTGAATGGTTTGGTGTGACAAAGAATGATTGTATCTTGCACCACCAGACGCAACAATCACTGTTGTAACTATTGAGTTATTAACAAAGTTATGATTCTCAGCGCGTGGTATTTTGGTAAAATAAAAATATTTATTTTCAAATCGAAATAATAATAATTGCATTATAAGCAGGAGGTCAAGCGTTCAATCCCAGGTTCGTTGTAACTGAATTTTCATATTTTTTGTTTCGTTTTCTACCAAAATGATGATGACTGATGTTCTTTTGATGTTCCTTTCGCACTAAAAATTCCAAAAACTTTCTAAACCTATAGCAAATCTGCATCTTTCTTAAGTAGGTATTCAGCTAATCCAGTGATTGTAACTCACGAGAAGAGAATGTTCATTCACGCAGATTTTTGCCCACAAATCATTTTAGGGGAAGAAAAACAGGTCTTATGATTGATAGAAAACCATGTTTCGCTCACTTCCAGTAGCGCAAACGTTTGATTTGCTCGCAGGACTACTCATAGTTTTTAGTAGTCCTATTTTTGACTGATATTTAGTAAAATTTTCTTGGGGTGCACGATTTCCATTTCTTTTCTGAGTTTATTATGAGAGAGTGGTGATTGAAAGATGATTTCCGCTACAAATTACGAAAACAATTTTCCCTCGACCCAAAAACGCCTAATTTTGTCTCATCGAAAGTGCAACTGAAACTGAGAGTCACTTTTTGGTCACTTTTTCTGCAACTGGAAGTCACTATTTGGTCCCTTTTTTCGTCAGCTTTGGTCACTAAAGTCACTATTTTGAGCGGCATTGGTCGCTACCAGTCCTGAATAGTTATACTATGTTTTCATCGTCTTTACGTATTCCGCCAGTATCTTGGATTTTCAGAAAGGTCTTTCCCATGGACATTTGTATTGAGTGCAATACAATATCATTTATTTTCAGGCGCCATTCGTCATCCGGTGGAAATGGACTAAATTCATCCAACGAGAAACCGTTTGCTTGTCCGGTGCCGGGCTGCAAGAAACGATACAAGAACGTCAACGGCATCAAGTATCACTCGAAAAACGGCCACAAAAAGGACGGAAAGTAAGTTTTTCTTTAGAAGACGTTGCTTAGATCCAAGTTTCACAAAGATTTTTATTTCGCAAAATTTCAGCCGTGTCCGGAAGAACTTCAAGTGTCACTGCGGCAAGAGTTACAAAACGTCGCAGAGGCTAAAGAACCACCAGCTCAGTGCTCATCAGAACCCAGTGGTGGCGGACGCCGTCAGCACGAGTGCGGCCACCAGCAACAGTGTGCACCAACCGCAGCTGCCCTCGGCGCTGCTTTCACCTGTTTCTTCGTCGTCATCGTCCTGTTCGTCTTCAGTGTCGTCCATTGTTCAGTCCCTGTGTTCCTCCGCCATCAACAGCAACAACAACAACAATGGCAGTAGCAGTAATCCACAAGCCGGTGGTGGCAATGCGACGCTCAGCGTGTCCAGTGCCGTCGCTATTGCCACCGCAGCAGTATCTAGTCAAATGGGTAAGTGTTCTTAATTATTTTGTAATTCTATTCAGACATGTATCAAACGCCGTCTAGTGATGCCACACTGCTACGATGTTAATGCTATGTGAATGAGACAATAGAACTGATTTTGAAGTAATGGGGGAAACAAATTGAAGCTGATTAAAATAGGAATTTTAAACCGTGATAAATTTTAGCAGTAATACGCGGTATCTTCGAGAGCACGTTGCTAATCATTCAAAATACGGTGAATCTGTGAATCATCTTCCGTTTGTCGCATGTTGTTCGCTAAACATCTCGCCTTCTTGTATCCTTCGGATTATTATCAGGAACAATTTTCATGTGGTTCCTGTCCGACATTCTTTACTTGCGCGGCCCGCCGCAGTAGTTCGAAATATGAACGATAGGTGCTTCTCATTCGGTATTTCTTAAGGGGGTATATAGGCATCATACCAGCGATCACGCAAGCAGCGTTTCAAGAAACGGTGCGTTGGTATGTACTGATAACACGGAGCAACACTAATCTGGGCGTACATTCAAGCTTCTACATTGCAGTTTATACTAGGTGGCCAATCTTTTCACTTTCACTCCAACAAGCGTTCAACACAGGTAGATTTCTACAGCCCTGTTTAGTCTCTAAACCAAGTTTAAACATTGTAGATTTAAGCGGAGATGTGGAAATTTGCCCCCTTCTGGCAACATTGTTTCGATGGACAAGCGAAGTGGGACTTGGGAGAAGCATTTCACCAGTTCTGGCCATGCCCGTTTATAGCAAGTCATCCGTCATCGATGGTATCTGTGACGCGAGCCACGTAATACGTACAACTGTCCTAACCCAGGAAACAAACACAAAAACTGACATTCTCCGTGAGAAAATATTCAGTAACCGTGCGGGAGTTTCTCGCCGTCATCAGAGCGATCGAGGAGTACAGAGGATATGTGGAAGGAATTGAGTACACGGTGTACTTCGAACACTCGGTATTAAGCTATCTCAAGTCCAAGAAGAAGTGGCCTTCCTCAGCCGTGAGGTAAGATGCTTTAAAGGAGGACGGTAATGTTTTAGTGGGGAATATAATGTCGATAAGAAGAAGTCCAAGACTCATGGGTCGCTGGATGCTAAGACTAAATGCATTCGATTTCGACATCAAATATCAAATGAGCTTTTCGACAGTTCCATACGCACTCCAGTAGATCAGTGTTTTTTCGATTTCCAAGCACAACAGCGTTCACATGAAGCGTCTGATGGCCAATGCTGAGTAATGTTGGAAGAGTGAATGGCGTGCCCGCGTACATACGTGAATACCACCGTAGGTGGGACTATAATCTGCAAGCCATCGTAGCAGTAATAAACTAAGTGAATCACGAAGCCACCGGAGTCAGTCCCCACTACGCTCAATTCGGCAGGGCAGCAGATTTTGCACACCGATCTTTATACTCAGCAAGAGTAGAACACGCCAAGGTAGCACAAGATGTTAGACTTTCGGCGATTCATTTTATTCATGAATTCAGAGATCAACGCAAGACCAATCAAGAATCTGATTCATTACATACCACAGGAGGTGAAAGTTATTTCATGAAAATCATTGTTGTTTGGGTCCCTCCTTAGCCGTGCGGTAAGACGCACGGCTACAAAGCAAGACCATGCTGTGGGTGGCTGGGTTCGATTCACGGTGCCGGTCTAGACAATTTTCGGATTGGAAATTGTCTCGACTTCCCAGGGCATAAAAGTATCATCGTGTTAGCCTCATGATATACGAGGAATGCAAAAATGGTAACTTGGCTTAGAAACCTCGCAGTTAATAATTGTGGAAGTGCTTAATGAATACTGAGCTGCGAGGCGGTTCTGTCCCAGTGTGGGGATGTAATGCCAATAAGAAGAAGAAGAAGAAGACATTGTTGTTTGCGGTATTATTTACAAAAATATTGCTGCAATACCGGACGAGGGCGAACGAAGCACGATATAAACGGGCGCGGAACAGGCAAAACTCGATTTTTCAGAGGAAAAATGGCCAGCAGAAAGATCGAGACCGTGAAGAGACGGAGCAACTGTACCGCGCTAATAACACACGAAAGTTTTATGAAAAGTGGAACCGTTCACGTATAGCCTGATATGTGTAAGGACATAAACGGGAACCTTCTTACGAACGAGCGTGAGGTGATCCAAAAGTGACGGCAGCACTACGAATGGCGATGTGGCAGACGAAAATGGCGGTATGGTGATGAACTTGGGCGAACGTGCGCAGGACATAATTCTACCGGCTCCGGATCTCCAGGAAATCCAGTAGGATATTTGCCGGCTGAAGAACAACAAAGTCTCTGGGGTTGACCATCTACCAGGAGAGCCAATTAAACACTGTGGTGCTAGAGCGCTGCACTGGGTCAGTACCAATATTTGGGAGGAGGAAGTTTTGCCATCGTGCCCTATCTACAAAAAGGGCGTTAAGCTGGATTGTTGCAACTACCGCGCAATCACATTGCTGAACGCCGCCTACAAGGTACTCTCCCAATTGCAAGAGAGTTCGTGGGGCAGTATCAGACACGTTTTATGGGCGAACGCTCCACCACGGACCAGGTGTTCTCCATTGGCCAAGTATTGCCGAAATGCCGCAAATACAACGTGCCCGCACATCATCTATTCATCGACTTCAAAGCCGCATACGATACAATCGATCGGGACCAGCTATGGCAGTCCTGAGTCCCTTTGAAATGCGCAGAGGGTTACGGCCAGGTGATGGTCTTTCGTGTCTGCTATTCAACATCGCTTTGGGAGGGATAAGAAAAAAAGACAGGAACACCCTTCTTCGACCAGAGAGGTCGTACAGACTGAACACTTAACACCTAGCATAGACAATAGCCTGAGACAACGGACGGGACACATAACACCCAGTGGACCAGTGGAGAATTTTTCGATCACGAATAGTTTTCTCTTTACCAGGGCGGGAATCGAATCGACACTCCATAGCACTTGCGCTTAGGCGATTGACGTCGCTAACCGCACGGCCACGAAGCCCACGATTTGAAGAGCAGAAATTGACACTGAAAAGAGAAGCTAAGCGACTGAAAAGAGAAGCTAAGCGGATCGGACTAGTCATCAACACGCCGAAGACGAAGTACATGATAGGAAGACGCATAGTGGCTGGAATTCGTACGTACTTTGCGTCCGCAAGACGCTCCGATCGAATAGAGTTCACCGCCGTAGCAAACTGACAATTTACAAAACACTCATTAGACCGGTAGTCCTTTAAGGACTGCGTATCATCTGTGGTGCAGATGGCGGACGGTACGTGGAAGAAGGCGAATAAACCACGAGTTGCATGAGATGCTGGAAGAACCATCCATCGTTCACACCGCGAAAGTCGGACTGCGGTAGGCCGGGAGCGTAGCCAGAATGTCGGACAGTAACCCGGTGAAAATGGTTCTCGACAACGATCCGACGGGCACAAGAAAGCGAGGTGCGCAGCGGGCAAGATGGATCGATCAGGTGGAAGATGACTTGCAGACCCTCCGTAGACTGCGTGGTTGGCGACGTGTAGCCATGGACAGACCCGAATGGAGAAGACTCTTATGTTTATGTACTGCAGCACATGCCACTTCAGCCTTAGTCTGAATAAATAATAATAATTATACTAAATTAATGATTTCGTGTGTGTTACTTCTACGTGAAGTTAAACGATTTACAATGATATGGAAATGCTAATATCATCTTCCAAACTCAGACGCACATGTTCATGATAGAATTAGAGGCGAAAGTATAGAATTGATAGTTCCGTTAGGATACGGCAGGCATGAAGATTTTATTCTTCCCTCCCCCTTCATACGGGAGCTTGGCAGAAGGAAGGTCGTGTGATGTGTGCCATCACAAATATTGCCCTCCGCTCGCTTTCAAATCGACTTCTATAAAAACATTCTTCATGCCTGCCGTATCCTAACGGAACTATCAATTCTATACTTTCGCCTCTAATTCTATCATGAACATGTGCGTCTGAGTTTGGAAGATGATATTAGCATTTCCATATCATTAATAATAATTATGCCAAACAGCAATTAATTTGGAAACGTATGTAAATTATACCGAACGGCCTTTATGTTAAACGGCCTTCATTTTGGTACCACATACACATAGACCTGTGCAGGAGTTCATTACATTCACTCACCTAATGGATTTTGACACAAAATTATTTTAGGACATTTGGCATAATGACGATTTGGCATAAAAATTAAAAGAATTATAAAAAACTCTAGGAAGAAGCTCAATTTACATCTGTATTATTGCCTTTCTCTGGGCATATGCGTATTTTAAGGAGTGATTTACTTTTTCTCCAAACGGGTGGCAACCAAAAAATGGGATTAAAAAAATTGCTCGGGATAAAAATACAAAGAAGTACAGTTTAATCTGATATATGTTATACAAAGAGTTGTCCTTAGTATTCAAACTTAGACTAATGATTATGGGCATATTTTCCGTGGTTCGCCGTGCTGCTTCTGATCCTGCTTATGAGTTGCTTCGTGGCTTTGGCATTACAATCACCTTTGTATACAATAGAGCTGAGTAGACCAAATAATGCTTTGGCAGTTTTCACAACATTTCCACCTTTAAAATGTTCGACCGTGTACTTTTCCCATGATCTTTGTTCGCTTGAAAAATTTACAAAGCGCGCCGCAGTATTTTTTGTTGCTACGGTATGTTGTGAGCAGTGTTGGAGTGAAAGTGTGTATGTGACAATTCTTAAAGTCATATTTCTTTTGCCTTATTCCGGGTAAATGCGTACTTTTAAAGAAGGAGTCATCGACTATTTTGTCTTATTCCGGGCAAATGCGTACTTTTAAAGAAGGAGTCATCTTTTTTGCTTCATATCGGGCAAATGCATACTTTTAAAGAAGGAGTCATCTACTCTTGCCTTATTCCGGGCAAATGCGTACTTTAAAGAAGAAGTCATCGACTATTTTGCCTTATTCCGGGCAAATGCGTACTTTTAAAGAAGGAGTCATCTTTTTTGCTTCATCCCGGGCAAATGTATACCTTTAAAGAAGGAGTCATCTACTCTTTTGCCTTATTCCAGGCAAATGCGTACTTTTAAAAAAAATGAGTCATTTACTTATTTGCCCTATTTCTGGCAAATGCGTAATTTTAAAGAAGGAGTCATCTTCTTTTTTGCTTCATCCCGGGCAAATACATACTTTTAAAGAAGGAGTCATCAATTTTTTTGCATTATTCCGGTCAAATGCGTACTTTCGAAGAAGGAGTCATCTACTGTTTTGCATTATTCCGGACAAAGGCGTACTTTTAAAGAAGGAGTCATCTGCTATTTTGCTTCATCCCGGGCAAATGCATACTCGCAATCGTAAACAATGCCTTTTCCTGCAAATTTCTCAACAACTAGGACCGCTCCCAGCTAACAACCACTCTGAACTGGGGCGCTCCGCGCATTCTATCACACACAAGTGGAAAATATCGCCAGAAGTCTTTAATCTTCCTGAAATCAGCAGAAGAAGTCAATGTTTACGTTTGCGACTTTCACCCTCATGAAACAACAATGTCGATATATTCCTACGATTAACCATTTTTTTGTGCCAAATGGTAGTTTTGCTAAACGGCCCGTTGTATTTAATTCATTTTTCGAGGATTATGCCAAATGATCATTATGCCAAACGGTCGTTATGCCAAATAGCCTCGAGGTACCCAACAAATTATGCCAAATGGTCGTTATATCCAATGGTCTTTATGCCAAATGGCCTTTAGACGTTTAAATCGTTATGCCAAACGGCCTTACGCCAAACGGCATTATGCCATATGGGCTTCCCCCGCAGAAGACACACAGTGAAGAAACAAGCCATCGAGCTCCGGAAATACGGCGGACTTAAACCAAGACTTAAACGGTGCTGCTTCTAACCGAAATGATCTCTATGCATTGGAATCTAAATAAGGCCGCTTTAACTCAACATCCAAGCAAACTGTAATAGTGACCAGAAGTGTCAGTCAGATGTGATGAACAACGACATTCGAAAAAACTACCTCTCCACTTTGACAGTACTTCAGCTATGTACGCAGCATTGCGGGCACAACATCAAGCCACATGAAGACCAATCGGCCTACCACAGGCAAGGAAGACTGGAACTCTGAAGTTTGTTGTAGGAGGTTTCAGATACCACGCACGACCAAGCCAAATTGCGGTCCACCGCGCATTCGCATCGCGCCAGTGGATTTACCGTGTCGTAGAGAGCCTTCAAGTGCGGCAGATCTATTACCTGTGTAGGAGACACTGAGGCTCCAGGTCGAGGAGCGCTTTGAATCTTTGGGTCTGACGCAGTCCCTGCTGTCCAGCTGGGTTCTAGTCTGATGCTTGTTCACAGATTTTCGGCCTCCTCTGAAGGCACTGAACTGGGGCACGTGACCCACCAAATTGAAATTCTTGAAGTACCTGAAGGGATTCTGGAATAAAAAAAATTAAAGAAATTTGTGAATCATTTGCGGAAGAATTCCCGAAGGATTTCCTAATGGATTTTTCGAGAGGAATTTTAGAATAGAATAGAAAGAACTCCTAACATAATTTTAAAAGTTTTCTCAAAAGGATTCCAGAATGAATTTCCGAAAAAAAGGCTGAATAGAGTTATGGAAAGAAATTTTTCAGGAATGTCCGAAGGAATTTCTGAAAATAATACTGTAGGAATTTCTGAAGAAATCGCTGGAATAATCAATTTCAGGAATTCCAGAAATAATTTCCGAACAAATTCCTTAAGAAATTTACTTGAATTTCCAATAAAATTCGTAAAGGAATTCCGGAAGGAATCGCTACAGGATTTTTTGTAGGAATATCTAGAAGCATTCCTTAAGGTGTTTTCTAAAGATTTCGTAGGGAAATTCCCGAATGAGAACCCCTAAGAAATCCAAGGAATTTCTGAAGCATTTTCTGAAGGTATTTTCAATAGAAGCAGCGCTAGTGGCGCTGTATCCATTGAAATTATTTTGCCAAACCTAACTTGGGCGTTTGTTGTCCATCATGCTGTAGTGCAAGTTTGGTTTCATCACCACCATCGGTTTGACATTTATAGCATCGGTACTTCCAAGCAAACTAGATGTTGTTAGCATTCTTATACTTTTGCATCAACTGTAGTGTTTCCGAACGAGTTTCTGAAGAAATATCGCAAAAAATCTCCTGAAGGAGCCCTCCACTAGCCCCCACACCAAAAAGCTCACATGGAGCCCCCTGGTAATGGACGCATCTGATCTAAGCATACTCTGATCAGCACGACAATAAATAAATTTGAATTAATTATGAACTTGTATGCTTTTTGTATAAGTTTTCAAAGAAATTAAAGGAATTTAAACATTTCCAGGAGAATTTCTAAATGAATGTTGGAAGAAACTCGTAAAGGAATCCTCAAATGATTTTCTGAAAGAATTTTTGTAAGAAGTTCTCCCTAAGAAATTTCCAATCTGAATTCTTGAAAGGTTCTTTTAAAGAAATTACCGAAGTAATATCCAAGGGAATTCCTAAAGAAATTTCCAAAAGAATCCCTAAAGAAATTTCCGAAGATTGTCGAAGAAATTTCAAAAGAATACCTGATGAAGACTCCAAAGTATTTTACGAAGATATTTCCGAGGGATTTTATTGAGAAATTTTCAATGAAGTCCTTAAAGGAATTTCTGAATGAAATCATGGAGGGAGTTCTGAAGGCATTTCTGAGGAAAATATCAAACCTGTAGGAATTTCCGTTGGAATTACTAAAAGAATTTTTGATTGAATGGCTGAAGCAATTTTTAGATGTACTTGCTAAGGAAATCCTGGAGGTATTTCCTAAAGAATTTCTTAAATAACTTACGAGAAAAAATGTGAGGTAAGGCCTCCAATAAATAAATTTGAAAAAGTTTTTTTTTTTCGCAGTATTCACTTGTTTAAAGTGATTATTTTGCTGCGAAAATCTATATATGGCACGTGAGAATTAGGTTTTTTCAGATGAGTAGACACCCTAAATTGCTCGATCGGATTCGGAAACAGCAAACACAGACGAGAGGCGGTGTGCTGGATCGCAGCCGGTCTGTTTTCACGGTTGAGGCGAAGCCAACCAAACTTCCCCTACACCGATCATCCGAGCACCGAGCATCGATCCCTTGATATGGGCAGGGGTTTCCAAGTCACATTCGGCAAACAGCAGGTCTGGCTGATAATAGCTATGTATGCGGAATAAACGTCGAACATTCGAAAAGATGGCAGAACTGAATAGTACAAAATGTACAAAACGCTCATAAGATCGCGGTGGTCCTCTACGGATATGACATTTGAACCATGCTCTCTGAGGACTCTGAGTTTTCGAAAGACCAATGTACTCACCGTACACCTTCAGTGTTACGACGTTTGCAAACCCAACTATTTCAATGCCCGGCAGTAATTTCAGCCTCAGTACGTCATCGTACATTATTCCATAGCGGTGGTCCAGGATGGATTATGTATCATTTAACATCGCCCATACAACACATTTGGTATTTCCCCGAAAACCCTTTTTTTATTTAGGCAACACAGTTACTTAATCGTTTCACAATTTTCCTGCTGGTGCTTTTAACTCCTGAAAGTCATGTTTTGGCCTTTACGCGCTGGTGAAATGCTCGAACCGAATGATTCAAATAATCCATAACGGTAATTAAATATCACTAATCGGCTTCCATTTGTTTTCCCTTTACAGCATCCTCCTCTACGAGCTCATCATTGTCCTCTTCATCGTCTTCGTCGTCGTCGTCATCGGCCGGGTCTCCCAACGGCAAGTACGACAACCTGGGCATCCTAACGCCGGCGACCTCACCCAAGCTGACGCTGATGACTGCCACCGGAGGGGCCGGCTCCGACAGCCTTCTCCCGATGACACCCATCAGTCCCACGGGAGGCGGAACGGCTAACGGTTCTGGCGGTGGAGGCGGAGGTAGTAGTACAAGTTCTCTGGTAAGTAGTAAGGCCCTGTCGGCCGGCACTATCGTCGGCCAACTGCACACCGAAGAGACGTAGCCGATACTCAAGAATCTACTGCTGAGAAAGTGTTGAAGGTAAACGTGAGGACCGCCGGGTCGGGACCATGTGGTTCCGGACGTGCGGTCTTCGCCGCCGTCGTCTCGTTTTCGTTGTTATCTTAGTGAAAGAATGATACGCTTTTTAACTTTACGCCCGATGCAGCGCGGTTTACGCATGCCAAGTACTGCTACACAGAAACCTATACACAGGCGGCTGACAGAGAGAGAGGGAGAAGACATGTATATCAAACTACCGAAGACACTACAGAAGATAAAATTATCAGAAATATTCACACTTATTACATTGAAATTCGCACCTGCAATAGCGCAGTTTAGGGGCTTCAAGCGATCCGTAATTCAGACGTTCAGAAAAAAAAGGTTCAGAAATAGATTTGCTCGGATTAACCTTAGCATAAATAGCAGGAGAATAGGAACGGTCTCACCACAGGACATAGTTTACTTGGTAGTATGTAGATTTGCATAACAAATTCACAGTCCGCAGTCTCAATCAGTTAAGAGCTGCGCCTAGTTTCGCGTCGCTTCCTACAACAAACATTAGTGTTTCGCCTGTCTGTACGGTGGACTTTAAACGCCGAATTTTTGTTTGTTTTTCGTTTCTTTTATTATTTTAAATTAGTCGAACTCCGTACTTAAGTAGACGAGCGCGAGCTGAAGCTACTGAATTCACTGAAACTGTATTGTCACTATCACTGGTTAAGTTTTCGTTCCAACTGTCTGTTTTGTTTTTATCAATTATGGTCCCTTGAGGGCTCTCCCTGTAACTGTATTTGCACTGTTTTAATAATAGACAAAAAATATATAAGCTTCAATTCTAAACTTCACTCCATATATTTCGATAGATTCAATAGACGTGTTTAGACAGAGAGAGGAAAAGGTAAACAAAAAAAAATGCGAGAGAACTACAACCCTAGCATACGATATTCTATATCAAAGAAAAATAAATCCGATCTCAGATTCTCGTTCGCTTGTAGCTTGTAAAGAAAAACATACGAAAATAGGATCAGAGAACTGCTATATCTGTAAGAGCCAGCAGCAGCGGCGTTGCAACGACCGGAAACAAAAGAAGATTGATGATAAACTATCGATACCAAAATTTACTTCATAGGATCTTTATAGATAATTAATATATATAATTATATTTATCGTAAAACAAGAAATGCTGGAAAAAATAAGACAAATTGATACAATGCAGCCTGCTGATCACTATTAATGCGAAGCTGCGGTCACAAAAAATGAATACAGACGCAACCAACACTTCGGTATGTGTTATATCGAAAGTTGCCTGGAAGGGTCGTAAATCCTCTGAAATCAGACAGATGGTACGAAAAAAATGTGGAGATGTCTGGTAGTTTACCTACTTAATGGCTTCACATAGCCAAACTGACAAATCGACTGATTTAAATTCCAAAAACTTCTGGTTTTTCATTAATTTACAAAGGACATGACAAACCATTCATAGTTGAATAGTTGAAGCAGAAATCTGAAATCTGTCAATTTCAGTGCGACCCTTCTAGTGTTGAAGAAGGAAACGCTGTATTACATTGATTACAAATATCTATCAAAGTAACGCAACATTGAATGCCATCTATATTTTTCGGTTGTGACGAACAAGCAACAGCATCTAGAACAACAAAATCACAAATATATGATCATCAGATTGATCAATACAGAGGCTACCCGCTGGCTGCGCTGTTGTAGCACAATAGGTTGGCATACGGATCTGGAAGGATCGGTTTAACGCAGCCACTAAGGCTAAATAGTGCGAAGAACCTTCTAATGCGGTGAAAATGTGCGATTGGACATTCAACATCTGAATGCAATTTACGCGAGTTCGAAACTTACATCAGGAAGATAAAAAAATAATAAGTGAAATCATAGTCACTGTGCTTTCACAGTGACAGCCCCATCAAATCGGTATGGAAATCAAATGCTCAATATTAGATCAGTATCAAAACTAATCCCAGCACCCTGTCTAAAATCCGGTTGTACCACTCCCACTTCCCAGCCTATATAGAGTGTAGACGATCGTCGCCCCGCCCCTTCTAATCGCATCGCAGTTTAGTTCCATTGAGATTAAACATCATCGGCAATTCGGTATATAGGAAGGAAGATGTAGATTATTGGTAGCATTGTTGCGTAAGTAGAGAAGCAGCTGCGTGTTGTTTTTTTTGAGTTTCGAGTAGAAAGAAGGTGTATCCATTGTTTTCTCATTTTTGCTGAGAAAATAGGACGAGCAGTTTAATGATATAAATATTATACTTGTGTTGATTCAAATATGCTGTGATTTTTACAACCTCCTTCCCCATCAATTCATCCGCACTTCCTTTCATTTTTCCTGTTCTAAATTCACACATTTCCTACGTTGTTTGTAACCGTGATCATTTTTTGTTAGCCTTCGTTGTTGTGCGTTGAGGACAAACTATTCAGTAGCAATGGAAATTTACGATTAAACAATTTTTTAGGCAGCATTACAGACGTTTTTGCAAGTTTAGAATCGCTGAGAAATCTGGAATAATAGATCTTCACAGAATGCGGAATCCAAGTGACGTGCTATCTAGGTGCTATCCATCTTGAGCAGTGTTGGTAAAATCATTCACAAATCTCAATCAAGACATGAATTGAGCACGCAACCAAGATGACAACGGTAGCAGAAAATAACAATCATTCTATTACAAGTTATGCCGGAGCAAATTCGTTTGCGAATTTGAAGCAATGCAAAACATAATTTCGCTCCAAAAAGCGTTGGCAATTTATTGTTTATACACAAAGAGGGTTAACTGGGGTAATATGCATGGGGCATTTTGATCAATGTGACATATAAGAAGGCTTGAATTCACTTCATCAGCACCTTCTGCACATTAGTTAGAATGCTCGGAACGGTTTCGTCGGAACGGTTTCGTCGGAACGGAATTGTCGTCATCATGCATCAGTACTTGGACGGTCAAGTGCAGGATTTTGCTCACGCTTCAAGGATGTTCACGCAATCGAAACAAAACTACAGTCAGATAGAAAAAGAAAGGCTCGCTTTAGTGTTTGCAGTAACCAAATTCCGCCATTACAAGCTCCAGAACGATCATCACCCGCTACTGAAGATCGACAGAAACCGAGCTTTCTTTCTATACTCTGATTGTTGTTCAATAGTGCCAAGATGTTGTAGATGCCTGGAATGGCGTGTCCGGTGTCCACAGAGTGCCGCACGATGTCCGTGTTCGACGCGCACATTTCTGAACGGAATTGCTTAACTGTTTTTGCCGTTCGATTAGAGTTCGACAGATCTTCTTCTTATTGGCATTACATCCCCACACTGGGACAGAGCCGCCTCGCAGCTTAGTTTTCATTAAGCACTTCCACAGTTTTTTTTTTAATTAGTTTTATTGGTCATAGTTTTGTAATTCAAAGTATTCCATAGTCTAGTTAACACATTACGTTTAGTTTAAAATTAAGGTCTCCTACATCAATTCTATTATTACTTTCGTTAATATGACAGATGTACTCACAAAAGACATTTAAAATTTTAACACGTTTCGTTCTATTTATGCCATTCAAAACAGGCCTGATTAGCTCCTCGAATGAAAGTCTTCTCCATCCATTCAGGATACTGCCTATCTTCCGTTGAAGAATTGACAAAGCAGGTGCCACAGGAGGACAAGAGTAAAACTTGTGTTCTACTGTTTCAACTATACGATTGTTGCAATGCATACAGTTTTCATTTTCTACCTTTCGCATAACGAACCATAGTTTTCGGTGCTCTATCTTCTCATTTACTGCTATGTACAGTTGACTTCGTCTAGATGATGTAATCTGCTTGTTCGCTATATTTCTCCACGTACGGGGCCAATTGTTCCTCGGGTAGATCCTTTCGATTTTCGGTGGATCGGTGCGTTCAATGAGGCAGCGGTGCATTCGAGAAGCGGAAGGATTTTGCAATACGAGTTGCGACATTTGTGAAATGTTTGCGACGATTTTCTTTATATCAGGGAGATCAACAGGAATAGGCCGTGGATTTGCTTGAAGAAAATGATCTCTATAGAAAGGCATCGAATCTATCTCCTTCAGATGTCTGTTCGCTGCTAGTGATGGGCTTTTTAGTGCTACCAAATGTAGGTTCAGTCCTCCTTCTTCTTTGCTGCGTGCTAATTGTATGATCGGAATTCGAGCGACTGTCCCTTTCCATAGAAATAAACCCATTGACGAAGTGATTTTCGCTGTGTGCACTGCCAGGGGAGGAAGAATCGACGACAGATACTATACTCTCGAAGTGCCATGGGATTTCGAGTCTGCCTCCCTCGTAAAAACCCACATCGATGGAAGTTGTTTTGTGCATGTTTAATTTTGCCCCTGCACCTCTCTCGAAATCCGTGAATAATAATTTCATATCCTCTACGCACCTAACAGAGGTAGTAACCACGCTGATGTCATCAGCGTAAGCTACAAGCAGGTCATCCTCGCATACTTGTTCGAGCATATAGACCAGCGGATGAAGGTACATGTCACACCGAGCGTTGGATATCGATCGGTTGGGACAGATGCCCGTTGATCATCAATCGAGAGGTTGAGCGGTTTGCAATTTGCGAGAGAAGAGTTACAAAATGCTGGTTGAATCCAAGCGAGCGCATGGTTTCGAACAAAAAAGAGTGCCGCACGCGGTCGAAAGCATGATCGAGATCAAAACTTACTAGTTTTCCAGCCCGACGATGGTGACGTGGACTTGCTATTTGGTCCTTCAATGCAAGCGTGGCTTGATAGATGTTTCGTTCCGAATTCGAGCATTTTTGCCCGTCACTCAGTATGCGGTGGGTCTTCATCACTCTCTCTAATCTACATTTCAGGATGCGAGAAAAGAGTTTATAGTCTGCGTTTAGCAGCGAAATTGGTCTATACGACCGTACTGTGTCGTCGCCTCCTCGTTTTTTAACAAGCACGATAATACCATCTAGGAATGAAGAAGGAAGGTTACCAGCGAGGGCTTCATTCATCAGCAAATTAAGCTCTCTGTGGATTACGTCAAACATTCTGTGATAAAACTCTTGCGGGATTCCATCACAGCCGGGCGATTTCTTAGGTGCACTCGATTTGATGGCGAAAAGTATCTCCTCTGTTGTGATTGTTGTTGTGCAGGCCTCGTTTGCCTCATCGTTCGGCGGGATGGAGCTCTCGCAGCCAAAGTTGTTTCGTTCTTCTGTTCCGGCTTCCATTGTTTCAGTGTAGAGATTAGAGAAGTAGTTTACAAGATGCGTCTCAATTTCCTGTGGTGCTGCTATGATGTTATTTCCTTCGGTCCTCAGCTGACTGATGATGGGTTTTTTCTTCCGCCTTTCTCCCAGTTGGAATATTGACAACGGCTCACTTGAAACATATGTTTCATTGCTTCGCATAAACATATGCGTAAAGTTGCGCTGGAGAGACAACATTTCTGCTTTAAGCCTGTTTATGGTGGTTAGCATAGCAGGGTTTTGATAGTAGCTATCGTACGCAAGCCGTAGTTCAGCATACAGTTGCTGGTGCTCGTTGTGAAAATCGTTGAATACAACATGCGATTTCCATTTGAAAAATGACTTTATTTTGGGCTTTGCGAACGATAGCCACCATTCCAACCAAGAATTATAGTTCCTCCGTTGTCGGGTCCTGTATTGCCAACGCTGCTGGAATTCGTCTACGTTTTCCTGGGTGAGAAGATGAGAGCGCAGGGACCAAAAGCCTCGCCCGTGTTCTTGTCCCAGATTAGGAAAACATAGCCTGAGTGTAAGCGCTTTATGGTCGGAGAATGAGCAGACATGAGCATTTGCCACTCTTAGTTGATCACGAAGGCCGCCGCTGACATAGATCCGATCGAGACGAGATTGCGCATTACGGTTGACGAAGGTGTAGCCAGGTTCTCGTGGGTTCAGTTTCTCCCACACGTCGATCATTCCTAGCTGTTGAATAGCCAGAGCGGGGCTTGAGTTGGTACTAGATGAGTCGCACGTCCGAAGCACGCAGTTGAAATCTCCTGCTAGGATAGTATGCTGAGTGCGGTGACGAAGGTAGTATGGAAAGGTACTGCTGAAGAACGCTTCTCGAGAGGCACGATTCGCCGTACCGGAGGGGGCATAGATGCTGCAGATTTTTGTGTCTTGAACTCGAAGAGCGACCAACCGACCATCAAGACTTTTTTCAATGTGGGAGTATGGAATGTGTTGCTTCAGTGCAATAGCTGTACCTCGCTTTGAGTGGTCTACATTCGAGATAACGTTGTAGCCGGGCAACGAAAGATTCTCGTTTTCCACCTCTTGCAGGCAGACAATATCGATCCATTGGCTGTTGATGAAATTCCGAAGAGCGTTTATTTTTGTTGGACTCGTGATGGTGTTGATGTTAATAGTAGCTATGTAGTAGGATGTGACAGACATTTTAATGCTGGGTGCTCTCCTCATTCTCGGCTCCATCCATGCGAATTTTCTTTGCCCGGCGGGTTCGCCTGCTGTTCGATGATGAAGAGGATTCGTCTGTTTCGTTTCCGTTATTTTTGTGTGTATTAGCTTGTAGGTTTGTGGGTTTCTTGAAGAGATCTAGCGCTGTGTTGGGCAGAATGATGGTTGATGGAGCTGTGTGGCAGTGCAGATGAAGTTGAAGCACGTTGTTTGTCCGCATCGAGATTCTCTACTGCTGCCGCCGGACGATGCACGGTAGTGTGCGTTGACTCTCTGGGATTGTCGCTCTGAATCGGCGTTTGTGACATTTCGGGGAAGTGTTCGGATGAAGCGAGCTGAGGGATAGATTGACGGTCGGATGGTTTTGTGCTCATGGGTTTCGAGCTAGGCGGTTTGCTGATAGTCGGCTTCTTCTGCGATTGTCTTATTGGAGCTTGTTTTGCTACGTTCGCGTAACTCTTCTGCACCAACAATTTCTTGTTTTGGACGCACGAGATCCCGGCATGAGCTTGTTCGTGGCAGTGCTTGCACGATTGAAGCTGACCTTTGTAGAGAATGTATGCTTGTTCTCCGTCTATTGTGACCCAAGAGTCAATGTTTTGTCTCAGCACCATGCGTACAGACCAGATACCGAGGGATACACCACCATATTCGTACCCTTCGCCCCACGTCAGCTCTCGGATTGAGAGAACATCTCCGAAGGCACTCAAAAATTCGACAATTTTAGCCTCCGATACATCTTCGGGCAAATCGTGTACCTTGACCTCAACACTACCATCTTCTAGCGTTATTCGAAGCTTGAACTTTTTCCCTCCACTTTCTACTTCATGCCTTTCGTCGTGTTCTTGAGCCAGTTTTGAGCCAGTACAAGGTTATTAACCTTCACGAACGCACATGCTCCACCTCTATGACACTGTAGTCTTTGCACTTCTTCCCTCTTCAAATCAAGAACCGTACGACAGGAAGCGTGTAGTTTCTCGTAAGATGGTTTCAAGGGGAAGTTTGAATAGTCAATTTTGAAAGTATTTTCACGCCTCATCGCGGAATCGAAACACACGCGACGCGGCAGTCAATGAAAAGAACTTTACACTGATTTTGATTGCTTGACTTCGTAAACGATAAACGTAATCGAGAAAACGTCCGTGCGTCTCAGAAGCTGAGCGATAACTGATATTAACTGCGAGCAGTGTTGCCACATTTTTATCTGTACCATGGCCTCAAAAATCTTTTTCATCTTTACCAAAATCTTCAAAAATCTGTACCAAAATCTGTACCAGACAATATGGAAAATTACCCATAAATAAAGGTTTTGAACACATTGGCCACATTTGGAAGTGTAGCCGGGAGCCTGATTCCCTCAGGGGACCGGACAAATTTCGATTAGCATCGAAATTCATCTTGCGATATGTCCCACTCCATGATTTTGAAAAACAAGCACAATACATGAATTTTTGAGTGATTTTGGACACATTGGTTATGTTCGGGAGTGTTCCCAAGAACCTGATTCTCTCAGGGAAGCGGTCAAATTTCGCTTGGCTCCGAAACCCATCTTGCGACATACCAAACTTTATTATTTTGCTTGTGTTTCAAAATCATGGATTTTGTTTTTCAAAATCATGGAGTTGAATATGTCGCAAGATGGATTTCGGCGCTAAACGAAATTTGACCGCTTCCCTGAGGGAATCAGGCTGCTGGGAACACTTCCGGACGTGGCCAATGTGTCCAAAACCTTTCAAAAACTCATCTATTGAGTTTGTCTTTCAAAATCATGGAGTTTGATATGTCGCAAGATGGGTTTCGGTGCTAATCGAAATTTGACCGCTTCCCTGAGGGCACCAGGTTCCCGGGAACACTTCCGGATGTGACCAATGTGTCAAAAACTTCTCAAAAACTCATCTATTGAGATTGTCTTCCCAAACCATGAAGTTTGATATGTCGCAAGACTGGGTTTTACACCACTTGAAAAGTGTCCACTACCCTAGGGAACCAGGTTCCCGGAACATCCGGAACCATGTCCTAGTGATTCAATTGTATCAAAACTAACTTCTGATGCTGGTTAATGATGATTGACCACGTTTGCATCAACATTCTAGGCACTTGCATTCATTTATCAATGGTTTTAAAAAAAATAACCCGTTTTTGACTGCACCTGACCCAGGATCCCCCTTAATAAATCCGACCGGATTGGCACCCTGGTCAAATCATTATGTACCAAAAAATAGACACGATGACGCTTCTTCTCTGAAAATTTCATGGCAATCGGACGAAAAATGAGTCTACACGGGTTATTTCAATTTTCATTTCTAGGTCAGACCGAAACGGGTTAACGGTACTGTTGACAGTGTTGACATTTAGTTGGTATTAATAACACAGAGAACAGACGTTCATCTTCATTCGCGTGGTTGTGTAAAAGTTTGTACTGGTAATTTTATAGTATGTCGTTATGCCTCCGTGGCGCGGTGCTAGTGTGCTGATGAATATGGTTGAAAATTGCCGTATAGCCCTCTCCATCCCCATCAGTGTTGGTGCCGTGTTTATAAAATTTTCCTTTGTTTGCTGTTAGAACTGTCATATTTTTCTTGTTTGCTGTTAGAAAACAACAAACAATACGTGGAAACACTAACAAAAATATCGCAAATTTGAACTAGACATCAGGTGAAAATGAAAACTTTCATTTTGATTCAGTGTGCAGCAAAAAAAAATTCACTCTGTGATAGTGTTGGTAAAATCTGCTTGGAGACCTCAATTTTGATTTTTAGCGCTAGTGTTCAATCCGAATTACTCCTAGGTTCGCTCCTAGATGGCAGCACTATATTATTTATGCAGTGTATACTAACGCTATCGCTTAGTGAGATTGAATTTTTATGTCGGGCAGCCTGCGTTGGCGGCGCTGAGGTGCGATTTAAATCTTTACACACGTTTTGAACGAAATTTTGTTCGAGCATCCATGTCTGTTCTCTGTGTTAATAAGGTTTATATTATAATTTTGTGTTTATTATAGTTTGATGAGAAGTTATAGTCGGTGATAACTTGCCCAGTGTTGGTAAAATCATTCATAAAACTCAATCATTGAGCGCTCCCGCGCGAACTAACTCATTTGCGATTTTAAAATTATGCATCACGTCTGAGTTTTTCATGCTAAACCGAATAATTTCACTCATTTCCCAAAAAATCATTTCGCTCTAAAAAGTGTTTATAATCAATTTGGGGGCAATTTATTGTTTACAAACGCAAGAGTATCCATTGTTCTATGTGTTGAACGCTAGTTGACTGTTATTTTACGAAGGAGAACAAAAGAAAACCTACGATGATTCAAATGGATGATTCAACTCAGCCATGATTTTTCAGGTGCTGAGTTGGGTGCGTTTCAACTCACGAGTGATTTGAATCGTTTATGAGTTTTGAGATTTTGAGTTTTTCCCAACACTGAACACTGGAAAAATCTCAAATGAAAATCGCAATCATTCCTATCGTCAGAGAATGATTAACAGAAGTAAATTTACTTTTCTAATGCTGTGTTAAAAATCTGTACCAATCTGTACTTTTTGTTAAAAATCTGTAATCTGTACCGTACAGAATCTGTACCAAAATTTGTTAAAAAATCTGTACCTTTCCAGATAAATCTGTACTTGTGGCAACACTGACTGCGAGGTTTCTTCTTTCGAGCTTGATTACAATTTTTGCATTCGTATATAATGAGGCTAGCACGATAATACTTTTATGCCCAGGGAAGTCGAGACAATTTCCTATCCGAAAATTGCCTAAACTGGCACCGGGAATCGAACCCAGCCACCCTCAGCATGGTCTTGCTTTGTAGCCGCGCGTCTTACCGCACGTCTAAGGAGGAGTTCCACTGATAGAGCTGTCAAATTTTCTCTGCTGGCTCATGGTTTACTATGATTTATGCTGCATGGGTAGTTTCGTCAGTGCGGGTGAAAGTAAACCCATGACAAATGGGCAATTTTTGTCCATTTCTGTGCATGCAATCGTTACATCCTAACTGACTAGTTCGGGCATTAGGGTCTCGCCGACATTTCTCACCAACACGAACGCACGGTTGTGGTTGCAAACAATCCCATTTGATTTTGCCGTGACAGTTGCTCGTGGTTGCAAACAAACCGAGTAAAAGTGTGAGTGAAACGTGCGTGTACGTACACGATCGCTGTCAGCTAGTCAACAATCATGAAAAACCAGATGAAGAAATTGTAGTTGCCGCAGTCGGATTTGAAGAAGAAATGGACATCACCCTATGCGATACGAGCTTTAAAACTGGTTGGCCCTCAATCAAGCAAATTTCTGATCCACTCCTCGAGAAATTTTCTTCCTGGAAAGAATCTCTATCAATCATTATAACGATTGTGTAATGTTCAGCCACCGTGCCGTCATTCCAATTACGTTCTTATCTTGGATTTCGAAACAAATACATCGTGGAGTATTTTTTCTAGCCTGGAATTGATGAAAAATTCAAGCTTTCGTTCGACGTTCTATGTGCCAGTGCAGTGAAATCATCTCAGCCGTGGCAAAACGCAGAAGGTCACAGGATACGAATTCATTTATCTTGAAATTTTCAAAATAAAATCAACAACATCGGCATCGACTATTCGAGTCATAGAAGAAAATTTTGAAAGATTTGGAGTTCCAGACAGGTATCATGCACATCCCCACCGCCCCCATCATCCACAATCAAATGGACAGGTGGAGCGTTTTGTGACCACCCTCAAACGTTCACTGTGCAAAATCACAGACGGGTATAATCAGCCAATGCTCTAATTCCTCCAAGTGTATCGTTCAACACCCAGCCCAGTTTTGGAAACAAAATCTCCAGCAGGAGTAATGTTTGGTTTTCCGATGAAGACTTCTCTCGACTTGATTCGGCCTTCAAAGACTGCATCAACATCAAGCACACAACAGTCTTCCGTGTCTATTTTAAGAGCTGGTGCATTTGTCTATGCGAAGATACACAAGAATGCTTCACATTGGAAATGACAGCCTGGTACAATTACTCTTATCAATTGGAAATATAAATTACAATGTTCTTCTGAGTTCTGGTTGTTTTTTTTGGGTCGTCGTAAGTTAGTTCGAATATACGCAAATCAGTTACGTCCAAGGTACAGCGATGTCATGACCTTTAGATGTGCTTATGAGGAATTTCGGATTATCAACTCCAAACTGCAGTTTGAATCAAAGTCAATAGTTTCTCTCTGCTTGTAACTTCGTGATACAGGAATTATTGAAACGTCCGAGGCCGTATCGAACAGAAATCTAGCACTGCTGGTTTTACCGAAAACCACAAGTAGTCGACTTCCATTCTCACCGCCAACTCAGGAAGGCGTTAGTTAACTTTTTTTTTGACTATTCTGTAAGAGGCTCACCAGTGCTCAGCACGATCACACAGACGAATTTCTATCTCCATTTTGAGAGTATGTACTATAATACCTAATTGAGAGTGAGGGGTCGGGCGCAAAGCCGCAGCTGGCAACATTTGGTACAGAAGAATCTAGCATTCTATCGGCTGTTTCGGTCAACTTGGTGAGACTGCCGTCACTGATGGATAAAATTCTACGGGCGTGGCTAGGTATGCGTTGTAGAAACAATGTCCTTATGTGTTTAGCGATTTCGTGCATGCGAATGAGAAGATCTGACGGTCACCTCAATCGCTAGATTCCAGCAGCTACTCAATGAACCATGCAATGTGCCGGTCCTTAACTGCTTGATGCTTGTTGGTCCGAAATGTGGCAGATAACACTCTGGTCAATGCTGGCGACGATGTGCCAAAACATTGTCTCGTCCTGCGTAATCTTAATATGAATGTAGATTTTCATTGCTTCCCATTTATGCCTTGTCATCAGCGCATGTACGTCGAAGGATCTACGATATCAAGGTTCGGTCCAATCAAATCATAAATCTATTAAACATCATCAGTTATTTAAATCATTTCTCTCACCCTCGTCATCCAACGTGAAAAGCTACCTTGCAGTGCTGTGCTCCCATTTCCCTTATCCCTCTTTGTTATAATTGTTAGTAGTACCATTAGTAGTCGTATTTGCGGTGGTTCAAAAATAAAAACAGCCGTAGTAAATAGGATATTTTTGTCAATAATTTCCTAACCCTAGATAGGTAAGCTTCGCGTCGTCGGAAAATCCACGGACTGAACCGGTTCTCTTAGGTTAGGCTTGTTTTCACATGTCAAGATTTGTTTTTCGTACCCTTGTAAAAAGTCCTGAATCTAAAAAATAACAAAATGGTTACCTGAGTAAGAAGGGGAAAAAATCGTGACTCGTAGTGACTAGTGTAGAATACCCTTCTTTCCATCGTGCTTGTTGATTCGTTATCGGTGTACGTATTTTCCCCTAACTTGTCCCCCCTTCCCATTATGATCTATTCCTTTCCTTCGACGTTTGAAATGAATAAACAAAATTGATGAAGATCGGCCGGATGCTACGTGATAAGGAGATCCACCTTACTTCCCCTCCTCTTGTCGGTTGACGAAAGGAAAAAAGTAAGGTGCGGATATCAACTGACACAAATTAGAATAAGAGATCAGCGAACGCTTTTTTTTTCGACGATTCGATCCGAAACAACCCTAGCTGCTGATTTCGTATCCTATATTGCATCTAGCTCGATGTATGCCTGTGTAACATGAGAGTAAAAGTTGTTTCTTTGTTATGTTCGTGTTTTTTCCATTAGCCATTTTGTACGGCCGTAGCCTAAAGGGCCGTCACTGTCCATATGCAACATAAGAATATTAAAATTATAACTGACTATAGAACAAGATACGGTTTTCTCGCGGAAACGTCTGCAGCGATTCACGTGCATACTACATAAACAAAAAAAAAAGCGGAACGGGAAATGTGTAAAACAAACAAAAAAAGCATAAGAAAATAGAAGTGAAAACTTTCTAGCTAGTCAAATTTTATGTTATTATAATATTAAAATATTGTAATTATACGTTTTATCACGCTGTAAAGCTATTATAATTGAGGAAACCTAGCGAAGATAGGGAGCCGAAAAGAAAAAAAAACTATTAAATTAAACAAAATATTACAACTTCTACACACAACTGAGAAAATGGTCTTTTAGTCGTCTTTTTAATGAAATTGTAAGATTAAATTTAAGAAGTTTAAATTATTTATTTAACTTAAAAGAAAACAACCGCAAGAGCAAGTTAAAAACATTCAAATCGAAGCTGGGCGTGCAAAAAAGCATCACAATAACAAAAAAAAAAAATCCAAGCGCTATTTCAAATTGTATAGAAAAAAGCAAACTTCAAATTGCATTAAACCCATTATTATTATTATTATTCTGATTATTATATCTCTGTATGTCATATTTATTGATATGATGATGATGATCAATTGATGATGCTGCTAAGGGAAATACCAGCCCGATAGGTCAAAATCACTGAGAAAATAAGAATAAAGCAAATTCAAGATGAAAAATGAAGAAATCCCTGCGGGTGACGTAGTCATTGTATCCGAACAGGCCTGAAATTTTACAGAAGTTATGAAATTTCTCTCCGTTACAGTATTGCAGTCTATTGGCGTTTAGCAGTGTTCAACACCAGAAATTTTTCATCCAGTCCTCCTTCTTCTCCTCTTAACAGTATTGAAAGAATTAAAAGAAGTGGCTATTAGGTAGTTTTCATGTCAGTTGGTCAACCCCAGGAACTTCGTTGGTTTTTCAGTCGAATAACAGCCGTCTTGCAATTGTTAGTTTTTCGGTTTGTCGTCTCAGGGGTGTGAATAATGATACTCCTAAACCACATACCCTACCCACCATCCAATTCCTTGACATCTATGAGGGCGTCGGTGAGTCGCTGGCCTCTCGTTAAGTAGATGTCATATCATCATTTCCTTCCCTTTCCTAGTAACGGAGAAGATGGGCGTGGCCGGCAATGATAGCTTTCATGTTTTATCATTTTGGACCCCCAATTGGATTTCCATTGAATCCCAAATGGAAATCCATAAGCAATTGGGGTAAGAAAGATAAAGAATATACATGACAACTATCAGTATGCAATCTACGAAATACTCCGTTACAACGCAACGCAACGCAACGTCTCAGGGGTGTGATACCTAGGCACGTGATGAGGCTGCCATCTTAGAAATAGCTGACGTGACACCGCATTTTTTGTTCAGCCGCCCGCTACCGGTCAGACGCACATACAGGTTTGATTAAAGTCTGAGATGGACCTAAGAAGTGCAACCAGAGTTTTGGATCCGACTAGCGAGCACTTTTATAGTCGGCGACGATCAAGCAGTGGCACCACCAACGCTGGATAAGGTAAACAAGGCTCCAAAGAGCTGAAAACAATAAAGCTGCTGGAAATGAGGGCATCCCGGTCAAGCTTTTCATACTCGAAAATCAATCGATCCTCTCCATTCTTCATAACAATATAGGAGGATGAACTACTGCCTACCGGATGGATACCAATCTATAAGTAAGGGCACATGCTCGTGTGTGCCAATTACACAGAAAAAATGACCTGTGGTAGATAAACATGATTTTCCAGCGAAACTGGTTAGACTGATACGTACAACGTACAACATAAGATGGATTGACGCAGGTTGATGCATTTTCGAATTTATTGTTCAGCATTGCCCTCTGATCACTCATCCCCAGGGGTCGATCGTATATCAACCGAGATGCTCAAAGCTGACCCCATGACATCCGCTGAAGTACTGCATTGTCTATTAAGTAATATGTGGAACACCGCAACTTTCCCGGTCGGGTATCTTAGTGAAGGTCCCCAAAAATGGTTCTCAAAGTACTATGTCAAGTTATCCTAGACCGGATTCGGGAGAAGATCGATGCGACTGATCCTGTGTAGACCATATTGTCACGCCGTCCGTATCATTCTGGAGCAGGTTAACGAATTCTAAGAGTTCCTTTACTTGGTATTTATTGACTACGAAAAAGCTGTCGACCGTCTCAATCACGGGAACACGAGAATATGTGGGGCCCCTGTAACACAAGGCGGTTCCTGAGAAAATCACCGGTCTTATCGAGGCGCATTACGAGGACTTCTCACGTAGGTTGTTGCACAACGGGGTCTTATTCGACACCATCCGGGTCGTAGCCGGCGTGATTTGATGAAATACTGGTAGGTGCGGTTGACCGTGAATCAAACCAAGTCTATAACCAAGGAGCACCGAAGTCATTCAATTGATGGATGACGTTGCAGTCTTAGCCCAATGGCGTTCTGATAGGCATTGTAAACTCAATTCTTGCAGAGCGCTCCTTTTCGCCAGGCTTAGCCTACCTACCTGGATATCTGGTAGGCTACAGCGTCGTTAAACCTATGCCTAACGTATTGTAGAGCTCCATAACCGTCGGTCTTGGGCGATGTTCCTCCAATTTCCCGGAACGTTCAAGGTCCCCAGGTTCGATTCCACCGCGTGCAGCTAGCGTGTTCGTGGCCTTCCACGAAGTCGCCGGCCCCTTTCTGGTTCTCTGTTAAATATTGTTTTCGCTATTCTTTCTTCCGACATTCGCACTAAGTGACCAGCCTACTGAAGTATTTTATACGATTCACAATATTTTCTTCTTTGTGTACTTGATACAGCTCATGATTCATGCGTCTGCGCCACACACCATTTTCTAGTTTCCCTCCGAGTATTGTACGCAGCACTTTTCGCTCGAAAACCCCGAAAGCTCTCCGGTCCGCCTCTTTTAATGTCCATGCTTCATGTCCATAAAGGGCCACTGGTAGAATCAGAGTTTTGTATAGAGCAAATTTCGTTTCCGTCTGCATGTTGCGGGACCTAAGCTGGTTACGTAATCCGTAAAAGGCCCTATTCGCAGCAGCAATACGTCTTTTCACTTCACGGGAAACGTCATCGTCACATGTCACAAGTGTTCCAAGGTAAACAAATTCTTCAACAACTTCAAACACATCCCACTCAAGCACTACCTCAACACCAACCCCACTAGGTCATCCTCGGTCTCTACCTACCACCATGTACTTTATCTTGGTAGAGTTAATGGTTAAGCCAATCCTCGCCGTCTCCCTCTTCAGTGGGACAAAAGCCTCCACTACTGCTTTGCGATCGATTCCAATGAGGTCTATGACGTCCGCAAAGCCCAGGAGCATATGCGACCGTGTGATGATACCGCCCTCGAGTGCAATATTGAACAATAAATTCGAAAGAGCATCACCCTGCTCTAATCCGTCTAAGGTCACAAACGAGGTTGACACTTCGTCTGAAATCCGAATACTTGATTTCGAGCCATCCAGCGTTGCACGTATCAGTCTAATCAGTTTCGCCGGAAAACCATGTTCGGACATTATCTGCCATCGTACGCTGCTTTGAAATCAATGAACAGTTGTACTCCCGGAATTTATCAAGGATCATCTGCAGGCTAAACATCGCGACAGGATTTTGTACGCCGAGTTCAGAATGGCGATCCCTCTATAATTGGCACACTCTAGTCTGTGCCCTTTCTTATAGATTGGGCATATGAGGCCATTCAACCAGCCGGCAGGCAGTACTTCATCCTCCAATATTTTTTTGGATAATGTGGTGGATTAATCGATGCAGCTGCACACTTCCGTGTTTGAGAAGCTCGATCGGGTTCTCGTCCTTCCCAGCAGCTTTAATGTTTTTCAGCTCGTTTAGAGCCTTCTTAACCTCTTCCAGCGTTGGTGGTTCCACAGCTTGAGCGTCGCTGACTATGTCCATCTTATTGCTCTTTAATACACCATTTTCACCGTTCAACAAATCTTCGAAGTGCACCTTCCACCTGGCAGCCACCCTAGTCTTGTCTGTCAGGAAATTCCCCTCTCGGTCATTGCACATGGCGAGCACTGGCGCATTCTTATGCCGCGCGCCATTGACAGTTGCGTAAAACCTCGCCCGGCACTCCTCATCAAACCAATCATTTCGTTGGCGTCGCTGTACAGTGCCTAACACTTCCTGCGCTGTTGTAGTCACAGCTTCGTAGATATTTTCCCACAATCTGTTGAGGTCGCCAGATCTGGTGACATCTCCTATCCGCTCGTCCAGCTTCTGGTGGTACTGTTCAGCAACTCCTCCAATTGACAAGCGTTGGATATTGAAACGCATCGCTCTGTTGTTTCGTGAATTCGTGACGCAGGAAAGTTGCGCCTGAATTTTTGCAGCTACAAGGTAGTGATCCGAGTCGATGTTCGGACCTCTGAAGGACCTTACATCTATAACATCCGAGAAATGTCGTGGTCTATCTGTTAGTAAGTGTCTCCACTCGTAAGAATTTGCCCTTCATTCTCAACACACAGATGCGGTCGCTTATCGGCTTCCACCGGATAACACGCTTCATCTGCTTCCCGATCATCATGAAGCCAACTCCTAGTTCTGCTCTGTCTCCGCCGCTATAGTAGATATGGTACTTGAATGAAGTATGGGATCCAGAATGATGGGATCCACCGCCCGGAATTCACGTTCTCCAGTTCTGGGCCACCGTATTTCCTGGATGGCTGCCACACTCACGACGACGTTCTGCAGCTCATGAACCAGGAGCCCAGCACGTACGGGTTCATTCTATTCTCACGATCCAAGATCCGACTTTCCAATGATGAATCTATTTTACTGGATAAGAGAAAGCTGCATTCCCGAGCGCGAGTCACTCGACTCAGTTAATGATTGAAAGTGAACGTTTCTCGCAATATTGTAAATTCTCAACAAGGTTTCAAGAAGCGTAAATCGGTTCTTCTCTAAGCCTGTATTTGAAACGGAAAATTGTTGGTTTTAGACGAAATTTCTTTGAAGTGAAATAAAATTAAATGGCTATGATTTTCTCGTTAGCGATCCCAACGGCATCAATGATGGCCGTCGGCGAAGGCTGCTGTAGAAAATTCATTAGGGCTGCAGCCATTTAGCGGTACGAAGTGAAATTTTCTCTTCAAATTCGAATAATCGTTTGGATGCTGTCAGTGATTGTGAAGGTGCATCAAGACGCGTATATCGCGCCCTCTCATGATCCCCATTTTGATCGGATAATAGTTGATTTGAGACGAATTATCTCTTCAAATTGAAAGTGGCTATTCTGGCGTCAGTAGCTGTTCCAGCAGCATTAGAGCTGTCCGTCGGCGGTGGTTGCCACAAAAAAAGTTGTCGCGCTATCGTCTGTAACTATTCGGCAGTATAAAGAGAAATCTTTTCGCAAATTCAAGCGTCAAATTTAAACACGACAAATCGAATCCTTCTCTTTGTATAGTAATGGTTCTGACAAAGGACCGATTTTCAAAATTGTACGCCTTTGCAATTACTAACAGCATGCGAGCAACGATTTCACTTGAATGATGTTCCTACTGACGACGTGTTTTTTGCAGCAACCACCGCCGATGTCCGCCATTGTTGGATATATTTTCGCTTTGCTGGACGGTTTTCTGTGCATAATGGTGATCCTAACAAAGGACCGTCCGTTGCTGCGGACGCCGGCTGGTACACGCTCCGTGAAATCTCGACCATAAATTACGCACTGCTGCCACGATCGCCACAGACACCACCGAATGCCAACTTCTCCGAGCCGTTCTTACTAGACAGCTACCAGACGGTCTCCGCTCCAGCGGAGCCGCTCGCCGTGAAGTCTCCAACGAAAATGACGCGCGTGCGCAAGACACGGCTTTACACAAATAAAATGAAGCGGTGGGCCAAAAGGTGCGTACCTTACATCAATCTGATGTCCGTGTTGGGGGTGCATGAACGGAATTGGTTGGTTCTGAAATTTTTACTAGGTGTGAAAGAACTAAAATTGTCAATAGTTTGGCGTTGACAATCAATAGTTCTAATACAATTATCGAATTCGTTTGCAAATCGATTGATACATAAATCTTAAAAATCCGTCAAAAGATAAAGTGGGTAACAATGTTTGATTTCGTGACGGTCCCCAATTTGGAAATTCTCATTTTGCACCCTGTATCCGAGGCTTCCCCTTAGATGTAGTTTACGTCAAAATAAAAAAAAACAAATCAAATTCCTTCTCATTGCTTTGTTTCTCATGGGATGGAAATTGGAGCTATGAGATGAAGTGCCGAACATTTCCCCTTTATAAGCACTAGACCAATTATGATATGTAACATTCAAACCTTTAAAAAGATGATGAACCACTCAATGCGACCAGAATGAAGCTATTCCACTTGAAGTTACATATGAGATTAGAAGTTCATTGCTACGCTCGTTGATTTGTAGGTCTGAAGCAAAGAAGTTCTTGGATGACCCAACATTTAACACGTCAATGAGGTTAAAAGAGACAGAGATAAAAGCAAACAAATCTGCTAAAGGTATAATAGGGCACTGCAATCTTTCTCTTTCGTTCTTCATAAATTTTGACATTTACTGGCCTTGTTGTTTTCTAATTTCTTTGCAGCGAAAAAGAGACAAAGCAGTCCTTCAGTGTTCTATAGCTAAATGATTAATGCCTGATGGGTTGTCTTGGTTCGGCAGATGCGAACGTACTGCATAAATACTGTAAGTAAGTAAATCATCGGCGTGAAATACGAAATTCGGCGGCATTGAGCCAACTGGCGTATGCCGCGCCGCCGACACTTTGACCGGCATCGGCGTACTTCAATAAATGTCGACGGCAGCGGTGTGGCGCACAGGTCCACCCTGCAGAACGCGATAAGGAACAGCTTATTGTAGGGAGGATGCCCCGGTAGGCTCCGTTAGCGCCATTTTAGATCATGCATTCCCTCAGCACTGGTAGCTTGACAACTTTATGACGTTGAGTCTCACGATATGACCAGGCCAGATTTACTCCGTTACACATCACGTGAAGGTATTTACGAAGCATCAAATGGTGGATTTAAGTGGAATAGTACTAACAGGTACTAAGTAGTCTTATGAAAAGTGAAGACATTTCACTGTAAAACTCTAAAATAAGTTTCTATTCCCTGCCCTTTGGTTCAGAAAGGGTAAGGGCGCGTTCTGCCAACTTGGTCGAGGCAGATTTCAAGTGTGAACAAGTTACTACATGGACGTTCTAAAGTGCCTGAATGAAATGTGTAGCTTGTGAGGAGCTCTTGAAGATGTGATGTTGGATCAGTATCTTGATATTAATCAGAATTTATAATGTAAATTATTATATTTTTTTTTAATAACACTACTTTATTCTGTTACGTATTTAGTATACTTGAGTTTTAACTAAAAACACAATGTCAGTTTTGATCACAAATACAATGTCGGTAGTAATTACAAACTTATACTTATCAGTATTTTTACTTGATTCACGATCCTAATTAAAAACTCCGATATAATAATATTCATAGTTTATCGCGTGTAGTCAGAACGTTTTGTTTAAAATTACAAGACCTAATAATGATCCATAATTTGCATCCGCTGAACCATTCTGAACGGC
Source organism: Armigeres subalbatus (assembly GCF_024139115.2). Classification (NCBI taxonomy): domain Eukaryota; kingdom Metazoa; phylum Arthropoda; class Insecta; order Diptera; family Culicidae; genus Armigeres; species Armigeres subalbatus. Next base: position 299,925,587 of record NC_085139.1, on the reverse strand, counting down.
CGTATTGAGAATATCACCTATAACATCTTCTCTGCTTAAATAACAGACGCGAGACGCCTGATGCTGGATTTTCTGATTTTCCTCAATCTCTGGTGCTTTGCTTCCCGGAGAACTTATATTGAGTATCCTTCGGAAAGAATCTGTGCCCGGGATGGGGGAGTCAATTAAGGCAACATTCGTTTGAACAGTGACTTGTCTTTGTGGGCGGGGACTCGAGCTCGAGTGTCGATTTCGGGAGTCTGGTGGCGCTCTCGCGCGGACCAGCACTGTCAACAGCAGAGACCCTCGCGTGCGTGTTGATGTTGTTGGTTTGCATGGGAGAGCTGTTGGATTCGTCGGGTCGTCGTTTGGGTCTTTGTTTGCAGCAGCGTATGGGTAGTTTGGAGACTTTGGTCTTGAAATGATATTCTCAAGCATTTTTCTTACATTATTTCTCCCTCCCCTCGGATATGTTATCTTGCCGCGATGGGTGGGCTTACGTCATTAGCATTGATATGGCAACCAAAGACATATCCTGTCGATATCACATGTAGACTATTTTTGGTTTAATGCCGCGTCACATATAATCCGGCATTGATGCACTGATTTTACGCATGTGCATGTGATTCAACGGACATCGTATCTTGGAGCCTTGAATGGTGGTGCAGACAGGTAGAGGTCCTTTTCATCAGTGATAATGATCTCTGTTAGGCGGCAATACTTTTCTGAGGCGTTCCCTGATGATGATGAGTCGTAGCCACGCATAAACATAGCTAGGTACGAATTAACCAGTAGAAAATATCATCAAGATATTAATAGGGAATTGACTCTTAAATTCACTGAGTAGAAGTTTTATCAAAACTAAGAACGTGGCACCTTTTTATTTTGTTATGTCTCACTTTAACGAGCCATAATTAAAAATATCACAAATTATAATGATGGTATGCAAACAATCTTACATTGGTTTCATTATCGATATTTTTTTCTAATAGATAGGGAATAGGCGTGATGAAGCCGTACTTTGCCACCGAAACGTGAATCCTATAGCTGACCACGACCCATAAAATTACAGTAATGCTACGCTTGTATGTAAGGCTTTGAGACTATTAGAAAACTTAAAGACCATTTCTTCACGTTTGTTTAACTCTTAAGCGGTGCTTACTTATACGCTTGAACTAGGATACCTTTAGCAACCTTTAGCAACCCCCATACCTTGAGTGACCTTTAGCAATAGAGACAATGAACTGACATCAAAACGTAACAAAATCTACAATGAGTATAGAATTGAACTGAATAACGTAGGAAACAAGATAACTAAGACAGGCAGAGTAATAATGACACAGTGAGAAACATACGACATAATTATGACTAGATTGACAGTAGATCCATAGACATAAAGATCTACCATAAGACTTCCTAAGCCTATCAAAAATTCGAAGCTCAAGCAATGTCGTTAAAATTATTACCTGTTAAATCTTATTCGGAGGCGTTTTCGAAGCTTTTGAAGACCAACAGGCCCATAGCAACAGTATTCGGTGTTGTTAAATTGAGAATTTTTGATGATTGCTGGGCGCACGATTCTGAAGTGTGGCCTGGTAAATAGACTAAATAGATTCCAAAATAAATTTTAAACGAGTCTTATTTATCAAAATCTAGTGCGTTTTTATTGTTTCAAAATGCATTTCTATTCGAGTTTTCACTCTTTGTCATCATATCTACAAAAAGACTGACTCTCGCGATAGATTATAAGCTTATTATTTTTGATGGAAACTGCAAATTTAGAAGAAAAAAATGACTGACTAGTTTTTGTTTGCGTTAACATTGTAGTAGGTATACTGCCGTGAATCGCATATTTGTCCCATATGAATAGGAAACCCAGCAAAGATGGGACAGATATGCGATTCACGGCAGTATAGTAGTGATGATTGCTGATCTCGATGAAATTGTGAAAAAAATGGTTGTTGATATGAAAATGATGATGTTGTGTGGTTATGCAATTGTTAGTGAAAAGGTTAATACACAAGTTGGTATTGGTGGTGTAGACATAGTGACAGAAGAAGCTAGGTAAAAGATAGAGTTGATTTGGGATGGGAACATGTTCGCAGTGAGTATGAAGAATGAAATGCAATATTGAGTTGAGGTGCTAGAAGTGAGAATTATTTTATAATTATACTAGAAATAATGTAAAATATTCGGTACATGTCCAATGAAAGCTAGTAGAAGTGTCGGTTCTTATATGATATATAACAGCGCTGTTTTGAAGATCGATTCATTATGTGTGTGTTCATGACTGTAAATAAGATATTTGTGATGGCAGGGACAATAGTAATTATGATAGTGATGGTGGTGAAAACGATAATAAGTGATGCTACCGGGATTATTTTATAGGAAACTATTTGAATCAGAGCTAAAATTAGAGTTATTTGAATCAGGCCTTAACAGTGACCATTCGAGCAACGTAGCTTAGAAACGTCTGTTAATGATCAAAAATAGAGGCTCGTAGAAGCAAATTTAATCATCGGATCAACAGGGAATAGACCTAGTGTTAAGTTGGAGTGATGAGTGATAGTTATAATGGTGAAAACGGTGATCAGTTATGTTATTGAAGGGGACTATTTAATAAAACTATTTGGATCAGGCCTAAAACAGTGACCATTTGAGCAACGTGGCTTAGGAACGTCTGATATTGATCTAAAATAGAGGCTCATAGAAGCAAATTTAATTATCGTGGGGAATAACAGGGATGGACCCGGAGTAGAGTTTGAGTCGAGAGACTGCCAACGGGTTACATGAAAAAAAATAAAAAATAAGTTTCTATTCAGTATATCGAATATATTAGCACTGTTAAAAGGTGTCTACCAATTATAGGGAACTAAAGCGGACTATAAACCAGTTTACTATTGGGGGTTTCTTGCTGGTGTTGTAAATCACTACTAAACAGTTCTAGTTCTAGGTTTCAGAGTGGACTGAGGTCCGTGTATTCATTTTCTCTTCTGGAGCCAACGGCTCGGTTGAGCGCTTAAGGAACGCGCGGTAGTGAAACTGTCAAACGACAGAATAATCAACTTCTTTAAATTCACAGGTATACAATAAGCACGATGATTAGCACAATTCTTTAGAATCTCTTACCATGATGTACGTGCTTCCTTAGTTGTGAACTAGACCGTTTTCGTTTTTACCTGAATTGCTTCTTTAACGTTTGACTCTCCGTGATGCTTAATGTTTTATTGATGACTAGACATTTGAATATTTCAATTCTGCGTATCTTAGGAGGACGTGGACTTGATTTGACGAATAAAATTTGGATTATATTAGACATTTTGCAGGCACTTAAATTTACAAAACTAATATGCTAAAACATACCATAAATAGAGCATGATTTCTTTAAAATAAGCTGTAGCAATGCATGATTTTAAAACTTCTACAATCGGTTTTACTAACGGCTACTATCTCTTACATTCGTAGAGACCAACACAACCATCGGTCGGATAGGTGCTGCATGCATGCCTAAGGTAAGTGCATCTAATGTCACCCAAGTTACCGCTCGCGAATCGCCCACTATTTCGCAGCGCAGTTGACCCACGATATGCGTCACAAACTCGATTTTCCTCTCAGGTGAGAATGTTGGCAACCACACGTGTGTGTATGTATTTTGCGCCAACCACCCAATCCCAATCAAATTTATAAATCTCACTCTTTTCGCCGAACACCGTCCAGTCGAGCCAGTCAGTGCAGTGAAGTAGGTACGAATAGGTATTAAGGTGAGAGCGAGCTCGAGCGAAGACCACCGAGGAGTGCGCGTACGCAACTTAATTTCCGCCGCTAGTATACCTCCCGGTCATCCGAGGCGAACGGTTAGTACGAATCTAGCGAGCAACCTGTTCGGTCGAACAAACGAGAAGTTCCAAGTGTAGTTACTGGCCGGTAGTGATAAAAGTGTTTCTGTCTGATATCATTTTTGTACCGTGTTGGGGAGCGTTGTAAGTAAAGTGACCTATTCCTGGGAGAGGGCTACGATTCGCAAGGGGGCATTTGGCGGTGTGGTGAAGAAAAGTGGCAGTGTTGTACATTAGCAATGGAGATTTTACAAGTCATTTGTACACTTAGGCTTGTTCGATCTGAACAGTAATCAAATCTTCAGGTGATGCCTTTGAAAACGTAGAAGAAAACAAGTGTAGACCGGTACTTTGAGAATGACTCAAAGGTGCAGTTTCTGATGAACATCGATAACAGGGCCACGCGAAATGTTTGCTCAAGTGCTGCTAAGTAAAACAGAAACAAAACAATGCGCTACTAACAGTTTAGTATGCTCGATGTGACGTTGCCAGTAGCAGAGCAGATAAGCTGCTTTCGTAAATCCTAAATTGAATAATAACCCAATTAGGGCCAGCTTTAAATCAAGTGAATTTATGTCCACACATCGCACTTTATTCGCGTGTTCCACTCCCGACTAGACAGAGCGGATCGGGATCGGGATCGAAGTAGGTATGGAGTGCGTTGGAAATGTGTATCACCGCGACCGCCTACTACGACCGCAGCGGCAGGTTCCACAGCTAGCAAGATACGAATAATTGTGTGTGCATTATCTCTATCAATATGTGCGCGATTTCCGGGCCAGTTAGAGTGACCAGCATGTGATGCGTCGAACGGGAAACGGGAGCGACGATATGCTCGACTTTGACTTGTCGCAGGGTAACTTCAATGCGCGGGGAAGCGACAAACAAAACAAGTACCCGCCGTCGTCGTCACCACACGCAATGTGACTGACCTTCGACGAAATGAAGCGATCCTGAAGGCCCTCGCCTCACTTCAGCTTCGCTCATGCGGTGACCGACGGCGAGGTTTACCTGTCGCGGCGGGTGGTTCGTCGCACGCAAGCCACCGTCACTTCAAATATTATTGTACACGGATCTACAAAGAGGCGGTGTGGTGTGTGCGGCGCATGGCCCGCTGCCGGCCGCCTTGCATCCGCACGGGTAACGGAGGAATGTTCTTATCGGGCGTCTTTGGGTGTCAGTTTTACGGCTTTGATGTGTACATTTCTATAAACGCTGCAGCAGCTACTCCGGGGGAACAGAGTTGTCGTCGGTCGGTCGCACACGTTGCGTATTTGAACAACGGAAGGTGATGATAGATAAAGACCGAAAAAAAGGCGGCTAATGGTGATAAACCTCATAGGTAATACGGGTTCGATCGGGTCGAGTATTGGCACCTCCAACGATGACGACTTTTTTATCGGAGCAATTATTTCGTTGTGCAAGGCTTCTGCCATAGTGCGGCCCGCACCCATAATATTGAATGAAAAAGGCGGTAAAATATTTTCACCATAGGCAGATTGTTTTGTGTCCTTTTTTATATTTGATTGTCTCAAGATGTGTGTGGTTGAAGGTTCTGGAAGCAGAGGTCCATAAGATAAGAACTGGCGTCAGCGGATGATCAGACATATTCAGTAAATGGATCTTGTTTGATGAGAATTAACTGAAAACGGTAGGGACCTATCAATGAGATGATTGAAAAAAAAATCAGCAGGAGTGATTTAATATTTTGTAGGATTTTTGGAGTGTATTGTGAATAAAGTCAACTAACTCAGGAATTCGCATAATTTCTTTAAATATGAATAAATATCTACAAAATTTAAAAACATTTCTTCTAAGGGCAATTTGAGAATTTTCTTCAAAATTCGGTAAATATGCTTCGAGTTTCGGAGAATATCTTTTATAATTCGTTATATTTTATTTATTAATTTGGACAAAATCGGAGAATTTGTTTCAAAATTGGGAGATTTGTGTTCGAAGAATTTCTCGCAAAATTCGGAGAAACTTCTTTATAAAGAAGATTCAATTTTTTTTATCAAAATTCGGAGATTTTTTCTTCTAAATTCGGAGAGTTTCTTCCGAAACTCTTTCTAAATTTAGAGAATTTATTCTGAAAATCGAAGAAGAATTTTTGAGAATTTTCGAGAAAATTTGAAATTCCAAAAATCGGAGACTTACACAATTCTTCTGATTTCTTTTAAATATTAAAAAAAAAATGAAATTCGGAGAAATTTGGAGAATTTTTTTCTTTGAAAATCGCAGAATTTGAAATTCAAAGAATTTCTTACGACATTTTAGAAATTTCTTCCGAAATTTGGATAATTTCTTCCGAAATTCGGAGAAATTCTTGAAAGAATTCAAAGATTGTCTAAAGAAATTCGGAGAATTTCTTTTGAAAATCGAAGAATTTGAAATTCGGAGAACTTTTTCCGAAATTTGAAGAATTTCTTTCAAATTTCGGAGAATTTCTTACAAATTTCGAAGAATTTGGAGATCTTAATTTAGAGATTTTTTTTCTAGAATCGTAGAATTTTTTTTGAAAATCGAAGAATTTGAAATTCAGAGAATTTCTTTGAAAAAACGGAGAATTTCTTCCGAAATTTGGGGATTTTCTTACAAAATTCAGGGAACTTCTTCCAAAATTAGAAGAATTTCTTCTAAATATAAAAAAGAAATGAAATTCGGAGAATTTCTTTTGAAATTTTGAGATTTTTTTCTAAAGGCGGAGAATTACCTACTTTTAAAAATCAAAGAATTTCTTCGGACAATCGACAATTATTTTTTTTCGGAAATTCCGAGAATTTCTTTTGAAATTCGGAGAATTTCTTTCGAAAATCTGAAAATTTCTTTGAAAATCTAAGAATTTCTTCCAAAATTCGGTAAACTTCTTCCTTCGGAGAATTTCTTCCGAAGTTAGGATAATTTCTTTCGAAATTCGGAAAATTTCTTTCGAAATTTAGAGAATTTCTTTCGAAATTCGGAAAATTTCTTTCGAAATTTAGAGAATTTCTTTCGAAATTCGGAGAATTTCTTTCGAAATTCGGAGTATTTCTTTCAAATTCGGAGAATTTCTTTCGAAATTCGGAGAATTTCTTTCGAAGTTCGGAGAATTTCTTTCAAAATTCGGAGAATTTCTTTCGAAATTCGGAGAATTTCTTTCAAAATTCAGAGAATTTCTTCCGAAATTCAGAGAATTTCCTTTTGAAATTCGGAGAATTTCCTTTTGAAATTCAGAGAATTTCCTTTTGAAATTCGCAGAATTTCTTTTTGAAATTCGGAGAATTTCCTTTTGAAATTCGGAGAATTTTCTTTTGAAATTCGGAGAATTTCCTTTTGAAATTCGGAGAATTTCTTCCGAAATTTGGAGAATTTCTTCCGAAATTCGGAGAATTTCTTCTGAAATTCGGAGTATTTCTTCCGAAATTCGGACAATTTCTTCCGAAATTCGGACAATTTCTTTCGAAATTCGAACAATTTCTTTCGATATTCGGAGAATTTCTTCCGAAATTCAGAGAATTTCATTCACTCCACTCCTATACCTGTACTTCTGTAGAGGGGTCACATCCTCGATTGTGGATGAATAAGATCCAAATAAATTTATGTAACATACAAGATTCCCTTTTACTAGCAAACGTAGATTGCTATTAACCCTCTAAGACCCGGGACGAACGGATTTTTTTCAAATGGCTCGCATTCAGCACCTGATCGTCGGAATTCCTCGCGGTTTCGTTTGTGCTCAAAGGGAATAGCTATATTTTTTAATTTCTCCGGAAGTTCTTTTAAGAATTTTTCCAGAAGGGGCACTTCCGGAGGAATTCCTGGAGGAACTTCCGGAGGAATTCCAGAAGGAACTTCCGGAGGAATTCCAGAAGGAACTTCCGGAGGAATTCCTGGAGGAATTTCCAGAGGAATTCCTGGAAGAATTTCCGAATGAATTCCTGGAGGAATTTCCGAAGGAATTCCTGGAGGAACTTCCGGAGGAATTCCCGGAGGAACTTCGGCAGAAATTCTTGGAGGATTTCTTGAAAGAACTTCCGGAGGAATTCCTGGAGGAACTTCCGGAGGAATTCCTGGAGGAACTCCCGGAGGAATTGAGGAATTCCTGGAGGAACTCCCGGAGGAATTGAGGAATTCCTGGAGGAACTTCCGGAGGAATTCCTGGAGGAACTTCCGGAGGAATTTATGGAGGAACTTCCGGAGGAATTTCAATTTCTATTTGAAACAGATTTCTTTGAGCTCCTGATGTGTTTCCAAGGTGTTTGAGCAGTCGCATGCCCAGTTTCATTGCTTTTGGTGATATGGCCCTTGCTCTCCCCATTTGGACCCCTGAATCCGGCCCTGGTCAAAATTTCAGAAGGTCAATTTCAAACCCAAACAGAGTTCTTTGAGGTCCTAATGTGTTTTCATGAAGTTTGAGTAGTCGCATGCCCAGTTTCATTGCAATTGGTGATATGGCCCCTGGTCACCTCCATTTTGACCCCTAAATCCGGCCCTGATAAGAATTTCAGAAGGTCAATTTCAATTGAAAATTAAATATTTAAAACTCCTGATTTGTAAAATTTGTGCAGCTGCATGCTTATTACCTCATGCACATTTCATTGTAATTGAATCTTTAGAATCTTTAGAATCTTTACTCTACCATTGTAACCCCTGATTGCGGCCCTGAATTCAGTCAATCCTGCCCTACTCAAATGGTGAAAACATCGGAATCGACTAAAAATCTTTACAAATATCTTTTTGGGTTGGTTTGATGGGTGATTTGATAAATTTTGGGCATGAATACGTCCAGAATATTGAAGAGATGTTTGAATTATAGGAAAAACACCCCCGCGCACACTTATTTTTAGCAATAACTCGGACCTGAACAAAAATTTCTATTTGAAAATGTATCAGAGCAAAAATATAGCTATTCCCATTGAGCACAAACGAAACCGCGAGGAATTCCGACGATCAGGTGCTGAATGCGAGCCATTTGAAAAAAATCCGTTCGTCCCGGGTCTTAGAGGGTTAACAAAACCACTCACATACATCGTTTTGGATAAGTTTCAGGGAACTCGCCCCTACGTTTCGTACTGCGCCAGTGACTTCTCTGCGCATGTTGGAAGTAACTATAAGTCAGGTTTCTTGTATGACGCAGGAGATTTACATACAAATCGCTTGATGATGGAAAGTTCCAATCAAATTGATTTTGATCCTCTAACATGATGAGAACAATCAACGGCTGCAGGTGGTCATCAACCGATGGATCTCAAACAATGAGCTTCATCGTCGGCCTTACCAGAGGCCGTTAGCAAATGAAATTCGGAAGCAAAAAAGGGGCTGGTTTCGCCACACCTTATACGTATGGATGGAAATATGATCTGCAAATTAGCGTTTGGTGTTTGGTTGGAACCCCGCAGATGGAAACCCAGAGACTCGTGACAGTGTAATTGTACAAATGTCTTTTATATAGTTTATACTTATTCATTTTCGGCAAAGCATTCTTGCTTGAATATTCTTGAGAAATACGATCTATTGTCATATTGTAAATTGATAACATATGGACAAAGCTCCACAAAAATTTTCGTTGTGTATTTTCCTCCTAGTTTATGTAGTGCAAAAAAGGTGTAGAAAAGTTTTTTTTAGGTAATCGTTGTTTACTTCCTCTTTTGATTTATTTAAACATTATGAAAAGAATGAGTTCCGTACCGAACGGGTGAGCCACGTGGTAGGTAATGAACAAACACGTGACGCTGCTGTCACCAACTAACAGCAACAAGATGACTAATGTTGTCGGAAAAATGCTTATCACTGCGGTAACGCGTACTGAAATAAATAGAGTTCTTTTTCCACAATTTTGAATTGATCTTATTTGTGAACCTATGTTCGGGTTGGAATCTACATTCTTTTATAGTTGTCATGTGTTCTCCATACTCAAAACATGAAAATCATGAACAAAGTAACGAGCTTTTGGGCAAAAACAACGTTAGCAGTACTTAGCCGCAAAGCAAACGACGTCATCATAAGTCACAGCATCCCACCAAAGTTAATTTGACTACTTATCCGTGAGTTCGCAGCTGCGCGCATCGCTTATCTCATATATGCTTTTTAGATTGTCACCATCCGGTAGGTAGACCGTGGCAAACAGTTGTAAATATCTCTTCATGAGCGAACTGGAACAAGTTGTCATTCTGTTTTCGTAAAATGTTCCCCTTCGAATGTCCACCAACAATCCAGCGTCATACTGAAGGAGGGGAGCTCTTAAACCGAGAACGGTAAATGCCATATTTCGCGTGCACACAAGTCCGGTTCATCCATCATGGTCGCGTAATGAGTAGGCTATGATAGACACAAGTCACCTCAGCGTGCATGCATTCGACAAAACTGGTAGGCTCTGTTGGTAACTAGATCGAAGCGCGATGCAATTCAGTGGCGGTGAGTCATCGCACCTGTTTTCGGACGTAGCTCGTGGCGTGCGGTACCCGTCCGTCATAACTATCTTCGCCATCGCCGCCCGCCGTTGTCAACAGCCAACGACGACGACCACTGGCTGTAGGTACGCGACGGAATTTCACGACCATCACGTCCCGGTTTTTGCTAGCTGCTTGGATCCATAGACTGGTTTATTGTTGCGCGAGAGCGAGCTCCGTTCGAGGGATCGCCTCGCCACAACAATCAAGTCTCGCAAGCGGAAAGCTCTATCCATATATTTACAAACTGACAATAAGCGTGGTTTGGCGCTGGGGCCGGTGGTGCTGCATGAGATGGTGCGGGTGGTACCTCCATAACTGGTTAGAATGTATCCCCCATTGATCCATGAATACTTAATGATGTTTTTTTTTGAAATTGTGGTTTCTTTATTGCTGCGTTGTTATTTAGTCGGGACTCAAAGTTGAAAGCGATTTGCAAATGTTGTTGAGCATCGGATGAGCTAATCGAATAATTTTGGATGACTTGGAGGAAATGATAAACGACACTATACGTTTCCTTGATGTTTAGTTTAATAGTAAAGGACTGGGCCTAATTCACTTAAATCTACTTATCAAGTAATACTGCGTAAAAGTATGAATCAAGAAGTGTTAATTGGTGAGTGTTTGCTACTTGGGAAAACCATTTTAATTCCATTTCAACAATGACTAATACACCAGTCATTTTCATTCGGTTTGTATTTACCTACACATAGGCTAATAGTAAGCTCAACAACTAAATCAAAGTACAATCTTTTAGTGGAATGATATTGAACTTTGCAACAAACAGCATTGTTGTATTATTGCTTGAAAGTATGTTGTCCAATTGAACCAAGACAACGCTAAAATTCCTAACAGCATTCTCTTTGACCTCTGAACATACGTCGTAGAGTCATCACAATTGGAACAAATCACAATCAACATCAATGATTCTCAGTGGGTATAATGAGTGACAGTGAATTGAATATTTCCGACGAAAATTACGATTATTATACCGTACGCAGCAGTATTCGTTATTCTAGAATTTTATCACGTTGGAAATCGTCATAAAAATGTCCAGACTACGCAATATATAATCGTACTTAAATTTTCAAAATGATGTTTTTAACATGACATGTTCCTGACCAAAACTAGAAATGCATGTCTTTAAAACAACTACAGTCAAACCTTCATGAGTCGATATTGAAGGGAAGGGACCATTGCCTCATGGAAATATCGAGATGTGGATGAGAATTTCTTTGGAAAGCTGTTTCAAGAGACCATCACAGTAACCCAGGAAATATTTTTTTAATATGGCATAATTTGCTTCAATGGGTCAATATCGAGTCACAGAACTCAGTCGTGTATAACACTTGACGAAGCCTCACAATGATGATGTTTACGATAGATATCATCTTATCACTAACAGTAAAAGGGACGTAGACCAACGTACTTGAGGTAAAATTCAATCAATTTGAACTGTAGAAGATTTGAATTCCGGATTGATATTTCCTCATGTGACCACTACTTTATAGGCACTGCACATGATGATATGGTATTAATTATCTATCCACCTTTGAAGGGCGGTGTGTCACGTAAATGCACAAACCCAGTAATTGTCCTCTGCAATGTTGTAGAGAATGTGTATTGGAGCATCTTTTTCAACACACAAAATTCAAATACGGGTTTGGTCACAAGTTAGGGCACGTTTTGTATAAATGATTCCTAAAAATCTTATTTCAGTACAGAGGTTTTATTACGCGGTATCGACGTAAAAAACGCGTTGTTTGAAAAAACGACGTAACAAAAATCGCTTCGTTGAAAAAAATATATAGAAGGGTTATATACAAAATACGACCGCCCGATGTAAACTACGTAAAACTGATTATAAGATAATTCATTTGATTACGCATGTCACTGGTTTGCGCATGAGCTTAGAGTGCTCCCCTATGCTTGAACAATAACATTTGGTATTTTAATAAATCTCCTAAATTTTTATCTGGATTAGTTGTAATTTAAATTCGCACGAGTAGTCTAAAGTATGTAAGGAAATTACTATAGACATCGCCACATATGTGAAACCTTATTCCGTGAGATGGCCCATTAATTATTTATCATTCTTATTCTTGTTTACGCACGAACGATACTTTCGAACGAATGTGATTCGTTCGAACCGTTTCTCCATTTGATTTTGCTGGCGTAAACGAGAATGCACTTCAACTTTCGTTCGAAAGCACGTTCGTACGTAAACAAGAATATGGGTGTATATATAGCCAACCCGAAGACTTCATAGAATGCTTTCTAATCTATAAGACAGTTGTTTTTTGTGAAGCGGTCGGAAGTTCCCTCCTGGTGTTGAGATCGTCGGCTTCGCAGATGACGTAACCTTGGAGGTCTACAGGAAGTCAATTCCCGAGGTAGAACTGACTGCAGCACACGCAATCAGCAGGATTGGATGAGCACTAGAGGCCTGCAGCTCGCTCAACATAAGACGGAGGTGGTTATCGTCAACAACCGCAAGTCGGTTCCATATGCAGTGATTCACGTGGGTGAAATCGCGATCGCATCAAAGCGGAGTTTGAAGCTTCTTGGGGTCGTAATAGACGACAAGCTGGCCTTCGCCAGCCATGTCATCTATGCGTGCAAGAGGGCTTCGACTGCCGTTGCGGCATTATCGAGGATGATGTCCAACAGTTCCAAGGTGTGTGCCAGTAGACGTAGGCATTGTCAATGCAAGCGTCAAATTGTTTCGCATCAAAGACGATTGGTTCACTTGCTAAATTTCTTATGTTTCCAACGTACTCATAAATTTTTAAAGCTTAATGAGCAACGTTGCAAAACGGTTTCCCACAAAAGTTACTGTTTCCATAGTATTTTTCATACAAATTCAAACCGCGCGTGCTTAGTCACATTACAACCAAATTAGCTAAACATAAGGGAGGATTTTAAAAACAACTGATACCATCGTTTAAGCATAGGGGAGGGAAAAAGTCAAAATTAGAATCACTCTAATAAGCACTAGGGTGTCCCAAAATTGGACAAAGTCTGGAATGTTAGCTCAACCTTCAAATGAAAGCTTAGGGTATAACAAAAGAAAAATTGTTCTACGACAACTCTGGGAAATGACGTGCCTTTGCTATACTGCGAGGGCTCGCTCGCTGCATCGTTGGTAACTAGAGTTTCCATTTCCCGATCATTTTCGCTGTCCCGGGATTCGGGGTACAATGTTTCGTATATCCTGAGAAATCCCAGGTCCCCAGGATGTTTGATTTTTTAATATCACTAATTTTGTTTTGAAAATAATTTTATTCAATGTTCAGCAGTAAAGTTCAAATTTTATAATGAGCAGCTAATACAGAATTCAAATTGAAACTCAATTCATATTTAATTTGAATTGATTCATTCTAAGTACGACTTCAAGAAGAAAATAATATTCACGTTTCTATCGAAAAGTAGCTAGGGTGCGATTTTAGGAACGATGTTCGACGAGTCCAAAAGACGCATTGGCTGTCGGTCAAAGTTGTCCTGATTGTTTGCAATGTTTCGAATATGTATTGGATTTAGACAGCTGATGGGTTTGCATTCTATGCCCTGTTAGAGCAACGTACTGGCTTTTGCTGGCAGCTATATGTAGCTCTCTCTCTTATCTTCAACACGTTATGGGCTCAGGAACGCTTCTGGATCTACAACTTAGTGTCGATGAAATGGCCTCAAAGACGTAATAGCAGTCCGGGATCCGTGGATCGACAACACAAGTCTCGTGGCACCACGGGATCATGAATTGGCTGCGTTACTCGTGGGTACCGTTGTACAGATTTTATCGGCAGTTAGAAAGTTTGGTAGGTTTGGTCAGCAGAAGTCCAGAAGGAACCTCGGACCAACGCATTCAGGTGCTGTGCAAGTATCGCAGTCGAGCAATTTGTACCGGCACATGTGCTAGAGAGGCTGTTGTTCAAACGTTGAATGGAATGTCATTTATGCGGACAACAGGCACTTCCAACGGAAGAGCAGCTAGGCGCAGCGTCTCTTGAAGATGGCTGGAGAGATATTCGATCCGCCATTGGTAGCACCGCAACCGCTGCACTTGGCACGGTGCCCTCGGATCAGAGAAACGACTGGTATGACGGCGAATGTGAGCAGTTAGTGGAAGAGAAGAATGCAGCATGGGCGAGATTGCTGCAACACCGCACGAGGGCGAACGAGGCACGATATAAACAGGCGCGGAACAGACAAAACTCGATTTTCCGGAAGAAAAAGCGCCAGCAGGAAGATCGAGATCGTGAAGAAACGGAGCAACTGTACCGCGCTAATAACACACGAAAGTACTATGAGAAGTTAAACCGTTCACGTAAGGGCCACGTGCCACAGCCTGATATGTGTAAGGACATAAACGGGAACCTTCTTACGAACGAGCGTGAGGTGATCCAAAGGTGGCGGCAGCACTACGAAGAACACCTGAATGGCGATGTGGCAGACGAAGATGGCGGTATGGTGATGGACCTGGGAGAACGCGCGCAGGACATAATTCTACCGGCTCCGGATCTCCAGGAAATCCAGGAGGAGATTGGCCGGCTGAAGAACAACAAAGCCCCTGGGGTTGACCAACTACCAGGAGAGCTATTTAAACACGGTGGTGAGGCACTGGCTAGAGCGCTGCACTGTGTCATTACTAAGATTTGGGAAGAGGAAGTTTTGCCGCAGGAGTGGATGGAAGGTGTCGTGTGTCCCATCTACAAAAAGGGTGATAAGCTGGATTGTAGCAACTACCGCGCAATCACATTGCTGAACGCTGCCTACAAGGTACTCTCCCAAATTTTATGCCGTCGACTAGCACCAACTGCAAGGGAGTTCGTGGGGCAGTACCAGGCGGGTTTTATGGGCGAACGCTCCACCACGGGACAGGTGTTAGCCATTCGCCAAGTACTGCAGAAATGCCGCGAATACAACGTGCCCACACATCATCTATTCATCGACTTCAAAGCCGCATATGATACAATCGATCGGGACCAGCTATGGCAGCTAATGCACGAACACGGTTTTCCGGATAAACTGACACGGTTGATCAAAGCGACGATGGATCGGGTGATGTGCGTAGTTCGAGTTTCAGGGGCATTCTCGAGTCCCTTCGAAACCCGTAGAGGGTTACGGCAAGGTGATGGTCTTTCGTGTTTGCTATTCAACATCGCTTTGGAAGGGGTAATACGAAGAGCAGGGATTAACACGAGTGGTACAATTTTCAATAAGTCCGTCCAGCTATTTGGTTTCGCCGACGACATAGATATTATGGCACGTAACTTTGAGAAGATGGAGGAAGCCTACATCAGACTGAAGAGGGAAGCTAAGCGGATCGGACTAGTCATCAACACGTAGAAGACGAAGTACATGATAGAAAGAGGTTCAAGAGAAGACAATGTGAGCCACCCACCGCGAGTTTGCATCGGTGGTGACGAAATCGAGGTGGTAGAAGAATTTGTGTACTTGGGCTCACTGGTGACTGCCGAAAATGACACCAGCAGAGAAATTCGGAGACGCATAGTGGCTGGAAATCGTACGTACTTTGGACTCCGCAAGACGCTCCGATCGAATAGAGTTCGCCGCCGTACCAAACTGACAATCTACAAAACGCTAATTAGACCGGTAGTCCTCTACGGACACGAGACCTGGACGATGCTCGTGGAGGACCAACGCGCACTTGGAGTTTTCGAAAGGAAAGTGCTGCGTACCATCTATGGTGGGGTGCAGATGGCGGACGGTACGTGGAGGAGGCGAATGAACCACGAATTGCATCAGCTGTTGGGAGAACCATCCATCGCTCACACCGCGAAAATCGGACGACTGCGATGGGCCGGGCACGTAGCCAGAATGTCGGACAGTAACCCGGTGAAAATGGTTCTCGACAACGATCCGACGGGCACAAGAAGACGAGGTGCGCAGCGGGCAAGGTGGATCGATCAGGTGGAAGATGACTTGCGGACCCTCCGTAGACTGCGTGGTTGGCGACGTGTAGCCATGGACCGAGCCGAATGGAGAAGACTCTTATATACCGCACAGGCCACTTCGGCCTTAGTCTGAATAAATAATAATAATAATTATGCGGACAACGGATTGAACCTGGAATAATTCCAAAAACAATTATTGTTTTAAAGACAAAGAACTCAGGACCACTGGCTCAGTTTAAGGAGCAGCGAGGCGTGCACACTATGTAGGAGTGTTAGAATATCAGAGAAAAAAGAGAGCTGCAGCTGCTGGCAGAAGTACCATTTTGTATCTTTATTATTGCGATTTTTTTAAATAATAAGTCCATCACAAGCTTCCAGAAGTATCAGTCAGTAGCCCGACATGAAGCAAAGGTAACTCTATTATTGCGTTTGCTTTGTGAGAGGGTTTCCTTATCTTCACTATTTTCATGACTGATGCACTGACAACTCCGTTTGGGAGAACTCAAATCTGGATCGCAATAGGCGTTCGGTTGAAAGTGAATTCAAATCTGGACCGCGGTAGACGTTTGTTAGAAGAAGAAAAAAACGAAATCATAGTAGGTTGGATAGAAGAAAATTTTAGAAATTAGAAGTCAGTTTGTAGGATTTACTTGGCTAAATAAAAAGCGTTTCTTAAGTTACAATGTTGGTGATTTTAAGTGAAAAGAAATTTCGGTGCTCGACAATTACTTAATTGTTCTAATGATTTTTTGTCCCGGGTATCCCGGGATTTTCAGGATTTCAAATATAATATCCCGGGAATCGGGAAATCCTGGATTTTTATAGTTCCCGGGATTTTTTGTCCCGGGGCACAGCACTATTGGTAACACACAAAGGCATTTTAAAGGCGGTAGTAACATCATATTTGTTGTTCCATGGTTATTGTAATACATGCCGTTTCAATGTCTTACCATAAAGTATATGTCTGAGGTTAAATGTAAAAAAATACAAAATGGATGGGTTTCATCGATTTTTTCCGATATACCGTTTTTTTTCATAAAAAGTTCGGGGCTACCCCTAAACTTCAGAGTTGTCGTAGATTTTTTTTTCTTTTGGAGACACTGTACTGCCCACGGGACATCCTACTGCTAACGGTTGTTACTCTGTTACTGCCAGGCCAGCTGTAAATACAAAGAGAATCAACAGATGATATTTGGGACTAATATCACCTTCAATGTGTAAGAACTGGTGACCCAAATTTAAGTAATACCGGCGCCGGCCGTATGCGAATTCAGGATTCAGGAATTGGTAGGAATATGTTTACGTGATACTCGCATTATTAGAGGACAACTAGTCATCTGTACCTCCACGAGAAGTCACTGGAATGTTGGATAGGGTAATTCGCTAAATGTTGAACGGTTAAGTTCGACTTTTTTGTTTTTAATTGATTGTTCTGTGAATACTTAGTTCAGGGTTCGTAACATAAGGTCATCTTATAAAGCCAGTGATTCAGTGTCCGTTCTCTTATGTTTCAAATAAATAATATTTATCGTTGGATACACAGACGTTGTTTTATATGACTCCTTTCGAACCTAAATGTTGAACGCATCCATAACCTATAAAAGTCTAATGTTGAACGATCCTCGTTAGATGTTGAACGGTTGTTGTTTGCTGCTCAAGACGATAAATAATAAGTTTGTTATTCAAGACGGGAAATATCTATAGGAAAATGTTTTACATTGTTTTACACGATGAAAATTGAATTCGAAAATTAAAACCAATAAAACGAACAAACTATTATGGTAACCAAATGTCATTCATTTTATTTCAAATTCATTGTATAGAATCCATACATTTCAACTTTTGTGTTTAGGTATTTTAAATAGCCGATTTCCAAAAAATAATGATTAATAAATGCTTAAAGTAGTTCTTCGTGTGATACCGATCAATTGCGGATCCGCTTGGACATTTTTCCTTTTTCTTCAGATGCCTCCACTTTATCCATATTTCGTTTGTTTTTCAATTTAAGATTTTTCATTTTATCCTTCAGTTCTTTCTTTTTCTCATTTTCAACTTTCTTCAAAGCTCGTCGCTGCTCAAGCAAAATTTTCCGCTCTTGTTTCTTTTTTTCGACGTCCGCTTTTTTCGATGCCCGTTGTTCGACGGCTTCCTGACGACGAATCGCAGCGTTTTCTTTTTCTTGCTCCTTCTGTTCAAGCTCTTGAATGCGCTCTGCAGCAGTTAGGATGAAATGGCGTTTTTGTTTGTAGTTACGTTTTATTTGCTTCCGTTTCGGAGTTGGTGGGAGTTGTAGGAAATTAGAAATACTAATGCGACGAGGACCATGGTCAGTAATTCGTGACCCACCTTCAGCTCTTGAAAATTGGGTTCCGATTGATGTTTGACTTATTGCCGATTTTGTATTGACGTTTTCCATTAGTGCAGTTTCCGAATTGATAGGATCTTCAGCATATGACGAGGTGTGCAGTAGCATTGGGGAAGTACCTACCATTTGCGGTGTGTTCGGAATTGGCGACAGCTGGCGTGGTAACGGAGACAGGCTTGGCTCAAAATCAGAATCCGGTGTAGATGACCAAAGCGTTATTTTCGGAGATGGAGGTGTTGCCAAAAATCCTGAAGCTACTAAGAGACTTTCCGCCGAGGACTCATTGGAGTTTTCTGTGGAGTATGTAATTACTGTCAAAGTTGGTGGATCTCGTAAGCTGGACCCGGTTAACGAACCCACAGGCACTACTGGAACATTCGGCACAGCTTCTATTTCCGATGATCTCGCCAAACATCTACTGTAATCAATGGCATCCACATCAAAGGGAAAAGTCCACACCTACGAAATCCAGCGCGGATAGTAGCCGTTTTATTCCGGTTCGGATAGCAGTATCTAGGGCACCTCCAAAATGGTCAATCGTGAAGGTGTTTCCATCGTTCTCCATCTTCCATTGGTCGATTACCTTAGTCCACTGGTTTTTAAGGGGCTTGAATATTGAAACATCACAGGGTTGCATTATGTGCGTTGCATTCGGGTATAATGCGATTAAAATTATTCCCAAAGTAGCACAAGCCTCTGCTGCTTCAATGCCAGTGTGGGAAGAGTGGCCGTCTACAAAGAAGATAACCGGAAACGGAACATTGCGGCGCACTAACGATGGATACAGAATGTTCTGAATGTAAGCCTGGAAATTTTCTCTGTCCATCCAGCCGCGCTCAGATTTGCCAACACCCCAATCGGATTGCATGCTCATCAGAATATGTTTCGATAGACGCTTGTACGGCAGGATGATATCCGGCGGGAACATATACCCATCAGCATCAAAGGTGAACAAAACCGTAATATTCTTCTTTGGGTCTGCTTTCTGAACGAGGTACACATTTCGATTTCCTTTCGTTGCAATAACTGACTTCGTCTCTGGATCGAAAAGGAACATCGTTTCGTCTCCATTCAGAATTCGCCGCGGGTCTTTCAGGATATCTGACAGATTTTCCTTTGCGACGTAGTCTCCAATTAATTGAAACCACTTCCTGATATCGGATTCACAGACAGTTGCAGCCGCATGACTTATGTTTTCGGGCTTCCGGATAGACAATGCATCGATCACTCCTCGACGTTTTAAGAATAGTTCCAACCACTTATAACCTGTGAAACAAAGGAAGGGAAAAAATACATAAATATTGAATCATTTATTAGGAATATTATATAAAATATTACCGGGAGTGTTATCCTTAAAAATTGTGTCCCGGTTCGTCGAGTCCAAAAACGTCTTCACTCTCGAAAACAGAGCGTCCTTCGTGCAAGGGAATCCTCGTTTTTCCATCTCCTTAATCCATTGCGCAAGTTTGTTCTCATCGTGCTGGGAAAGCACTGGTTTAGGTCCACGGGGAATTTTTCCTGACCACTTGGAGCTTAGCCGAAAATGAAGCGTTCCTTTCGGTATGCCGTAGTGACTAGCAGCTTTTCCCAACGTCATCATCTTTGACTTCACAGCGGCTACTGCATGATTGAGGTTAGATTCCGGATACTGTTTTTGTTTGCTTCGATTTTTAGCAACTTGCTTTTCAGTAAGTGTTTCCTGTAATAAAAGAAAAGTTCAACAGATCAATAATGTATGTAATGCATCATTTAAATGATTATTTTACCGTATTATCCATGTCCATTTTGAGGGAAGAGAGCAACTATCTAACGACACAAATAATTTTATTGCTACACGAACTGAAGTTGTAAACAAGGCAAATGTCATGGACCGTGTGGCCAGAAATTATTCATTAAAAATGCCAAAGTTTGGATTTTCTATGAATATTATTGCGAATATTGTTAAACAAGCTTAATAATAAGCTTTTTAATAAACCATTGGATACAATTACATCAGTACTACCTAATAAAGGGTTATATTTTTTCATATTTTGTGGAGCATTTATTAGTGAAATGGAAAACTATCTGGCACCTCTGGCACGAAGCCAGCTGCTTTAGGTTATGTTAGTGTTCAACAAATGGCCACATAAGCAAGAATAAAAATGCAATTAAAATATTCATTAAATTCATCAAATTAATAACAATAAGTAATATAAATTTAGTCAATCATATGAGAAACTTTTCGGATTTAATTTGAAAAAATAGTGGTAGTGATGTGTAAAGTAATTAAAGTTGTAAAGCTTAAATAGTGAGAGCAAAAATTTAATTTTTAATTTAGAGATATTAGGTATCGTTGAAACATCAAGTGTAAAATATTTTCGGAATTAATTTTCACATAGTAAAAACCATGATGCAAAGCAAAATATCACCAGAAAATGTCATAACGTTTCAAGCGCATTTGCGACTTTTGTTATATTTCTAGGAAAATGTTTATAGTGAAATCCATTATGATTTTTATTCACACCGTTCAACATTTAGGTAGTGTTCAACAATTGGCGAATTACCCTATATGGGGTAGAGATGTAGCGTTTTGGTAAACGTTTTGCGGCTTGTAATGTGTAGTTTTTTCGAACCAAGTTCAACAAAATAACGCAAGTCTCGTGACTATTTTGCATCGATCGCGCACCAATTAATTAACTTTTCGACCGCACACAGCAGAACAAATTAACGCGAGGCTCGAGACTGTTCTGCACTCCATTATTTCGAGCTTTTAGTGGAATTTCTTCACTTGTCATAAGACGAGTTCGTGCTATTGATGTACAAAAAAGTACGAGATACTGAAGACGACCTTACTGCTGAGGACGACATACGAATCTGTTAAAGTTATCAAGTGGTGAAATCAAATGGGATAATCGAAATCATGTTCGATCGCGCACCAATTAAATAACTTTTTGACCGCACACAGCAGAACAAAATAACGCGAGTCTTGAGACTGTTCTGCACATCCAAACCATGTTCGATCGCGCACCAATTCTTTTATTAGCTACCACTGGTTTCGATCGAAATTGGCGTAACTCAAAAGATGAAAATGGTTGGACACGACAATTTAAAATATTTACTTTAAAAATCTTAGGGAAGATCCATAAAGTACGTCACGCAAAAAGTGACGATTTTTAACACCCCCCCCCTCCCCCCTTCGTCACACTTTTTGTATTAAAACTTTAAAATTTTTGTATGAATCGTCACGCTGCTCGGAACCCCCCTCCCCCCTAAGAGCGTGACGTACTTTGTGGATGGTCCCTTACATGATTTCTCGACGGTCCTCAATTTTGCGGTCTTGGCCTTAAGCATAAACCTGTTTTTAGCATAAACCTGCATTTAGAGGGATTATAATGAAAATTTGACGAATAATTATGTCCATCAGGAGGCTTTAACGAATTATTGGCAAAGACATTGCTCTTGGTAATAATAATTTAATCCTTTCTCACACGAACATGTCCAGCATCTGTGGCATTTTTTCATAAACACTACTCTTTTGCTTCGACCCGGTCATTGTTCTGGTTCTATTGTAGTAGAAGTAAAGTAGAGCGCAAGAGCCAACCGCACCAGTCAGCGTAACGAGACTCTGAAATTTTACTGGGTTTATAAAGAGTTGGATTTTTTTTCTCTTCAATAATCAATAATTTCAATGAAAAATTGCTGGAGAGTTCCCGATTCGATTGATAATAAAATTAGCGTTTGAAATCTCGCCCAATTTCGTGACGGTCTCAAATTTGGAAATTTTCATTTTACATATTGTATTCGAGTCTTCTTCTTAGACTAGATTTTGACGTAATCTGGGAAAAACATGTCACTTATTTTTCAAGCAATTATCTTCAACCGATTTACTCGCCTAAATACTATTTTTTATTTGGACGAGAAAGGCACCATCACTGCTAGGTGGATTAATCAGGGTTTTATTTTGAATCTTCAAAATTATATCGGGAATTTTTCAAAAAATATCGGGATAATGCAAGAATTTTATTAAGGAAGTTATGTAAGTGGTCATTCTGGACTAATGTTTAACTTGCATTTGTATAATTTGACTTGTATAATATGCCTACTTTGATCCAGGTCGAATCCATTTCTTGCGCACCACAAAGGAAACACAAATTTCCAGATGCCCGCGTGCTACAAATTGAACTGGCGAAAAACTGGTCCGGGAACACCAATTTCGCAAAAAAAAAAAAGTAGCGCTCTTTTCCCATTGTGTTGGATGTTCATCCACAATCAACGGAAGGCACGTCAAGTGCGTATATCCACTTGACTAATCATTATCGTCGTCGTCGTTGATGACGACGCCGCCTTCGAAGATCTGCATGCTTATAAGCCGCGTCCGCCGCACAACACAGGTTCAACCAGATTCTGTTTACGTTCGCTCAGGAGCTATAGAAACTAGTGCAAACATTTCGCGCCAACTGTTCGCAATGCCCAACGCGCCGCCACCCCCGCGGATCAGTTTTCGAATCAAAAGAATGATATTTGACGGGTATGGTTCATCGATTTGTTTTCCGTTATTTTTAGTTGCGATACGAGTCGAGTGGCTGCCCTCACAAGATGATGCATGCTAATTGAGGGGAAAGAATACAACAAAATCACTGCAAATTGGTTCAAGATATCGCTCACGCATCAGTGGGGCGCACAAGTGCAATTATCGTGTTTTCCGAGGTGCGTTTCGGCCAAGAGACGAGAAAAACGAGATCGAGTGCGATCGATCGTCGGCGAGTGTCAGTGTTTGAGAAGAAGAAAATGTGGCGATTTCAAGTGCACCGGGCAAGCCTTGCGCTGGTGAGTTTGGTGGTCCTGCTGATCAGTGTTGCCAGCTGGGCCGATGGCACCGCCCTAGAACCACTGGAAGGCACCGCCTACTACGGGCGGCGGTTTCGCGGTGGCAGCAACGCCAACCGGATGGTATTCCCCACCGAAAAGGAACGCTACAACGTCATCAGCAAGGATGTGAAACGGGAGGCGGAAAGCGACGACGGCTGTTTCTATGATGATGTAAGTAAACGTCTAGCGATATCTTATCAATCGATGTGATTGCCCTTGGCTGCGGGGGACCTTCACTATTGTTATAAAG
Organism: Armigeres subalbatus; assembly: GCF_024139115.2. NCBI lineage: Eukaryota > Metazoa > Arthropoda > Insecta > Diptera > Culicidae > Armigeres > Armigeres subalbatus. The sequence continues at coordinate 299,901,966 of NC_085139.1, read as the reverse complement.
CTTGTGAAAGTCTAGTTGTCGTACTTTCACAAGGTGTTTAGATTTATAACAATGTGACGAGCACATTCCATTCCTTATTACAAACTTATTGTCGGGGATATCTTGAGTGCCGTCGCGCACGTGGAATGCGGTTTCCCCTTCTAACGAGCCGTCTGTTTTGTAGATAAAGGGGCTTTTCGATTTGTTTTACTTCCAGTTCCACTTCTGTTACGTGCAATAAATCTAATCATAGCTACTCCTCCCTTCAAGCACAGATAAGCAGACATTCATCCAGGAAAATATTTGTATTGTTCTTGTTCATAAAAACGTTTAGTGGTTGCACCATACTTTAAATACTGTTTAACGTCTTGATCTATCGGTATAGAAAAGTAAAATTATTCTCCATATTATGTCTGTTTATCTTTGCCACTCATCCAGATCCAGGTATTTACCCGCACAGCGGTCGAATAAAACAGGTGGCAAGAGTCATTCCGTTCCGTGTCTTAGCTGGAGAGAAGGCATTTCTTTCATTTGCGTCGTTCATCGAAGAATTGAATACGTTAGGTATGTGATGAGTAATTATTAAGTGAAACCGGCCATCATACACCGTGTTAGATTCCTATCGTACCTAATAGAGGCATAAATTGTAATGCACCTTACGTGTCACTGTGTTTACAACTTCTCAGGTGTCTTGGGCAACACGCTCTTATCTTTATTATTGATTGCTACAGTCACGCGTCTTTTCCGTTTGCATAATTTAACTATTTATCATGATCGAACCTAACGTATCGTTTAATCTAAATGAATTGTTACCATGTGTCTAAATATTAATGTGATTGGCTATTGTTAGGAATTAGACAAATTCGATTTGTTTACGCAATACGACCTTAACGAGAGTTGCTGAACTCAATAATAAACGTTCGGGACGAGGAGCGTTCATTGACGTGAGGTAATTATTAAAAATGATCTTCCCGGGATAAGCTTGTATTCTATGATTCATAGATAGTTGTCAATCTGTGTGGATTGATCATCGAACGAAATCCCTTTTTTGCATCAGTAAAGGGTAACTGTGGACTTTCTCGTGAAGTGTTTTCAAATATCGCGTAGTCGCTACGAGGAGCAGACATTTGTGCATCAATAGCCTTTTATTATGTTGGTAAGTGGGGAAGGTTTTTGGTAAATGTTTCGCTTGATAACAAGCGCCACACAACCACCATTTATTTGGGCCATAGAGTAGTTCCAGATCAAGAAGTGATTTATGATGTGAGGGTATCAATATTTTTGATTCGAATAGGAAATTTGATAATTCGAAATTTGCTGGTATAAAACCTCAACCTATCTAGTTGCAAGCAGGGATAGAACTGATCATTTAAGTATCATTTAGTATTCAGCCAATAACTAATTTCAGATGCGGAATAGAATTTAGGACAATAGAAAAATGTCCTGAAGAAGTTTGTACGAATTTCCAGATAAAATTTCCAATGATTTCCTGAGCAAATTTGGAAGATTTTCTAAAGGAAATATTTTTATATGTACGGAAGATTTTACCGAGGAAACTTGGAACAATTTCCCGATGAAGCTCGGTAGATTTTATCAATGAAATTTGGAAGAATTTCTCAATTAAATTAAGAACTGTTAAATTAAGAAGCTGTTCTTCCTATTCTGGCTCCTCTCCTGAAGCAGCTGGCTTCAAAAATGCCATTCATCGAGTCATTCGTATCCTTCGATGGCGAACTTAGTCGATGAGGCTACCATGATTTCGATTCTGCAGTGGAACTGTCGAAGTATTCTTCCAAAATTAGATATTTTCATCCAGACGAGGGTTCTGTCAAAATCCTTACGAGGGTTCTGTCAGAGTCCTAACAAGGATTTCGCGTCCTGACAAGGATTCCGTCAGAATCAAGACCAGAATTTCGACTGAATCCTGACAGAGATTACGTCAGAATTCTGATGAGGGTTGTGTAAGAATCCTGAAGAGAGTCCTGGCAGAATCCCGACGACGATTTCGTCAAAATCCCGCATCATAACATTGATTCCGTCTGAATACTGACGGGGGTTTCGTTTAAATCCCTACAATGAATCCGTCTCAAACGTGACGAAGATTCAGAATCAAATGTCAGAATTCTGACAACGATTCCGTCAGAATTCTGACGAAGATTCCATAAAAACCCTGAGAATAATTCCATGACAATCCTGACGAGGGTTCTATCAAAATCCGAACGAGGATTCCGTCTAAATCCTGACAAGGATTCCGTCGGAATCCTAACAAGGGTTTCGTTAGAATCCTGACAAGGATTCCTTAATAATCCTGACGAGAATTTCTTCAGAATACTGATGAGGATTCCGTCAGAATACTAACAATGATTCCGTTAGAATCCTGACTAGGCTTTCGTCAGAATACTGACGAGGATTCCGGCAAAATCCTGAATCAGTCAGAATCAGAATCCTGGTTTTGTCTGAACCGTGACAAGCGTTCCGTCAGAATCCTGATAAGGATTCCGTCAAAATCCTGACAAGTATTCTATCAGAATTCCGATAACGATTCCGTCAGAATCCAGACGTGAATTTCGTCAGAACCCTAACGAGGATTCCTTTAGAATCCTGACGAGAATTCCTCCTGAATCATGACAGAGATTCCATCAGAATCCCAACGAAAATTCCGCCAGAAACCTGACGAGGATTTCATAAGATTTCATTTCATTCTGATGAGGGTTCCGTCAGAATCCTGACTAGGCTTTCGTCAGAATACTGACGAGGATACCATCAGAATTCTGAATCAGAATCCTGGTTCCTGACAAGGATTCTATCAGAATCCTAAAAGGATTCCGTCAGAATCTGGACGAGAATCTGGACACTAATCCTGACACTGTTGTTCGAGCTCATTATCGTTGGACTGAGCAAAGACACCCATGGTAGTGATCATTTGTCGATCAAAGTCTCTATTTCCAATGGACATAATTAGTCTGTTTTGATCGACCTCTCATATAACCGTAACAGTTGATAGAAGTATTTCCCCCGCAAGATGAGTACGAATTTCTATCGCAGTTGATCATTGACAGCGCTCTTCAGACGCCGGCCACTGCCAGGAACTTCGGTTAGAAGAAAACCACACAGTCCGTAGTGGGATATCGAGTGTACACAACTTTATCGCGAGGAATCCGCCGCGTTTAATGAATTTCGGAAACATTGTTCGATCGTTCTTTACAAATGGTACATCGCACTCGAAATACAGTTTAAGGTAAGGTAAGGTAAGAAACGCGAGGATTTTTAAACTTTTATAGAAGGTGGAACTCTTTGGACCTTCAAGAGGAGAATGCGCAACGTGTCGACCGTTCACGAAGAAAGTTTGTCCATAAGCGGTTCCGGCGAAGCACGTGTCACGTGATACTTTTGCTGCCTAGGATAATATGGATAATTCCTTTTTAATCATTGAATTCTCGCTTAGTCTCCTTTCATGTAACAATTCCACTCCGGGGATGGATAGCATTAGATTCAATTTGATCAAAAACCTCCCAGACGTCACGAAGAAAAGCTCATTGAGCCTGTTCTTATGGTAAATAAAAGAAGGAAAGGTCAGACCGCATCGTGCTTTCGTGCTGTGCGGTTCTTTCTCTCTTTGCGGAAGGAAGTTTTTAATACTACCCGAAGCTATTTTAATTTCAACAGTGCTTCTCAGCGCTATTTGTACCCACTGATCCCGTTACGATCTTTGCAAGGACCCGTGCCTTCGTTTTACGTTGGACCCGTTTGCGGAAGTAAAATTCCGACAAGAGGTGGTAATGCTGCAGGGACACCGTTCTGGGAAAAAACCTCTTAGAAGGTCACGTCTCCACGCTCAGCAATGAGCATTAATAAAAACAAGAGGAAGGGGGAGTCTCTGAATTCTCCACTTCCTTCCAAGAAACAAGGTTTCAAGACCGTCCTCCCCAAGCGCGGAAAAAATAGAAGGAAGCTGGAGAGTTCAGATATTCCTTCTAACTCTAACGTTCACACTTAAATCGAGAACTTCAGCTCGGTAAAAAAATTTACCGGTTTTACCCGGTAAACTTTTATTTGAACCGAGAGGTCAGTAAATATCGAAAAAAATACTGAGTTTTGTAACCAATTCTACCGGCCACTCAGACATGTAATCAAATTTACAGGATGTCGGTAAAATAGATTACCGGGCTGCTCTGTTCAACAAATTCTGACTGAAGTTGTCAGAAAAAATACCGAGACCTCAGTGAAAAATACGTATTACTGAGCTTACGGTAATACTTTTAGCGAGTTAACAGTTCACCCTCGACTGTCATGACGCTTGATGTGGCGCCATATTGTGTATTTTTTGATTTTTAAATTACGTATTAATTTTTGCTCGACTATTTGCGCGGGTTGGAGGTTTTTATCAAACAGTATTTTGTGCAATAATGGTATTTAGGTGAGTTTAGAAGCGATATAACTACAACCAGACCAAATAAAAAGTTAACTACTTGAATTTTCATAAAGTTGTTGACTGCATCTGTCGGGAACGAGGAAGCGGATACAGAAGAAGCCAGTGTTCGAGAGTATTCTTGTCCGACGCTGCACGCCGCCAAGGTCCATATATAATTTTTCTCCTGATGAATTCAGCAGCAGTACCCGTCGGGTCTCTGATGTAGCCTTACACCTCGGGAATCGAAAATGACGTCTAATCATAAATACATCCAACAGCAAAATCTCGTGAGGTGGAACGCTACCTTCTGGAACAATCTTCACCAGTCAGTCGGTTTTGTTCTGAAACGCTTCGGAAAAATAGTATTTTTCAAATAAATAATCATAAATAATTCTATCAAACATTTCTTACTTTCAATTTATTTCTTCAAATTCATAGATACAATTCATTCGGTATTTTTTATTACCATAGTCCGTACTATATTTTGCAGATCACTCGGTAATGTTTTACCGAGTGGTCAGTAAAAATTGACATTTCGCCAACGCGCACTCAGAACCGGGACCTCGGTACTGTGTTGAACTATTTTACCGAGGTGGGTACCGAGAGCTCAGCTGTTGAGAAATCGGTAATCTGGTAACCGAGCCCGTTAAATAAAATTAAGTGTGTTGACATTATTTCATCTCCTATCGAACTGAGCAATCAGTTCGATTTGATTAACGACGAATTTGAGAAAATCGAATCTATCTCTAGCCCAGGTGATTCGATTCATGCGAAGAAACAACGGATTCCGCCAATTGTGGTATCTGTTGCCGAGTTTTCTGGCTTTCGGAATGAAATCTTGAGTAACCTTCAGGGGATCAAGGTTCCATTTCAGATTGCTAGGAAGGGTGACTGCCGCGTTTTGCCGGGATCCTTTGACGATCGCAAACGTCTTCTTCAGTATTTAACTGAGAAGCGCCATAAATTCTTCACATACGATGACAAAACTGAGCGATTATTTAAAGTCGTATTGAAAGGTCTCCCCAGTGATGACAAATCACTGGATGAGATTAAAATTGAAATTTCTCAATTACTTGGATTTTCACCAGTCCAAGTAATTAAGATGAAAAAGAAATCCCACTCTGGTACTTCCCAGAGGGGCATTTCTCAAGAATTTTATTTAGTTCATTTTAACAAAAGTGAAATAAATAATATGAAAAGTTTGGAAAAGGCCTGTATTATGTCTCATGTCCGTGTTACATGGGAACATTTCCGCAGGCCTGGGGAAATTCAAAACCCCACCCAGTGCCGTAAGTGCCAGAAGTGGGGTCATGGAACCAAACATTGTCACATGGATGCTAAATGCATGATTTGTGGTGGAACCTCTCACGCCAAGGACGCATGTCCTGTGAGAGAAGATTCCAATAAATTTAAGTGCGCAAATTGTGGGGGCAATCATAAATCCAATTTCTGGGAATGCCCTTCACGCAAAAAAGTTTTGAATTCCCGTGCAAAATTGATAACGGGAAATTCCAATCAGATCCCAGATTCGACGGGTAGAAATTTTTCAAACGCTCAAATTTCGAAACCAGTTACCGGTCGAGCAATTCATACCCACCACAATTCACAAACAAATTTTGCCGCTCGTCAACGGGTAGCAAGCACTTCAGTAAATTCCAATTTTTCCAATATACCTACGTATGCAAACATCGCTGCTGGTAGACAAAATTTCTCTTCTCAAAATGAGGTTTATACCCATGTCCCAACGGGAAATAACGGTCATGTTGCCAATTCAGGTAGCATGACTGCTTCCGATTTTGATTTTTTAACTGAACAATTGCATCACATGATTGATGCAATGTTCAAAGCAAATACCATTCCAGAAGCTGTTCAGGTTGGTATAAAGTACACACAAAAAATTGTTATCGGACTCCGTTTTAATGGATCTAAATAATTTTGTGAAAGTTCTAAATTGGAATGCCCGCTCTCTAAAGGGTAAGGAAGATGAATTATTCAACTTCCTAACAGTTCATAATGTGCATATTGCCATTATAACAGAAACTTATTTAAAGCCCGGACTCTCCATTAAAAGAGATCCAAATTATTTTATCTACAGAAATGATCGTCTTGACAGCGCCTGTGGTGGGGTCGCCATTGTCATTAATAGACGTATCAAACATAAATTATTTTCTTCGTTTGAAACCAAAGTTTTTGAAACCTTGGGTGTTTCTGTTGAAACAAATTTTGGTCAACTTTCCTTCATTGCAGCCTATTTGCCTTTTCAATGCAATGGGCAGCAAAAGAATTTGTTGAAAGCTGATCTTCAAATTCTGACTCGCAACAAATCAAAATTCTTCGTAATTGGTGACTTCAATGCCAAACACCGTTCATGGAATAATGCTCAAAGCAATTCCAACGGCAAAATTTTATTTGAAGATTGTTCTGCGGGATATTATACTATTCAATATCCCAATGGCCCTACTTGTGGCCCTTCTTCCAGTCGAAATCCTTCCACAATTGATTTAGTTTTAACGGATTCAAGTCAGCTGTGTGGCCAATTGGTAACTCATGCTGACTTTGACTCTGATCACCTTCCTGTGACATTTGAAATCTCACAAGAAGCCATTTATAATCCAATCAGCTCTACTTTTAATTATCATAGAGCTGATTGGGATTTATATAAAACATATATCGATAGGAATTTTGATGTTAATATTCCTTTGGATACCAAAAGTGATATTGACAATGCGCTCGTATCTTTGACAAATTTAATTGTCGAAGCCAGAGGCATTGCAATTCCTAAATGTGAAATTAAATTCAACTCCATTATTATTGACGACGATCTTCAGCTACTGATCCGTCTTAAAATGTGAGGCGAAGGCAATACCAAAGAACTCGCGATCCCGCGTTGAAAGTTATATGGCGTGATTTGCAAAATGAAATTTAAAAACGTTTCGCTATTTTGAGAAATACCAACTTTGAGAATAATGTCTCGAAATTGGATCGCAGTTCGAAACCCTTTTGGAAATTAACGAAAATTCTTAAAAACCTCAAAAGCCAATTCCAGCGCTTAAAGAGGGAAATAAAATTTTATTAACAAATGGCGAAAAGGCTCAAAAACTTGCTCAGCAGTTCGAGAGTGCCCATAATTTTAGTCTAGGTCTCACTAGTCCAATTGAGGATCAGGTTACACGGAGCTTCGAAGACATTCTCAATCAAGACCCTTCGTTGGGAACTAATTTGGATGAAGTGAGATCTATTACTAGAAAATTTAAAAATATGAAAGCCCCGGGTGATGATGGTATTTTCTACATACTTATCAGAAAACTTCTTGAAAGCTCTTTATCCTTTTTAATTAATTTATTTAACAAATGTTTTCAATTGGCATACTTCCCAAATAAATGAAGAAATGCCAAAGTTGTTCAAATTTTGAAGCCAGACAAAAATCCAGCTGGGGCTTCTAGTTACCGCCCAATCAGTTTGCTTTCTTCAATAAGCAAACTGTTTGAAAAGATTATTTTAAATAAAATGATGGTTCATATTAATGACAATTCTATTTTTGCTGATGAGCAATTTGGTTTTCGCCATGGGCATTCAACCACTCATCAGTTATTAAGAGTTACGAACTTAATTCGGCTCAACAAATCTGAAGGATATTCGACTGGAGTTGCTCTTCTTGATATAGAGAAAGCATTTGACAGTGTTTGGCATGAAGGTTTGATTGTAAAATTGATGAATTTTAATTTTCCTCTGTACATTATTAAACTGATCCAGAATTATTTATCAGATCGCTCACTGCAGGTAAACTATCAGAATTCTAAATCTGATAGATTACCTGTAAGAGCTGGTGTTCCCCAAGGCAGCATACTGGGGCCCATTTTGTATAACATTTTTATATCTGACTTACCTGATTTACCACCAGGGTGTCAAAAATCTTTGTTTGTAGATGACACAGGTCTCTCAGCCAAAGGGCGAAGCCTTCGTGTCATTTGTAGTAGATTGCAAAAAAGTTTGGATATTTTCTCCACTTACTTGCAAAAATGGAAAATTTCCCCGAATGCTTCCAAAACTCAGCTTATAATTTTCCCACATAAGCTTCTTATTTGAAACCTTCTAGCAGACATATTGTCACTATGAATGGGGTTCCAATTAATTGGTCTATTTAGGACTTCTGCTAGATCAAAAATTAACTTTTAAAAATCACATTGAAGGCCTTCAAGCCAAATGTAACAAATATATTAAGTGTCTATATCCACTTATAAACAGAAAATCAAAACTTTGTCTTAAGAACAAACTTTTGATTTACAAACAATTTTTTAGACCTGCCATGTTGTATGCTGTGCCAATATGGTCTAGTTGCTGCAATACCAGAAAGAAGGCACTTCAGAGGATTCAAAATAAAATTCTGAAAATGATTCTGAAGTTGCCTCCGTGGTATAGTACCAATGAACTTCATAGAATTTCTAATATTGAGACATTGCAACAAATGTCCAACAAAATAATTTCCAATTTTAGACAAAAACCGTTGCAATCTTCTATTGCAACGATTAACTCCTTGTACCCTTAGTATAAAATAGGTTAAGATTAGTTTAAGTTGAAAACATTGTAATTCCTACATGGTTCAATTCAACTAGAGGAAAAATTCTAACTGCCAGAGGCAATTGAAATGTATTAATAATAACTAAAAATATGACATAGCAAATAAGGATGATAGTGTTAAGAAAACACGGAACACCTAGTCTAAGAGATGAATGCATGTATTAGATAATTAGCAAATAAAATCAGTTTAAAAAAAAAAAAAAGAACACCAGCGGCAAAGCTTTGTTTTTGTCGGAGATAAATGACAAAGATCCGAAAAATTTTGTCAGCAACAAAAAAAAAATACAATCTTGTTGCTAGCTTTTCATCCCGTTATTTTGCATTATTTCTAGAGCAAATTTCGGTTTTATGCTATCATAGCTTCTTCTTTTATGGAAATATTCGAGAATCGAACAATGATTACAAAATTAGCATCGTATTTTCGGAAATATCAGAGCATGCAAGGCAAATGATTCTTGTCATATTGTGTTCGGTTTCGTTTGTCGCTAGGTGCGTTTGTCAAAAAGATATTTTAGTTACTAGATAAAGATTGTCGCTTCGGTTCCCTTTGTTCTGCTGCCCGAAACATGAGTGGTACATACCTGTCAAATTGTATGGATTTTCCTTCTTTGACATTTAGCTCCCCTATACTCGCCAGCAAAAGATGTTCCGGACAGCGACGACAGCGACAATCTTTATCTAGTAACTAAAATATCTTTTGTTTGTCAGTAACAAATTCTGTTGATGACAAAGAGTATATTGTTAGGCGTTGCTCGAATATTGATTCCCTGTGGTCCTCATCCTCATAGACATCAGCCTGCTGATTACATTTAAATCGGCACGCGATTAACATAATTTCAAATGGCTTCATGCCAACAGAAACAAACGGCCCGTTTTCAGGGCCCTACCTCAGGGCTAGAAGAAATAATGTGCTCCTGGGTGTAATGTAGTGGAGTTCTTCACACACGACATCTTCGAGCGTATCGTGGCTGAAGCCTTCCGTTTGGCGTAGTACAACAAGCGATCACCAGCCGCGTGATTCCACCTTTTGCTGCCGGGCGAGCTAGCCAAGCACGCGATCTTGGGGGGAATCAAAGGCATCACCAAATACACCAGCTTCAAGTGAACGAGAACGAGGACGTGGTTCTACCAGCTGGGTCCAGGGTCCAGGGTCAATTTCTTCAAATTGCGAATCAAAATCGTTTGGGGTCGGTAGCAGCGCAAGTGCTCGTCGGAGGGAGTGTAGAGACGTCTACTCGGGTCTGAGGTAAAGTATTGAATGAATCATTTATTGGCCTGCTCTTAATTATTTACCTACATAAGTCAAGTGTTGCTTAGATCCTACATTCCCTCCTTACGTTTTATGGAAAATGAATTTTATTATGCTAAAGTTTGTATTCTGATAAGTATACGGGTAAATGTTTCGGTCTCTTGCTGGTAGCTCTAAGAGGTCCTCCGGAGCGCTTGCCATCCTTGATTGGTACGGTTTGTTCAGCCGTCATTGATGGTTGGTTTGTTGAAGCCTGCTGCATTGTTTGATTGCAATTGTTATAAGATGAGTCTGCCAGATTTGTAGAATCGATTTCTTCCGTACCCCCGGGAATTGTAAAATAGTTTTCTGAAAATATTCCTGAAACGAAACTTATGTCTATAGAATAAATGTATTGCTTACCCGAATCGCTCCCAATAGCTAGCATAGGGTTTGCATTTAGAATCCGCTTGGTATGATTGACGTGGCGATTACAAATCACTCCGCTTTTAATATTTTTTAGTTGAAGACGTGTACCTTTACGTTGTATCACGAGGTATTGATCTGGGTTGAACGTTTTTGTTAATTTATTCTTTTTTATACAATTTTTCACAATCACATAATCTCCTACATCGATATTATTCGGTTTCGCATTACGTTTCAAGTTTGCATACACTCTACCCTTTTCTTTGAATTTCTCATCATTATGTCTTGCTTCAGAGATGTCGACTGGCTTAGAGTTTCCTGGTAATTTGTCTCGAATGTTCCATCCAAAAAGCAATTCTGACGGCGAATGTCTTGTGATACTATGAGGAGTTGCTCGATAAGAGTGGAGGAAATCTTGTAAATCGTTGCGCCAGTTTCGTCCCATAGTACAACTTATCTTGAGTGTTTTCAACAGCGTTCGATTTTGTCTTTCGACTAATCCATTTTGAAAAGCGGCATACGGTACAGTGTGTTTAATATTGATTGCGTTTGTTGTGCAAAAATGAGAAAATTCAGCTGAGGAAAACGGTTGACCATTGTCACAAACAATTTCAGATGGATATCCAAATCTTGCGAAAATTTCTCTCATCTTGGTAATTGTTACTTTTGCTGTCATACATGTTTGAACAGTAACTTCGACATAACGTGAAAAGTAATCTGTGATAACGAGCAAATGATAACCGCCTGGAATTTCCATGAAATCTGCTGCTATCTTTTCCCACGGTTTGTCAGGCATCTCAGTCCTTGTTATCGGAAGTGTGTCAGGTATTGATACAAGTGCACATCCTGTACAGGATTGTACGAAATTTTCCACCATAGAGTCCATTCTTGTCCACCAAACCTTTGATCGTAATCGACGTTTCATTGCCGAAATTCCAAGATGAGGTTCGTGAGCCAGTTGCAAAATTCGGTTCTGGAGAATTCGTGGGATTACTATGCGCTGGTCTTTCATCAAAACATTTCCATCAGTCGTCAAACAGTTTGCCAGTTTAGAATATCGTGATAAGGTTTTAGGCCACCGTCGAGCGGGGTATGGTAGCCATTTGATGAGTTCCTTTAGTTCTTCATCTGAACCGGTGGCAGTCGTTATTTCATCGAGTGTTATTGCTATTGGACATACATCGCTAGCAAACATTCGTATGATCCGTTCAGATTCTTCGTCGAAGCTCGGGCCATTATTTGGTACAGATTGGCATAATCGTGATAGAGGATCAGCAATATTGTTTTTACCAGGGCGGTATAAAACTTCGAAATCATAGGACATCAAGCGTAACTTCCATCGTTCAATTCTTGGGGATGGTTTAAGTCGGTCTCCAAAAATCACCGTTAGTGGCTTGTGATCAGTGACTAGATGAAAGAATTTCCCGTAAAGATAATAGTGAAACTTTTCACATGCCCAAACTAGCGCTAATGCTTCACGTTCAGTTTGAGCATATTTTTGTTCTGTTGGTGTTAAAGTTTTTGATGCGTAACATATGATACGATTTTCGTTGTCTTTTCCCTTTTGAACTAATACGGCTCCAAGTCCCACGGGGCTCCGTCGGCAATAACAAAGGTTTCATCGTTAACGTCATAATAGGCGAGGGTGTTCTTGTTCATGAGTAATGTTTTAATTTGATTAAAAGCTTGTTGATGAATAGGTTTCCAATCGAAGACAACTCCTTTCCGTGTGAGTTGGTTCAAAGGATAGGTAATGGTTGCCAAATTTGGAACGTGTCGGTGAACGAAGTTTACCAAACCAAGGAAGCTTCGAACCATCTCCGCAGTTTTGGGGGCTGCATTTTTTCTATTGCTTCTAGTTTATCACGTGAAATGGAGATTCCTTGTGCGGAGATGTGGTATCCCAAGAAATCAATTTGTGATACACAAGAGACAATTTTGTCGGTGTTCAAAAGAATATTGTGCTGTTTTAACCGGTTGTATACAATCAGCGTCCGTTCATGTAGCTCAGATTCGTTTTCGGCGGGTATTAATATGTCATCAATGAATACTATAAGCCAAGGAAGATCAGCGAAAATAGTTTCCATGACTTTTTGGAATAGTTCCGGGGCGGCAGAAAGTCCAAACATGAGCCTTTTATAACGATAAAGACCCAAGGGAGAAATAAATGTGGTGATGTAGCGGCAATCTTCTCTAAGGAGAACTTGATGGAAAGCTTGCCGAACATCAAGTTTAGTGAATAATTGATTACCACCTATCTTTTTCGTAATTTGTTCTAGTTTTGGGAGCGGATGAACTTCTCTTATTATGGCCTTATTGGCCTCCCGGAGGTCAACGATGATTCGGATCTCACCAGAGCTTTTTCGCTTAACCAGCATCGGTGAAACCCATTCTGATGCTTCACTAACGCGCTCAATAATGTCTAGCTTTTCTAAGTTTTTAAGTTTTGTCAAAGTCATTTCTTCAAGCGGAAATGGTATGCGACGTAAGCTTTGGCGGACTGGAGGAACTTTTTTGTCAATTTTTATATTTGCAACAATGCCTGAGCATAAATGGAATTCAGAATTGGTTTATTCAAGTTTTAATTAAATTGTTACTTACCTGTAATATGTGGAAATGTTTCTTTGTCAACTGTCCGCAAAAATTTGATCAATCCAAGTTTTATTGCTGTATCACCCGAGAGAAGTGAACATTTGCCGCTCTGGATTACGTATAACGTAGTATCGATGGTTTTCCCGTCAACCGCAACAGTCGAGTCAACTTCGCCTAGGATCTTCAACGGTGTGTTCGAGCCATATGCTTTGAATACTTTTGTGCTTCCTCTTCGAATAGAGTATGCGTCAAATCCAGTTTGTTTTATCTTGATCCAGTCCGTTTCGCTCAAGACATCCTCATCTGCTCCAGTGTCGATCACAAATTGAACCCAGACTCCTCCGACTGATACTGATATTTGGTTTCCCTTAGTGCCGAGGTGAAAAAGATCCACCACATCTTGTGTTATGTTTCCGCTGCCGCTAGATACTTCTCGTACGAATCTCTTGGCTTTCTGATGAGCTTCGAAATGGGGTGGTTGTGCTAGTTGTTTGACTGGCTTTCTTCGTTTCAGGAAGCAACATCGAGAGAAATGCCCTCGTTGCCCACAGCTTCTGCATTCCAGTTCTCTGGCCGGGTACGATGAACTTTTCGGATTGTGTCTTCCATTGCATCGAAAACATCTGAAACGCCGCGGTCCACCGGGTCGAGAGCGTAACTTTAAAACCATATCTTCATTCTTCTCTGGCTCAGTAATACTGATTGCTTGTAGAGTACCAGCTTCATTCCGGTTATCCAATTCACTCATCTGCATTTGAACTGACTCGTGGGTGCGACCAATTTTAACAATCTCCTCGAATTTGTAATCCTTCTCCAGACATTTACGCTTCAGGTTCTTGTCCGCCGTGGTGGTTATTATTTGATCCACCACCATGCTTTCTAGTTGGTCTCCATAGTCGCAGAAGGCTGCTTGTCGTTTCAGACGGTTGACAAACGTGTCAAACTTTTCACCGGCTGTTGGTTTCATTTCGCGAAATTTCTGGCGCTCATACGTTTTTGATAGTTTTGGTATGAAATAGTCATCCAGGATTGACATCGCAACGTGATAACGGTTGTCCACAGCGTGTTTTTCATCGACTTCAACTTGTTTCACTACATTTCGGATATCGGGTCCACCGAACATCATAAGGGTTTTGAATTTCGCTTCTCGATCGTCCACATCTTTCCATGCCAGATAAGCCTCAAACTGGTCACGCCATTTTTCCCAACGTGCAGAGACTGGTCCCTCAGCTTCCTCGAGGAACGGCGGAATCAGTTGGTTGACCTAAAATATGATATATTTGAAGAATTCTACGAATGTTTTTTTTTCGCATGTGTACATAAAGACGTATATGAAGTACATTCAGCTCAAAACGTATCATTCTGCGTACTTCATCCCAAACGTATGGGTTCCGCATTACCTTGGATTTTAAATCTTTCAATGTTGGATTCCGCTATGAAATATCATATTTTCCTGCGTACTCTTGTCCACACATCAAATTCCGCACTCGACAGATATTAACACTGTTTCTGCGTACTGCATCCCGATACGTTGGGTTACACATGATCGTTTTATTTTTTTTTCTCTCTCTGCGTACTTCATACCGTTGTTATGGTTTCCGCGAACTTATTACTTTTCCTAACAATCACCGGGTCTTACGTCAACAGTAGACAAACTGCAAGAAACATCCCTAAGTGATTCCGTTACCCTGAAGTTTCTAATCCCGGGTCGTATATTTTACAGAAATCTGATATCATGTTCCGGAATTCCGGGTAAATTCATCCCTAAGAAGTTCCATACATGATACAATCAGGATTATCTGTACGCATATACGTTCCATCCCTAAGGAAATTAGAACTTTTTTTTTCTTTGCGGTTGACTTACCATAGGCCACGCCATCTTCATAAATCGGAATAGAATTTTCCAGGAAGCGTTCGAATTGATGTAAGCCTTTTCTACTTTTATCCTCGTCGCCAAAATGTAGAGACGTCTACTCGGGTCTGAGGTAAAGTATTGAATGAATCATTTATTGGCCTGCTCTTAATTATTTACCTACATAAGTCAAGTGTTGCTTAGATCCTACAGGGAGACACTGCGAGAATTCATTTCCATGGATGGTGTCTATCTTGTTTTAGCAGCAAATTATTAATTTGGCCGAATCATTGATAAAAGTTTTCTTTCAAGATTTTGATTTGTTTCACCAATAGAGGTACAGTGAAACCTCCATGAGTCGATATTGAAGGGACCATCGACTCATAGAAATATCGAGATATGGAATAGAAAATCCCTGGAAAGCTGTTTGAAGGGATCATCACAGTAGTCCAGAAAATATTTTTTAATATGGCATAATTTACTTCCATGAGTCGATATCGAGTCATAGAGCATCGACTCATGGAGGTTTGACTGTAATAAACTATAGAGGAAGATTGTCGCTGTCGTCACGGGGGAAACATCTTTTGCTGGCGAAGATAGGGCACTAAATGTCAACGAAGAAAAAAATCATTATGTTTTGACAGTTGTGTACCCAACATGTTTGGGAACGAGAACAAAGGGAACCGCAGCGACAATCGTCCTCTATATCTCGGTATACTTATTCTAAAGGACGTATGTGATTTTGTAGACAAAGATTCGAATGTTGATTTGTGCAATCTGTTGGCACTCCCACGCAAGCCAACAACACCAACAGGTAGCCGAAGCTTCCCCTCATCTGTTTATGGTGATGATTTGCGTCGGAGCGCTATCAGATCGGGGGCCCTCCTTAGCCGTGCGGTAAGATGCGCGGCTACAAAGCAAGACCATGCTGAGGGTGGCTGGGTTCGATTCCCGGTGCCGGTCTAGACAATTTTCGGATTGGAAATTGTCTCGACTTCCCTGGGCATAAAAGTATCATCGTGTTAGCCTGATATACGAATGCAGAAATAATAACTTGGCTTAAAAACCTCGCAGTTAATAACTGTGGAAGTGCTTAATGAACACTAAGCTGCGAGGCGGCAATGTCCCAGTGGGGGATGAAATGCCAATGAAGAAGGCTATCAGATCGGACAAATCGACGTTTGAATCTTTGTTTACAAAATCACATACGTCCTTTTGAATAAATACCCGAGATATAGTTTATTACCTCTATTGTTTCACCAAACAGACAGATTTTACGATTTCAGAAGTGGGAGTAAATTTTACTATTATCGCAACCACTCCTGCGCAAAGGTCTTCAACATAAACGTGCAACATCTTACAATTCTGTATAAAATCTGGTTATACTTATACATATTCTGCAAAACTTTAATACAAAAAAATGTATGCTTCCTGTATTAAAATTATACAGAATTGTGAGATATAATACAATGAGTGAGTTTAATTGAAATCTGCCATCCACTCGTTAGGTGTGATAGTACTTAATACTGTATATGTACGGTATCAACGGTATCCAGGATGTCTACTTTATTCGACTTGAGCATGCCACGACTCGTGTTTTTGTGTGAATGCATCCGAATGTTGAAATAAATTGAGTTCTTCAAATCCCACAAGGGCTTACCTTAGCCGTGCGGTAAGATGCGCAGCCACAAAGCAATACCATGTTTAAGGTGGCTGGGTTCGATTCCCGGTCCGGTATATATAGGAAATTTTCGAGTTGGAAATTTTCTCGACTTCCCTGGGCATTAAAGTATCATCGTATTAGCCGCATGATATACGAATACAACAAAATAGTTATTTGACCTCGCAGCATTTGATAAATAACCTCGCAGTTAATAACTGGAAGTGCTGAATGAATACTAAACTGGAAGGCGACAATGTTCCAGTGGGGGATGTAATGCCAATAAGAAGAAGAAGAAATCTTACATACCCTACGACCAGCAACAGTTTACAGTAGCCGTTCGATAACTGCAAAATGTTTACTTTGCAGTTAACGAATGCCGTTCGATAACTGCAACGCATTCTAGACGTCAAATGGTTGTCAATCGACGTCAGATGCAATAAAAGTGCATCTAAATGTGCAGCGCAATGCAGCGGTCATTGAGGCTGACATTAGTTTGAAGTATAGCGGTCCGATAACTGCAAAACTGCTGCAACTATCGAATTGCAGTTAAAAAGCATTGCAGTTAAATGACTTGCAGTTATCGAACGTCTACTGTATTATAATCAAGCGACCTTGACAATAAAAAAAGTAATTTGGCTTGATACTAAACGTCTCCGGTCGAGAGAAACCGGTTCTACCTACTTCGGAAGATGTTTTATGAACCAATCAAAGCATTACTGAAATCGATAAATCGAGCAAAGCCCCCTTTTTATACCTAGCAATTCATAACACGTTTTCTTCAACTGTGTTGTTTATACGGAAGTAACGGATGTGGGCGCACTTACGGTACCTATTCGTGAGATATTATTTCACGTGTGTCTCTATAGTCTCGATCCACGAAACGATGACTCATCGACCGATCGTGGTGGTCATAAGAGTCAAGCACGGTGGAACGAAATTGTCCTTCAATTTATGCAACCGGATACATCTGATTGCAGCTCGCATCATCTCGCTCGCCGTTCCCCGTTGCGCTCTTGTTGTTTGGAATGGCATACGAAAGGCGGTGGTGACACATTCTCCGTCGATCGGAAACCTACTTTCAAAATATTGCAATGCAAATTAAAAAAGAAAATTGTGCTCCATTCAAAACCGATCACTCCGGCGGCAACATAATCTCCCTTCTAGGCAAATTAGATCGTGACTAAGGTTTCTCGCACAACCATTAGTGGATACCTTGCTCGAGTCAATAAGAGGCGCCACCCATCAACGTCACGTTGATCCCTGTCGTGTGGGATTTTTCTGCGACATTCTGATCAACGCCCGGAGGTAGGTTGATGATTAATCCAGCTAAATCGTATTTCGAAGCAAAGTACAAAGTCGACCCACGTGCTGAGATGTGTGCCAACAACCTCTCAAGCAATACATCGCGAAAAAGGTGTTCCTCGGATAGTTACATATAGCAGGCCATGGCAGTGCAGCAATGCAACATCATTATACGATTGGCATGCGAAGAATTTCCACTGAAGAAACTCCACTGGATGTGGAAGTGCCGCTCGACCGGTTGCTGGGATGATGACTCATTTTGCGCAACCTTCTTCGATGTCCAAAAATGAAGATACCGATAAAAACAACAACAGGAGTCGTGTTATTAGCTATGCAATGAAGTATAGGTAGGCACGCTTTATTTGTGCGATTCAACGTAGGGTATTTGCCGGGGCGCTTGCTTGCAGATTCCAGTCAAGGTAACGTTGGCGGTCGAACGCCTGTTGACTTGATAATAACTTACTGCTGGCTGGCTCACTACATATAATCTGGTCGTTCAATCAACGCTATTCAAACTGTTACGAGTGAGAACTCGAGTGCTATATTGGCGCTAAATGTGTGGTACCGATGCTAAGTAAAGCTGCGAAAATTATCACGGCGACAGTACGTTTTAATCAAGCGAGACTTATTGAGTTAGCACATCTCGTGATTACGTTGTCGTTATTTTCGCTAAGCACACCTCTGTCCTGTGGATATCTCTCTTAGCGGTTGATTGTAGAATAGTGTTTTTGCTTCAATACTGCTTCTGTTTGTTTCTGTTTCTGAATAATTCTACTATTTATTTATCAACCACAACCGCTGTCCGCTCGTCGGTCATTGCAACGTGGGATTAACAAGCTTATTAAAATTGAAAGCACGCCGGTTCTGTCTAGTTGCTTTGTGATATTGCGCCGCTCTTGATTTACAAAACAGCATAATGGATAATGGCGTAATGGTATAAGGAGGGAGAGACGTGTCTAACTGTGCTTCCGCTATTCTATAAGTGAACTCACGGCTCAAGTTGAAATTATTTATAAGCGACATTAAATGCCTTTGTTTGTATTACTTCATTGGTTTCGTAGATGATCAAATCAAGGATTAGAATTCACCTCTCCGTAAAGTAATTGCAGAAGTTCACAGTAGCTTTTGACGCAGTTCAATGTCCAATTTCATCTATGACAGTCCCGTCTTTGCTGGATTTCCTATTCATTCAAACTATATAAGCGAGAACAAATATGCGATTGTGAGCAGATTAGTAATTGGCAGAAGATTAGGCGAAAGTATTTCAGTTTTGTCACCATCAATCTATACATTTATTTATTTACTCACAAAAACCGGAGTGGTTTGTGCAGTACATAAGAATGTTCTCCCGTGCGACATTCTGGCTATGGTTCTCCCAACAGGCACGAGCACCGTTCAGGTCTCGTGTCCGTAGAAGACTACCAGTCTAATGAGCGATTTGTAGATACCGTCGTGCGGGGCTTCTTTTGACTCCGGGGGCTACTTTGGATTCTTGATTTTTTTGAAAAAATTAAACCGAAAAAACACCAAATTTGAAACAGAAAGTGGCCATCCAACTATCAACAAGACACCCGATTGGTGATAATGACACATTTATAGTAATTTTCGTTATAATTCTTGTTTTAAAATGTCTAAAGTAACCCCTGATTTGTCAAAAGAAGCCCCGCACGACGGTAGTCAGTTTGGTATGGCGGCGAATTCAATTCGATCGTCTTGCGGAGTTCAAAATATGTACGACTTCAAGCCTCAAAGCGCCTCCGTATTTCTTTGCTGATATCGTTTTCGGAGGTCACCAGCCCAACTACACGAATTCTTCAACCACCTCGATTTTATCATCACTGATACAAACTCGTGGTGGGTGGCTCACGTTGTCTTCTTTTAAACCTCTTCCTATTATATCCTTTGTTTTTGACGTGTTAATGACTAGTTTGATCCGCTTAGCTTCCCTCTTCAGTCCGATGCATTTTTCTCATAGATGATGTAGGGCAAATTTGATTCGCGGCATTTCTGCCATATTTGGCGTACGGTGAATAAGCAGTCCGTGGTTGGACCATGAATCCCGCCTGTCATTGCCCCACGAACTCTCTTGCAATTAATGGTAGTCAGCGGCACAAAATTTGAGAGAGTATTTACTTATAGGCAGCGTTCAGCCATGATTGCAATTGCGCGGTGATTGCAACAATCCAGCATGTCGCCCGTTTTGTAAAAGGGACACACGACACATTCCACCCTCCCGAATCCTACGGTTCAGTGCCTTTACTATATCCTGATAGATGGGGTCTCTTCTCTTGTACCATTGACGCAAATTTCTGGTGGCTGGGTCTAACAGGTTTAACTTTGAGTTGACCTCGCGTTGGAAACGAAGCCAGTCACCACGGGCGTAGTTTTGACAATTTTGTACACTCTGTTCGGTTGGAGATGAAAGACTAATATTGAACATTACCGGAAGGTGGTCCGATAGGAGTTCGTTAAAAGTGACCGGTTTGTTCATGTCCAGTAGGTTATTGGAGAGTGTCAGATCTAATGTAGATGGCCGACGGCGACCAGCGAGATGGAAAGTGAAGAAATTTGGGAAATGAATTAAGTTGAAGTTGCGACTAGCGCCCAAGAAGTCGAAGAATTCAAGAGTCTTTCTATGAACGGAGTGTTCGTTCCAATTAACGATCTGCAAGTCGGCTACACTAATATTGTAGACATACTTGGCTGTAAGCTCGAATAGAGCAAGAAGTTGTTGCTGCTTTGTTTGTCAGTGGGCAAGAAGGTCAAACATTTCTCTCACCACGACGAGAAATTCTGACATTGAGAATAGATTGCTGTTGTTGATTTGGCCTTGCAGCACATGGGCATAAGAGATCCCCGCCGAGGGAGTAGTTGTAGAACTGCTAGGGCGGTCTTGGCGAGCACGTGGTGGTGTATCAGGTGGGTGGGCAGCGTTTCTGCGCTCGGCTCGCATTTGCGTCAATTTTCCAACATACCTACCCCGCCAAAAATATCTATATAAGATATATGTGTCGCCGTTATAAATTTTTGCAATAGCTTCACCCTAATATAATCGAAATAGAACCACACATAAATTAAATAATTGCTAATTCGAGACCACACATAAAGTTTATTTGGAAATATATTTTTTTAGTAGTTCGCTTGGAGAATGGATATGTGTGCGCTGATATATATCATAAATTAAATCTATGGATTTTTGCCAATAAATATGTGTGGATTTTTAGTAGTGTAGTTCTTGCGAGTTGGGCAGCCGCGAAAGTTTGCAGTATGTTGGCCGCTACAATTGGCACATCTAATCGATTTGCGTTCTTTGGAAGTTGGCACTCAGCTGAAAGATGGTACAATTCCGCATACCATGCCCGAATCGCTGGCAACGATGACGTTGCACAGCATCTGTAGGTCGACGTTCACAGTAGCACCACTTCACGATGACGTTGAAGACTGATCTTACCTTGCTCAGCTCCTATAGTTTAATGGCCTTGCTCGTTCGTGTCGGTCGGACAAATGGATTGTGACTGATTCGTCTATGCGTCCAATTTAGGAAACTCGGGCTCGTTCAGTAGCCGCTAAGTTGCGAGGGCCGACGGAAGTCCTTTGTAGCTTAGTCGGTTAAAGCACCAGTCTAGCGTACTGAGAACTGAGGGTTCGAGTCCCATCGCAGGAAAGGGAAGATCCATAAATTACGTAACGCTAAATTTGGACTTTTTCGACCCGCTTCCCTCCCTATGTCACACTTTTTGTATGAAGCTATTGACAATTTTGTATGGATCGTCACACTTCACTGAACCCCCCTCCCCCCTCTAAGCGTTACGTAATTTGTGGACGTTGCCAAAGTAGTTATCTCCAATACATTTTTCAAATCCATAATATTCCACATAATGTACATATTCACATCTGAGTTTTTAGAACATTGTAAAAAACTCGATTATTGAAGGCCGTGCAAAAAAAGTCAGTTTGTTTACTTTGCAACAGGGTTGCCAGATGGATTTAAGCAGATTGCTAAATATATATTTTTTGTAAATCCAGCTCCAGTGAGTCAATTGAAAGTCGGAATCGTTATCGGACCTGTTCGGATCAAGAAAATCCAAATTCTGGGAAGGTGCGTCGACTGTTTTGTAGCACTACTGCTGCTGGTTCTATTTGCGGCAAAAGAAATCAACTCATATGAGATGGCAGATGTTCTGAATCACCTTCTAACCTAGTCGAATCAAGAAATCATCTATTTTTTATTCTATACATCGCTATCTTACATATTCTTCTTCTTTTTCTTATTGGCATTACATCCCCCACTGGGACATTGCTACCTCACTGCTAAGTTTCCATTCAGCACTTCCACAGTTATTAACCGCGAGATTTCTAAGCCAGGTTTCTGAAGAGACAAATGGTCGAAAAGGACAAAACGTCAAAAGAGACAAAACGTGTAAATGACAAAAAGTCGAAAGGGACAGTGCACAAGGTGCGGGAACGGAGGGCGACGGATACTCAATCTTTATTCTTCGGAGATGGGCAATCAATTTGTATCACTTTGCTTGTAACTCCATCCTGAGTGTTGCCCGGCTATCGCTTTAACCTGTTGCCAGGTTAGATTTCGGTCGACTTATTTTATTTCTTTATTGAGGCTTCGCCGCCATGAGCCTCTGGGTCTGCCTCTACTGCGATGTCTTGCTGTGCCATTGTGCAGCACTCTACACGAAAAGGCCTCGTACTGTGCTTCGATGAGGCCGGTGATTTTCTCAGGAACCCCCTTGCGTCTCAGGGCGCCCCATATATTCTCGTGATTGAGACGATCGAAAGCTTTTTCGTAGTCAATGAATACCAAGTAAAGGAACTCTTGGAATTCGTTGACCTGCTCCAGAATGATGCGGAGCGTAACAATATGGTCCACACAGGATCTTCCGGCACGGAATCCGGCTTGCTGCCGCCGGAGAGTCGCATCGATCTTCTCTTGAATCCGGGCTAGGATAATTTTGCACAGAACTTTGAGAACGGTACACAGCAACATAATGCCTCGCCAGTTATCGCATACAGTCAGGTGACCCTTTTCGGGCACCTTCACTAAGATACCTTGCATCCAGTCGACCGGGAAAGTTGCGGTGTCCCAGATATTACGAAATAAACGATGCAGTAGTTGAGCGAATGTCATGGGGTCAGCTTTGAGCATCTCGGCTGATATGCGGTCGACCCCTGGAGCTTTATTCGATTTCATGCTTTGGATGGCTGTTTGAATATCTAGCAGTGATGGAGCTTCGGTATTGACGCGTGTTATACGTCGTATCCTAGGCAGATCATGGCGAGGTGGTGATGGCCTGGCTGGCACTTGAAAAAGTTGTTCGAAGTGCTCGAACCAGCGTTTCAACTGGTCAGTTGGGTCGATCATTCGCGTCTTTCACAGGCATCGTTGCATTCATCTTCGCCCCGCTTAAGCGTCGTCAGATATCGTAGAGGAGGCGAATGTTCCCGGTTGCGGCGGCTCTCCATCCTTCGTCGGCCAGAGAGTCTGCCCACGCTCGCTTGTCCCGTCGACATGAGCGTTTTACTTCCTTCTCAAGAGCCGCGTATCGTTGACGGGCTAAGACTTTGGCTCCTCTGGTTTTCGATCGCTCTATCGCGGCTTTGGCTTCTCATCGCTCTTCTATCTTCCTCCAGGTCTCATCGGTGGTCCATTGTTTTCTCTGGGTGAGTAGTTCGCCCAGATTGTTCTCGCTGGTGGCGATGAAGGCATTCTTGATGGCGGTCCATTGGTCTTCCACGCTGCCACCTTCCGGAATATCTGCAGCACGTGTCTCCAGTTCTTCAACGAAGGACCGTTTCACTGTGGCATCTTCCAGTCGGCGTGTGTTGAATCGTCGTCCAACTCTTTCCTCCTGCCGACGAATCCGCGCAATGCGCAGGCGTATTTCGCCGATGAGGAGATGATGATCAGACGCGATATCGGCACTACGTTTATTCCGTACATCAAGAAGGCTCCGTTTCCATTTTCGGCTGATGCAGATGTGGTCGATTTGATTTTCTGTAAAGCCGTCACGGGAGACCCACGTGACCTTGTGAACCGGTCGATGAGGGAAGAGCGATCCCCCGATCATCATGTCGTTATTACCACAAAATTCTGCGAACAGCTCTCCGTTTTCGCTCATTTCTCCGAGACCATGGCGTCCCATAATGCGCTCATGGTTCGAGTTGTCGGATCCGATCTTTGCATTGAAGTCGCCCAAACAGATCTTGATATCACCCTTCGGAATTCTATCTACGACGGCATTGAGTTGACTGTAGAAGTTCTCTTTGTCTTGCAGATCGGCAGCATCGGTAAGCGCATAACATTGGATTATAGTAAGGTTTCGGACCCGTGTTCTAAATCTGGCAACGATTATCCTTTCACTTATAGGTTCCCACTTCATAAGCACAAAGTGTGCCTGAGCGCTTAGTAGGAAGCCAACTCCGCGATGCCGGGGAGCGTGTTCACCTCGTAAACTAGAGTATAGCAGAACTTGTCCCGACGGCGTTCTGTGTTCTCCAAAGTTTGACCAACGGACTTCACTCAGTCCCAGGATCTCAAGCTTCATGCGGCGTGCCTCATTGGCAAGTTGTGCCAATTTACCCTGCTGGGCTAGGGTTAAAACGTTCCATGTGTCCGTTAACATTAACAGTCCGGTGTCCACAACATATTACCGGAAGGGTCTGGGAGCGGATCGGACTGATGGAACAAACACTCAATTCCTTATTAGTGCTCCAGGAAGAATTGATGACGTGCAAATAGTTTGTCCGTGTGCAGTCGAACCGGTGTCCAAAACAGATTACCACTGGAGGGATCAGATAATGGATGGGAACGAGGGTACACTATACTATTTACCTGGGTGGGGCCTCGGATGAGCAACCAACGATGGACTGTTGGAGCAGCAGCAGCGACCAACAGTGAGGAATGGTAGTGATACTCCTTCGGTGGTATAAAACGAGACAGGAACGTTTCACTAATATATTTTCGATGTTCAGCGTTTGAATGTTACAATGATAATGAATCTCTCTGCTGACTTAAATTAGTTTATATTTTATTTTCATTTGTTACATTATTTTTACCATTTCAAGTGTTTGGCCACTTGGCCCTTTATCTTTGATTCGGTTCACTAGCAATGGTGAGAATTTAAATGTAATTTATAAAGTTTTTCTAATGTATCAGAATAGCCTTAAGGATGCATTAATTAATTTAGAAAATTTGATAACCTAATTACTATGTACACTAATATTTATACTAATATTTTGATACCCTAAATTGGAACTAGCGTCCTAGTGGTCTAAACCTTTCCTCGTTTCCAAAGCGTTCGCGTAGAGTTTTAATAACGACCAGAAGGTGGACCTCAGAAGTTCGTGTCCTGGGAGGGGTGTTCATGATCATTCTCAGGAACTTGTTTTGAACTCGTTGGAGTTTCAGATGATGAGTTTTTCCGCAGCTCTCCCAGACCGGCATGCCATATTCGATCAAGGGAAGGATGATTTGCTTGTAGTCAGCAAGCTTATTTTTCAGAGACAATGACGACCGACGGTTGATCAAAGTGTACAGTAGTTTCAAAGAAACGTTACACTTCGTCACCGTCTTGTCAACTTGTTGGCGGAAAATAAGCTTGCAGTCGAGGGTCAAGTCAAGGTAGTCGGCATCATTTGCCCATTCGACAGTCGTGTCATTGAAGATGATTTTACAGTCTCCAGGCGGAACATGTTTAGGGGATTTAGAGTGGGGGAAAATGATGAACTAGGTCTTCGCCGCGTTGATACAGATCTTCCAGCTGGTGAGATACTCTGTCAGGGCATCCAGGCCTCCTTGGAGTTTATCCACTAGCGCTCTGATCACTCTACCGTTGTAGACGATGGAGGTGTCATCTGCGAACAGAGACAGAATGCCGCATTCTGGAGGTTCTGGCATGTCGGAGGTGAACAGATTGAAAAGCAGGGGCCAAAGGATACTGTCCTGGGGGACGACTGCGACGATGTTGTGATGAATAGCTTGGATAATCCTGAGAGAAGGCGGATAGGACGATAACTTTTGGGGGAGGAAGGATCCTTCCCAGGCTTACGTGGAATGGGGATGATTTTCGCTGACTTCCAGGACGATGGAAAGTAGCTGAGCCGGAGACAGTAATTAAAGATCAGCGAAAAATGCTCGAAGAACCAGGGGCCTTCATGTTTTTCGATCACTTGATATAGGCCGTCAATTCGCCAGCTGAGATCTCCAACTCCTTCGAGAAGTCGTTGGGAATAAGATGGATGTTGTTAGCATGCTCATTAACGGCTGCTTCGTGTGGACTGACGATGTTCTTTCCAAAGATAGAATGGATCGAGGCTTAGATTTTAGAATTTTTGTTAGCTTCCAGAACGGCTTAGCACAGTCTGGGAGAGCGCGGATCTTATTGGAAAAATCACTATTTCTAAAGTCCACCATTCTGGCCTGGATAATCGATTTGGTCATGCGATTGCACCCAGTACGTTGGTACTGCCTGCGAGTGACATTTCGCAGATGGATCAAATCTTTGGTGAGTAAATCAATTGGGGTTGGGGGCTATTCGCGGGTGGATGGTGGCAAAGATGCTGGAGCTTGAGCCTTGGAAAGTTCATCTCGTTGATTACAGGAACACGGTTGTTCTTCGAATGGTCCTGGTGGAATCCTTCTTCCGGATTTCCAGGAACTCGGTTTGCTTTAGGCAGCCCGATGTTTGTCGCCACAGTTGGCGCACTTGGGATCGGCCACCTCCATTTTGTCGCACTCGTCAGGCGGATGGGGTTCGCCACACTTGTTGCAGCGCGGCTTCATGCGGCAGTTCCTGGTGCCGTGCCCGAAATTGAAGCAGTTGGTGCACTGCGTGACGTCGCGGCGCACTGACCGATATCGCTCCCAGTCAACGACGGTGTAATTTATAACGCCAACCAGCTTCAGGTCCTTCCAGGTAGTGGAGCCGTGCTCCAGATGGATCAGATAAAGCTGGTCGCGATATCTTCTCGCCTTGTCGTGACGAGCGATCTTGTGCACGATTACTGGCTTCAGTCCGTAACTTTCAAGCTCTGCTTTGAGCTCTTCCTCCTTCATGTCGAGGAGTTCTTGAAGCAAAGCCTTGAGCGGCTTCGTGCCGGGGTGGTCATGAGTGTAGTACTCATACTTGTGGACCTCGAGGAACTCCACGACGGATTGATGATGGTCCTTGTTTGCCGGCATTTACATTTCCTTAGCGATCAGCTGGCGAATTATTGGGCGTAAATCCGGCGGATCGCCCTTCACAAACACGGGCGGGCACTTCTCCTTCTGCTCTGGTTGCACCTGCGGCAGTTGCGATTGCTGCTTCTTCCTCTTTTTCGGCGGATTTTCAGCGTCATCAAGCGGCAACGGCGAGAACACGTTGCTCTGTAAAAGCTGCTTGGAGGGGTTACCCGCGGTTATTGGCCATCGAGTCTCCCATGACGGGTTCGGGAGAAAATAACGCCAACGCGACGAAGCGAAAACAGCGAACGAACGAGAAAAAACACTTGAAAAAAAAAAGAAAAATGCGCGAGCGAAAAACTCGTCCGTTCGTGCTACTGTCTCGAACTGGAATGGGAGCTACTTTGACTGCCAGGTCGAAGTAACCTAGATATTAGTCACGCGAACAGGAGCGACATTACAATCTTATTCTCAACCGGATTAACGGTTTGAATCGGAACGATAAAATAATCCGTAGTTATTAGTTGGTATAAACAACTGGTAGTCACCCTTAGTGACCAACGATTGCTTGATCCGCAACACAAATGCTACTGATGGCTTACTACGATCTAAAAAAACTACGAACTAACATACATCTATTATTCCAACAGGCACAAAAACACCGCTAGGTAGATTAATTAGTTTTTTTTGTCTACAGATAGCTTTACTATCCGCGTTAATTCATTGCATACAGCAAAGGAGAACACGTAAAAGCACGCAATGATGCAAATCGCGAGTCAAATCAAGAACGATTCAGGAGACCATGAGTCTGATGGGATTTGTCTCGTGCTTGATTTGAATCGCGTAAGAGATTCGATAATTTGTATGCTGTTCCTAAATAGATAATCCTGATATAGAATCGACTCATTCAAATCTATCCCGAATTCTCCATCACTTTCAACAATGCTCTAGCTACCTGCTGAATACAATTTACAAAACAAATTCTTCATTACTAAAGCGTTAATTTCCTTTTTCTTCTCACTTTTTGCAACAATGAAACTCGAACAAGTGATATTGTTACTGGTACCATACTTAAGTAGGATTACTACATTACTAAATAGAATTACATTTGGATTAATTGCTCTAGCGTAGTGCCTCATTGCAAGGTGAACCCACCTGGAAATACCCTCCCCATTTCAACTGTTTAATTGTTTATGAATCGACACAATCGTCCCGCAGACAATGTGAACCAAATGCGTGTTAGTCATTCAACTATTAGCTAATCCTCAACTAATCCCCAAACGTTTTGTTCTTCTCCGCTTTGTTTTCCAGATCCCACTGGAGCTCGCCCTGCAGTTGGGCAATATCAGTACCAGCGACGACGTGTTCAATCAGGGACTGGTCGAGGAGGACTCCATCGATCATCGTATCTTCAGTAATGGTGAGCGGCCCTTAGAATTTCTTTCACAGACATTGAATCCATTGCATCGAAAAATATACATTAAAATATATTTACAAAATATATTAACATTAAACAAATTGATACTGAAACGAATGCGCTATGGCGCTATCCAGGTAGAAACCAATCAGAACCGCAACGGTTTTCGTACGGTTGTCGTTCCGGTGCCAAGCTTTCGGTGTTTGGCAGCAGAAGCACCACCAGGGCTTCCTCCGTCGGGGTGCGTCTTGCGAGGCCACGTTTGTAGGTTGTTGTTGTTGTTGTTGCCCCCGCCATTAGTAGAACTGCTTCCGTTGGGCTCATCGGCGGCTATGGTGAAATTCATGATCGCCCGCGATCGTCGAGGTGAGGTTCGAAATCCAACCGGTGGAATACGGCGTTGTCGATGGGGGGTTCCTGGTGGTTCCAGAGGGGTCTGAGGGGGCGTTATTTCTCCGGGTGGCGGAGATGGCGCCGGCGGAGGGGTGTCCGGTAGGGGACGCGCTTCCGGAGAAGCACCGCTAGCCGATGCCGGCGGGTTGTTGGCCGGGGAGGAAGGTTCCGCCCAATCGGAATCGATGGCATCGGAAAACAAGTTGCGTCGCACTTTACTGGAACGTGTCGTCAGGTCTTCGTAGATGATGAGAGCGAACTGCGGTTCGGTGGTCTGTAGGTGATATCGGTAGGAGAGTTTGAGTTTGGTTCGCTTGAGGGTGGGATCGACGGAATCGGGGTTTGTGGCGCTCGATGAGTTTGCGTCGTCTGATGGAGAGGTTTCTTCTCGGGGAATGTGATGAGAGGTACGGGTGCCACGGTGCTTTGATTCATAGCACGTTCGTACGGTGCCAATCGCTTCCAGGTACTGTAGCTCGGAATAGATGTTTTGTCGGGGTTCGCTTGGCGGTGCGGGACTTTCTGGCGTGAGATGAGGCGGTGATGTGTCTTCTTCATCACTGGAGGAAAGTGGAAGGAACTGGCGGCCTGCGGTCAGGGGAGGCGGCTCCGTTGCGATCGAATGTAGTCGAGGGGGCGTCTCAAAGCTCAGATTCATGTTCGGGGAGGAAGGTTCTTTGTAGGATTTGGTTATCGCCGAATGGGAAGAATCATCTTCTGTGGATGGTGTGATCAAGTTTTCCAGCGGTGTGCACATACTGTGACAAAAGAAAAGAAAAAACAAAATAATAGAAATAGCAGAAATGGTTACTCTACTTGGTGCTAAAGCGCCATGCGTTCAAAATCTCCTAATGTTTTCCTTTTCTCTGTTTAAAATCTCCCTAAAATATTAAGAGATTTTTCCACGAAATTTTATATATTGCAATTAAATTTATACGATGTTCAATCATTTAATTAATAGAAAACAATTGTCAAACCATGAATGGCCCATCTAGAATTGCTTTGCCAACTGAGATATTTAGGAGTTATGTATTTGTTCCCTAAATTCGACCGTGGGCCATCGTCACATCGAGTAGAATAGCTGTTTAAGAGTTGGTCTTGGAAGTGCTCAAGCTCGAACTACTTACGTAGATATGTGCGTATCCCGTTCTTCGAAGGGCTGCACCAGATCGGCATTTTCGAATTTTTGCACCATCCCGTCCTGTTGCTTGTGCCGCATAAATTTGACGATTCGCGATTTCCCCTTTACGGTGACTCCCGTCCACTCCAGGATGGCATTCGACGCCAGGTGGCCATCCAATTGGTGGATTCCGTCCGCACACAGCTTCAGGAACTGGAGTAGAACTTCGCGAGGGCCACTCATCTGAAATGTTGGATCAATAAATATAAAAAAATTAAATATTTAATAAGTGCAAAAATTGTTTACGATTTTTTATTATTCTAATTTCAGGATATGGTGAACGATCTGGCGGGGAAGTGCCTAAGCCAGCCGGATGCAACACGCAGGCAACGATCGTGAGTCTTCGACCGGAGAACAACACCGATCCTCGTCTAATCTACAGTCCCTCATGTACTCGAGTGGATCGCTGCAGCGGGTGCTGCGTATCGAAACGTCTGTCCTGTCAACCAACGTCAACTCGACTGAGGTCCTTCTCGGTATGTTCTTGAATGTTTCAACCAGTTTCTTCATCTCACACACTAACATTCTTTTAGGTCAACGTCCTCGAATACGTATCCGGCACCAAGACCCGTTTCAAGAACCGCGATCTGGCTGTGATCGAGGAGCACGTGGGCTGCGCTTGTCAGTGCCGTGTCAAGGAAGAACACTGCACTGCCCTGCAGAAGTACAACGCCCGCAACTGTCGGTGCGAGTGCAAGAACTTGGACGATCGATCCAAGTGTCTGCAGCAGAATGAACTCAAGCAGTGGAACCCGGAAACGTGTCTGTGCGAATGTCTGGATCCGACGGACTGTACCAGCGGGTCATACTACGATCACAACTTCTGCAAGTGCCTACAGGTAAAGATCGCAGCCAAAACTTAGTCGGGATTCTGGTGGAACTTGACGAACGGATGTGATTGATTGATCTAGTCTATGCTCCCTCCCTTTAACCGGGTGGGACACCCCTTCAGGGGACTGGGACACCGAAGGTGAACCTCCATCAAACTAACCGGACGATTTCGTTTTTGTTCTCTTCTCTCCCCCATGTTTTTTTTTCAACCTTGCAGTACGACTTCTACAGCATACATTAACACAACATGCACGCCAAAAGAAACCCAATCGAACGCATTACTTTTATTCTCATCACTGTTTAGTAGAGTAGTTAGTTAGACACTTAATTCCTAAGAAAGAGAGCATACAACTCTTACTATTTAAGACAATCAATGTGCCAAATCAATACATTAATGCGAAACGAATCGCTCGTGCTCGAAGCGAGTGACTGAGACTGGAATTTATTCAGAAGAAATCCTAAACCTTCATAACTTCGGTTTGCGCATTAAACATAAAATAACCGGAACGGCATCGGGTGCGTGTTGTTTGCTGTGTATGTTAGTCATGTTCGTCCGGCCAGGTTTTGAGTACGATATAGGGAGGTCGCATCGCTACAATTGGTTTTAATAGGGGTTGCGTCGGCACGCGTTGGGTTCCTATTCCGTGAGTATATTGATTATCATCATTCATTGGCAGTGGACGTCTTTTTCTTCTCCTATGCTTTATGTGGCTTTATATGTGTGTAATAATCGTGTCCCTGTCTTCTTTCTAATTAGTATGTGCTTCTAACTCAAAATTATCTCGGTGACTAATCATATAGTAGGAAAATCCTCCTTTATTTAATGGAGGGGGCTCTCGCCGCGGGACTAATGATTTATTCAGTTAAGTGCGGTGATTTTGTGCTAAACGTGCTGGGAATATTTCGCTTTCGCACGTCTTAGTCTCAAATGCTGATTTTATTGATTTTACAAAAACCAGAGCTTTGCTTCATTTTTGTTGCTTGTTTGTTGAGGTGCCTTCAAAAGATAATAAATATGCATAACTTAGGGATACGCATAAAATATGTCTATTCAGACTACCAGCTTTATAACTTGATAAAGAGCATCTCGATATGAAACGTAGACATCAAGATACTCTTTATTAAGTGATAAAGCAAATATGTAGCCTGAATAGGCTTTAAGTCGTTTACTATTTTATTGATACACGACGACTCATAGTCCGGATCTCGCTAATACGCTAGAAGGAGAATGAACGCTGTTATCAAAAGAAAAGTAAAATCACGGAAAATTTTCCACAGCAAAATATGAGATACAATTCTTCCAATAATTTTAATTATTGGTTGGTTTATTGAATGTTATCAGATCAATGATACGGACACTTAGTGTTACAATCGCAGAGACTTGATTCACCTTTCAAGCTGCGTGCAACGCAATTTCTGTCTTGAGCATTTTTATTTACATTTGTAATTGGACAAATTAGGGAAAAAGTTGTCTAAAAAACCCTTCTTCTTCTTATTGGCATTGCACCTTCTACTGGAAAATTGCTGCTTAGTGTTCATTAAGCACTTCCACAGTCATTAACCGCGAGGTTTCTAAGACAAGTTGCCATTTTTGCATTCGTACATCATGAGGCTAACACGATGATACTTTTATGCCCAGGGAAGTACAATTTCCAAACCGAAAATTTCCTAGACCGGCACCGGGAATCGAACCCAGCCACCCTCAGGATGGTCTTGCCTTAAAGCCACGCATCTTATCGCTCGGATAAGGAGGCACCCTAGATCTGATGATTAACTCAATCTAATATCACAGCATGGAGGGATTCGATGAGAGGTTTTGCTGACATCTGACTGGAGTTCCAAAAACTCCTTGATGTTTTGTTGATGAACCCGTCGATAGTTACTACTCCATTGGCACGGTGTAGTTCTTCAGTTGGGTAAAATGGGTAAAAGTTATGTATCATTTTTAACAACTTATTTTGTTTCACCTGAAGGCGTTTTCGATGGGACTTCGCACAACCACCCCACACAGGTGAGCCATAAACCATAATGGGTCTAAGTATACATTTAACAAGTATTTTGAATGCGGTCGGGTCTGAGCTTGTCGACCAATTGGCAAACAGCGCACACAACCTCACTTGATCAGTACAATTGCTGATGAAGAATGTGTGTAGCCGCCAGACATTCCAAATACTCACGCTCCTCTAATGTGAACATATTGTACTATACACAAGTGGAAGGGCTGGCTTGTCAAATGGAATGTGAGTGACTCGACTATGCGTCCAATTAGGGAATCTCGGATGCGACGGAGGTCCTTCGTAGCTTAGTTGATTAAAGCATCAGTCTAGCTTACTGAGAGTCGTGGGTTCGAGTCCCATCGAAGGGAAAGTGCCATGGTTACCATGTTACCATGGTTACCTCCGATTCATTGTTTAAATCAAAATTTTCCACATATTCACATCTGAGTTTTCAGAACATTGTAAACTAAGTATTTTGTTTTTTTTTTGTGCTCAGCTTAGAGCGACGATTGATGAGCGAGAACAAAGAGCTTTATCCAGTTTTTTTTTTTGTAACATAATCTACGTGTTTGCTGAAGGTGAGTTTGGAATCGTATACAATTCCTAGGTAATTGGCTTCATTCGTGCAGGATGATGATAAACCATTTGTAGAATTTTTGGAATCTCTCGTTAATTTGCTTCGTAATTCCTCCGGAATCGTTCGAAGATTTGTTTCAGAATCGTAGGAACCGGTAGGAACCTGACGTTGATCCGTCACATCCGAGTATGCGGCCATATGCCATATGCTATCAATTAGAGTCGATGTAGCAGTCATCGGCTGGTAAACAAACACAGTTCGATAGAGTAGAGTGGGGCAAGAGTACGCACTTAGTTTTCAATCGATCATGTGGCCCTTATGAAGCAAGCTTCTGCATATCAAATCAGTGTCGATGATTCATATACTCTTCCTCTATGTTACCAAGTGGAAAAAATATTGAAATTATTGAGATTCGTTTTAGTAGAACCCTTATTACAAGACAAGTGAAAAACGCACTCTTACCCCACCGGTGGGGTAAAAGTGCGCATCGGGTGGGGTAAGAGTACGCATTTATCCAATCATGTGCTTTAAGTATATATTAACACAAATTAGAGTTAATAACATTTAATTGATGTTTAATGAGCACATATTAGGGAATGTTTAAAGATTACGTAACTCTTAAAGGGGGTGGGGGTCCTAAACATGTGCACTTTCATACGGAAAACCATTGTTTTTTATATATACAAAAAAACTACAGAGGTAAAAATATATATCAGGTTTCGCGTCGCATATACAAAGGCATTTTCCTTAAAGAAAGTCTACCAATCACGTAACGTAAAAATTGGCTATTTCATCACCCCTCCCCCTATCATACACTATTTGTATGAATCCTCTAAAAATTAGATGGATCGTCACACATCTCACAACCCCTCCCAGCTAAACGTTGCGTAATTTATGAATGTTTCTTTTAATTAAATGAAATTATCATTTAGATGAAATTGTGTTTTCGCACTATGTTTAGGTGCACAACAAGTCCTAATACAATTTCATTATTTCGCTTCAGTGCTTTGTTCGCCAAGTCCTTTCTAACACCGAATTACTTCAACTTATCCTGAAAACTTGTGATAATTTCGAATTCTGTCCCTATTTTCTTAGTTGTGGATCTTTACGCTTTGGAAGAAGTCTTATTTCGGCTGGAGATACGGGTTTGACATCATAACTTGAAGATTTATATGCGTACTCTTGCCCCACCGGTTCCTGCGTTCTTTTACCCCACAGCCCCAAAAATTATTCAAGTAATGGTTTTGACTTCTTGGAAAGGAGGATTGGATTGGTGTTCTGTACCATAAAGGGTTGTATGTCAATGCCCAGAATACCAATCCCCAGAATCAGTTCCCCAGAATGGTATTTCCCAGAATTCCATTTCCCAGAACGACCAATTCTCCAGAATGATATTCCCCAGAATGCACCATTTCCCGGAAAAGAAATCCCCAGAATGACCCATTCCCCAGAAAAAAAATCCCGAATGACCCATTCCCCAGAAACCAAAAACCCAGAATGACCCGTTCCCCAGAAAAAGGTATCAGTCTAAGAAACTATGTTTTTCGCTGTCATTTCTATAAATTAAAAATACTAGATACTATATTTCTATGCAAAAATACTTATATTGAAGTACGCATTTGCCCGGAATAAGGCAAAACGACATATGCTGCCTTATTTTAAAGCGCGCATTTGCCCGGAATGGAGCCCATTTGATATGTTTGTTAGGGCTCACATATAATACGAAGGAGCATATAATCAATTATACTCATATTGGGGGGTTGTTCATATTGGGGGAAGCCCATATGGCATAATGCCGTTTGGCATAAAGCCGTTTGGCATAATCGTTGAAAAGAGTATGAAATGCAATGGGTCGTAAGAATATATGATTTCCATTTTTAGAAGTATGTATTTACCTGGAATAAGACAAAAGAGTAGATGACTCCTTTTTTAAAAGTATGCGTTTGTCCGGAAAAAGGCAAACGAGTAGATAACTACCCGAGCAAAGCCTGACATCATAATGAGAGCAAAAAGAAAACATATTTTGATATCGACATCAAATTGAAATCATAAACTTAATCATAAACATAAACATCATAAACATAAACATAAACAACACATCATAAACATAAACTTTGATATTTATGATTGATAACTTATTTAGGTATCAATTTGATGTTGATTTCTGAATAATATGAACTGATATTAAACTGATTACTTATTTCGTTATCCAAAACCAATATCAATATCAGTTTTCGATTTGCTCTCATCGACAGCAGAAATAGTTTTCAATTTGATGTCACAGTAAGATTTTTCTGCTATACATTTTGTTATTTTAACCGTTAAAACGACCAAAAGGATATCATGCTGAGTTATCAAAATTAGGCGATTTCACAACAACAAAATTAGTTATCGATTTGCTCTCCATCTTTACTCGGATACTTCTTCAGAAGTATGCATTTGCTCGGAAAAGGTAAAAGAGTTAATCACTCATTTTTTTAAAGTACGCATTTGCCCGGGATAATGCAAAAGAGTAGATGACTCCTTCTTTAAAAGTACGCATTTGCCCGGGATAATGCAAAATATCAGATGACTTCTTCTTTAAAAGTATGCGTTTGCCCGGAAAAAGGCAAACGAGTAGATAACTACTTCTTCAAACGTACGCATTTGCCAGGAAAAAGGCAGAAGAGTAAATGACTCCTTCTTTAAAAGTATGCATTTGCCCGGAATAAGGCAAAAGAGTACATGACTTCTTCTTTAAAAATACGCATTTGCCCGGGATGAAGCAATTACGAAGTATTTAGACTAAGCTAGGAAATGGTGCATTCTGGGGATTAGGACATTCTGGGGAATGTCTTTCGGAGGATGGAGGCATTCTGGGAAATGTCTTTCGGGGGATAGGGGCATTCTGGGGAATGTCTTTCTGGGGATTGTGGTATTCTGGGGAATGGTTTTCTGGGGAGTAGTGCATTCAGGGGAATTCATTTCTGGGGAATCATTTTCTGGGCAATGGGTTTCTGGGGTATGACATACAATCTACTAGTTGCGGAAATCCAATTATTTTTAGCAAAATGACCAAAAAGTTATCTAACTCCATATCTCCCTTGTTGTTTTTTTTCAAATCGTTTACAATAACACATGATAATAGTTGGCCTGAATACCTGTCAAACTGATGCAGTGCTGCTAGTTTATCTTTTTTTATTACTTCAAAAAATCGAAAACGTACTCTTACCCCACGCGCACTCTTGCCCCACTCTACTCTACTGTGAGCTACAACAGAAAGCATGTGCTTGAGAAAAGAGAATATGAATGAGTGTGATTGATCTGCAATTGCCTTAGGTGGTTGGACCGTATTAATCACATTACTATAATCATCTAGTGAGGTAAAATGTTCGGGATTTTTTGTAAAGAAGCTCAAAATAGAGAAAATAGATGAAGGGGCTATAGCCCCCCCTAGGCATTGGGGCTAGTTAATCCAATGCACACTAGGTTCGATAATGTCAGATATTCTTGAAATTGTTTCATTCACTTCTACTGTCGTCGCGGAGTCACCATTCAGTTGATTGTTGTGTGCTGCGGCGAAAGTAGCAGCTAATGGTCCAACTTTCTGTGCAGGTGTTACTAGTAAACTGCCGTCAACTTTCAAGGGAGGGCTGTGCTTCACGTTATTGCGGAGATTTTTGCACAGCTTCCAGATTTGTTTACAACCGTTGAACAACGTTCGCAGCATGTCCCCAAAATTTTTGAATCGATTTAGTACGAATCGTTGGTTGAGTTTAGACACAATTGTTGCTAGCATCAGGTCTCGAGTGCGTAACTAAAAGATATTTTAGTTACAAGATAAACATTGTCGCTGTCGTCGCTGTCCTGAACATCTTTTCCTGGCGAGGATAGGGAATCTAAATGCCAATGAAGAAAAAATACATACGATTTGACAGTTAGGTACCACACATGTTTCGGTCAGTAGAACAAAGCGAACCGAAGCGATAATCTTTATCTGGTAACTGAAATATCTGTTACGTAACTACTAGTGTCGTCTTACGTTTCTCAGACGGATCAGCAGGCTTTATTGATTCGGGAAAAACAGTTTTCCGAGGAACGATTGTTATTACCGGTGATAGCCAGCGATGCCAGATCTACGGAAATTTCCGTAGATTTACGGAATTGAGTGCTTTCTACGGATCTACGGATCCGTAGGTAAAAACTACGGAAATTTGAAAATTTCTGCGGAAATCTACGGATTTTATTCAAAAGTGCACTTTTAATTTCAATTGGAGTATCTGTGATTTTTA
The DNA here is from genome assembly GCF_024139115.2 of Armigeres subalbatus. Lineage (NCBI taxonomy): Eukaryota > Metazoa > Arthropoda > Insecta > Diptera > Culicidae > Armigeres > Armigeres subalbatus. The sequence continues at coordinate 299,864,091 of NC_085139.1, read as the reverse complement.
ATTCATTAATGATTTTTACCTCATTAAATTCTAACTACCTAGTGCTATAAATATAGAACACATAAATGAAAAAATGAAATTTTACTGGAGGAAATCCTGACGTAATTCTCGAAGAAATATCTGGAGAAACTAGGCATTCCATTAGATCTTCCATCGTAAATTCTTTCAAAAATACCTTCAGGATTTCATCTGGAAGCTCCACAAGAATTTTTTTTAGAAACTTCATCCAAAGTTTCTTTAGAAATTTTCTCAGAAATTCCTTTAGGAATACTTTTAGAAAATCCGTTCGGATTTTTCTTTGGAAAATCTTTCTAAAAATCATTTGTAAATTCCTTCAGAAATACTTTCGGGAGCTCCACCAGGAGTTTCAAATAATTTCCATTGAACATTCTTCCATCCTTTCAAGATCCTTTGTGAATTTCTCCAGAAGATTCTTCGAAAGATTCTACGGGAAATCTTCTGAAAATTCTAAGAAATCCATATAAAACTCCCTAAGGTTTTCTAAAATAAATATGTTGGAGGCAGTTCTGAAGAAAGTTCCAAAAGATTTTCCAAATTATTAAACTTTCAAATGAATATCTGGAGAAACTTCTCAAGAATACTCAGGATTTTGTTTGAGTAAATTCGTGAGGATTCTCCAAATAAATCTCTGGAGGAGAACTCTTAGCTGAATATCCAAAGAATTGAGCATGAGCATGAGCATGAACATGATGACCGTGCATTTCGTAGTTGCTACTCCGTGATCGATCAGAACAATCCCAATTGCACAGGGATGGGAAGGAATTGATGATGCAGTCACTCGCTCACTGCAAGCCGAGAACACCTCTGCACTCGCCACGAGTTCCTGCGGAATTGTATTGGAATCTGGGGTTAGGTTTTATGGCAAAGGTTCGTCTTTGTTAACGGGTTGCCAATGTGATAGTAATGAAAGGGTGGTATATATTCTAATTAGATGCCGAAACGAGCTTTTTGGCTCATTTCGAATTCTAACAGTCTCCTGCTACAACTAATCAAGTTGTATGTAAGGTACACTGGGGGAAGTGGAAAAAAGGGGTAAGTGTAAAAATCGACTCGAAAAAATGGAATTGTACATACTTTACAGTTTTTACCGCATCATAACATAATGCAAGAATATACTTTGATGCTCACACTAATACTATGTTGAAATTTGTATAATACATACACTAACACGGTTAACGCTTGAACTGTAATTTAAGGTTTCGCGAAAAGTTGATTTTTGCATTCATAAAATCAATTCTTATTTGCACCAATTGTCCCTTTTTCAAGTGAATTTATATCACAGGTTACTATTACAATACAATTAAACTAATCCCATTCAATTTGTAGTGGTTTGTACCATGAAGGCAAATAATTCAAAGATTTTACACTTACCCCTGGTATCAAACACTGCGGGGGAAGTGGATAATGCTCTAATAACGCAAATTTTTTCTTCCCTCCAGGGTTTATTTCGATAGCTGTGAATCTTAATATGTTCCTTCTTTGTTATCATTGTGATTCCAGTGGTGATTGGACTAATATAAATGAGAAAATGCCTGATTAATCCACCTATCGGTATTGATGCCTTTCACATGTTTTACATATGAAAAAAAATGTATAAAAAAGTTAAAAATAGCACTGATAGGTAATTATATTCTATAATTCGCATTAATTTTTATTCATAACAAGTATCGCCGTTGAATGCAATTTTTTTGCGAACAAATTGGTTAAGGACAAGTGCTTAAGAATAGCTGATAATTTTGAACGTGCTTTGCGCACACACATACATACAAATACACACATACAGACATCATCTCAATTCGTTAAACTAAGTTGATTAGTTTATAACCCTGTAAGTCCCATTTTTCCTATAAAAAGTTCATCTTTGGGGCGAACATATAGATTTTACGTTCACTTAGTGTTCGAGAACGCAAAACCAGCCCTCCCTAGCTATTACGAGAATTCCTTGAGTATTTATTCCTTTAAGGTAATGAAATCATTCCACAAAAGATACTCAGAGCAATTTTAGTTATTTTAGTTATATGTAACTACTCATCACAATTGAAGATCAAGGTAAAATGGGTTTTCCACTTACCCCATCCCACTGGGTTAAGTGGAAAAACAACTCCTTATTTTTAAATCTCTTTCCACAAATTTCAAGCGACCAAAATGGTAGGAATTACCGCACAGTTGGTGCAAAATTGACTGTTTTTGATAGCCCATTTTGATTGAACCCATTTAGATCATTTAAACTGGTTTTACACTAATTCAAACATGCACTATCGATTTTTCCTTTTCCACTTCCCCCAGTGTACCTTATAGAGATAGAAGATGGAAACGGTATGAAAGCCCATTTCTAGATCTAGCGATTGCTAGAACATGAGAAATATATGAAAAGATACAAAGTAGGAGGAATGGAACGGGCCTGGGATTGAACCTACGACCTCCTGCGTATGAGGCAGAAGCGGTAGCCATATGACCACCAAGCCCGTTACTTAGCTGAATATCCAAAGAATTCTTGAAGAAATTCAACCTTCCAGGACTCGCATCGTTGTACAAAATACAACACCTCCGAAAAAAGCTCGCATGTCGTTTACAACAGAGGCGGAACTGCGTGACCGCTACAGGACCATGCGAGTCCCGGAAGGTTAAGAATTTCGAGAATTGTTTTACAAAAATCCTAGAATTTCGTCTTAACATTTTTTCATCCATTTCTAAAAAAAATCATTTCTATTTGGAGAGAATTCAGCTGGATAAATTTCAAAAAAAGATAAATTTCGCTGTAGCGATTGCTCTGGGAAATAATGAAATTATTTCTTAAGGAATTCATGTAGGAATTTCTGAAAAAGTTACAAAAGGACTTTTTGGAAGATTTTCGTTAAAAAATACTTAGAACTTCTGAACGAATTTCCAGAAGAATTCCTTGCAGAATTTGGTTTTCCTATAGAAATTTCAGAAGAAATTTTCCGGAAGTTAGTGAGCTTCCGATAACAATTTCTGAATTCATTTGCGGAGAATATTTCAAAAGAAATCATGTTGGAATTTTAAAATGAATTCCTGGAATAATTTTTAATGAAATATCTAAATTCTGAAGGAATTCCTTACAAAAAGTTGAAGATAGAAATATGTGTATGGCTTACCGAATCAATTCCTGGGAGTATTGCATATAGAATCATTTTAAATATTTCCTGGAAGACTTTCCGAACCATTTCTTGATACATTTATGAAATAACACCAGAATGAATATATTAAAGATTTTTTTCAAGGAAGTTTTGCACCAAATATGGATGAACGAACATTATCACAACTCTGGCACCGCCAGTACTAATTTACAATGGTCAAGACTCAAGATGATCTCCTAAGTGATTGAAACATCATCTGCCTAAACTGAAGAGAGATCTGCTTAAATTTGAGAAAACTAAACTACCAGTTATATAGCCCAACTGGATTCACTCCAACTGGTGTAATCAGTAGAAAGGACCTAGTTTTTTCTATCTGTACAGTCTTACTCTTATACACCTTTGCGAATTGTGTTGGGCTCGGCCCAACGCTATCCTTGCTTATTTCGTAGTTACGGATTGTCATCGGAGCATTTCCGTCTTTAAAATAGGAAAACTTTTCTCGGAATTGTACCCATGTAGGGTTGATATTCAAGAATGCTCAAGCCTATTAGCACTAAAGAGACAAGTAATCAGCTTTATAATTGGAGTTGTTGGAGTAATAAAATGAGAAAATGATAATCTCAGCGTTGGAAACAGTTACTGTCAAAAATATGTATAGCATCTGCCAATTGCCTTTATGACGAGTGTGGAAATCTGTATAGGGCGCCTAGTAATCGCTTTCGTTTTTGGATTTTCATGAAAATTAGGATATAACAAGACCAGTAACTATAAATGTTGAAGTTTTGTGGTCTTATTGTTATCTTGTATTGTGGATGAGCGCCAAAATAGGGCTGGCCAAATTTTTTGAGTTAATCTACGGAATTGATGTTGAAGCAATATGGCATCGCTGGTGATAGCTTCGTCTATTTTGTTGTGGGTAACTAGGTTGTTGATAAGCAGGGAATTTAGGTCGACATTCTCTTTGATCATCCTGGAGAAAAGACTCCAATTTGCTTGTTTGTAGAACCGGGAACGAGAACTGCGACCTGGAGACGCCATTATTGGAGTGTCGATGGTTATGCTGAAGGTAACTGGAAGATGATCCGACGACAGTTCAGTATGAACGATCGGAACTTACTGATTTGGATTAGATTGTTTGACAGGGTGAGATCTAGTGTTGATGACCTTCTTCTCCCTAGTGGGTGACTTGTTGAAGACTCTGGATAATTGATATAGAAATCCGATGACATGTACTCCTGGAAGACAGTTCTATCCGCTTTATTTGCACTGGCACCATTCCACATCAGTAAGGTACGAAATGAGTTCAGGTACGGCACTAACGAGTTTCCCAACACTCTGCCCATTATCGCATATTTGTAACACTCGCATTTTTATTGATTTTGTAGAAAGCCTGTGAATCGTTCAGAAAGCTAAATTTACTGCATCTAACCCCACAACAGTAAAATAGGCTTCACTATCTTGCTTATCTGTGGTAAAAAATGTTACAAATGTTACAAATATGTCGATTTGTTGTGATGGGGTTATGCGCAATTTGTTTTTCTCTTAATTCTTGCGAATAATAATATTAACTTTTCCCACCGGCCCAGCATCCTCACCAGTGCCGGTTGCGGGCTTACCGCTGGAAAGTGGAAAGTTTTCCCAATAAGCCAATAACGGAGCCAAGGAATAGAATATAAATGAATAACAAAGCGCGCTACTACAAGAGAGATGTTTATATTATGGGCTTTGACAGCTAAATGAAATAATTTTTTAAATTTCAAAACATTTATTTGAAAATGATTTGGAGTACGAAATTAAACGTTTTAGTTATCTACATTTATACATATATTAAATTTGTTTGATTGTTAGTGATATTTTTTTTGAATTGATACCGGAGAAGGTACTACTTTTGATGCTTATTGAATTTCTAACCCAATGTAATAAATCATTTCCACAAAAATCTCAGTTCGTAATTTCTAAAATTATTTTAAATTATTGAGATTCTACGTTTCCTCTGATGACAGCATGCATTCGGTTCCCCTAACCTGGGTGGTGCAAAAAGACCAGTGCATGATGACGTAGGTTGACAGTTCACAGAGCTTTTGACGTAAACTACGTCTAAGAGGAAGACTCGGATACAGAATGTTTAAATTAAAATTTCAAAATTGGGGCCCATCACGAAATCATGTAAGATCTGTAACATTATTAGGTACTTTATCTTTCAAGGGATTTCAAAGATTTATATATCAATCGATTCGCAAACTCTCCACCAATTTGCCAGAAGTATTGAAACTAAACTATTGAAAATTTTAGTTCTTTCATGCATCATACATCTCCTATGCAGCGCGTTCCAATCCTTGGTAATTGGGTTGTTTAGGGGTATATATATTTTTACATAGTCTGAATCTGCAGGAAAAACTGAGCCTATCCCCAATTTTTCCAAATTTTTGGAACCCCGGAACTATTTTTAATTCGCATTTTCAATTGGGTTGTTTAGCAAAGAAAAATATGTGGTTTTTTATAGTTTAACATAAAGAGCATGCTTTTTTGATCTCCAACATATTTTTATTTTGTTTGTAAACCTTTTATTTACATTTTTATACAGCAAACAATAAGCCATTTCAATCGATAGAATGACACTAACATTCATAGAATGACAGTTAGCCCATGCAGCATAAGAACAAATTTTTAGTCCCATATAAATTTAAAATGCAAATTAAAAATAGTTCCGGGGCTCCAAAAATTCTGAAAAATTGGGGTTAGGCTCAGTTTGTTATGCAGATTCAGAATATGTAAAAACATATATACCCCTAAACAACCCAATTTTTATCGGACTAAAAATTTGTTCTTATGCTGCATGGGCCAACCGTCATTTTATGAATGTTAGTGTCATTCTATCGATTAAAATGGATTATTGTTCGCTGTACAAAAATGTAAATGAAAAGTTTACAAACAAAATAAAAATATGTTGGAGATCAGAAAAGCATGCTCTTTATGTTAAACTATAAAAACCTCATATTTTTCTTTGCTAAACAACCCAATTGCCTACTTTTAGGGTATTATCAATTGTTGATCTGGCGTGTATGAATAGGGTGGCACAGCTGCTAGACAGTAGGGTCCCTACTTCCTCGCAGAGTGGGAGATGCTGCTAAAGCTGGGTATTACGTGTCGATGGGATAGTTCCTTCTATTCTGTATAGAGTGGAATAATTGGTTCAGTGTACTATATTTGGATTTACGTAGTTTACATCGAGCGGTCGTGTCCTGTATACAACACGAAATTTTTTCACCAGGACTTAGTCTACGACGAAGCTTCCGATAAAATTGTTTCGTCATTTTATTCGCATGTAGAAATTCATTGCGATTGATTTCATACTTTTAATGCAAAGAATATCACTGAAATATTCGGATCACAGCAGTTTTGAATGTATGAATTTTAATTTTCCCCTAATCGATTTTTCTTCTAACACCTTGTAAACAAGATCTGTGAACTGTCAAAATAAGTAAGGTTAAGGTAGAGTTTGCATTGGTCAGTGGCGTAGCCAAAAAATTGGTCTCGGGGGGTTTTCTGAACTTTTTTTTTCGCCAAAAAAAATTTCTTCTAAAAAATTTGTCTCTAGGGGGGTTTTATGTCCAAAACCACCCCCCTGGCTACGCCACTGGCATTGGTCTATAGCATCGATATTGGGCCGGAGCCAAACATTGAAGATTGTGGTTTTGTTCGTTTTAGATCTTATATTGAAAAGTATTTTAAAGTAAAGTCGCAACGTAGACAATTATTGTCAGATTGCAATTTCGAGAAAATCAGACAATATCTAGGAATCACGCTTGGAATCATGTCATTAAGCGCCGTTTCTAAGCTGTTCGAACTCGTTGTCATGGAACCATTACATTCGCACTGCAAGCAACATCTCAGCCCCGACCAACACGGCTTTTCCGCCGGTCGTTCTACCACTAGCAATTTGCTATGCCTTACTTCGTACATCACCAACAGCACGCTCAGAAGGATGCAAACCGATGTTACCTACACCGATCTCAAGGGACTAGACTTTACTAAGGTGGCGCAGATCAGAGCTGCGTTCCACTAGTTTTCTCTTTTACACTCCCGTTGTTCTTATGCAACGCAAATAGTGACGTCACTATTTACATTGCATAAGAACAGCAGGAGAATAAAAGAGACAACTAGTGGAACGCAGTGCTGACCTGCGCCACCTTAGTAAAGTGTAGCTCATTGCACTGATCTGTCTGCCGCATTTTACAAGTTGAACCATGCTATCGCTGTTGCCAAACTCAACTGATGGTAACTCTAGATGACTGCAAATCGAATAGTTTCTAAGCAACATCTGGAATACCGCAAGGAAGCCATAGGGCCACTAATATTCCTGCTCTACTTCAATGACGTCCATCTAGTCATCGAAAGCCCTCGACTGAATTAGTTCAACTACTGACTGTCTTAATTTACAACGGCAGGTAACTCATTTTGCCAGCTGGTGTTCTCTAAACCGTATGGTCGTAAACCCAGCCAAGTGCTCCGTCATAACGTTCACTCGAAAGAAACAACCGATAATTTTCGACTAAAATCTACTTGACACGACACTCGAACGCACGAATCACATCAAGGACCTTGGTGTAGTCCTGGACTCAGAGCTAACATTTAAGCAGTACTTCTCGTATGCTGTCGATAAGACTTCTAGGACATTTGAAAGCCATCTACTGTTCTCTTGTGTGTTCTACCCTAGAGTACTGCTCTGCAGTTTGGAGCCCAGCGTACAACAATGGCGCCGAACGTATCGAATCGGTCCAACGTCGGTTCCTGCGATTTGCACTTCGGAAGTTGCCATGGAGGGATCCGTTTTGCCTACCGATCTATGAGGGCCGATGCCAGCTAATTGATCTGGAGCTTCTTCGTGCTAGGAGAGATACCACCCGGGCGATGACGATCGCCGATATACTACAGGGACGAATCGACTGCGAAGGTATTCTGGAGCAGATAAATTTGAATGTTCGACCAAGGACACTCCGCAATAGCGGAATGCTTAGGTGGCTTGCAACGCGTATTCAACAGAGTTGCAACATTGTTTGACTTCCATTTATCGCGTAATATGTTACGTCGGAGGTTTTTGTCTTTTTTTTTAACACACTTAGATAGCAATTTTACTACTGTGACTTTTTTGAATTGATTGTGATTACTTTATATTTTAAGACCATCATTGGGGCCACACAGAGCCTGTTGATGTTGTAAACAAATAAACAAATAAACACATTTGAATTGGCTCCATTATGACGGATTTTAGGACTGTTGTACTTTTTACAACACGCGAGTTCCAGTGTTATGCAAGTTGAAGCCTAGACCTAGAGCGACTGAAGCAACCTGATGTCGCCACTGCATACGCGCAGCATCTCGAGGCATCGTTGCCGGAAGAGGGTGAGCTCGATGGGGCCCTCTTGAGGACTGCTGGAATACAGTTAAAGCAGCCATTAACGACGCAGCGGAGAACAACGTTGGGTATGTGGGTCGAAGTCGACGGAACGATTGGTTCGACGAAGAGTGCAGACAGATGCTGGAGGAGAAGGACGCAGCGCGAGCGGTCGCGCTGCAGCAAGGTACCCGGCAGAACGTAGAACGTTATAGACGGAAGCGGAGACAGCAGACCCGCCTTTTTCAGGAGAAGAAACGCCGCCTGGAAGAAGCGGAGTGCGAGGAGATGGAACAGCTGTGCCGTTCTCACGATACACGCAAGTTCTATCAGAAGCTCAACGCATCCCGCAAAGGCTTCGTGCCGCGAGCCGAAATGTGCCGGGATAAGGATGGGAGCATCTTGACGGACGAACGTGTGGTGATCGAAAGGTGGAAGCAGCACAACGAAGAACATTTGAATGGCGCTGAGAGTACAGGCAGTGAAAGTCAAGGCAGCGGAGGAGATAACTACAGTTCAGCGGACGATGGAAGCCAACTAGCCTCCACCTTGAGGGAAGTTAAGGATGCCATTCAACAGCTAAAGATCAATAAATCAGCTGGTAAGGATGGTATCGGAGCTGAGCTCATCAAGATGGGCCCGGAAAAGCTAGCCACTTGCCTGCACAAATTGATAGTCAGAATCTGGGAAACTGAACAGCTACCGGAGGAGTGGAAGGAAGGGGTTATATGCCCCATCTACAAGAAAGGCGACAAGCTGGAGTGTGAGAACTTTCGAGCGATCACCATCCTTAATGCCGCCTACAAAGTGATATCCCAGATCATCTTCCGTCGTCTGTCACCATTAGTGAATGAGTTCATGGGAAGTTATCAAGCCGGCTTCGTTGACGGCCGCCCGACAACGGACCAGATCTTTACTGTACGGCAAATCCTTCAGAAATGCCGTGAATACCAGGTCCCAACGCTCCATCTGTTCGTTGATTTCAAGGCGGCATACGACAGTATAGACCGCATAGAGCTATGGAAAATTATGGACGAGAACAGCTTCCCTGGGAAGCTTACCAGACTGATCAAAGCAACGGTGGATGGTGTGCAAAACTGTGTGAAGATTTCGGGCGAACACTCCAGTTCGTTCGAATCGCGCCGGAGACTAAGACAAGGTGATGGACTTTTGTGCCTGTTGTTCAACATTGCGCACTATGGGGGATCCCCATACAAGCGAGCGGTCAAAAATAAAATTGGACTTTTCAAGTGATTTTCCACTTTGCTTTAGCTGTGTATGGTCGAAATAGCATGAATATATAATTTCTAACACCCCCCCCCCTTTAGGGATCGTCTATGAATTACGTAATATTTTTTTTCATAAATTCGATTAACGTGACAAAGCAATCCAATTTAGGAAGTTTAATTTTATATGTTTTCTTGAGGAGAAGGAAGGGGGTTGTACAAAAACTAAGTACAGCAATTTATGGACATCATGAACCCTCCCCCTTCTCCATCCTCATTTGTGGACTGTCGTCTATATATTTTTGTATATTTTTTGCGGAAGGTAATCATTTTTGTGGGAAGAAAGTAACAAAACGCCTCCCCTACCAATAAATCTAATAACTTTTCATTGCTCTAAATCTGAAGTTGGCGGCGAGAGAACCGAATTAATGTTAAAAGACATTAATTTCATGACATTCAGTGATATTTTTTTGTTCTTACTCTCATGCCTCACAATTTGTATTTAGAACAATCTGTTTGACAAAGTACTAGGTTCTGAAGGATCCTAAAGCATTAAATGTTAATCAAAGAATCAGAAGTCAAGAACGAGTAAAGTACGAGACACTGAAGACGTCCTAACAGGTCGAAATACGTATATGTAGAACTAATACGAGTTGGTGGAATAAAATGGAATTTTACTAAACTCGTCTTATGACAGTGAAAACATTCCACTAAAAAATAGTTAAACAATTTTCTTAAAGAATCAGAATTGGAAATAACTTTTGAAAAAGGGTATTAGCAAATTAGAAATCGCAATCCCATGACATTTGTACAAGTTATTCAAAAATAAATGAGAATAATATATTCTCAAAAATGTGAACATTCATTCATTCCACAATGCTCCATTGTTCCGAAAAGCAAATTTCTTTCAATTTGAATAACAACACTATTTAAATTATTTTTGATTTGTTTTCATGATTTCTACAAGTTATATATAGCATCATTCTTTTCTGTGTGAAGGTTTAAATCTTTAATGATATTTTCTTCAATTCCATCAACGATGGAAGATGACATGAATTCATCTAAAGTATCAGAGGATAAAGAACTTTAAAAATCTTCAAATATTACAAAATTACGCATGGCATAAGAATAACTAAGTGAATTTTTTTTCCAATGTCTCCTCGTTATCCAAATCGAGCTTAAAATAGATCTGATTCATGTAAGGCACGAAGAAAAATGTCAACATTTGCCTCTCTTGATCATTTTCTTGCATTATGAGTTCTAAATTTCTTCTTTTTTATATTGACTTTCCGCTGGTTGTTCAGCCAGTGAACCTCAAAGTGTAGATGAGTGAATAAATATTTCCCTACCTTTAGCCAGACATTCATGAACACTAGCAAGAATTTCATACTCTCCGTACTAACTAAGATATTGTTCGTCTTTACTTTTGCAATAAACATGTCGGGAATTATTGATTCCATGAGATTTATAAATATTTACATGCTATGAAACCTCATATTTAGTTCTCCATCAGTAGCTAATGAATAGCTCAGAAAAATAGGTTTAGGGAAATGACTCAAACCACTCAAGCCCCAAACGCAATTCAGCGGAATGGCGACGGAACCAGTAAAATTTGACAGGAAATATATAAATTCCGTTACCGTTACCGTTGTGCTGCATTGTATTGGGGGTTTTATTCATTCACTCCTTTGAAAAGTTAAAAAATTGTTATAAATAAAGTCGAAGTTATTACCAATACATGTATTTTGACCATACCCTTTGAGCCCATAGTTCAGTCTGGCCCATTTTCAATAGGAAACGATGGGACTAGATTTCCCGTCGAATGAAACTTGTTGCGAGAAAATCGTACACAAATAAGCGTCTAAATGGCGATTTGCGCACATACATACAGACGCGCATGCACACACATACAGACATCACCTCAATTCTTCGAGCTGAGTTAGTTGATATATACCACTACGGATCTCCGGGCCTTCTATCAAACATTCGTTTTTGGAATGAGCATTAACCTTGGAGTACGAGAGAGGCAAAACACAGTAAAAAAAAAAAAATCAAAGTGATTTAACTCTGTTAATTGCAAATACTGGCAAGAAATTATTTCGGGAAATTTTAGTCGAAGCTTCGTCCTTGATGTGCATCATAAAAGAACCCGGGGATTTCTGAGGAAAAAAAGTTCTTCACTATCAAAGTTGAAAATAGCGTCGTTTTTGGAAAAAAATATTGTTTCCGCATTTTTTTCATTTTTTTTTCACAATGTAACCATTAGTTTTTGCATACCATTTTAAAGCTTATACAATTACCTTTGTAATGATGTATTAACATTAAAGAAAAAACATTAAGAATAAATAGTTGAAAGTAAAATATTTTTTCAGGAAATTTGTTAACTTTTTTACCCATTTCTGACTTTGACACCTTATATCTTTGGAACTAGTGCACCTAGAGACTTCAAATTCAGAATTTCTCTTAATTAGAGTATTGACAATGGAGAGAAAATATTTTAAAATAATTCGGAAGACATGACATTTTCGATTAATGACCGCCCGAAATCCTATAGTGGGGCGTAGCAGCCGGGGTACAATTTTCAACAGATCCAGTCAATTTATTTGTTTCGCGGATGACATGGACATTGTCGGCCGAACATTTGCAAAGGTGGCAGAATTGTACACCCGCCTGAAACGTGAAGCAACAAAGTTGGACTGGTGGTGAATGCCTCAAAGTATATGCTTGTGGGCGGAACCGAGGGCGACAGGGCCCGCATGGGAAGCAGTGTTACGATAGACGGGGATACCTTCGAGGTGGTCGAGGAATTTGTCTACCTCGGATCCTTGCTAACGGCTGATAACAATGTCAGTCGTGAAATACGAAGGCGCATAATTTGTGGAAGTCGGGCCTACTACAGGCTCCAGAAGAAACTGCGATCAAAAAAGATTCGCCACCGCACCAAATGTGTCATGTACAAGACGCTAATAAGACCGATTGTCCTCTACGGACATGAAACATGGACAATGCTCGAGGAGGACTTGCAAGCACTCGGAGTATTCGAGAGACGAGTGCTTAGTGGCGGTGTGCAAGAAGACGCTGTGTGGCGGCGAAGAATGAACCATGAGCTCGCCCAGCTCTACAGCGAACCCAGTATCCAGAAGGTAGCTAAAGCCGGAAGGGTACGATGGGCAGGACATGTTGCAAGAATGCCGGACAGCAACCCTGCAAAGATGGTGTTTGCTTCCGATCCGGCAGGGACGAGACGACGTGGAGCGCAGCGAGCGAGATGGGCAGACCAGGTTCAAAACGACTTGGCCAGCGTGGGGCGTATTCGAGGATGGAGAGATGCGGCCTCGAACCGTGTATTGTGGCGTCAAATTGTTGATTCAGTGTTATCTGATTAGATTATTATTTATTATTTAATCAGACTAAGGCCGAAGTGGCCTGTGCGGTATATAAGAGTCTTCTCCATTCGGCTCGGTCCATGGCTACACGTCGCCAACCACGCAGTCTACGGAGGGTCCGCAAGTCATCTTCCACCTGAACGATCCACCTTGCCCGCTGCGCACCTCACCTTCTTGTGCCCGTCGGATCGTTGTCGAGAACCATTTTCACCGGGTTACTGTCCGACATTCTGGCTACGTGCCCGGCCCATCGCAGTCGTCCGATTTTCGCGGTGTGAACGATGGATGGTTCTCCCAACAGCTGATGCAATTCGTGGTTCATTCGCCTCCTCCACGTACCGTCCGCCATCTGCACCCCACCATAGATGGTACGCAGCACTTTCCTTTCGAAAACTCCAAGTGCGCGTTGGTCCTCCACAAGCATCGTCCAGGTCTCGTGTCCGTAGAGGACTACCGGTCTAATTAGCGTTTTGTAGATTGTCAGTTTGGTACGGCGGCGAACTCTATTCGATCGGAGCGTCTTGCGGAGTCCAAAGTACGTACGATTTCCAGCCACTATGCGTCTCCGAATTTCTCTGCTGGTGTCATTTTCGGCAGTCACCAGTGAGCCCAAGTACACAAATTCTTCTACCACCTCGATTTCGTCACCACCGATGCAAACTCGCGGTGGGTGGCTCACATTGTCTGATAAAAATCTCATTTAAACCAAAAATGTTACATATGTAGTTTCTCAAAAAACGGTTCAATTGTACTTCAAACGTTTTCAAATTATTTTAAGTCTAATTGAAAACGTCTACATCAATTCTACCGTTATACAAAGTCAATGTATTTTACAAGCAAACGGAGAATCTCCACTCGCGCAGCACTTCCAATTACACATTATTTAAATACTAAGGTGTTAAGGTTACGATGCATACTTTATTTTTTTCCAATTCCTAATGAATAAAATCACTTTACGCAATCAATCTTTGATACATATAGCTTCGGTGGTGGATATATGCAATTTATATAATGAATAGCTTTCGTAATGCAATACATGCTTCATCATCACTAAAATCCTCCCCTCCCATCTACCGTACCCCTTGCAGATCTATTCGGCCACACGTTCCCGCAACCCCCAGTCGACGATGGATCGAAGACGCCTCATCCTGAAGCCCGTTCCGTCGTTGTCCTAGTTGAAGTGAGCAACAATATGATTAAGCTTAGGTTTGAACTACAAGGCAATCCGCCTTTGAGCGTTGCGTGCATCGATTTGCGCGCACCAAGTGATGCAGCAAACGAGCGAACGTCACAATCAAATCAAATTTGTATCGCGAAAAGAAACACGAGTAGTGAAACAACACACCACTAGACTACATCAATGAAGCAGAAATCGACAGTACAAATCACCAGGATTGGGCAAAAAAGGATTCAAGAAAAAAAAAACAAAGTTATTTATTAGTTGAGTTAGATGAACATAAAACAAGAAAGCAGGGACATTCCTAAAAAGATATTGCTTTGAGTACATTTCAAGATTCGGGGCATCGACGTGAAACCAAAAGGTCAGAAAGAGGTGAACAATGCCATACCTAAGCTCGCAGAAGAATCGTGCACTTGCACTGGTGCACGCAAATGCTACCCGTTTGGTTGCAAGCGGTCGCAGTGCGTCGGAAAGTTGTGGGCAAGGACAAGGATGAGAAAAGGATGTTTGTGTGTGAATTTTTATATCCGATTTAGATTTTTTATTATCTACACGACCATGTTTCGAACGCTCGTCTAGCAGTTCGCGATGGAAAGCTATTTATTTCTACATGTTTAGATTACCGTAATAAACAGTATGACTCGACAGGGGGATCGTTGTTTTGTTTTCATTTAAATGCACTTCGAAAGCAATGATTGCTCAACAGCAGCCATTTTTAAATGGATCATTAGGGATTTGGGTCAGTCGCAAAGGAACGTACCTTCTTCTAATCGCTGTTTTACGGTTGAGTTCCGAAGAGGATTGACAACTTTATGTTCACTAAATTTTGCTAGTTCTAGAGAGCTTTAATAGCAGAATTTTTATCCAAAATTACACATCATAAGCTATAATTTTCAAAAATACGTGAACTAAAAATCGATGCGCAGAATAAAAACAATCACGCCGTTGCACTAAACGTCAAATTTGTAAAAAGGGAATTTAAAGGAAATCGCATTCGCAACTGGGCATGAGCAAGCTGCATGGGCTGCATGGGGGATAAAAAAGAGATGAACACGCTTAGATTGGTTTACCTATTTATGGGTACTTGTTCTACGCATACACGGATGCCTCCATTTACCCATTAATGGTTACTTCCGTACCCATTTCGAAGAAAAGCGGCATAACTCATTTAATGGGTAAATCGCATTTACTCATTAATGGGTAATCTCATTGAATTTCAAAAAATGAGTAAATTTTACGCCACGTTCCATGGCAGAAAATGTATGAAATTTACCCATTATTTTTTGAAAATGGCCTTTCAAAATTGCAATTTATTCAATATTTTGAAGGAAATTTTAAGTAAATACAAAACATAACAGTTTATCGGAACATGGCTTTTTATTTAATCTAAACATGATAGTGATTTATACAGCATCCGGATAAAAAAAACCTTACATTTTTCCACATCAATTGTTTGATTTTCTTTCTTGGTAAAATCGCACAGCGGTGTTTTAAACACTTTATCCTGCACTCTATGGATCCCCTGCATCTCTATGGTTCCGTCGGTATTCTGGATTATATGCTGTCTCCTCAGATAGCAGCTCCGAAAATACTTGCTGCAGGTGAAGTGTTCTGATCCGCCACTTTTTGCATCATCCGTATTGTGTTTCTGTAATGGGCAAAAAATCTTTTATTCAGCTATTTCAGCTGCCAATAATTACACATACCTTATTCTGACAGCCCAGCGTTGCAATTCCTCCATAATTGAACATTAAACTAGTTTTTTGTGCCGATATTAAAGAGATTTGTTTTTCTACAGCAGAAGGCATGCAAAATGGCTGCTTTTATTTTTGAACTTTTAGAAGGGTACGATTTACCCATTGTTTATTATCAGAGGACATTCTCTATAATGAGGTGAAAATAATCATTTTGTGTTGATAAAAAATCACCCATTATTTGACATGTCGGTATTGAAGCAAAAAATGGGTATATGAAACCCATTAAATGGGTACTTGTCAGCTTCCGTGTATAAGGGTAAATTTAATTTTACCTATAATATTGGTAAAACATACCTAAAATATCAGTAAAATTTACTGACATTTCGAACAAATCGACTTTACCCATATTTGAGTAATCGCATTTACCCATATATGGTTGAAAAAATAAACATAAACAAATCCGGATTCATGACTGTCGCGACGTCGTCCAACAAGTTTTGAAATTTCGCCCTGGTTTTCATTCTTTCACGCAGTCCCGGTCGCAAACTAAGATGCATAGTTCGTAAAATAGGGGAAATAAGGTAACTATATTGTTGTTGTTTGTTATATTTCGCTAATACTGGCCTTGTATCTTTTTTTGTGGAAGCTTCTAGACGGCAACCAACTTGTTTCCCGTTCTGACCATCAGTAGCACCAGGATAAACTCCTTGCAATCGGTCTCGTCGATGGAACAGCAAGCCGGAACAAAAAAAAACATTTTCGAATCATCCAAAGTTTTGTCGCTCCAGAATCGCAAACAAGATATTCTTTTTACGCCATCGCTTCCCGTCATAGTCGCGATGACCATCGCTTTCCCCCGTTATTAGTGTGAGCCATTACAGCATTTACCAATGTCTTCCGGTTTCCGTGCACTAACGACAGTCATCGGATTTAAGACTTGTGCAGGCATTCAGATTTTATGGAAAGCTGATCGAAATGCAAAGTTTATCTGGAAAGACTAATATTGCTAATACGGATTGCTTCCGGGCCGTTGGATATAAACGGTAAGTAAGATTATATTGCTGATTAGAAGAAAATGTTCATCCCAGTTTGTTTTACTCTCTTTACAGGACGAACTTTCCCCATCCGTTGCAACAGCACCACCACAGCACTGCAGCAAACACATCCAGGCTTGAGAAGACAATCGTAGGATGCCTGACCTGAGACTGATCCAATCTCTTCTTCTGTAATTCACGGATGAACCACGTACAGAAGTGGTCGCCGTCTCATCTGGTTTATTACCAATATTCCGATGCAGCAAGGGGGTTGAAAGAAATTTGAGCACCTCAGCAATTGTAATCGCTTGCAATACGAAACCTGATACATTGCCGAAAATCGCCTCTAATGGACTGAATCGAGGACCAATTGGGTTGTTTAGCAAAGAAAAAAATGGGGTTTTTTATAGTTTAACATAAAGAGCATGCTTTTCTGATCTCCAACATATTTTTATTTTGTTTGTAAACCTTTTATTTTCATTTTTGTATAGCAAACAATAAGCCATTTTAATCGATAGAATGACACTAACATTCATAGAATGACAGTTGGCCCATGCAGCATAAGAACAAATTATTAGCCCCATATAAATTTAAAATGCAAATTAAAAATAGTTCCGGTGCTCCAAAAATTCTGAAAAATTGGTGTTAAGCTCAGTTTTTTATGCAGATTCAGAATATGTAAAAACATATATACCCCTAAACAACCCAATTGGGTTGTTTAGCAAAGAAAAAAATGGGGTTTTTTATAGTTTAACATAAAGAGCATGCTTTTCTGATCTCCAACATATTTTTATTTTGTTTGTAAACCTTTTATTTTCATTTTTGTATAGCAAACAATAAGCCATTTTAATCGATAGAATGACACTAACATTCATAGAATGACAGTTGGCCCATGCAGCATAAGAACAAATTATTAGCCCCATATAAATTTAAAATGCAAATTAAAAATAGTTCCGGTGCTCCAAAAATTCTGAAAAATTGGTGTTAAGCTCAGTTTTTTATGCAGATTCAGAATATGTAAAAACATATATACCCCTAAACAACCCAATTATTGTTAGTTAATATAGATTATTAAAATTTTCATAGTTATTAGAATTTCAATTTCTTTCACAGTTGGTTGCCAAGGTGGTGCAAATATATGCAGTACCATGGTTACAGTGCATCCCAAAAACTTCAAAGGCAGCGGACCAAGAGCCCTCGGCCAAAGGGCGTGGGGCCCATGGAATGCAGAAGTTCGCTAAATCATTAGCGACTACTACGGCTAAAAAGCCCTCCGAAGCACCGTATTGGGTTGTTTAGGGGTATATATGTTTTTACATATTCTGAATCTGCATAAAAAACTGAGACTAACCCCAATTTTTCAGAATTTTTGGAGCCCCGGAACTATTTTTAATTCGCATTTTAAATTTATATGGAGCTAAAAATTTGTTTTTATGCTGCATGGGCCAACTGTCATTCTATGAATTTTAGTGTCATTCTATCGATTGAAATGGCTTATTGTTTGCTGTATAAAAATGTAAATAAAAGGTTTACAAACAAAATAAAAATATGTTGGAGATCAGGAGAGCATGCTCTTTATGTTAAACTATAAAAAACCTCATATTTTCCTTTGCTAAACAACCCAATTATCAAGATTTTTTTGTGAAAATTGCAATCGCAGTTTTTCGCTCTTCTTTCCTCTCCGCTCAATCAATTATTCGCTCCTGCACTCTAATACATTACATAACAAATTTGGGTTATATTTTATTTATTTTCTTTTTAATATTATTTTACTTTAATGCATTATTATACTGTCAACATTATTGTCTTATTCCCTACATCCTTCACCTCCTCTACTCTTAATTATTGTTAATATTAAATAATCAATATATATCATTATAGAAATTATCTGTATATTTTCAATGTTGTTTTTGTTATAGTTATAGTTGTTATAGGAACAATTGGGTTGTTTAGCTCAGAAAAATATCGAATTTTTGGCAGTTTAACATAAAGAGCATGCTTTTCTGATCTCCAACATATTTTTATTTTGTTTGTAAACCTTTTATTTACATTTCTATACACCAAACAATAAGCCATTTTAATCGATAGAATGACACTAACATTCATAGAATGACAGTTAGCCCATGCAGCATAAGAACAAATTTTTAGTCCCATATAAATTTAAAATGCAAATTAAAAATAGTTCCGGGGCTCCAAAAATTCTGAAAAATTGGAGTTAGGCTCAGTTTTTAATGCAGATTCAGAATATGTAAAAACATATATACCCCTAAACAACCCAATTTACTACTAGTCAACTAGTTATCTGATGAACTAACGTGCGTTACGGGAGCTGTAACAGAATACATCTGGAAAGAAAAATATCATTATTTTTAATAATAACAGTATTTATATGGAACGAGACTTACCATGGCACGATTTAACATAGTACGTACTTCAACGTACTTCAACTAGTCTTCTCTTTCATGGGTTGAGTTGTTTATCTAACTATTCACCACTTGAAGCATTACATGTTCTACCAGACTACGATCCACTTCAAGTACAACGAGTTCTATCCCTAACCCACTGCTGATCTTGTGTTCGCTTTCATTGGCTCAAGAACGTCCATCCAGCTCATTTCCAGGCTCAAGAACATCCATCCAGCATCAAAAACAGAAAATGTTTATTAAACTACTTACCACATTAAGCATTGAATGTTCTATCAGACTACGATCCACTTCAAGCGCTACAAGTTCTATCTCTATTCGGAACAAACTGCTGATCTTGTCTTTGCTAGCATGGGCTGTTTTTTTCAGGCGATCTTGTTCTTGCAGTCATTGGAAGAGCTTACAAGGCTCTAGACAATCAATCTTGCATCAAAACCAGAGAATTTTCAACAATATTCTCAGTTCATCTCAGTTTACACTTTCTAACACTTTACTCAAGGCACCAGCTGATCTTGTTCATTTGCTTCTATAAGATACATCCGGGCCAAACGTCCTCTCAGAGACGCACCAATCCACTCTGAGATTGGATTTCTTCATAACATCCACTCTTATCAAACGTTTTCAAAAACAATTACTGTCCCCTATCGTGGAAATCCCAACCATATGCTCAATTCATCTTAGTTTACACTTTCTAACACTTTACTCAAGGCAACAGCTGATCTTGTTCATGCAGTTATGGCTAGAGCCTACCAGGTTCTTCAAAATCACTCTTGCATCAAAACCAGAAAATTTCTAACAATATTTTGAGTTCATCTCAGTTTACACTTTCTAACACTGTACTCAAAGCAAAAGCTGATCTTGTTCATTTGCTTCTATAAGATCCATCCGGGTCAAAGTCCCCTCAGAGACGCACCAATTCACTCTGAGATTGGATTTCTTCCATGTGATCCACCCGGATCGAACGTCCACTCAGAGACGCACCAATCCATTCTGAGATTGGATTTCCTCATAATATCCACTTTTATCAAACGTGTTCAAAAACAGTTACTGTCCTCTATCGTGGGAATTCCAATCATATGCTCAGTTCATCTCAGTTTACACTTTCTAACACTTTACTCAAGGCAACAGCTGATCTTGTTCATGCAATCATGGGTAGAGCCTACCAGGTTCTTCAAAATCACTCTTGCATCAAAACCAGAAAATTTCTAACAATATTCTCAGTTCATCTCAGTTTACACTTCCTAACGCTTTACTCAAGGAAATAGCTGATCTTGTTCGTGCAGTAATGGATAGAGCCTACTACACTCAAATAAAAACGCACATTACAATTATATGCCCTGCACTTAAAAAATGACCAGTTGCATTCGGACATGAAAAGTATGTGCAATGCTAATGAATTATTACCGATATCGTCAAGATGGATTTTATGTGCAGCCTTTTGATCCATATTAAAACGCTCAAATGGTTTACATTTATTAGAGTAATGAAAATAATATAGTGTAATGGCCCCGAGAATGGCCCTGCCTCGGGCATTGCTTTATTCGGATTTGGAGCAGATAATTAATTAAATCATGTTGGAAATAGACATTTGATTAAAGTGTTAATTTATTCATTTTTTTAACCTCTTTGACACCTATATCTTGCCATGCTTCAGGAGCCGAACGAATGCGGATAATATGGTGAGCGGTGATTTTTGATTGTTCAATGAGGGGGCGACGATGATCCGAATATGTACGACAGTGTACGACATAAGAGCCAATCGTTTCAATGGAGGTTTCACGACTCAAATAAAATCCTTTTCTTCTGCTGGTCTTCTGAGCCCTTCCATTTCACCGGCCCGGGCAAATTGATCGGACGATTTCATGAAATATTATATGTCGCTCGATGTATCTCAGTTCGGATTCTCGTCCTAGCTCCTTTTTTTTAGTTTTTCATATTTGGCTTCAGGTTGATTTGAACTATGCTGTTCTGCAATATAAAGAGTTGAAGTGTTTTGGCTCACAAAAATATTAACTTCAACTTACGATTACTTCCTACCGAACTGTCGCGAGATGAAAACTGCTGATTCCGCCGAATTCTCACCGAAGCCCAATTGATGACATCGTATTCCTATGCGGGTGCTGCCTGTAGTACAATTACGGAAAGCTGAGTAATGGATATAATAGTAAAATATAATAATTTCCACGAGTAGTTTCTCCCGTACTTCATAATTCTAATTGTGCTGAATTTAATGTTCTTCAAGACTGTCGCTCCCGCCCAAACATTGTTTACTTTGCTCATGCTTTTTATGTTGGTAAACTTCAAATCTATTTTAGGCATAATATACTTTATAATTACAACTCATATGTTTTATTAGTCGCACATAGAATGAAAATTCTCGCCCCATTTTATAAACTATGCGCTTTGTGCACATAGAATATATCAGCAGTTTGGTTTGAGTGTAGGTTCTTCAAAATCACTCTTGCATCAAAACCAGAAAATTTCTAACAATATTCTCAGTTTATCTCTGTTGACACTTTCTAACACTTTACTCAAGGCAATAGCTGATCTTGTTCATGCAATCATGGCTAGAGCCTACCAGGTTCTTCAAAATCACTCTTGCATCAAAACCAGAAAATTTCTAACAATATTCTCAGTTCATCTCTGTTACACTTTCTAACACTTTACTCAAGGCAATTGCTGATCTTGTTCATGCAATCATGGGTAGAGCCTACCAGGTTCTTCAAAATCAATCTTGCATCAAAACCAGAAAATTTCCAACAATACTCTCAGTTCATCTTTGTTTACACTTTCTAACACTGTACTCAAGGCAATAGCTGGTCTTGTTCGTGCAATCATGACTAGAGCTTACCAGGTTCTTCAAAATCACTCTTGCATCAAAACAAAATTTCTAACAATATTCTCAGTTCATCTCTGTTACACTTTCTAACACTTTACTCAAGGCAATTGCCGAGGGGCGATTCACTTGTGTATTTTTGATTCAGTCCGACGTATTGAATGATGTATTGATGTATTTTCTGTGTATTTCTACGTATTGGATGAAATAATGCATTAAATTGAATTAATGTAATTATTTGTGTATTAAGGTAATATTAGCGTATTTTTTCACAAATACGGATTAAAATCGAATATTTGAATATTTTGACCTCAATTTTGACGTTTCAGTGTTTATGTTTGATGTTTCAATTGGAGCCGAAAAAAAATTAATCCAATTATAGCGTGTTTTTCGTTGAACATATATGCATTTTTTCTGCATTTTGTTTGTCATTTCATTCAAATACAAGTAGGATAATACTATGAAGATGAAATTTATATTTCAAGACATTGATGTCAGTTGGATGTATTATTTATTATTGAAGGTAGATTCACACATCGGAAATAATGTCCACGGATTTTACGAGCAATTTTCATTCCATGAATATTGTGAATACTAAAGGAGCGGGATTGGTGGGAATGCGACAAGGGAAATTTGAAATCCGGCTCCTTTTAAAATACAACCGGGACCAAAGTCCTTCCTGCAAACCTTAATTTTACTTGTGCGGAATTATAGCAGATCAAGTGAAAATACATAGCATGGTTGATTTCATATATAGCTATTGAACATAAATTATTATAAAAATAAACGATTATTTAAACCGATCTTAGAGTGAAACATCTGATAAGCCATTATTTTCGGATAATCCAAGTCCTAAAAATACTCCAAAAACCTTGACAACAGAACCAATATGGAAAACATATATTTTTCTTCCTGCTAAGCACCGATTTTTTAAACGATCCATTTGCAGTGGATATTTCAGGTATCTGCTGTCAAACTTCGTCAAACTAAGTTTAGGATCTTACATATAATCATCGAATGTCCTAATATTTTTCTAGCCCAAAACTGAAACGAGAATGGCTGTTCCTGAAACGTATTTCGAAGGTTTATTTATCCTCTTTCGTTCAATGCGGAAAGCAGCAGCAGCTGTTGTCCTTCATGTTGTTGTTTTGTTTTTTTCGTGGGGTGTATTTTCCCGCTTTTTACTGTACCTGTGTATTTAAATCCGAATAGCTATATAATTTTTACGAATGTTAATTTTCTTG
This sequence comes from Armigeres subalbatus, assembly GCF_024139115.2. Taxonomy (NCBI): domain Eukaryota; kingdom Metazoa; phylum Arthropoda; class Insecta; order Diptera; family Culicidae; genus Armigeres; species Armigeres subalbatus. The sequence continues at coordinate 299,840,551 of NC_085139.1, read as the reverse complement.
CGTACACTGATAATAATCTTATAGTAAATGCAACAACATAAACATGTTTAGCTTTACCATGCCAGCATATTGTGAAGGTAATCTTGATATCATATAAAAACGACCATCATATAGTGGGCATTACTATGGAATGACAACGATCCAACTAACATGAACCATATGGTAATCCCAACCACACATTTTGTAAACTGGATTTTTATTCTACCATTCTACCATGAACATTCATGATTGCAGTCACTGTAGCATAGTACAATTTAATCTGTGTTTATTTCGTTCGCCACATTTTGCTGCAAGACCTCTTCCACTCTGATCATCATCATTTCTTGTACATTTATTATATATAAATCGCAGTAAGTAGTTTTATCCAGACATTTTTATGACAAAAAAAAACAATAATTCTCGTTTATTTTATTTAGATTACGAGTGTGTGAGAAAACTAACTGGAACTAGCTCCAATCTGCACTGGAGGCTGTTAATTTTGCTGCTCCCAAAGATGACGGCTCTGAAATTTTGCTACGACCGGCAGTTTACACCAGTAGGATTGATATTTTTCGCTGCATTTAGTAGGAATATTGATATTCAAATATGCGAAAAATCCTGGCAGCGGAAGATCTTATTTTGGGTTTACGGATTGAATCCCGGGGCAGGCAGATAATAAAATATGTTGTCTGTGGAAATATGTTTAAACCTCCTACTGAATGATTCCTGTAAACTGTGACTCAATATAAAATCATTAACATAAACCATAACCAATGAACATAATGAACTTCGATTAATAAAATGAGTTTTTTTTGTAATACAAGACATTTCCTGTTGTTTATTATTTTGAAAAATGAATCACTATATTATGAAGACGCTTCCTTGCAGTTAAGATTACCATGTTCATGTTATAACTTACATAGTAAAATCAACAACATATATGGTCAACCATGCTATAATCCCTCGCTTAGCGAAGCATAGTAAAGTTGACTTCAAACATAGTAGTTTCAAATAGGGTTCGCGTTCTGCCGAAATCAAGTGGTGAAATGCATTCAGTTTTACCCTTGATATGGTAGGCGTTAAGCCCCAAACGCAATACAACGGAACGGCGACGGAAACGGCAAATTTGACAGAAAATATATGGGCTAACTGTCAAATTTTCCGTTTCCGTCGCCGTTCCGTTGTATTGCGTTTGGGGCTTTACTATGACATTTCTTTCAGTGTAATAATAGATAAGAACGATTTCACCCATATTTTTATGTATTGAAACATTTCGTTACACTATTTGCATTAAAATGTGTTTTTCGTGTAATAATATATTTCCGTGCATTATTTGTATTTTGGTGCAATATTTGTATTTTTGTGCAATATTTGTATTTTTTTTATTAATGTATTTTCGATTCAAAATCCGATAACAGTGAATCGCCCCTCGGCAATTGCTGATCTTGTTCGTGCAATCATGGCTACACAGAAAAAACGAATATTGTTATAATTAAAAATGTTGTACTTTGTAACTGAAGAGTGAGTATTTTTCTTTAAAATAAAAGTCAAACCGCTTTCAACCAAAGTATTGTATTTGATTTGAAAGTATTCTTCCCTTGTTGAAAGTGTGAATTTAAAAGTTTTCTCTTTCAACTTGAGAATTGGAGAACTGTCAAATTAGCTTGCATGGCTGGCATAGAACAAAGAAAAAAACTCAACTTTGGATCACTATGGGATGGCTCAACACAAAAAAACTCATAAGAAATAAGAAAACAATATTTACTCTAATATGTATTTCAACTATACTGCCGTCTACGCATAATTGTCCCATGTTACCTTTGATGAAAAAATCCAAACTCGAGTCAATTTGTCCCACTAATTTCGGAATCGATTGGATCTCGAAATTTAACAAATGTTTTTGGGATGTTATGAGCGTATGCAACACTTTTCCAGGACATAAAACGAATCACTACTTATTTAAACGATTTTCAGTTTCATTATCATCAAACAACAACTTCATTTTTTCAGTGGGACAAATTGACTCGAGTTTGAATTTTTTCATCAAAGGTAACATGGGACAATTATGCGTAGAACGGCAGTATAGCTCATTGTTCGATTCAAAGCATCATAATTTTTTTAATGCTATAATCAAGTCTATAATACCTTTATATAAATATACATAAAACAATTTGAAATGTATAATGTGCACGAGTAAATACAATTTTGACCATCAACTGATTTGCTGTAGGTCCACAATGCAACGAGACTGTCTCGGTCTTCTGTTGACATTCACATCAACAGTAAATATTTAATAACAAGTTTATCACCGCGCGAAAACTCGTTAAAAATGTCTTCAAATCTACTTCGTTGTGCCTCCGATAAAAAGGCAGACGATTCGGTTTCGATTCATCCTATCGAGCCATTTTTTATAAGGTAAGTAAACATACATCTTGCTGAATGTGCTGCTGTCCGAGGTTCAGTTTCGAGAAGGTTTTACCCTTGGTTTTACCTCATATTGTTTTGTTTATCATTGCAGAAACTCCATGCTTCTGATGCTTCTTCCCAGAAATCCGGACAAACATGAGGTTGGGGCAATTGTTCTTTGAGCCCGGAAATTCCTTAAACAGGTATACGCGTAATTTAAATTCTCTTTAACCATTATAAATTAAAAAAAATATACCGCAACCGTTTACAGGCTAAAGTGATGGAGATTGAAATGTAGTGGTGGGCGTGACGTGAGAACGGCCAGGAGGAACCGACGATATCCTGTATTATATAGGAATAATGTAGATCACCGTGAACATCAAGCGCAATTAATGCATGATAGTGACAAAAAGATAATCCGGTTTAATCTGTTCCTGTAAAATTTCTACTATGTCCAGATGTAAATAAAAATATTCGTTCCATTTTAAAATCCAATATTGTCATGCATAGATTTTGAATAGTTTGTGAGTCTAAAATTAACTTCTATATTTCAAAGACAAAAGAGCTTGCAAAAGAGTCGTTTTTGGACTTACAGACTTTTCAAAATGTAGATATGCCTGATTTGTTTTTTTATTTACAAGAATCAAAACTGCTTGCAAAACTGCCATAGTTCAATCTAAAAATATTAAACTTTTAATTTTACAGCGTATCTGACATTTCTGCTACATTGTTTTGAAAGTTGAAACTTTTAATTCCAGAGTAGACAACAACTTTCGAAGCCTCGTTCGAAACAAAAGTTTGTCAACTTTTATTCTGAATGTTCGCGACTCTCTACGAAAAAGAACCAACGCAACTTTTTATTTTAACCAACGGTTTTTTTAATTTGACAAATGGTTTTTCTTTCTGTGTAGAGCCTACCAGGTTCTTCAAAATCACTCTTGCATCAAAACCAGAAAATTTCTAACAATATTCTCAGTTCATCTCAGTTTACACTTTCTAACACTTTACTCAAGGCAATAGCTGATCTTGTTCATGCAATTATGGGTAGAGCCTACCAGGTTCTTCAAAATCACTCTTGCATCAAAAAGTTCATCTCTGTTTACACTTTCTAACACTGTACTCAAGGCAATAGCTGATCTTGTTCATGCAATCATGGGTAGAGCTTACCAGCCTGGTTCTAACACTGTACTCAAGGCAATAGCTGATCTTGTTCATGCAATCATGGGTAGAGCCTACCAGGTTCTTCAAAATCACTCTTGCATCAAAACCAGAAAATTTCTAACAATATTCTCAGTTCATCTCAGTTTACACTTTCTAACACTTTACTCAAGGCAATAGCTGATCTTGTTCATGCAATCATGGGTAGAGCTTACCAGGCTCTTAAAAATCACTCTTGCATCAAAACCAGAAAATATCTAACAATATTCTAAGTTCATCTCAGTTTACACTTTCTAACACTGTACTCAAAGCAACAGCTGATCTTGTTCATTTGCTTCTATAAGATCCATCCGGGTCAAACGTCCTCTCAGAGACGCACCAATTCACTCTGAGATTGGATTTCATCCATGTGATCCACCCGGATCGAACGTCCACTCAGAGACGCACCAATTGGGTTGTTTAGGGGTATATATGTTTTTACATATTCTGAATCTGCATTAAAAACTGAGCCTAACTCCAATTTTTCAGAATTTTTGGAGCCCCGGAACTATTTTTAATTTGCATTTTAAATTTATATGGGACTAAAAATTTGTTCTTATGCTGCATGGGCTAACTGTCATTCTATGAATGTTAGTGTCATTCTATCGATTAAAATGGCTTATTGTTTGGTGTATAGAAATGTAAATAAAAGGTTTACAAACAAAATAAAAATATGTTGGAGATCAGAAAAGCATGCTCTTTATGTTAAACTGCCAAAAATTCGATATTTTTCTGAGCTAAACAACCCAATTCACTCTGAGATTGGATACCAAACCAATCTCCAATACAACGTTTTTATCAAAATATTGTGAATTCATACCAAACTAATCTTCAATACAACGTTTTCGACCTTCCCAACAGCTTATTGTAAATATCAACTTTCAAAATCTCATTATTTCCAATCTATGTTACCCAAATTGTTTTTTTCATTCAAACTAGCGCCTCCTAGTGGCTAGTTTCAATACCAAACCAATCTCCAATACAACGTTTACGACTTTCCGAATAACTTTATTATAGATGTCGACTTTCAAAATCTCATAAATTCCGAGCTTTATTACCCAAATGGCGTTTTCATACAAACTAGCGCCACCAAGAAGTTGAATGCAATACCAATCTTATGTCCAATACAACGTTCTCATTAGATTTATTAAAGATTTTACGTAATTTAAGCTAATAATCAATTTTTATTCATAACAATAACATTCTTCAACAGCCCTGTGCTGTTGTCATTTTCTATCAGAATCTTCAACAACCCTGTACGCACATCTTAAGCCACGTCACTAGGCAACCGGGTAACTCACATACCGTTCAGAAAAGAAAACAAGGAAACTTACTTGGAAAATGCCTGGAAAATGCGGCAACAACAAAGCCATATTTGCTGGGGCATCAGCCGAAAGAAACCAAAAAAATGGCCGTCAGACACAATCACTTACAATCACTTTATTTACAAAAAAACACCACAATTAGGGAGCGCAAATTCACTTTACCGACTATGCCATTGTCGGGTTTTCTTTTATTTAAAATGAAGACACAATCATAATTATAGTTTACTTCAATATTGTGTATATTTTTTCAAATTATGTTTCTTTTTTTTCACACACGAAACCCACGAAACCGATCACTATGACTTCTGTCACAAAACTGACTTTCCTCTTCCCAAGCGTCGTCCAACATCGAACCCAATCGCAGTTTTTCGCTCTTCTTTCCTCTCCGCTCAATCAATTATTCGCTCCTGCACTCTAATACATTACATAACAAATTTGGGTTATATTTTATTTATTTTCTTTTTAATATTATTTTACTTTAATGCATTATTATACTGTCAACATTATTGTCTTATTCCCTACACCAAGATGAACGCGTTTCAAAAAAGCTCCAAGCGAACGCAAAAACCGGATGTTTCCTTGCCTTGTTGTTTGCGATCGTCAGCTTTGAAGTGACCGCGATGGCGAAAAGAACAGCAACAGATCGAACTAATGCTACGTTTTGACAGGGCAAGTGAATTGAACAACTCAGTTGAATTCAATTGACTTGCCAAAAGTTGAACATGTTCAACTTTCTTTTCGTTCAAGTGAATTGAATCAAGGTGTTTACACGTTCAGTTCGCGTTCGATTCAAGCGACTTGCTCAATTCACTTGCCTTGTCTAAACGTAGCATAAGTGGCAAAAGAGAAGGAAAAATCGAAACGACGGAGCCGACGGAGCAACCTGAGCACGAAAGGGGATGTTGTTGCTTTTTATTAATTCAGCTAAGCTCGAATAGGAAAAAATAAGTCTCCAGCCGCCAGATTATTTTGATTCTATTTTTCCGGCAAATCCCCGTCATCGTCATCATCATGGACGTTGTCATCGGTATGATTGGCCTGAAGCTTTGAACACAAAGACCGGAGCCAACAATAGATCATCTCATTGCGAAAGCAGTCTCCTCCGTATTGAGTGGGAGGAAAACAATAATACGAATGATGGCCTCGTCGTCGGTTGGCTCGGCTCTTCAAGTTTGCCCGAAATTGTTTACAGGATACAAGAACTTATTTGTTTTGCTGTCAACTGGTGCGGCTGGTGGAATTAACACCCGGACTGCAGATTATTTGGTAAGTTTAGTGAAATTTAATACTTTATTGACAAAAAGTAAGATTTAATTTTGACTTTCAATATTTTCCAGATCTTTTTGCGGTTTGTCGCAACCAACAACATATTGTCGGGCCGCCACCAAACCGGACCGCGCGATTGAGCACTCGCGCTGCGACGCGAGTCGCGACAATTTGAAATATTTCATTAGTAGTGCGCATCATGCACGCATGGATGTACTATCATGCGCACTCATCAGAAATGAGTTGCGACGTCTGATAACTGCAGATATTTCATTTTATTGAAAACAAATTTTCGATTTTCTACTATACACGGAATATTTGTCCGGAACAAGCTGTCACCAGTTCCGCAATGACATGCCGTAAAATTTTATCATTAGTTATTAGTGCATTTGTTGCCCGCTAATTAGTGTACCAATGCTTGCTGAGATTAACGTGCATTTCACCATACTGACACAAAGCCGCTGCTGAGGGATGTTTCGGGTCGTCCAAGATAACTGCCATCTGTTCCTGCTGTTGATAATGCAGTAATAGAGCAACATGATTATTTTATTTATGTAAAATGTTTTATCAAAATGTTTGAACCAATAAAATAGGGTAAAATGCCCAATAGTGGACCCCCTAGTAGCGGAATTTTGCTCTTCCTGTCATAAGGAGTAGACATTTTCAACATATTAATTATGCTTGATAGCTAATAACAATATCTGCACCTCCTCTTCACGATACATACATGAAACACTCAAATACACGACGTTGTTCCTTGAAATTAACATTTTAAAGTCTGACTGAATTCGCCCTATAGTAGACACCCTGGGGGTCCATAATAGGATTTTGCTTCCCTATAGTCGACACTTCATTTGATTTTCATGTTCCGTTTCGGGACGTTCTAGTTCCCTATTATGGACCCCCCAAAATATTCCTATAGTGGACACTCTCGTGTTTATTTTTTATAGAATTGTAAAAAATCATCAAATTTTACTTTCCATAACATTTCCAATGCATGTAATCAAATCATAGGACTGTAAGGTAGGTTCTCCCGATGGAATTTCATAGCGAAATGTTTACATTGTGCTGCAATAATGCAAAAATGGCTGGAGGGTCCACTATTGGTTGGGGGTCCACTATAGGGCACTTTACCCTATTTTACTTTATATTTATACTGAAAATAAAAAGTTTTGCTTAATATTCATATAATAATATAAGTTTGATCCAACAGGATTTTCAAAACCGAAAACAAAAAAATATCACCCATATTTAAGTAAATTTCACCCATAACAATTCACCCATAAATAGGTAAACGTTACCAATATTTCCTTGAACCACCTGTACCCAAATATGGGTAAATGAAACTTCACCCATAAATACGTATGTGCACTTTTTCGAAATTATAGGTACTGTTCACCCATATTTGGGTGAACTGAACTATAAGCGTGTCAGCTAAGTGTGTAAACATCCCGTTTCTTGTAATTAGCTGCATGGGCAACTGAGCTAATATTTGACAAGTTTGTCAAGTTTCGGTGTTTTCAACGTCGATGTTTTCTTCGCACACTTCTTCACTTTTGTTAGTTCATGTTCAGTTGACATTCGTCTCCAGAAAGTTCGTGACGCGTTTTCGTTGTCTGTTTTGTTCGTTTTGTTGCAGTGAATGTGAGGAAGGTAAGCGTGTTGCCTGCAGAGAGAAGCAAGGAAATCCAACTACGCCATATTATACAGTCAGGTAATTTTTTATGATTATTTTGCGTCTCGGTGAAATTTTGCTGTAAATCTGGGGGTTCTTAAAGATCTAATTTTGGGTTTCGTTTTTCCTAGCAGTTTGCTTATATTTTAGCCATTGGCGACTGCTGCAAATTCGTTCAAAACAAACGTTGAACTGAAATTTTTGAAAGAAAGAAAATGGCTACCCCCATGGGATATGGAACGTTATTGGAATGTCCATACAACAAATCGCACCGAGTGCAGGCCACGGCCATGGCCAGGCATTTGTTCAAGTGCCGTAAGATGCATCCCAATATTGAATTTGTGACGTGCCCTTTCAATCATGCCCACAAGGTGGCGGAGCCCGAGCTCAAAATGCACACAGCCAACTGCGAAGACAGAGCCAACTTTGATATGTACAAATACTGCATCACGACGGCTGCGGCAACGCACAACTCGTCGGAAGCGCAGGAACCGGAACTGATTTACAATCAGGAAGATCCGATCGCACCGCAGAAGGTGCGCGACGATGACGACGAGTGCTGGGACGATTTACGTATCCCCGCCTATAATCCGCAAGAATACTGCGCCCAGGCTAAAATCATTCGAAAGGCTACCCTGAAGACACCCGCCGAAAAGCGGGCATTTTATGAGCAGGAAACGAAACGCCACAAAGAGCTGGATGTTAAAATTAAACAAGAAAAAGGCGAAGACGTTGATGAGCCTAGTAATAGACTACGGTCGCGTTCTCGTTCGCCGGTTCGCTCAAGAAGGCGCTCCCGTTCGCCGCTTCCCTTCCGGGGCCGCTCTCCCGAATCTCGCCCTTCCCGTTCGAGACGTTCACGGTCGTCTTCCCGTGGGTCTCGTGCGGTCAAACGACGATCGCCTTCACCTTCGGTGTCCCGTTCGCATCGGTCGCGTTCCAACTCGAGAAAGTCGCGCTCTTTGTCCCCGAATCGGGACCGCAAACGTCGCCGGTCCCCTTCGGTCGAACGGCAGCGCGTTAGGCGTTCGCCGTCCCCTCTGCCAGATTATCGTCGGGCCATTGCTCGTCCCTCCGAGTATGATCGTTACGAGGAACGGGAACGTTACGCGCGGGCTGCTGCCTACGAACGGTATGATTATCCACCGCGACCATCTCGTTACGACCGATACGAATCGTACGTGCGCTATCCGCATTATGATTATTCGAGCCGTTTTCCGGCGCGAATCGAACGAGATGTCCGTCGAGCAGTCTCTCGAGACCGGGATGATGACGAGTACATCTATCGTCGAGACTTTAGGGAGTAAATTATACATTTTTTTTGTAACTAAGTTAAGCAAAACAATTGTGACCTACCATTTTTAAACTTTTGTTCGTATTATAAGGATCTAAGTTGTAATTCTTCAGACGATGGCTATACCGCCACACTTATTGTGTAAATTTAAGATTTTTCTGCTTGTAAGAGATATTATCTCTATGCATACTTACAGTATGAACTCTAGTAACTAGAAGTCGATTCACATAATAAATGTTGCATGCAAAATGGCTTTCGGATGTCATCAATTTGAAAGAATTTCCAATCACCTTGAATCTTTTGGGTAAGTATAATCATTTGTTTTAATCAATAATCAACACGACACAGTTCTAATTATTTACATTTTATTCATTTGGGTTCATCTCCGCCGTTGGCCAGCTTTTTCAAGCTGTCTTCAAATTCTACCGGCTCGATCTTTCGCTTGGCGTCGTCATACAGTGGAGGCCCAATCAGCTCCACCACCTGGTCATAGTTGAGAGTTTCCTTTTCGAGCAACGCCTCAGCCAGGGTGCGCAATTTGTCGGCATTGTCCTGGAGGATTTTTTCCGTTCTGTCGTACGCTTCGGTGATCATTTGGCGGGCCTCGACGTCGAATATGTTGGACAGTTGCTTCGAGTACGGCTTCCCGGCGTACGGATTGGATTCTGACTCATCGGAGAACGAGATAGGACCGACCGTTTTGTTCATGCCAAAGTATTTTATCTGGAAAAAAGAAGGTTATGAAGAAATGGAATTAATATGTTGTGAATTTGTACATCATTAGAAACCTATTGGCGCTAAATAAGGGTGCCTAACTTTGTTTACTGTTGTTTCGAAGTTTCATTTGCAACATTCTAACGAAACATGAGCATTACTCATTGAGCAATATGATGCACAGGAATCGACAATTTTACACTGAATAGAACCCGAAGACAGGGGGTCCCGTAGCGTAGTTGGCTACACGTTCGCCTTTCAAGCGAATGGTCATGGGTTCGATTCCCAGCCCCACCACCAAAAAAAAAACCCTCGTCAGTCGACGGATGCGCAGCCAATGCGGTGGCGTATTGAAGTGCACGCCTCACCGTCACGGCTGCCTGATGACGACTGACAACTTGTTCTTCTCGGAGGCATTCCTCCAACGTTACCCGGATAAATGGCAACCGGACAATGCAACGATCATTGAATACACGACATGGACAAAACGAACACAATGATGGACATGGACCAGCAACGACAACAAGAATTAATAACGGAAAAATCTAAAAATAGATTCTGTGTGGATTCTGGCTGCAGAATACTGCACAGTAGATCTCGGCACAGTAGCGGTTAAGTAACACAGAGTGCCTGTCAAATAAATAAAGGAATAAAAAAAAGAACCCGAAGAGTTCATTTCATATGCTTTGAATCTAATTTCCTGGCGGATTACCGCCAACGTCGACTGATATAAAATTCAACAGCTTTTAATTCCGATGTGAAAAATGATGCTAATCTGTCAAGGGGCTGTGTTCATAAACCACGTACACTCTTGAAGGGGGGAGTGGTTTCGATACGATAGTCTACGCAGGGGGACGGGGGGGGGGGGTATACCAAAAGTCTCGTACTTGACTCGACACTGACGACACTGAAGTTGAGGTCGAAATACGTATCTGTCAAGGTACAATTAAGTGGTGGAATTAAATGGGATTGGAAAAACTCGTTTTATGACAAGTTTCAAGGTTATCAATTGGGAAATTTTCACTAAATTTCCACGCAAAACTTATTAGAATGTAGACTTGACATTCTCGGAATTTCAACACGAAATTTCTCGAAATTCTGATTTTTTTTTCGGTTTTCACAAATTTGAACCGGCGTTCAGAATTATAGGCTAGATGCGTGACAATTTTTTTTTTCAATCTTTACTAGTAAGGTTTTTAGCCCTAGGTTAGTTCACCTCAAAATGACATATTTTAGGCAGTGGCGCGCCGATGCAAAAGTGTTTTTTGATTTGATAGTTGATTTCCATATTTTTCCAATCACATTTGATGTTTTGTAAAATTTGGAAAAGTCTACGTAGACTTCAAGGGGGGGAGCAGTTTCAGAAAAGTCTTAGAAAGTCTACTAGGAGGGACGGGGGGAGGGGTTTGAAAAAGTGAAATTTCGGTCTATGTGGACAGCCCCCAAGGATAAAACTATAGCAGCTTTTTCAATAATGTATTAATGTGCCTTAGATGCCTTATGTTGAACAAATATTTGAAGATGTCCTATGTGAAAGATAGTGGAATTTAAGTATTTCATACATGATGTCTCTAAAATTAAAACTTGTTTTAATACGCCAGCTAAACATTGCTTTAGCTGTGCGATAGAATACACGGCTACAAAACAAGACCATACTGAGGGGGTGGCTGGGTTTGATTCCTGGTCCGGTCTATAAATATTTAGAAACCTCATAGTTAATAAGAGTGAAATCAGTAGTGATTCAGTTTGGTTGCAAATTTTCGAACACTATTCTAGTTTGAATAAGAGCCAAAATAGAACAAACTCACAGGTTTCCTCAGCAGTGTTCTATTCATGTTTGATTTTTTTTTCATTAAATGAATTGATTATGTTGCTGCTGAGGAAGGCGCGGTAAATGCAAAGTGGATTGATCCGTACGTAAAATGACACATTCAGACACATGACAGCCCCGAACGATTTGAATCACTGCTGATTTTACTCTGTGAAAGAGCTTAAAGAGCACTAAGCTGCGAGGCGGCAATATCCCAGTGGCGGATCTAATGCCAATGAAGAAAAAGAAGCTTAACATTACCCATGCAATGCATTTTTCTCTCAAAATATTGTTCATATTATAGAAAGCAACGGAATTATGACTTGAGGATCCCCCAAACACATGCGACGTGCTAGTCGCGACGCGATTCTATTGCTTGGCGACAGCTATTCTGTCGCCGTTGGTATGGAAGCGTAAATAGAACATTGCCTGCAGCGACCCAACGATAGAATCGCGGCGACTAGTTGTCGCCGTCGCGGCGATGAAATCGCTTAGGTCTGGGGGAGCCTGTATGTGAACTAAAAATCATAAAGCAAAATCTAAACGAAGTTCCAGGGTCGAACTATAGGGGCATATTATTCCGACTAAAGAATAGATACTGACGGATACCGTTATCTGCATATTTTTAACAATGAATACTTTTTTTTTGCCTTTCTCATACAACTAAGTTGTACCGAAAGGCTATCATTTCACTCCGAAAACGAACTTTTTATAGAAGGCTTTGATACCCATAGTATTATATACCAATCGACTCAGCTCGACGAGCTGAGCACATGTCTGTCTGTCCGTGTGTATGTATGTGTGTATGTGTGTGCACAAAAGCTATAAAAAACATTAGTCAACTTTTCGTATAGTAATCCTTAACCGATTTTCTCGCAACAAGTTTCATTCGGCAGGGGACAAAGCCTTGTTGATCACTATTGAATTTTATAACGATCGGTCATTGCGTTTAAAAGTTATGAAGAAAATGGTACATTGGACCATATAAACCCCATATAAGGTTGGTGTCTTAACCAAATGCGAGAAAGGCACCACCGATGCTAGGTGGATTAATCTGGGTTTTTGAACAATGTTCTGAAAGGTCATACAGGGTGTCGACTCAAATTTAAGAATAAAATTCCTTGACTTTCCAGACCATTTCCTCGAAAAATTCCAAACATGTTTTTTTTTTCAATTCTCTACATGTATAAATCCTTGAAGTCCATATGAGTTTGTTTATTTGTTTACAACATCAACAGGCTCTGTGTTGTAACGAAATGATAATGCATATGCCCAATGAACATTTGTTTGCGAGGTCGCCCATTGCTACGTTACCAAGAGCGAGGTGAACAGGAAATGAAGAAAATTCGCCATTTTTTATTTTGTTCAAATCGATCTTTGTATACATGAGAAGTCGCAGTTAAGTTTTCAGTGCTTGAGGACGATTAAAATAGACTGTATGGAAGGAGGAACTAAAATGTAAGATTTTATTTGTAGCGTAATGTTTATGTAACTACTAATGTTAACCTTTTTAATGAAATGCAGCTTTGAAGCAACTCCAACTACAATAACGAGTTTGACTAAAAGAGTTTCTGAAATTCCAACAATCTTCAAAGACTTTATTTTGCACTGAACGTCGTCTCCAAAAAAATGGAAGCAAGAGGAAGTCAGGTTCCGGAGGAGTATAGCTGCGCAGGATGTGACAAACCGGACAGTGCGGAAGACATGGTGGCATGCGATAAGTGCGATAAATGGTTGCATTACTCGTGTCCATCGATCAACCCTACTACGGTGCAATCCGAAGAGTTCATCTGTGCTTCATGCCAGCCCGTTTTTCCCGAGAGAAAACGAGAAAGAAGTGTGCGAAGCACCTCGTCCTCCACACGAACGGAAAAGCTTCTATTGAAAATGCAACAACTGGAAGAAGCAAAAGCGATGAGGATGAAGCATGAAGATGTGCAACGTTCAATCCGTGAAGCTCGTTTGAAGTTGTTAGAGGAAGAGGAAGAACAACGGCTACGAAACATCGAACTACCTAGAAGCAACGCACTTATCGCAGAAGCATGACCTGGAGTTGGAAGAACTGGAGGAAAGAGAGAATCGAAGCCATGTAAGTGTGAGGAGCAGTGTAAGCAAGGTCGAAGAATGGATCTCGAAACAAGTGCAGGTTAGTGGAGGAGAAGCTGGTCTGGAGCATCAGTCGGCCGCTAAGCTGGACGAATTGGAGGAGTTTCGTTTGACGGATCCAATCGGCCTCGAGCGTCAAATCACACGTCATCAGGAACCACAGCCGATACCCCAAAAAATGACGGAGCCTTGTGATCAGCATCAAGGCGTTGCAGGTAAGGGATCGTTTTTGGGTTGCGTTAATAAAGAAACAGTTGGGTCTGTAGCACAGATTATCAGGGAATCAGATAAACGATCGAATTTGAGTAGTGTTAGTGAACATACAAATTATCTTTCGTTTCCTCCATCCGGAGGTAAGTTAGAGCAACAGGACTTCCACTCGAATGTGGATCGTGTGTCGAAGTTGAGCCTAACCGACAGGAGATTTGCTCCGCATTATGCAGGAACTAACACTGAAACAATCGGGGGTAATTTAGCGCAACGAGCGTTTAATTCGAATTTCGATCGTGGGCCTCCAGGAGGAGGTAAGCTAGTACAACAGGACTTCCACCCGGTCATTAGTCGTGTGTCGAAGCTGAGTCTAGCCGATAGGAGCAACGGTCCCTACTATGTAGGAGTTAATACGCCGCAGAACGTTCGTCAACCATCAACTGGTAACAATGTAGAACGACAGGATTTCAGCTTTGATAAGAGGAGACAGGCCCATCAAGAAGATGTCCCTAGACATTCAGTGGAATTGACTCGCGATAAAATCGCTGCTCGTCAGGTAATGCCCAAGGACTTACCAGTGTTTGATGGTAACCCGGAAGAATGGCCCGTGTTCTTGAGCTGCTATAAGATGACGACAGAAGCATGTGGCTTTACTGAAGTGGAAAATCTCAAGCGATTACAACGTAGTCTTCGAAGTCCTGCATTAGAAACTGTACGGAGCCGCCTGCTGATTCCATCGGCTGTACCATCGATAGTAAAAACTTTACAAATGCTGTTTGGGAAACCCGAACTCGTAGTAAGCATGCTGCTGAGGAAGGTTCGTGACGTGCCATCTCCCAAGTCGGAACGTCTGGATATGTTGATAGCATTTGGTATGGCGGTGCAAATTTTATGTGATCACCTCGAAGCAGCAGAGCTGCCATCGCATATGTGCAATCCTGTTCTATTGCAAGAGCTGATTGACAAGCTACCCGCTGGATACAAGATGGACTGGGCAAGATATCGGAAGCAATATTCTACTGTTAATCTACGGACATTTGGAGATTTTATGGAGATACTTGTCCTGGAAGCCAACTCAGTCACGATGCAAGTGTTTCCCGAGTTCAGAGCGATGCGAGATCATCAACTTCCTAAAAACAAGCCGTTTGCTAACGTGCATGGCGTTAAACACGACATGGGATCACAAGACAACGATGCTGCAGCTAAGAAATTTCTATTCTGTGTGGGATGTAAGAATGAAAAACATGGTGTCGCACATTGTCAAGCATTCCAGAGGCTCAATGTGCAGGAGCGTTGGAGGATGGTGCATAAGTTAAAACTATGCCGCCAGTGTTTGGGTCGACATGGAAAAATCGAAGGGCAAGGGAACTGTCCCAGTGGAATCATATGTGGAACGAATAGTTGTACAAAAACACATCATGAATTATTGCATTCTGTATCATCTCCTAAACACCAAGGAAGTGTATCAGCGGAAGTGATCACCCATTACCGACTGTTGAACAGTACCCTTTTCCGCATCATTCCCGTAAGACTACACGGACCCTGCTCGGTGGTTGATACGTATGCCATGTTGGATGATGGATCATCGGCTACATTAATTGAAGAAAATCTGGTTAATGAGTTGCGTATAAGCGGTGATTTAGATCCCGTATGCTTGATTTGGACTGCAAACATGTCAAGATCGGAGATAAATTCTCGTAGAGTTAACCTTCAAATCTCGGGCTACAACACAACGGAAAAGTATCCATTAGTTGATGTTAGAACAGTTGCAGAATTGGCACTACCCAAGCAGTCAGTACATACCAGTAAGTTGTTCAAGCAATTTGCGCATTTAAATGGATTGCCAATAATGGATTATACAAACGTCACTCCTCGAGTGTTAATTGGATCGAATAACGCTTATCTCTTAGTGGCCATGCAGAGAAGGCCAGATCGGTGAACCTATCGCAGTCAAGTCCCGTCTCGATGGTCGTTATTTGGAGGCGGCAGTAAGGATCAAAGCTTCGTCAACTATCATGCTCTGTCATTGTGTGACTGTCAAGCCGATGAGAAATTACATGAGCTGGTCAAAACATATTTTGCTGCAGATGCGAGCGGTGTAGAAAGCTTCCGACCGGAATCAGAAAAGAAAAGCGTGCAAAAAGCATTTTGAATGCAACAACGGTACGCGTCGAGAGTCGATTCTCAACTGGGCTACTCTGGCGCTATGACGATATCAATTTCCCCCAAAGTTTCAAGATGGCTTTTCGTAGATTACAGTGCCTGGAAAAAAGATTGAATAATAATGAGTTTCTCTACGATAATGTGCGTAAACAAATAGGAGATTATCAACGCAAGGGTTATGCGCATAAAGCTACGTCAAGCGAGTTAGCAGAAATGGATCCAAAGCGCACTTGGTACCTGCCCTTAGGAGTTGTTATCAATCCAAAGAAGCCTAACAAAATTCGCTTGATTTGGGATGCTAGTGCTTCCGTTGATGGTGTTAGCTTGAACAGTATGCTGTTAAAAGGGCCCGATTTCCTGAAGCCGTTACCTGCTGTCATGGCTCGTTTTCGACAAAAATGTGTAGCTGAGGTAGGAGACATTCAAGAAATGTATCACCAGTTCTACATTATGGATCAGGACAAGTCAGCGCAGTGCTTCCTTTTCCGAAACTCTCCTAAGGAACATCCAAAAACATACATTATGGACGTTGCAACTTTTGGTTCGTACTGCTCCCCCAGTTCAGCCCAGTGTATCATAAATAAAAATGCAGCTGAAAACACTAGTATTTTCCCGAGAGCTGTGATACCGTCGATGAAGCGGTAGATCTTATTCTTCAAGTGAAAAGAGTCCACGCTGCAGGAGGGTTCCATATGAGGAATTGGATGTCTAACAGTCTGGATGTGCTCGAACGAGTCGGGGAAACTTGTGCTGAAATGGAGAGAAAATTGAGCTTCGACAAAACTACAAATAAAGAAAGAGTATTGGGAATAATCTGGATCCCCAACACGGATACGTTAACGTTTTCTAAGGAAGTTAGACCGGATCTTCAAGATATTGTCTTTGGCGATAAAGTTCCAACAAAAAGAGAATTGTTACGATGCGTAATGAGTGTTTTCGATCCACTAAGAATAGTGTCCTAAGCTAAGCAACCAACAGAAATTGAACTACATGTGTTCGTGGATGCGAGTGAATTGGCCTACGCTTGCGTCGCCTACTTCAGAGCTGTTGTGGAAGGCACAGTGCAATGCACCTTGGTTGAAGAAAAATCTAAAGTATCCCCTCTGAAAGCAATATCGATCCCAAGGCTAGAGTTACAAGCCGCAGTTTTGGGCGTGAGATTGGCTAAAAGTATATGTGAGAGCCATACATTGCAAATAAACAAAAGTATTTCTGGAGTGATTCGCAAACGGTATTGGCATGGCGTTCGGATAGCAGAAGATATCGACAATTTGTGGCCTTTCGTATCGGAGAAATCTTAAACAAATCCGAAGTTCAGGAATCGCGATATGTACCAACTACGTGCAATGCGGCTGACGATGCAACGAAGTGGACCAAGGTATCATCTTTTAACCCAGAGAGCCGATGGTTTACAGGGCCGGATTTTTTACAACAGACCAACCCCAAATCATGGCCAATGGAAAAAATAGCACAGTCTACCAAAGAGTCCCAGGAAGAATTAAGAATTTGCTTTGTCCACCAGGTGAAAGATGCAAGTGAAGTAATCGATTGCAAAAGGTTTTCAAAGTGGGAACGCATTTGGCGAACGGTTGGATATGTCTATCGTTTTGTTACCAACTGCAAGAAAAAGTGTAAGAAAGAAGCAGGAATGAAGGGACCCCTGTCCCAAGAAGAACTTTGCTATTCTGCTAATTTTGGATTTCCAGATGAAGTGACAACGCTTACGCGTGAAACAGATGTCCTGGAGAAATCAAGTCAGCTATATAAGTTATCACCGTTTGTAGATGAGAATGGAATCATTCGCGTGGATGGGCGCATTGGAAACGCACCTACTCTGATGAAGGACACCAAATTTCCAGTGATACTTCCAAAGGATCACGCCGTAACAGCATTGGTTTTAGACTATTACCATCGTCTTTACCTGCATGCCAACAAAAACACAGTTTTGAATGACTCGTTGTCTACGGCATCATGCAAAATGGCAATCAGGTGATTCATTGCCAGACGGGGTGCGCCATTGGAATTTTATTCCGATAATGGAACTAATTTTCGTGGTGCAAATAACGAATTGCTACAACAACTGAATCAAAACGAAATCGCCGAAACATTTACCAATGCAAACACCAAATGGGTTTTCAATCCTCCCAAAGCCCCTCATATGGGAGGGATCTGGGAACGCATGGTTCGGTCGGTTAAAACTGCACTTGAAACTATGCCAGCATACAGGAAGCCAACCGAAGAAACCTTAGCTACCGTAATAGTTGAAGCTGAGTCCATTGTCAATTCTCGCCCGTTGACATATGTGCCGTTGGATACAGAGGACCAAGAAGCAATTACCCCCCACCACTTTTTATTGCTCAGCTCTAGTGGTGTTAAGCAACCACCCAAAACATTTACAGAAGACAGAATGGGCTTAAAATACGATTACGAGCTGGCACAGTGTATGCTGGATTATTTTTGGAGACGTTGAACGCGGGAATATCTGCCTGATCTGACTCGACGAACCAAGTGGTTTAATGACGGAAAACCAGTGAAACCTGGAGATCTAGTTGTGCTTGTCGGTGAGAAGAAGCGCAATGAATGGATACGAGGTAGAGTTGCCAAAGTGATTGCAGCCGTGGTCGGTCGTGTTAGACAAGTGGAGGTGCGGACGTCATCCGGAATTATGAGAAGGGCGGGTGCTTCAGGTCAGCGTACTTCATAATAACTTTGAAAAAATCAGCTGAGGATTCCATTGGCTGTGCGACCATTAACCGACTCGGACCAAATACTCGCAAACAACGAGAATGCTCGTGTGTATGGGCGTGTGTAACAGACGCAAAGCTCTGTTCAGACGCAAAGATCAGCAACCTTCACGAGAAAATTATGCTCTTGAAGCAATCCAACCGTGGAAACCATAACGTTTAAATAATTGAGAACTTACTTCTTCAAAATCCACGGTAAAAACTGCTACCTCTGGCAGCATTTGGTCATTACCATCTCGGAAAGACAGTCGTGATTTCTTTGTACGTTGAAGATGTAGTGCATGTCTTCGTTCCCGGCAAGGAAACTACGCCACTGCCGCTGAGAATCAATTTCTCGACCTCTGGTCCCGGTAATGGAACGTTTTCCGGCTGCGCAAATGGAAAATGCTCACCTGTGTCATTTTTTGAACTCGAACCCGAGGAAAAACTTCTTCCGATTCCGCGCCACTGGATTGTCCGTATTGAATCAAATATTCCATTTCCGGTTCCACTTCTACCGACAGCGAAAAATCACTCCAAAGAAATACAATCCTCGCTAGCGAAATGTAAAAACAAGTTAACAATAACAACTATCTCTCAGTTCACGGTGTGACGAATATGTGTAAATTTTTCGCCTGGACAGTGAATTTCGCAGCATAAGTGTCACATGCGGGCTCTGATTTGAAAAAAGCGGAAAAATAGTTGTTTTTGACAATGTTTGAATAAGGTACAATAAATATGAGTATTCTTCTATAGTTTATTGCATTTAAGTCAATAAAAAAGGGAAATTATGCTATAACAGCATAAATGTATTTTGAAACTTTAAATGCGTTTTTCTCATTTTTATCGTTTGTAACATGTGACATTTATGCGTCCGACGGCAGTTTACAACTAATCCATAGAGGACAATGTACCTTAAAATAGTAAAGTTTTTTAGAAATTTTAGTTGTTTCAAGGATAGACGTGAAACTCATGATAAGAAAGTGAATTTTGAGATCAAAGAATATTAAGCTGTTCACGAAATGTTTCGCAAAGTGGAATGTAGCGCCTGAAAAAAAGAATACAATTAATATGAAGTAACTAACCTGTGCGTATGCCATCTTGGTGACCTTCTCCAAATCATTCTGGGCCCCAGTGGTTATCCTGTTGAAGGTAATATTCTCTGCCGCGCGCCCTCCTAAGGCCATACACATTTTATCGAACAGTTGCTCCTTACTGTACAGTTTCTGCTCCTTCGGCGTATACTGAGCGAAGCCGAGCGCCAAACTCGTCCTTGGAACAATTGTCACCTTGAGCAGCACGTCCGAGTTCGGAAGCAGCCAACCGACCAGCGCATGGCCGGATTCGTGGAACGCAATCACTCTCCGTTCCACCGGGGACAGCGCATGCGAACGTTTCTCTGTTCCGCCTACCAACCGCTCGACGGCATATTCCAAATTTTTTGTCATAACCGTCTTTTGACTAGATCGTGCAGCATGAAGAGCAGCTTCGTTGCACACGTTGGCTATGTCCGCACCGGAAAATCCCGGCGTTAGAGTTGCCAAACGAGCGGAGTATTTCTCCGGAGATGCCTCCAGAGCGATTCCTGACAGATGTTTTTCGAAGATTTCCCTCCGCTCAATGAGGTTCGGTAAGTCGATGAGGATGTGTCGATCGAAACGTCCCGGTCGAAGCAAGGCCTTGTCCAGAATGTCCGCTCGATTAGTACTGGCCAACATCAGCACACCTTCCTTGGAGGCCATTCCATCCATTTCGACTAACAATTGGTTCAATGTTTGCTCGGATTCTCCGGAACTGACACCACCGAAGCTCCCACCACCGTCTCGCTGCCTTCCGATGGCGTCGATTTCGTCAATGTAGATAATACAAGGTGATCGTTTCCGCGCTTCCTTGAAAAGGTCTCGCACTCGAGCCGCTCCCAATCCACCAATCATTTCGATAAACTCCGAACCGTTCATGCTGAGAAACGGTACGGCCGCTTCTGTGGCCACTGCCTTAGCCAACAAAGTTTTGCCACATCCGGGTGGACCTAGTAAAAGCGCCCCCTTCGGAACCTTTGCTCCTAATCGTTGATAGCGTTCCGGAGCTTTCAGATAGTCAACAAATTCCATGACTTCCTGCTTAGCTTCCTGCAGTCCGGCAACATCCTTGAAAAACACGCCGCGTCCCCCCTCTATAGGATCTACAAGGGTGAATTTGGCGCGACCCATTTGCGTCTGAAAAAATACGAGTCCCAAATGTTAACAATTGAAATATTTGACATTTCAGTGGCCATTCTGCCAAACAGAATACTTACAAACGAGTCCATGCTGATCGGACCTCGGATGCCCCTCATCCGGCTAAGCAGCGCAATGATCACTCCCGTCGCAATCAACGTGAACAGGATCCGCCCGCTGACGTCCCCACTACGCTCAAACTGAACCGAAACGCCATCCTTAATCCCCAGTCGCTTTTCCACCAGTCTCAGCTTCTCCTCAAATTTGTTCACATCGGCCACAGCCATGTGGAAAATGTTCGAATGTGCCTTCCGTCCCTTAATAATCGCCCCGTCATGCAGCAGAATGGTCACCATTTCCATATCGGGATGAATAACTACTTCTTTCACCTCCCCCACCGCAAGCATGTGGTGCACAAATTCATGCCAGCTTACGTACCGAGTGGTTGTCTCCGGTCGGTTCTTGTTCGGAACAACCATCGTTAGGAATCCCACCAGCATGTAGACGGTCACCATCCAGAACAGGGTCTTCGTTACAACCGACATCATCTTCTCCTTGTCGTCGTCATTCTTCGGTTTTTTGCCATTCGGACCGGATCCAGAGGAGGAACTGCCTTCATCTCGATTTTGTTGGAATCGTCGCACCGAACTATGCAGGCTGCGACTCAGAATATGGTGAGGCACTCCGTAGGAACGAGAGAACAGCTGGAAAACAGCACGGTATTCATCCCTCAGCTGGCATATTTGGACACGGCTTAACTGCTGGAAACCGGTGGTCGTTTTGACTATAAATGTAATTTGAGAGGTGGGGCGGTTGTTTCCAGTCGAGGAAAGTGTCCTCAGAGCTGAGCTGGACAGTCGTCCGGCGAGTTGGGGTTTTATCGATGCTAATCTCAACATTTTTTCGCTTCGCCGATGGATTCTAAAATCATACTTTTATAACTTTTCACGATTTAGAATTCCTTGACCTGAAATAGGGTGTAACCGACCGGGTACAGTATGATTAATAAATTACAATTACAGAACCTTTTTAAATATTATATTAAACGCAGTTAACAAATAAAACGAGTGGACCGAGTGGACACCTTTCTCACTTGTGTGTTATGAAATTCAAATTCATGACGATTGTTTTGAATTTTGATCATCATCATCAAAGGTCAGTTGCTCAGTTGCCCATGAAGCACACCTCAATTTCAGGCACGGAAAGGAAGTACACGAACAGATAAATCAACCCAAAATTTGAGTTCAATAAGGCATTTTATGAGACAGATTGAATCAGCTGTTTTTCTCGTGTTTATCTACTTTGACAATTGGGTTGTTTAGCAAAGAAAAATATGAGGTTTTTTATAGTTTAACATAAAGAGCATGCTTTTCTGATCTCCAACATATTTTTATTTTGTTTGTAAACCTTTTATTTACATTTTTATACAGCAAGCAATAAGCCATTTCAATCGATAGAATGACACTAACATTCATAGAATGACAGTTAGCCCATGCAGCATAAGAACAAATGTTTAGTCCCATATAAATTTAAAATGCAAATTAAAAATAGTTCCGGGGCTCCAAAAAATCTGAAAAATTGGGGTTAGGCTCAGTTTTTTATGCAGATTCAGAATATGTAAAAACATATATACCCCTAAACAACCCAATTGGGTTGTTTAGCTCAGAAAAATATCGAATTTTTGGCAGTTTAACATAAAGAGCATGCTTTCCTGATCTCCAACATATTTTTATTTTGTTTGTAAACCTTTTATTTACATTTCTATACAGCAAACAATAAGCCATTTTAATCGATAGAATGACACTAACATTCATAGAATGACAGTTAGCCCATGCAGCATAAGAACAAATTTTTAGTCCCATATAAATTTAAAATGCAAATTAAAAATAGTTCCGGGGCTCCAAAAATTCTGAAAAATTGGGGTTAGGCTCAGTTTTTAATGCAGATTCAGAATATGTAAAAACATATATAATTGGGTTGTTTAGGGGTATATATGTTTTTACATATTCTGAATCTACATAAAAAACTGAGCCCAACCCCAATTTTTCAGAATTTTTGGAGCCCCGGAACTATTTTTAATTTGCTTTTTAAATTTATATGGGGCTAAAAATGTGTTCTTATGGAGAATGCATGCATGGGCCAACTGTCATTCTATGAATGTTAGTGTCATTCTATCGATTGAAATGGATTATTGTTTGCTGTATAAAAATGTAAATAAAAGGTTTACAAACAAAATAAAAATATGTTGGAGATCAGAAAAGCATGCTCTTTATGTTAAACTGCCAAAAATTCGATATTTTTCTGAGCTAAACAACCCAATTCGCGCTGAACATTCCAATGGGTCGGATCATCAATTGGGTTGTTTAGGGGTATATATGTTTTTACATATTCTGAATCTGCATAAAAAACTGAGCCTAACCCCAATTTTTCAGATTTTTTGGAGCCCCGGAACTATTTTTAATTTGCATTTTAAATTTATATGGGACTAAACATTTGTTCTTATGCTGCATGGGCTAACTGTCATTCTATGAATGTTAGTGTCATTCTATCGATTGAAATGGCTTATTGATTGCTGTATAAAAATGTAAATAAAAGGTTTACAAACAAAATAAAAATATGTTGGAGATCAGCAAAGCATGCTCTTTATGTTAAACTATAAAAAACCTCATATTTTTCTTTGCTAAACAACCCAATTCGCGCTGAACATTCCAATGGGTCGGATCATCAATTGGGTTGTTTAGGGGTATATATGTTTTTACATATTCTGAATCTGCATAAAAATCTGAGCCTAATTCCAGATTTTCAGAATTTTTGGAGCCCCGGAACTATTTTTAATTTGCATTTTAAATTTATATGGGACTTAAAATTTGTTCTTATGCTGCATGGGCCAACTGTCATTCTATGAATGTTAGTGTCATTCTATCGATTGAAATGGATTATTGTTTGCTGTACAAAAATGTAAATAAAAAGTTTACAAACAAAATAAAAATATGTTGGAGATCAGGAAAGCATGCTCTTTATGTTAAACTGCAAAAAACTAGATATTTTTCTGAGCTAAACAACCCAATTGGGTTGTTTAGGGGTATAAATGTTTTAACATATTCTGAATCTGCATAAAAAACTGAGCCTAACCCCAATTTTTCAGAATTTTCGGAGCCCCGGATCTATTTTTAATTTGCATTTTAAATTTATATGGAACTAAAAATTTGTTCTTATGCTGCATGGGCCAACTGTCATTCTATGAATGTTAGTGTCATTCTATCGATATCAATATCGGCTTATTGTTTGCAGTATAAAAATGTAAATAAAAGGTTTACAAACAAAATAAAAATATGTCGGAGATCAGAAAAGCATGCTCTTTATATTAAACTGCAAAAAACTCGATATTTTTTTGAGCTAAACAACCCAATTCTACCTATTTTTCTTTTCGGTTTCTAGAGCTTAGGGCCCGTTCACAAATTACATAACGCTTTAGAGGGTGGGAGGGTACCTGCCAGAGCGTTACGGCCCATACAATTTTCAAAACCCTTTCATACAAAAAACGTTACGAGGGGGTGGGTGGGGGTTGAAAATGGCCAAATTTTGCGTTATGTAATTTGTGAATGAACCCTTAAGAACAAAGCTTTTCATACGATTTCCTATACGTGTTGCTAGATTATTCATATTATTACATTGTTAGCATAAAATACTGAAGAAAACATGCATTGAAAGTAAAACGTTAGAACAATTATTTTGTGTTTGGACCTAACGAAATGTTCACGCAGAATCATACCAAAACAAAACATTAAATGTAAATAATCGGGCCGCCACGAAACGTCTCATAAAATACCTTTAGGGGTATATATGTTTTAACATATTCTGAATCTGCATAAAAAACTGAGCCTAACCCCATTTTTTTCAGAATTTTTTGAGCCCCGGAACTATTTTTAATTTGCATTTTAAATTTATATGGGATAGAAAATTTGTTCTTAGGCTGCATGGGCCAACTGTCATTCTATGAATGTTACACTGAAAAAAAACTTTGTAGTAGAAATTACAATTTTGTGGTAAAATTAAGAACAGTACCGACGTTTTTCAACCGAAGGGACAAATCGCTTAATTTCATCATAAATGTAGTAAATCTGACTAATATTATTTTCAATTTTACCACAAAAATTGTTATTTAGCATAGACTCAAACAAAATAGTTAATTTTACCACACATTTTTACTATATTTTTAGTAAGAATAACCATGTAAGCGGTGGAATATACTATTTTTATCGTAAAATAGAGCATATTTTAGTTATTTTAAGACGATTGACACTTCAGTTGAAAAACGTCGGTACTGTTCTCAATATTACCCCTAAAATGGTAGTTTCTACTATAAAATTTTTCTCAGTGTAGTGTCATTCTATCGATTGAAATGGCTTATAGACGAATCCAAGTAAAAATAAGAAGAAGACACACGACGGTGTTAACTTTGACAGATCCTACAGCACAGCATAGGAAGATCATTTTAAAATGCTTATAATAAATTCTAGACAAATTGTAATTTAAAACTGATTAATGTAGGGTACGGAAAAAGTTCTGAATTACAGGAATTACACATTCGGAAGCTTATCTCAATTTTTTGAATATTTTCCAAAAATGTATCTATCATACAGTTCGGAACTTTTTCCGTATTATACTTCAATCAGATTTTAATTACATTTTGTCTAGAATTTATTATAAGCATTTTAAAATGATCTTCCTATGCTGTGCTGTAGGATCTGTCAAAGTTAACACCGTCGTGTGTCTTCTTCTTTTTTTTACTTGGATTCGTCTATTGTTTGCTGTATAAAAATGTAAATAAAAGGTTTACAAACAAAATAAAAATATGTTGGAAACCAGCATGCTTTTTATGTTAAACTATAAAAATCCTCATATTTTTTTTGCTAAACAACCCAATTGGGTTGATTACACGGTTAGATGACTTTACCCATTAATGGGTACTATGTTATTGTTGATATTATTCCCACCGTGAAAAATTCACCCATTTTCTTGAAAAAGTGCCACTACCCATTTTAATGGATATTTTGCCACAGTACTTGGAAACCGCACAGTACTTGCCACCGAGGCGAACATAACTGAGATCCTTGACACCCATGTACAGCGGTTGAGTGCTCTTGCTAAACGACTGCAACGTTATGGAGATTGTTCGAAGAGGAAGGAGCAAAATCGAATGTTCAACATCAACGAAAGGGAGTTCTACAACAACATCCGAAACGACAAAGCCGACATTGGCGAGGGGCTTCCGGAGATTGGAGAAGTCACGCAGTTTTGGTCCAGTCTATGGGAGAACCCCGTCATACACAACGGCGATGAAGTGTGGATGGCAGAAGAAGAGCGATATTGTGGTGGAATTGGAGACATGACCGCTATCAACGTGACCGCCCAAAACATACGGGAGGCTACCCGGTATACCAGGAGTTGGGCTGCACCAGGACCCGATTTTGTGCATAACTTCTGGTATAAAAAACTCACAACGGTCCACGGGCGGATGGCGGCATGCTTCAACATGGTACTAAATAACCCCGGGCAGCTACCGGAATTTATCACTAGGGGTGTCACTTATCTTCTGCCGAAGGATCGGAACACTCTGAACCTATCCAAGTACAGACCAATAACGTGCCTTTCGAGTCCGTACAAAGTGCTGTCACCGGTAATAGCGAGGAGGGTGCAGAATCATTGCGACGTCAACAACCTGATGACCGCGGAACAAAAAGGTTGTCGACGCAACACACGAGGTTGCAAGGATCAGGTCATCATTGATGCAGCAAAGAAACCTGAGCATGGCGTATATGGACTATAAAAAGGCATACGACTCAGTACCGACTCTACTCGTATCTTCTTAAGATACTGCAGTTGTATAAGATAGACGGTAACGTCATCAGGCTAATGCAGTACGCTATGGTCCAGGAAAAGGTGCTATGGTCCAGGACTCTCAGCATCAGGAGGGCATATTCCAAGGCGATACCTTTAGTCCTCTACACCAGCGGTTCTCAACCTTTTCCTTGAGAGGTACCCCTTCGAACTTTTGCGCTCATTGAGGTACCCCCTCATATAAAGATATATGAAAAGCGGTCCTGAAAGGTCCTCTTGAAAGGAGGCTTCCGAGTCTCTTGAAACGAGGCTTCCGATTCTCTTGAAAGGAGGCTTCCGAGCTTTTCGGAGAAAGGCCTTCATGCTTCTCAAATATAGCTTTCCGAACCCTTTAGAATCAAGATTTTAGTTCAGAAGCATATTCTTACCATAATACCATATACATACATTTTAAAATTCATTCGACGTTTTGACCTTTTGATCTTTTGTTTCTTACACAGTGCCTTTCCTTCATTTGGTGGTTGGGGTGGTAAGGATTCAGAAGTCTTTGCTTTACTAATCGCCTTGCCAAAATGTGCAATACAAATTTTGAGCATAAAAATAATCAAAACTTTATCAATAGGTTTCGGATCAAACTGTAATACATACGCCATTACGCATTTTTGTCCAAGGTATCCCCTGGGAACAGCGAAGGTACCCCCAGGGGTACATGCACCCCAGGTTGAGAACCGCTGCTCTACACGGAAGAAATAAACTACTCAAAAGTGAGTTCAATTCACCCAACCTCGAACATCCGTACGGGAAGCCAAAATTGATTAAATGGGGTCGCAGTAGTTTGCCTTTACTCCCATGTTAAAAAAGTACCCAACGGAAAATTTATTTACCCAACTGGAGGTTTAATTTACTCAATTTTGAGTTCAGGCAATGAACTTAAAAGTTGGCTTCTCGTATTGAACTGGCGTCGTTGGATTGTTTCGCTCTTTTGTTTTTGATAACAAAAGAAAGAGCGGATGAAAGAGAATAGAAAAAATAAACTCAACGTTGGGTACTTTTTTTCTTCCGTGTATAGTTTTGCCTTGCCATGAACCCTCTTAGCAGAGCACTCAACCAATACAACTATGGCTATCATTTCAAGAGTGGGGAAAGGAGTACAAACATTACCCACACCTTCTTTATGGACGACTTGAAGATGTTTGCCAGAGCAGCAGGGACTATGTCCAAGGGCTTGACGATCCCTCCCCAGGCCATCTGCGAGTTGTGGGGCTTGCCTACACTGAGCTGATTTACCATGTATATATTATGTGCACTGCACATAGATTTTTGCAATCAAGCTTCGCAAATAAACATTATTGTTCCTGCACATAAAACTCCAGATTTTTCGACTCTTCAGTTTTATGTGCAACGCAATAAAATAGATGCATGATTAATGTTATTTAAACCATCTCTCCAATATATTTTATGTGCAGCGATGAATAGTATTTTCCGAGGTATTCATAAAACTTTCTTTCAAAACCAAATAGATAAATATTCTTAATCTGAAATAGTTGCAAGTATAATAAACACAAAATATATGAGAATAAATGTCATTTATTGCAAACAGGCTATAACCATCGGGAAGGCGGCTGGGTTCGATTCCTGGTCCGGTCTAGGAAGTTTTCTAGATTTCCCTGAGCAAAAAAGTATCATCATGTTAGCTTCATTATATGTATACGAATGCAAAAATGATTCCTTGGGTTAGAATCCTTGCAGTACATCATTGTGGAAGTGCTGGAATTCAACACTAAGCTACAAGGCGGAAATATCCAGTGGGGGATGTAATGCCTATAAGAAGAAGAAGATATTAACATTGGTCAGGTATCTTTAGGGAAAAAAATATTCTAGGCTGAGACAAGATATTACAAACGTGTCACCGAACAGTTTTCGGCAAATGATGCCAGCAGCGGCTACTAGACCATCTTAAGAAAAATGTTTTTCTCATCACTAAATCAAAAACATTCCTACACAATTTTGAACAGCATCGTTGTTTGATTGATTCCATAACCTGATACGAAATATCGATAAGAAAAATACAAATGGATGGGGACAACGTTAACAATAAATTGTTGCTAGTTGCTGGCATCAAAATCGGAACATGAAGCAGTGTCCAATACTTACGCTATCTGGATGAAGCTTGTTCGAATCATGCTAAAGTGCGGGATCTGCGTCACGGCAGCTACGGGATCTGCTTCGCTAACCACTTTTTATCCCATGCATACATCCGAGTACCACATTTTGTTTGACTGCATCACGGAGATAAAACAGTCTAGTTTGAAACAACCAACGTGTTGGTTAAATTTCAAACTAAAATTTTATTTCATTATAAATGTACTTCGTAGGTTATTTTCAACTATAATTTAACGTCAATATAACATCTATTGTGGTTGTTTCAAACTAACATTTTATTTCATACCAACTTAACTTTTGCTTGTTTCTGCCATAAGTGAGGTTGTTTTTATTACATTTCATTTGCAATAATCAATCTAAAATTTTAGGTAGATTCAACAAAATTATCAAGTTAAAGCAAATCGAATTTTTGTTGTACAGAAAAACAACCTTTGCTTTGGCTTGGAAATAAATAATATTGCAGGTTGTTTTTTTGTGAGTTCGGTGTCGTTAAACTTTATTGTTTTGCACTTGGTTTTGCATACTTCCTTCGCATACAGATTTCCGCAATTTTAATATTAAATAGGTATGTTTTCGTTTAGAAAACAATGTTTGTGTTACTATGGCTACAGAGTTATTTCCGGGACCTTAGATATTCTTGCAATAAGGTAAGTGCAGTTAAAAATGAAGACCATTTTCTTATCTGACAAATTCTATACGTTCTAGATGGATTCAGACAGCAGAAGCTCTCGAACTTGGCGAGTACGTTGGAGCTATGCTGATAAACGTTCGGAAACATATTCTGGAAGTTGGAACAATTCGTCATTGGCGTAGGAGATACATATGCCAAGGAGTCGACATCTACGAGGGACTACTTGATTATATTAGAAAATATATTAGAAAAACAATCCTATTTTGCATAATTGCATTGCAATACAAATAAATTATTTCAATCTTGATCTCATTTTTCAGTTTTTTTTTCTAATTAATACGGAAACGAAACTCTTTCTTGAAATCTAACAACCAAATCGATGGTTAATACAAGCTAACATATTACATTGTCCCAAACTAGTTTTTGTCGAAATCAATCTAATATTTACATTTGATTCAACCCACACTTTTGTTTGTTGATAGAGCTGTCAAAATGAAACAACCAAATTTATGGTTGTTTCAACTAAAACTTTGTTAAAATTAATTAAAGAAGCTCAAGAAATGCAAATTAGAAAAATAAGTTGGTTCAACTATCAGTTCAGGTTAATTCAAACTGAAATTATGGTTGGGCTATATTCAACCCGGGATTTTGGTTGAAATAAACTGAGATTTGTTTGTTTCTACTATATTTTTTTCTCCGTGATCCTAATGGTTGAAGAACAGTTCATATAGAAGATTTTTTTGAATGGAGAATTAACTTCGCTTACCTGACATAATATTTTGTTTGCGTTAAAT
This sequence comes from Armigeres subalbatus, assembly GCF_024139115.2. Taxonomy (NCBI): domain Eukaryota; kingdom Metazoa; phylum Arthropoda; class Insecta; order Diptera; family Culicidae; genus Armigeres; species Armigeres subalbatus. The sequence continues at coordinate 299,810,038 of NC_085139.1, read as the reverse complement.
GAATTTCCCACGGATCTGCCATCAACCACCACGACCATTTTGTTGCTCAAAGCCTTTTTCTCTTTTATTGTGCACTTTTAAATTTGATGTGCCAGCATTGATGGTTATCAACTATGAATGGTTGCACATAAAAATTATTGGCAGGTCAAATATGTTATAAATAAATTCTCACTATACTGTTTATGCAAGGTTTTTAAAAACCATTGTCATCAAATAATATTCAAATGATGTACATAAAATCGTGCTAAAGGCAGTTGGGCATCCTTTATATGATTAACGCACATAAAATAAAACGGTGCTTTGATCTCAGTGTAGGATGTGGTGGGGTTTGACAGTGGGCCCTGTTAAATTCCTATAAAAAGCTGCATGTATCCGCAAGTAGGCCCCACCAAAGCGACCGTGTGCCGCTAAAAGCGCACAAGCCCAAGTCCTGGTGTTAGGTGGGACGCTAAACAGCCCTGACACGACGGCCCTCCGACGAGACAGGAGGTTTGCGCAGGCCCAATAAGCCGCCTGGAAAACCAATTATTACGAACAACATAAGAGATAATGTGACTCGATATAATCGGCAAAGACCTAGGCGACGAATAAAGGATCACGATTGGAAGCTTGGAACATGGAACTGAAAGTCGCTAGGTTTCGCAGGTTGCGACAGGATGATCTACGATGAATTACATCCCCGCAACTTCGACGTCGTGGCGTTGCAGGAGATTTGCTGGACAGGACAGAAAGTGTGGAAAAGCGGGCATCGAGCGGCTACCTTCTACCAAAGCTGTGGCACCACCAACGAGCTGGGAACCGGCTTCATAGTGCTGGGAAAGATGCGCCAACGCGTAATTGGGTGGCAGCCAATCAACGCAAGGATGTGCAACCTGAGGATTAAAGGCCGTTTCTTCAACTATAGCATCATCAACGTGCACTGCCCACATGAAGGGAGACCCGACGACGAGAAAGAAGCGTTCTATGCACAGCTGGAGCAGACATATGATGGATTCCCACAGCGGGGCGTCAAAATCGTCATCGGTGACATGAACGCACAGGTAGGAAGGGAGGAAATGTATAGACCGGTCATCGGACCGGATAGTCTGCACACCGTATCGAATGACAACGGCCAACGATGCATAAACTTTGCAGCCTCCCGCGGAATGGTAGTCCGAAGCACCTTCTTTCCTAGCAAAAATATCCACAAGGCTACATGGAGATCACCTAACCAAGAAACGGAAAACCAAATCGACCACGTTCTAATCGACGGTAAATTCTTCTCCGACATCACGAACGTCCGCACTTACCGCAGTGCGAATATTAAATCCGACCACTACCTCGTTGCAGTATACGCCTGCGCTAAAAACTCTCGACGGTGTACAACACGCGTCGAAGTCTTGAAGATGGCTGGAGAGATATTCGATCCGCCATTGGTAGCACCGCAACCGCTGCACTTGGCACGGTGCCCCCGGATCAGAGAAACGACTGGTATGACGGCGAATGTGAGCAGTTAGTGGAAAAGAAGAATGCAGCATGGGCGAGATTGCTGGAACACCGCACGAGGGCGAACGAGGCACGATATAAACAGGCGCGGAACAGGCAAAACTCGATTTTCCGGAGGAAAAAGCGCCAGCAGGAAGATCGAGACCGTGAAGAGACGGAGCAACTGTACCGCGCTAATAACACACGAAAGTTCTATGAGAAGTTAAACCGTTCACGTAAAGGCCACGTGCCACAGCTTGATATGTGTAAGGACATAAACGGGAACCTTCTTACGAACGAGCGTGAGGTGATCCGGAGGTGGCGGCAGCACTACGAAGAACACCTGAATGGCGATGTGGCAGACGAAGATGGTGGTATGGTGATGGACCTGGGAGAACGCGCGCAGGACATAATGTTACCGGCTCCGGATCTCCAGGAAATTCGGGAGGAGATTCGCCGGCTGAAGAACAAAAAAGCCCCTGGGGTTGACCAACTACCAGGAGAGCTATTTAAACACGATGGTGAGGCACTGGCTAGAGCGCTGCACTGGGTCATTACCAAGATTTGGGAGCAGGAAGTTTTGCCGCAGGAGTGGATGGAAGGTGTCGTGTGTCCCATCTACAAAAAGGGCGATAAGCTGGATTGTAGCAACTACCGCGCAATCACATTGCTGAACGCCGCCTACAAGGTACTCTCCCAAATTTTATGCCGTCGACTAGCACCAACTGTAAGGGAGCTCGTGGGGCAGTACCAGGCGGGTTTTATGGGAGAACGCTCAGGTGTTCGCCATTCGCCAAGTACTGCAGAAATGCCGCGAATACAACGTGCCCACACATCATCTATTCATCGACTTCAAAGCTGCATATGATACAATCGATCGGGACCAGCTATGGCAGCTAATGCACGAACACGGTTTTCCGGATAAACTGACACGGTTGATCAAAGCGACGATGGATCGGGTGATGTGCGTAGTTCGAGTTTCATGGGCATTCTCGAGTCCCTTCGAAACTCGCAGAGGGTTACGGCAAGGTGATGGTCTTTCGTGTCTGCTATTCAACATCGCTTTGGAAGGGGTAATACGAAGAGCATGGATTAACAAGAGTGGTACAATTTTCAATAAGTCTGTCCAGCTATTTGGCTTCGCCGACGACATAGATATTATGGCACGTAGCTTTGAGAAGATGGAGGAAGCCTACATCAGACTGAAGAGGGAAGCTAAGCGGATCGGACTAGTCATCAACACGTCGAAGACGAAGTACATGATAGGAAGAGGTTCAAGAGAAGACAATGTGAGCCACCCACCGCGAGTTTGGTGGTCAAGGTGGTAGAAGAATTTGTGTACTTGGACTCACTGGTGACTGCCGAAAATGACACCAGGAGAGAAATTCGGAGACGCATAGTGGCTGGAAATCGTACGTACTCTACGGACACGAGACCTGGACGATGCTCGTGGAGGACCACGCGCACTTGGAGTTTTCGAAAAGAAAGTGCTGCGTACCATCTATGGTGGGGTGCAGATGACGGGCGGTACGTGGAGGAGGCGAATGAACCACGAGTTGCATGAGCTGCTGGGAGAACCATCCATCGTTCACACCGAGAAAATCGGGAGACTGCGGAGAGCCGGGCACGTAGCCAAAATGTCGGACAGTAATCCAGTGAAAATGGTTCTCGACAACGATCCTACGAGCACAAGAAGGCGAGGTGTCGCTGCAAGGTGGATCGATCAGGTGGAAGATGACTTGCGGACCCTCCGTAGACTACGTGGTTGGCAACGTGTAGCCATGGACCGAGCCGAACGGAGAAGACTCTTATATACCGCACAGGCCACTTCGGCCTTAGTCTGAATGAATAAAATAAATAATGATAAAATCAAACGGGTTTGTTGTCTGCTTAAAAATCGTCGGTGCGTATTCTTAAATTAACCCTCGGAATGGTAGTTTCGACCGCAACATTTTTTTTTGCGTGTATGGGAAAAGTTTTAATAGGGGGGGAAAGGGGTTTGAAAAACCTAGAAAAATTGCTTACGTAACTAGTGTACGGCTCCTAACTGGCCAACTCCACGGTAGAAAAATCACTTCAGCTGCACACGGAATAACTGTCCTTTCTAATGATCGTCGCCACTTTTATGACATCAAGTTATACGGGGTTTCCCTTCTTCAATGGTGGGGTGAAAAACCAACTGTTTAGGTCGACGTCTCAAACTAGACTAAAAAGCATGTATTAGTATTCAGTTTTCAGATAGGTAACCGATGAAATATAATCCGATTGCCCGAAGGCTACACGACTTATGGCTGAAGGCTGAAGAGATCGGACACGTCGAAGACAAAGTACTTGATAAGAAGAGGCTCAAGAGAGGACGACGTAAGCCGCCCATGACGAGTTTGTGTCGGTGGGCCGGGCATGTAGCAAGAATGTCGGACAGTAACCCGGTGAAAATTTATGATTTACATTCTTGAGGATGTTCGCTACACTGCCACGCGGGGTTGGTCATCATTGATCACGGTAAAAAAGGCACAGTTGAGTGTTTCAGTTTATGTAAAAGTTGCATTCTGTTTATTTCAATCATATTGTATTCGTGTCCATTGGCGTGGAATCAAACAAACTAATCTCAACTTGTGGATGATTTTTCTTCTGTCCCAAAAGAACATTGTACTCGTTATGATCTTTAATTCTGTCTACAGTGGGATGTGCCTCGAGGGAATCTTATATCATGTATAACATGTATAAGTAAAGTATGGTACAGGGTATGGTATAACACAAGTTTTGAAATATGATGAAATTTGTTCCATGTCGAATGAACGCTCGGCACTAATGCAAACCTTGTTTGCCATTTCTACGCAAAACTATTCAACTTTAACTCGGAATATTTTGTTTTAATTGATTCAATGCCGATCCTAAGATCAACTAGCACTACGGATCTTACAAGAGAGGAAAGGTGTTGCAATTGGAACTTAGTAGAGCATCATCACGGTTTATTTTTTTTAATCGGAAGTGAGTGTATTTCTAGCTAGTTGTTGCACTTGCAAATTTTCATCTAATTTGTATTCAGTTTTTCAGAATAGAATTCGAAGCGTTTGTTTGTTGTTATTTTCTATTTGTAACAATATATTTGTCTCGCTTTGGGTTTTACCGCAGGCCTTTCGTCGTAATTACGTGACTAAGAGACAATTTTGAGAAGACAAAAGCCGAAATTTCGCCTACGCTAATCACTAATAGTATAATAATGTTGTGGTTTTGGTAGTTTTATTTATTTGATGAAGGACTCAGCATCCGTCACAATAATTGGGTTTACTCATGTATATCACAAAGTTTTGGATTTAGTTGTTACTCTTCGTTCTAATTTAAATCTACGGATCTATCGTACGATTCACGTTGAGTCACCAACTGGCTCTTTCTGTATCCTACAATGGTACTACGCTCTATTCTATTCAATGCTAGGTTTCCAAACTAGGAAATAACTCGGCATGTTTTTACAGCGATGGATTTTACTATCCTCGATAGATAGGGTTCTAGATTGAAAAGTTAGGTTTTCGAGATTTGATTCGCGACAGGATTTCTAAATATGGGTGATATGTTCAGCCTGAGTATTATTTACTCTTCGACAGGCAACATTGAACTAGGAGTTGTTATTGCTTAATCATTTCCGTAGACAGACGTTGGCGGAAGTGCCCAGCAATCACACACAGCTGTTAACATGAAAATGGCCATTATTGTGAAAATGTAACGTACTACTCAATTGGTTTGAATATTTTTCTACAAGAAGAAGAAAATAATAATTCATTGATTATTGCGCTTTATGGAATTTGTGTGGAAACAAAGTTGATACACAAGATAAACTATTTTCACGGTGCTCGTAAAACTACTACGTTCATAAGAAGCCTACACAAGACTGCGCGGATTGGACTGGTTCATCAACAGAGAAATTAGGAGATGCATCGTGGCAGGCAATCGATTGTATTTTGAACTCCGCATCGAATAGAGTTCGACGCCGTACAAAATTGGATATCTACAAAATGCTAATTAGACCAGAAGTGCTCTACGGACAAGGTACTTGGACAATGTTCGTGGAGAACCAACAAGCACACGAAGTCTTCGGTAAAAAGTATTAAGGCGCAGATTTACAGGCCGGGCACGTAGCCAGAATGTTGGACAATAAAGAGCCACGCAGAATGGGTACGTTTGCGTACGTTTTGACACGTCAAACTGTCAAAACGCACGCAAACGTATCCATTGTGTTTGGCCCATAACCCGTTGGAAATGATTCTCGACCGTGATACAGTGGGCACAAGAAGACGAGGTGCGCAGCGATTAACGCGGGTCGATTGGGTAGCCGATTTGTGAACCCTCTGTCGGCTGCGTAGTAGGCGATGTGCACTGCACGGACTGCTTTATCTCTTTCTCACTGCAAAGAAATTAGAAAACAACAAGGCCAGTAAACGTCAAAATCTATGAGGAACGAAAGAGAAAGAGATGTTTCCGTGCAGTGCCCTATGGAATGAGTGGAATGCAGACGACTTTGACATATTGCAGAGTCCACTTCGGTCTTAGTCAGAATAAAATAATAATAATATCGTGGATGCTCGACATCAGCAGTGACCTACACTGGATTGTCTCCTTCAGACGCTTCCTGAGCTTCTCCGCTTGTGTCGTCTATAGCTCACGTTTGGGCGCACTTGTAGAGCTCTGGAGGCACTCCGGATGAATGGCCGAGCCGACACCAATGGGATCAAAGTAGATGTATTCCGATCAGATGACGGTGCCAGACTGAATGCCAGGCTGAATCACAATCCAATCAGCCAAGCTAGCGGCAATGAATACTGGCTAAAATTGGCTTGCCACGTGGATTACTTCAGCGTCTGTCAGCATCAAGAAAACTCCGGAGCTGATGGCAGCGCACCATTCGTCGTACATTACGTCTCTGATTTTCTAAACTACTTTATCGGCAACCCACTTCCAACCGTTACAGCCATGGGGCTTGGCGTAGAATCTGAGTTGCTTACGGTTGGCTGGCATTGGCACTCGAGCTCGTACCGGCGGAGGATGCAGAAGTTCGAGACCCATGCGGATTTTCGTCCGAACATGATCTCGGTTGCCGAGTTCTGGTCGGGTAGCGTCCGGTTAAGCGTGCTACGGTACGTCAGCAAGGAAATGTCCATTCTTGCTGTATGGATCCTCTTCCCTCTCGAATTTTCTTCACAGACCTTTTAAAATTGTCCATAAACCGATCCGCTGGACCATTTTTGATGCCGTTAGAGGCGTCGATATCGGCGAATCCGGTACTGGTTGTGGGATCCGCTCGGTGAATCCATTTTAATTTTAAAGGTGTCCAGCGTCCGGAAAAAACACGTCCGTTGTCCGCGAATTTAGTCTAAAGAATGAGCTAGCTGTGGATATGCAGCCTCTCCTTTCATATCATGAATACACCAATACTCGTGCTTCACGTATACACATTCAAATAGTGCTATCCAATATTTTCTTAAAGTAACGTTTCCGGTAAAGTTACACCCAAGGTTACACCGCTATAAATTCGGCCGGGAGGCCAGATAAACAGTTTTTTTTTTATCTTTATTAAGGTGTTAAATTGACAGTTTGAATAATTCAATAGAGCAAACGCTAAAAACAATAATGCTCCAATATGATTATTTTATAATCGTTTGTAAATATACATTAACCCTATACTGCCTACTACACTGGTGAACTGGGTACCGTTGTCACCGAATAATATTGTTGGCTTACCCAGTCGAGCAAACAATCCGCGGAGGATGTTGATGGCCACTGGCGATGCGATTCGGTTGGTTTGCACGATCTCTGGCCACTTCGAAAACGAGTCTACGACGCTGAGGTAGTACTCGCCTCCGATCAGACCTGTTGGCATTGGCCACGGCACTGATGGAGAGTGAGAAGTTGTTTTGGCCACATATGCACATTGTTGACATCCCTTCACGATATCAACATCCAAACTTGGCCAATAGACATAGCTCCAGGCAAGGGCCTTAATTCGCTGCATGTTGGGAGGACCACGATGAAGTTGCTCGAGACATCGTTTGCGGTTAGCGTGTCCTCTTGAGAGTCAAAACATTGACCGCATTAGACACTACTGACCTGACATCCTCTTCCAAATTGAGGCTCGCCATGACGTAATCCTCGTTGGGGTTGATATGCTGGTTGATCATCCGCGAGAGCAGGTCTGCATTGTCAAACTTGTGAGTCGGCACGTACTCGATGTTGAAATCGTATAGTAGCGAAGCGTTGGAGGCGATTGGCAGTATACCAGATTGGTGTACCAGAGGCGAGACCGGATGAAAGAATTCGCTTGAATTGATCAAACGCTGTCTGGCACTGTGGAGTCCATTGGAATTTCGCCTCAGGTGGCAGCTGCATAATTATCTCGATCTTGACGTAGCCCGTAACGACCGTAACGACCATCGATGACGTGACCTACGCACTTTACTTGCTGCTTACAAAATAAGCACTTTTCAGGACGGATTGTAAAGCCAAAATGTTGAATTCGTTTCAAACAAGCTCGTAGATTGCGATTATGTTCATCCTCCGTTCTTACGCCGATAATAACATAATCCAAATACCCGGGAGAGGACTCGTGCCGATGATTTGCTGAAACGCCCCAGGTACGATCTTGACACCAGGAGGCAGACGATCGTAGGAATAGAGGCTACGATGCGTGTTCATCAACTCACACTTGCTAGAAGGTATCGGACAAATAGGATGAAAACCTTACAATTAGTCAGCTTAGCGAAAATATCATCCGGAAGGGAAAGCGAACACTGGTTTGGCTGAAGTGCTGCATTCAACCCCGTGGAATAATCTCCGCAAATTCGAATGGAATCATTGGATTTACGGACGACAACGATTGGAGCAGCTCTGAATATATTACCGGGGTCGAATGATGTTCAGCTTCTCCAGGTCAACGAGCTCATGATCTACGGCGTCGGACGTTGCGGGACGAAAATTGTTTCCGGAAGCTGGTGATTGTTGCTGGTGATCAGTGTTGGTAAAATCACTCATAAATCTCAATCAACGAGCGCTCCCGTGGGAACGAAATCATCTGCGATTTTAAAGGAATGCATCACGCTTGAATTTTTCATGCTAAAACGCATCATTTCACTCATTTGCCAAAAAATCATGTTGGCTTAAAAACGCATTTGAAATCAATTTGGGGGAAATTTATTGCTTATACTTAGAAGAGTGTCTAATATTATATGCGACAAACGTCAATTCGCTGTTTTTAACAAACGAGAGCAAAAGAAAACCTACGATGATTCAAATGGATGATTCAACTCATCCATGAGTTTTTAGGAGCTGAGTTAGGTGCGTTTCAACTCACGCTTGATTTGAATCATCCATGAATTTTGAGATTTTGAGTTTTTACCAACACTGCTGGTGATGAGGCAAGATTTGAGGCAAGATTTCCTATTTTTTGCCAATTCCCGGCCAACCATTCGTCAAACTTCTTCGAAGTTATTTATCTAAAATTAAATAATTTTGCTGGTATTTCTTTACACTACATTATTCACAAAAATGATACAAATCTTAATGAATCGTTATCATAGTTCATATAAAGTATGATATCAACGCAATGATATATTTTGACAAAGTATTTGAAAGATGAACATCGCTACATCTTTACCATCAAATTAATCACAATAACGATATGAATATTCATGAAACGTTATCAGACTTCTGATAAAGTACGATCTCAACTTTATGATATATTTTGACAACGAATTTTACTGTCGAACATCGCTGCACCTTCATTACGTTTTAGCCCATCGATTCATATCGTTGGATACCAAAACACCGATGGATATTTTGCGGTTTGTTTACATCTCAAAAATTATGATTTAGAAATTTTCTAAAAATGAACGGATGTTGAATGAAACGACACTCGGATTTCAATTCTAAAAGCCGTAATATAGTTCCTATTTACTATCCAATTAACAGCAGCTGTCATTTTATGTACGCATTGAAGTAGGATGAATGTGAGAATGGTGTTAAGTGGGAAATAATCCCCCTATATGCAAGTAATATGCGAATGAAAATTTCAAGTCTTAGCATGTTGATGCAACTTAGCTGCTTACAATCATCATTTCATTGTGGGCTAGTGGTTAAGTTCTCTGGGCAAATTTATAACATCATCACTTCTTCAGGTTCGATTCCCGATTAAGCAAATAAATAATCAAAAAATGTAGAAGCAAACCTCTGAAGAATCTATTTTTGTTTTTGTTGGAAATTTTGACAGGTCGGTAAAGTAGAACTGTAAAAATAAATAACTTTTTGTTGGTATCAATTGATATCGATATTTTGGAAAAGATCGATAACAATTTTCCGTGTTTTAACTTTTGATTAATTTAAAATTCTCCATGAAATGGCATCGATCGCTATCGACGGTTGATATGAAAACCTTTAACGATCTATATGAAGAATTTTAAAGAAAATTGAAGAAATGGTTGGTCGGGTTCTCCCAGCTGATAATAGTGATGTCAGAAGCTGTGTCAAGCTGTAGCTGAATTTTCGATATGAAACCGGCCAACGAAGATGAATATGCGTCGCTGTTGCACACCACATATGTTAACCATCACCACTTTGGTTGATGGTTCCCGTTTCTTGTGTTTGCTTTCAGGTTTCCGGGACTTGGCACTATCGCAGTATCTTTCGCTTTGTTCAAATTGGCCGCAGTCGGAGGTTTGTGGTTTTATAACCAAATGCGGCACCGGAAAAACGCTTAGGTGACTGCTTCTCTTGATTGACGAACCGCTTGTCTTGACCATATGGCAGGGATTGAATCCTAGAGAGAAAGAACAAGTCTCTCACTTACCGTCTCTGTGTACATATACGATATGTAGCATACCGCGAGAGACTTTTTTCGCAAGCTGTCATGATAGAGAACTGATTCGGGATGCTGTACGCTGTGAATATCTCCCGAATGCGGTGGCCATAGTCGGTTCTATGGGCATACCGTGACATTTCAACGCAGAGTGCACGTGGCGTCAAAAAGACGCAGGTGTGCACCGGGAAAAGGCGGTAACGCAGCGTCACCACGCCGAAGCACACCAGTGTTATTTTAACGCTGCGTGCACGTGGCGTTGAAAAACCGCTACGTGGGCACCGGCCCTTAGACATGTATCGCGTCGACTGATCACCGATTTATTCGCTCCGCACAAGCTTTTCAGCTTGTCCCTTGTCTGCATGAAGGTGAACTCCTTTGCACATTTATGAAGAATGTAGCACACGTACCTCCGCTAAGTCGAGTTCGCGCATGAGCAGACGAACTTTTGCCTCGTCATCGAGCTTTGCAGCCTCATCCTTTTCGAAAAGGTCGCCGTATTGTGAGTATCAAGCTATTAATTGCTCGTTGGACAATTCCTTTACTGCTGATGTCGTTGGAAATCTTTTAGGATACGCTCCCAGGAACGTTGAGCAAGTGGATACGACTTCAGCTTTTATCGTCAATGAACCCTGAAGCTGAAGTCTGCGATGACGGATCAGTGTGGCCTTACTTTATTTGATCAGTGGCCACGGTGGCCACTGATCTGGTAGACCTGGTAGCAGATTGCAGATAGTGGTTTGTCCCACAGTTCAAAAATCTCGATCCAGGCCAAACTGTCGATGCAATTCGTGGTCACGTAGAAAGTTACCCCAACAAATAATTTAAGCCGAATAGGCTAGTTTTTTGTTTAGCTTAAGAAGACCATCTTTGGCTGTACAATCTTTTTTTTTGTCTCCAATGTTTGTTGGACCATTGTTGGTGACACTTCCGAGTTTGACTGGGCAGCGGCATTCACCGAGTACGTGAAAAACGATTCCCGATCTGGCAGTTAGTGTTGACAACCCCAGCTTCTTCTTGCATTGTTGCTTCGGTACGGTGGAAATGTCGGACACGCTGTCCAAATGGTCAAACCAAATGATGCGTTTTTTAGCGCATCTTTTGACGAATCCAGCGCAGTAATTCCGAAGTAGGATAAATGAATTATTGGCAGTGGCTGAATTTTCTACTCGCCGCCGTCACATCCAGGCGCTATAGTATATGCGCAAAACAGCCAGCAAGAGTTAACCGCCAGAAATTTGTATAGCGAAAGTCATCTAACGCGGGTTTTCTCAAAATAAGAAACTTTTCATGAAAAACTATTTGGTACCGATTATGCAGGAAGGTGTCCGCTACCATGCCTACCAAATATTTTTTTGATGAAAGTGCTTATTTTTGAGAAATCGAGCCTTAGATTCTATTCGCCATACTGATTTCAGAAAGTTAACTCCTAGTGTGCCGCTGTAAGCACGCTCAAAGCAGGCGATTCATTACCTTCATCTCGAGAAAAATCCATCTACGGTTTAAAAAGTTTACTAACTTTGTAATGGGTAGACAATAATACACCCACAGGTCATCATTACTGAACGTGGTAAAATAGAACAAAATTTAATTTAATCAATTCAATACTACAATTACCACAGTTTTCCATGTCTTGGTTGCTTGGCGGTGTGACTGCTCCAAACATCTGTCTACGTATAGATAAATGATTCGCATCTAGTTTTACCTGAAACCACTTGTTCTGTTTCGCAAAGAATGCTCTCATCATGTGTATGAGTAGTTTTGTTTAGTTTTTAAGAGAAGCCTAATTTGGGAGTAATATTTTCAATCGTTTTCAAGTAATTGGGGTTATGTTCGTAATACTACAAGTTATTGCTTAAAGGTTTTGCCGTTCTCCATCAGTGTTCTCACGTGTGAATCTCCACGCAAAATCAATCGTGTTCAACATGCTATGTATATGATTATCGATCATTAAAATTATGTTGGTCAATGCGTTTTTCTTCCCTAACATGATTTTTCTTCTGACAGTTGTAAAAGGAAACAGTTTGAATTTAATTTTGATTTCTAATCCATAATACTCACATGTCACATGTCCAAATTATGTATGAGGTATAGTATTTCTAAACGGAAGTTCATCGTACTTTGGAAATGTATAAGCAACGTGGAAAACTAGAAGGGTAGATATATTTAAACACATCAAAATAGGAATCAAAAACAAAACATTAAATACACCATTTTATAAACTTGTAAGATAGAAACATTTTGTGCGTTTTAATCCACTTTGGAAGTTTGAGAGTGTCGTTTTCAATAGGAATATTTATGACTGAGGCAAAAACAGAATTAAAGTTGAACGGTAGCGGATAAATGTCACTGGTAACATATACTTTGGGGAATGCAAAATAATTGAAAATATTTCTAAATTAGCAAGTAACCAGCCTTTTTCCGTGGCTTATCTTCGTAACGTCTGATGATTATTGCGGTACTTAAAAGATCGAGGCCTAATACTTTTCAATTATTTTCGAGATAACTCAGAGGTGTGTGTGAAACAACAGAATCTTCATCTTCATTCAACGCTTGCTCATTGGGCGCGCTGCGCGCTCTACAGTGTTTCGTCATTCCATTTGCTTAAATCTACTGTACATTAGTGAGTGGTGCTTTGCATAAAGCCTAGCTTGCATTTTTAGATAATTGTTCTAACTAATAGTTAAATCGTAATGTAATAGGAATCAACTAATTTTTTTTATCGGCGAGAATCAACTTTTTGAGTTTTAGTTTCTTAAAGAGAAATTCGCGGTTTACGTTCGATTCGCAACACATTTTTTTTTCTTGCTTTGCTAGTCTAGGTTTGGGAATGGTGCTTGTTTTCTTATTGTAAGTAGAACAGGACCAAGATTCGGAAAGAGCGATTCGACATTCATGCTTGGATCTGATGCCTTTGCCTGGAATGACTTTTATGGAACAGATGGGTGTTTTTACGAGAAGTATCGATTTATAGGTTTTTCAATCAATGGACTATGTGGCAAATGTAGATCTTTCCCCATCCACATCGATTTATAAGCCCATACTGTCTACAATTCACCGGCTATCAAGCCGATTTTCAAAGGCTCATAGCCAATAGGACCCTGACGCTGCAGAGCTTTTGAGTACCGCCGGACCTGCTAGGTGTACGGATTGAGACGGGTATGATAAAATATATATTCTCCAATAAACCAGCCCTTTTTTTCGCCGAGCTTTGCTTCGCTTTAGCTAAGAAACAACTAGATGTCTTCTAGTATGGATGGAATATGGTATCCGATGTCTGTAAAAATAGAATTCCTCGATTTGGTAAATCAAGCCTGGATCAGTAAAACTTTTCTCGACGTGTTGAGCCTTTACCACGTCACTCCGATCCCGCGTCTTCGCTGATCACTTGCCTATCTCGCGAACCTCCTGCGTATCAAAGGCAGTCGAGAGGTTGGCTAACGGTAGACTGCGTGAAAAGTTTTAAGCTGACGGAAGATTTGGTTTCCGCCAACAAACCTTTTGCCCGGGGTGTGGCGCCAGTTCATACTTCGCCGGGCTTGGAGACGTACTCCGAAGTGCCTTTGATTAAGAGAAACGCGCATTGATCTATCATACAAGGCACATCCTCACACAACCCTAATTCATCGAGCACAGTTGCTGATGAAGCAAGTGTGTAAGAGCCAGACAATACTAAATAATCATCATAATTAGTTGGCATTGTATAAACAATACATGAGAGGGAAAGAGAGTTAGTTCTGAAAATTAATTGTGAGAGTTCGACTATGTGCCCGGTGCTGAGAATTTGGCTTCATCAGTACCCACTAAGCTGCGACGTCTTTCGTAGCTTAGTAGGGAAAGCATCTGTCTAGCTTACTGGTTTCGTGGAATCAAACCCCACCGAAGGAAGTGGTTATCCTCCAACTAAATCTGTCACATGTAGTGCATATGCACGAATCGAATTTCAGACATAGTAACATTGGTCTAGTTTCTCTGGATACTCTGACTGCGAACATTCTAACTAGAGTCTGTCACCGAGGCCGGCGTTACATGACATCTGTTCTCCCGGCTGACGTTAAAGTCTGGATCAAAAAGATCGTCAGTCACGATTGGGAGAATCAATGGGCAGCTTTCAGGGCCATGCAGCCACAGAAAGACAAATGATTCACGGCCCTCTGAAATAACATGCCCAGTCTCATGTGATTTGCCAGTATCTAAAGTTTGACATTCCTCGGTCTAGCTACGAAATACCGATGAACATACGAGATGCCTTGGCTGACGATACTGCAAGTCTGTCAGTCCTCATTTGCTTCCTCAAAGATGAAGGGCTGTACCACCAGATCTAGATTCAGTTTGGGCCTCCCGGGCATCACAACCCGGGTGTAAGTTCCAGGTTTGACAAGGCTACCTGGACACTCCATCCCGGGTCGTCAGCCCGCTGCTCATCAACCATAATCTTAACAAGGTCAGCCGGGCCAACCGACCAACTCCTGTGTATCGGGAATACGAAAGCTGTCGCTCACAGATCGAGCCACGTGTCCTGCGATTTTTTTCTTTTATCTGACTGCTAACTGAATGTTGTGATCGCTTAACTTGACTATCTGATCATTTTATAGTGGAAATCCTCCGCTGGTCGGGTTTGTGAATCAATGTTACGCACTAAGTTTGGGTTTCCTGTAATTGCAGTGATTCAACTCCGGAGAATTAACTATTGAATTCCCGGGTATTCGTACAGCCATAGTTGGCCATCCGGTCAATGTTTGTCGGTAGGGAATTCCTACCGTGGGTGGGAGACAATCGTGATTGATGTCTTTTGTCACGTATTTCCGTCCAGCTTTTATTTTCCAACAAAATTTTAATGCTTTCAACGTGTGTAATTCTAGTTTTCTCGGTTAATTATTCTATTTTGCATTTTTTGGGTTACGGAAGGTCCCTAGGTTGGTCCTAATGGTCGCTGCTCTCAGCCGCTCCCCTGCCAGTTGTTCCTTAGCACTGGCGATATCATGAAGAACTGAATTCTCTTTTTTATTGTGTATTCAGTTGGAGCTACCTGGTAGCTTAGTTTGGTAAGGCAGAACCCGTCCTTACGTTCCCCCTACTAGGACACAGACCGAAAATGGACTAGCCTATGATGGCCACTTGAACATCGTGTCAGTAGTTATATTTTGTGCCGAAGTAGTTCTTAAAAGATGCAGTTTCACATTAACCTGTGTATCCACAACCCTAGACCAACATTTGAAAAGGGCGTAACAGCCAAAATTTATTCCTTCTGATTCTTTGTCCACATATATAGCTTTATATGTAGACGAAGAATCAGAAGGAATAAATTTTGGTTGTTACGCCCTTTTCAAATGTTGGTCTAGAACCTCTTTTGCACACCCAAATTTTGATGATGTTTTTGCTCTAACTCATTCATGTTTTGACCGATTTGTTTGAAATTTTCAGACACAAACCGGAAATTATTATAGCTCTAGAGGGTCGATCTATTGGACATGTTAGTTCAATGGTTCCGGATTTATACGGAATTCCAGAGGGGTCTATCGTGTGGTCATTTAGGACATTTTTGACTTTTTTCTTGGTTCTTCGTACAAACATTCTCTTTTCACACCCGTATTATGGAAAAAAAAACTTATTTGCGATGCCTCTGAACGAATTTAGAAGCATGATGGCCAGTTTTGGACACCCTGGCATTGAGATTAGTTTAATTTTATCTTCGGTATTGTTTTGTGAAAGATAAAATTAAACTAATCTCAGAGTTCTAGTATCAATTTTAACCCCTTTTGATTCATATGAAACATCCCGGGACACTCGGAACGGATTGCGGAGACCCTGTGGAAGTCTTGAATCCGGTTTTTGGAAGAAACATAGCATGCGGCATATTGAACTTCATGATTCTTAACGGAAAAAATGCAAGAGTATAATTGATAGATATTTAAACTTCCTCTGGGCATTTCCGAGAAAATCCGGAGTACAAAAGAAGTAGTTTTGAAGTTCGTTTTATGTCTTATGGTCAATATCACGAATGCTATCAGTTGTACGCAGATTTTGACTTTTCAAAATTAGATCGTGAAAAATACAATCATATGTTTGCCTCCAAATTTTTTTTTGCCTTGTTGGTCAGTTTTGGGCACCCGGAACTTGTTCAACTGAGCAGTCAGAGCCGTCAATGGACCATTTTATATTCATACTTCGCTTCCTGATTAAAAACTATGTAAAAAGAGCCGTTGAATTACTGGTTTTGGTGTTCAAACTAAAATGTCCCCTTCCACAGGTTCTCTGGGGCCAATCCGTAGGTCCAGGAAGCGGTCAGAGCCTTAAATGGACCATTTTATATTCATACTTCGCTTCCTGATCGAAAACCATGAAAAAAGAGCCGTCGAATGACTGGTTTTGGTACTGAAACTAAAATGTCCCCTTCCACAGTGTGTGGCAGTGAAACGGTACTAGCCGTTTACTTCATAAATCATATATTCAATTGCTTTGAAACCATCGAAGTAGGCCTAATATGAACCACAACTTAAAGTCACATCATCAGCAATCAAAGCAATCGGGGAATGTGTCGTCCATCACAATCAATTAGCAAACAGTGCGATTGAAGGTGTTCGAAGTGGCTCCCGCTTGCTAACAGTCAGGATGAACTCCACACACAGGTTCCCCGGTGCCAATCCGTAGGTCCAGGAAGCGGTCAGAGCCGTCAATGGATCATTTCATGTTCATACTTCGCTTCCTGATCAAAAACCATGAAAAAAGAGCCGTCGAATTACTGATTTCGGTGCTGAAACTTAAATGTCTCCATTCACAGGTTTCCCGGGGGCATCCCAGCGTCTCCAGGATCCATTTATTCAATTGGTTTTTTATTCTAGACACATTAGAAGCCTTCTGGAATAAAATTATAGTGGACGATCTATCAAAAAACAAGATTCAAATGATGTTGTGGCCTGACCCCTTTGATAAGTATCCATCGGAACCGATTATAAAGAAATAGTCATATCTCACTTGATTCTGGTCCGATTCCAAATCCCAATATGTATATGGTGCCTATATGAGCCCTACTTCATTTGTGGTTACTAATGTTATTCAATTTTTGAACCTACCTTCAAAAAACCCAGAATATCTCCCGAATGCGGTGGCCATAGTCGGTTCTATGGGCATACCGTGAAACTGCATTAATTTTTTAGTTCAGGCTTGCCTGAATTGTCAAAATCGGATGATAACTGACATAGTTACAACACATCTTCTTCATCTTCTTCTTTTTGGCATTACATCCCCACACTGGGACAGAGCCGCCTCGCAGCTTAGTGTTCATTAAGCACTTCCACAGTTATTAACTGCGAGGTTTCTAAGCCAGGTTACCATTTTTGCATCCGTATATCATGAGGCTAACACGATGATACCATTCATGCCCAGGGAAGTCGAGATAATTTCCAATCCGAAAATTGTCTAGACCGGCACCGGGAATCGAACCCAACCACCCTCAGCATGGTCTCGCTTTGTAGCCGCGCGTCTTACCGCACGGCTAAGGAGGGCCCCTACAACACATCTAATTTTACCCAAAATTTGCCTATCCTACTTATTTTGTCCATCCCCTGTATGAGAGGTTGTAGAGTTCTCTGCATCTTTCTAAAGTAGGTGTCCAACTAACCATCCTTCCCCTTCCTCAGCATTCGCATGCATTCGTGGCCAGGACAGATCTCGACCATTGGAGAGTGCATTGCTTTCACCTAAGAGATAATTATTAGTCGCAAATCAATATATGTGGTAACGGATGAAAGTGATTCTTCTCTCATACAATAATCCAGGCTTGTACCACCTACGAATTTGTACGAATTGCTCAATGCTAATGTTCAGTCAAGCGACGACCAAATGACCTATACGACAAAGTGCCATTTTTGACCGAATGACCTGTTCGGCGAAAGGACATTTCCGGCCATATGACTTGTTCGGCTAGAGGTCGTGTGCTGCCAAACGGCATTTTCGGTCGAATAGTTTGTTTCGACAAACCAGTTCCAGGGTCCCACAACTGAGAGGGTATCCACATTTCTCACATTTTACTCACTGCCAATATTGATTCCGTTTCTGAAACAGCCTCTTGCCCTCGAGAAACCATCGGCAGGTTCCAAAAAAGGAACCGCCCTAAACCAGACGACTTGTCTACAGCCGACGGCAGCCAATGTGGTTGGCACGGAAGGCCTCTCCCAGGTCCTCGATCCCAGTGTCGATGGTGGTAATGTAGAGGTTTTTGGAAGGAAATTTTGCTATAAACTATCCGCTGTCGCTACCGAAAACCAAGAGATCACGCATTCTTCGCTCCCCAATACCTCGTTTCGGTGATCGTCCACATTCCCATCCGTTCGACATGCCATATTTCTAGCATCCCAGCTACCACGAAATTGTTCCGCGGTATGGCCTGTACCGCTAAATGCCATATTTGGCTGAATGACTTTTTCAGCAAAACGAATCATTCTTTCAGCCGCATGACTTGTTTGGTTAAATGGCTTCATCGCCGAAACATCTTATTGGTCCATCGAAACATTCGGATAACTAGTTTTAAGCCTCATGACCGTTTCGGCAAAATGATTTGTGGCCCTTCATACAGTAATTCGAACCGTAGAACCGTATGCTGAGCAAGACTCAAGTCAGGATGGTGGATAACTACATACATACATACATACATAACCGTTTACGCTAAATGGAATTCGGCTACATGACTCTCGGTCTAACGTGTTATTCGGCCAAGTGGCATTCGGCCGAATGACATTCTGACAAACGATCCTCCTTATGTATTTCGTAAAAAAAATGAAGATTGATACGGCTAGGAGGTATCCAGATATATGGTTCCAGCTGGTGATCCGGAACCGATTTTTGGTGCCCAAAACTGACCATAGTTCAAAAGGGTCCATATACAACGTTCAATTTCAATCCTCCCATAGCGCGGACCATTGCTCATATAAAGTTTCAACAATTTGTTTGGGCCGTGGACATCGTTATGCTCCCCATCCCCCTAAGCTGTTAACGTGCCCAAAACTGACCAACAAGGTTAACAAAAAATCAGAGGCAATCATTTTTATGTTTTTCTCACGATCTGATTGTGAAAAATCGAAATATTACGAAATACTCTTACATAGGTAGTTCTGGGAAATGGATTGGAGATATTTACTGTCACAATATCGTGAATGTCCACTAAATCGATTGATAATCGGCCCAATTTATTTTACAATGTTCTGAAAACTAATATGCGAATATGTACATTATGTACATATATTTATTTATTTATTGTACATCGTCTTCAACATATAAATTGCACAGACTGATTGTTTGACTTTAACTAATTTGCTAACATTAAAGTCGAAAAACAACACACTTCGTTGAATAGTCTGCAGCATAAGTCTAATGGATTATTTTGACCGTAATGTGTGCGGTGGCCACGGATCCATAATAGTTGACGATTCCTGAGCTGACGAGACGGTGCATGAAATCGAACATTTTCCAGGATGTAACGGCAGTCGATGTTGCACGTTATGACGTCGAAAATAAACATCCTCTGAAGCATCACTCGACGGTCTGCCAATGGTTGCAAGTCAATCAAAGCACAACGATTTCGGTATGGAGGCAGGTTTGATGGATCGTTCCATGGAAAGCGGCGCAAGGCGTAGTTGATGAAGCATTTTTGTATTCTCTCGATGCGTTCAATGGCAATGATACGGAGCCCAGATTTGTACTCCATACTCTAGTATGCTCCGAATTAATGCACAATATAATGATTTGCGAGCATGGACATCACCGAATTGTGCTGTATTTCGCCGTAAGAATCCAAGCATAGCATTGGCCTTAGCGATGGTAACTGATAAATGTTCCGTAAAACGAAGCTTACTGTCGAGAACGATTCCAAGGTCTTTGATCGATGTAACCCTCTGAAGCGCTGTGTGATTCAGACAATAGTCATAGGTTATAGAAGAAGATCGGCAACGAGTGAATGTTATGGCTTTGCATTTAGTCGGGTTCATCTGCATACCATTGATCTTGCACCAGTTTGCAACATTTACAATATCAGTATGTAAAGCACAACAGTCTACGAGCGATTTTATGACACGGTATATTTTCAAATCGTCCGCATAAAGCTGTTTTCCGGAGCTCAGGTTGCTACACAGATCATTGACGAAAAGAATAAAGATGAGCGGACCTAGAATACTGCCCTGCGAGAGGATAAGTACGATTTTAACCACCGAATGATCCAAGTAGGTAAGCCAAGTCGGTCAAGTTTTTCTATCGCTAGTGCATGTGGCACCTTGTCAAACGCATTTGAAAAGTCAAAATAAATAGCGTCGAGCTGGCTACGGTTCTCCAATTCGTCTAGCACTGTATCAGTGAATGCCATTAGGTTGGATGTCGTCGAGCGCTTTTTCATAAACCCATGTTAATACTCGGAGATGATAGATTGTACTGCTGGGTATAACACTTCATGCAAAAGACTCCCAAAAACTTTGGTGAAACAGTTTATGATTGATATCGGACGGTAGTTCTCTACACTATGTATGTTACTGGATTTGTACACGGGAACGATCAAGGCAAGTTTCCAAGCTTCCGGGAAAACATTATCGCTTATAGATCGATTGAAAATTAAAGCAATGGGCATTGCCAGTGATGTGTCAAGCGAGCCGAGAGCTTCAAAAATATCTGCATTGCTAAAAGTGACCTGAGGAAGGCGGACGGAATACGACGGAAAACTTTCGATGTAGCTTTGATCCAATGCAGGAGGATTGTCGTCATGTACTGAGCGGAAGACGCTGGCAAACAAATTTGATGTTGCGTCAGGTGGTCGGGAGGACAGCGTACGATAAGTGACCTCAACAGGGATATTGTTCGACCCCTTCCGTTTTTTTTTAATGTAGGCCCAGAACGATGAAGGATCATTTTTCAAATTTGCTTGATGGCTTTCCATGTACTCACGGAACCGACAATGCTGCATACGAGTATATTCTTCTTCAGCTAACCGCAGATTAGCCGCGTTCACTTCAATCCTGTTCCAGAAGAACTTCTTCCTGCATTTCATCAGACAATTGCGAAGATTCCGGAGCTGTGGCGTCCACCAGGGTTGATTGTATGTACTTCTTAGATGGTCGGCAAATTTTGACCAGCTCGTTTTCTTGGATGATCTGTTCGATGGTGCGATAGAACACGGTAACAGAGTCGTCGATTGAGGCATAATTCATAACATGATTCCAGTCCAGGGCAGCAATTCGTGCATTGACGATTTGATAATCACACCTGTTGAAGTCGTAGTCAACGGCAGATATTGACACTGATCTTTCATCGCGAGAACGGATGTCAACGGTTAAAACTAATGGCTTGTGATGAGGATCAATTTTTAAACGAGCAGATGGCGACTCGAAGAGATCTATGATGCATGGATCGCTTACGAACACCAAGTCAAGAAGTTTGCCGTTCGCGTTCAGCAGATCATTGATCTGATGCAGACCGGATGATAACCACGACTCTGATAGGGCAAGCTCCTGCTCAGTTGACGCGTTGATAGGCAAGTATCCATTAATTTCATCATCGAAATGCCAGACTAGATTCGACAGATTGTAATCTCCGAGGCAAACAATGACGTCACAGGAATCGGCACGATTCAGGAGCTGGCTAATAGAATCCGCGTGTTTCGTGTAGATATCAGGGCAGCTGTTTGGGCGAATGTAGATGCAGCTAACGTAAAGCGAAAACTGAGGCAGAATAATGCGAACAGTGGTGGCTTGTTCTAGGCAATCACAATCGACGAGGTTCACCGAAATACACTGCAGTTCCGATTTGATAGCAATTAGTACGCTGCCACCTCTACGGAGATTACTAGCGTTACGATCGCAACGGTAAATAACATAGTTACTGGCAAATTCAGAGGAAGCGATATCACAGTGAAGCCATGTTTCTGTCAGAACAACAATGTCAATATCGCAATCGAGTAACGATAGAAGCAGAGTATTCGTTTTTGTTCTCAGACCACGAACGTTCTGATAGCACACTTTCAGTGGAAAAGAAGCGGGTTGATTCGGTTCCGATGAGGGAAATGACTGGAATCGAATTTGTGCTGGCTGTAATTGCTGGATCTGTGCTAATGTTGATGCTGGGTGTTGATGAACTTCTAAACCGTTCGATGTACCGGGGTCGGTTCTCTGGCCCGGCTTCCAACAATGTCGAACACTGGAGCTAGTTTCTACAAACACCCGAAATTCGAATTCAGAAGGCCAAACTGATGGGTCCAGCGCTTTTGATTTCCATTCTTGACTGACACCAACCTTGAAGGAGACGAACGATAACGTCGATAGTGGTCGCCCTTTTGGTATTAGCGATTTGACTACAACATCATCCACCTGCAAACATTGCTTGGCCAGATCGACAATGTCATCTTCGATTATGTGGAAGATATTGATTTGAAAAAATGTATTGGAGGTAACCACTTTCCCTTAGATGGGACTCGAACCCACGACCCTCAGACCCTAGGTTCATTAATAACAATAAGAGCGCTAATAAGAATAAGCAAATAGCTATGATTATGATGATTGCTGTCATAAATCCACAATAAGAATTAAATTAATTCAAGAAGCATGTAAATTGTTACTTGGGTAAGGACGAATTGCGCTTTATAAAGATAGTCGCGCCTGAATGTAGTAATGAAATACTGTAACTCAGGATCTCTATCTATCAATAACTATGTGTTGAGTTAAGACGGCACAAAGGTTATCTCAGTGACAAATTCGTTACTCAAATCACTAAAAGAAAAAGGGTATAATACAATACATAGTCCTAAAATCTGGACGCAGTGATCTTCACCTGATGAAAAAGAGAAAAAAAATCTCCTGACCCATTAAACTACTCCCTCCGTAAGCCAGCTCATCTTTTCATTAGGTAGATTTGTTCTGCCGTTAAATCTAGGTCTAATAAGATGTTGCATTAGCCCTGGTAAGTTCTAAGTAATCAGTATAATCAATCACACTAAGGTTAATTACCTCGAAAAACTTAAAAAAAAAAACATATAGCCTTTACGTTTACCTACTTTGTATACGAGAAAGGAAAAAACATGTCATGAGTTGCACCTCATTACCATCGCGATATTTATCCTTTAAGATTGTGAAAATTTTGATTGTGCACGAATCTGTCCACAAAACCCATTCCAAGAAAGAAGGCAATCATTCGCTCAAATCTCGCCCGCCGATTTCGTTCGGACGATGTCCCCAGAGTAAAATTGAGGGTGAAGCCGAGGCATACACGCCTAATGCTAACCGCCGTCGGCAAAAATCCGACTCATCCACCGAAACGCACCGTCATCGATGCTGCCGACGAGGTCGTCTCCATCGGCGTTGCCGTAGCGTGAAGCGGCAGTACGCAGCCGTACGAATCTGCCCAGCCAGCACCAGCCTACGTCGGGGCTGCTGCCGCTCGTTTCGTCGCTAGTTCTAGTAGTGCCATTGGTGACGCTGCCGGAAGCGACCGCACTGGAACCGGCAGCACACGTGCTAGTGGTGTTGATATTTTTGATAATGCTGCTGCTGCTGGTGCTGACGTTGACCAGGTAGCCAGGCGAGGAGTTGCAGCTGCAATCTGCTGAACCCTGTGGGACGGAGTATTCGGTACCAGCTGGTCATAGCTCCAGGTGGGAACCATTGATGGCGTCTATGTTCAGCGACGACGTCAGGTTGGATCGGGTGCATTCCGCGTTCTGCATCCACTCGATGTCCCGGATCGTGGCCTGCAAAATGAGAAAGAAATTTAACGATTTGCGATTTGCTTTTTTCCTAAAATTGACCAAGTCGACCCCCAACGAGCCAACTGATACCATTATTTATGCACCTGCTCAGTTAAATACGGTGGAGATTCCACACCTTTCGATGAGCTACGGCCGTGGCCCGGGTTACGGTGGAGACACATTTTTAATCATGACTAATGGACTAGAAAATAGGGTGTTCCGTCAACGTTAATGAGTTATTGCGATAATAAATAAGGTGGTGACATGTACCGGTGGGATAATCTTTTTCATGTCTACCGAAATCCGTCCACTTCAAGAGATACCAATAAATTATAGGGGATTTAAAGTAATTAATTTACAAGTAATTTATCTTATACTGTCCATATACTTGACAGTCAGCTTTAGGCCATTGATATGAAAAGTAGGCTTTGAAATAAAAACAACATAAATCAAAAAACAAATCGCCACCTACCAAACGCATAGTTTCTGGCGACATTTTTGGCGTGTAGAACATAATTGCATAAAATAAAGTGCGGTTTAATTGCAAATTGCGAAAAAGTAAGATACAGTCACTCTCAAAATTGAGCGTACACCATGGATTAGATGAATATATTCGAAAATTCCAAAGGAAAATTAATTGTTGGCTCGGATGTTTTTAATGCATTTCAATATTCATCCCTTCCTTCAATGTATGCGTACATAAAATGGTTGAATTTTTTTCTCTAAAGTTCATTTATTGGAAAATGATCTCAAATTACGCCTATTAGATGTTACAAAATTGAGCGAACAGCGATTTTTTTTCCATAAAATTTCTTATTATAAACACGATTAATGTATTTTAATATTGTTTTTTCATGATTATATTTATAATAATAAACATCCGCTACTTAAACATTCAATGTTTAGAAATAAAACCATGTTTTAATCAAAATGGCGAACAAGTAAGATGTATTAACAATGCTATTTAACAATTCAATGCTGCTGGGCAAAATAGATGCTTTAAGATATGGATTTCTCCGGCATCGTGTCTTATATATGATAGATTATTAAAATCGAGCGAGACATACGATAAATTTGGGAAAATTCAGTCGGTAAATGATGAAAACAGATGTAAACATACAGCGAAAACGACAAATTTTGGGAATGGCATATTTCAAATTAAGTATAACTTTATTTAAAAGTCAATGCATAGGTAGCTTATAAGCTCAGGATACTCATTGATAATAATATTAATAAAAGAGCAGAACACGGATACATTATAAGATGTCATTTTATATTTGAAGACTCAGTCACCGTAGGAACAAATTTGGTTGAATCATTTAAATTCATCAAGGTATCATTAAATAAGCTGTCGAACTTTTAAAAAAGTTTATTTTTTCTTTCCACATGGAAATCATCCAATTGTATCCCTTATGGTAACAGATCGTGGAGTTTAATCCAAATTTAATTATGAAATTACGATTTAAAGCTATCTTTTCAATATTCAATCAGAATTGCTCTACGGGGTTGAAAAGCTGTTTTTATGTTTAGTACCTTAACATGCACCTTGTACTTTTAGAATTTGACTGTTAATGATTGGATTCAATAATATTACTCTTAATGAAAGACCTGAGACAAAAATCAAGCTTTAAAACAAATTTCAGTTAAAGACATACTAAATTTGAATTATGTCATTCCTAACATTTGTCGTTTTCTCGGTATGTTTACATCTGTTTTAATCATTTACCGACTGAATTTTCCCAAATTTATCGTATGTCTCGTTCGATTTCGCTTATCTATCATATATAAGATACGATGCCGGTGAAATCCATATCTTAAAGCATCTATTTTCCCTAGCAGCATTGAATTGTTAAATAGCAATGTTCTTACCTCTCACTTGTTCGCCATTTTGACCAAAACATGGTTTAATTTCAAAACATTGAATGTTTAAGTAGCGGATGTTTATTATTATAAATATAATCATGGAAAAACAATATTAAAATACATTAATCATGTTTGTAATAAGAAATTTTATTTAAAAAAATCGCTGTACGCTCAATTTTGTAACATCTAATAGGCGTATTTTGAGATTATTTTCAAATAAATGAACTTTAGAGAAAAAATTTGAACCATTTTATGTACGCATACATTGAAGGAAGGGATGAATATTGAAATGCATTAAAAACAACCGAGCCAACAATTAAATTTCCTTTGGAATTTTCGAATATATTCATCTAATCCATGCTGTACGCTCAATTTTGAGAGTGACTGTAAGTGGAATACAAACCCAAGGCATGACTTCTCAAGGTTTGTATTTAATTATTTAGTGGTAATTTAGTGAACTAGTCTGCTACAATTTATATAGGGAGAAAGACGGCTTTGGCAGGTTTTGTTACATTATTGTCAGGGGGGTTTTTGTCGACCAAATTTTATTAAATTGGGTTGTTTAGCAAAGAAAAATATGAGCTTTTTATAGTTTAACATAAAGAGCATGCTTTGCTGATCTCCAACATATTTTTATTTTGTTTGTAAACCCTTTATTTACGTTTTTATACAGCAAACAATAAACCATTTTAATCGATAGAATGACACTAACATTCATAGAATGACAGTTGGCCCATGCAGCATAAGAACAAATTTTTAGTCCCATATAAATTTAAAATGCAAATTAAAAATAGTTCCGGTGCTCCAAAAAATCTAAAAAATTGGGATTAGGGTCAGTTTTTTATGCAGATGCAGAATATGTAAAAACATATATACCCCTAAACAACCCAATTCGGCCATAATATTCTTTGATATGCAAAGAATGTTTTGGCCAAATTTGAGCATAATCAGTCATAAAAAACTCCCATGACAATAATAGAACAAAACCTGCCAAAGCCGTCATTCCCCCTATTGAATTAAAAATTATTTTATCACATTTTTTGTTATTTATAATGCATAGCATTATGCACATCTAATGCACAACATATTTGTAAATGCACAACACTTTGAAAATAGATTCCTTCGTGCTCCTGTATGAATGATAAACGTTTCATTTGCATTCGTTTTCAATTTTCCGTACCCTTTTTCACAAACTAAGGTGCGCCCAAGTGTACAGTTTTGATGCCCCACGGTATCGCTTTCATGACCAAAAATGCATCAATTCAAGTGTACATGCATTGGTATATGATACTCGGCAACCCTTATCAAATAATCGTTATATAAGAAAGAAAAATCCGTCTTTAATATTGCATATTCTAATCGTATCTTCGGTCAGGCAAGTGATGTAATCCGAAACGGGAGCAAAACATTGCTACATTATCACAAGTAAACACTAGATCCTACATTTGTCACACGTTTTACCACTTACTGCAATCCGGAGTTTCCTCCATCGTCACGTTGGCGATGAAACTTCCGTTTCCCCCCGATATCCTTTCTATCTTGGCAGTATTGCGGCAGTGTGTCTAGCTCTCGATGTGGACGAACGCCCTCCTCCATGCATAAATATACGTCGAGGGCTGAGGGCTGACTCTTTTCTATATGCACGTATGTGAGTTTGTTCACTTCGCATAGTCCGTGTGGGTCCACCCACCCTGCGTCTACGAATCACTGGCAAATATCATAAATGCAAATCCTCTTACTGGGGTAAAGTCACGAAAGCAAACGGACTTTGTTGTAAGCTCGAGCGTCCACGAAAATCACATTACACACATCGACTACAAATTGTTCGCTCCATGATGCAGTAGAAGTTTGGTGAACGAATTCAAATACTTGCCAACAAACAAGTACATACTTTTGCGTAGTCAGACAACAAAGTAATTTAAAATGCACATAATATTAAACATAGTTTGAATAATGCATAATTTCGAGTTATCAACTGATAGCTCTGAATTTATAAGATTCAATAAAACAAATAAACGTGAACTTTATCATTATGTACGTATAATGAAAAACAAAAGTCGATGAAATTCCAATTTCACAACAATTTGGCATTTAATAGCAATTTGTATATTAAACAACTGCAATTTATTGTCTGATTTAGGTTTTTTAT
Source organism: Armigeres subalbatus (assembly GCF_024139115.2). Classification (NCBI taxonomy): domain Eukaryota; kingdom Metazoa; phylum Arthropoda; class Insecta; order Diptera; family Culicidae; genus Armigeres; species Armigeres subalbatus. The sequence goes on along the minus strand of NC_085139.1, from coordinate 299,782,003 downwards.
ATTTTATGGGGCCCCTGTTGTGTTGCCATCACATATAACCTTTACCAGTCATCGCATCTCGTACCACCCATGGGCGGTATAATAACTGTCTACACCCACAAGAGTGTCCCTAACCTCAACCTTGGCCACACATATTCTAATTCCAGCACAGTTCTGCAAAGGTACGTACCTGGTGCATCGAGTACACGGCCATGACCACCAGCACGTGCATGATGTTGTGCGAGTTGAGATAGATGTCCACACTGCCGGGAAACCACTTTTCCGGTATGTGCATCGCACCAATCACGCCACCCACGGCCGAAACGGCGTCCTAAATGGAATAAAAGGAAATACGATAGGAGGTGAAAAGGAGAATCATTGTTGTGCAGCTTATAAGTCAGGAGGATTCTAATTAGGTTAGCGGCGATGAATGACGTCAAGAGGTCCACGTGAGCTGAGCATTATTTGTGAGTATTGTGAATGCGTTCAATTATTTCGCAAGATGGTTGGTATTAAGCCTCAAAGAAAAGCCAAACACAGCTTGAATTAAATACTTTGATTGAGGACACTCCTCACGGAATCCAGATTTCAAAGTACTCGCGTTTTCAAAGGCACACCACTTAATACGGAAGCAACGCACAACTGTCATTTTTATTATTTCAGCTGTGCTGCGTTGCAGCATGCGTTGAAATTTGGATTCCGTAAGGAGTGTCCTTAAGAATTATAAATAAACGCTCTGGAGATAATTTCAATTAAAAAGAATTATGTTTTCTTATGTTTTCGAATTTTAGAAGTTCTTCTGGAACCTAAGAGAGCCACATTACAGCACTTCCTGAAGATTGACTGAAAATATTTTTAAGACATTTCAGAGTAGCCTTTTTGGCTTGTTTCGGTTTGACCTATAACTCAAAATTGAAATAACCCGTTTGAGTGTACTGACACCTAGGCTGTTTAAGAGTCTGTTGAACCAGCCGAATAAACACGTGTGGTCCGCCTTGTTCAGTGCGTCTCAGTCGCCATCCAACGTGAATGTTAATCTGTTTGGGAATGTTCAGTTAGTAAACTCTAAGTAATGATTATGCAAACCTATACATGAGGATGAGTTTAGTGACGTGGTTTTCTACAAATATTTACTGTCATCAACATTAAGAGTTATGAAATCGCTGTCCACTGACCGGTAATCATCCCAACAAGTAACCGGAAAGAAATCCTTGGTTTCAGTATGCCGAACCCCCGCCGAACACAGAATTTTCATTCAAACAATAATCTTTACTAATAGGGAGCGGGACCATTTGGGCAGCACCCCTATTCCCGTCCGCAACGTTAATAACTCGACCACGTTCCAACCAAATAGCTTGATTGTTTGTACATTACTAGATATCGACAGAAACTAACCATGTTCGGGCCGATGGCACCCGAATGTGACGTCACATCTGGCATACTCAGTACATTTTTCAGACGTTTCACTCTGCTCGCCCACTGTGGGTGGTAATGTTTTGGTTATTTTTTCGACTAATACAGACATACAGTACTTTGCTGCATATGATCTCATAGCTGACGAATCAACCATTCGAAATTTCAGCAAATTTGACTTATTGCGCTTTTACTAAGGTAATTTAACCGTTGCAACATCGATACGTTGCTGGATCCAAAACTCAAGTTGCGGGTTGAAATGTTTTAAACTTGCGATGTTTGTCCCCAAATTATTCGAAATATACGCAAAAGTGCAATGGTTGTTGTGGGGAATAAAGTGAGTCTGAAAAATGCATTTGCATTTGTTGGTTACATTGATGGATAAAGTGGAACGTATTTCTTATTTCATGATAAAAATAATGAAATAAACTAAAATATTTAAAAATGACATTAATAGAAAAAATGTTAACGAATTTGAAATTCAATCGTAGTTGGCATTTGAAATGCCAGCATACTAAGAAGCTAATGAGAAGAAATTTGAAATTCAATCTCAGTAGGCTGACAGGAATTCTAGATGATTCGAACGGTGAAAATAAACGATCATTTAGTGTTATTTATTTGAGGCGTGAACATGCGAATTATCCTTCGGTGTTCCGCGCTTGTTTTCGTTGGTAAAAGGCAAATCGGAAGACGGATTTGCTTGGCTACGACAATGACGTAGTCGTTGCTCCCTACAAGGTAAGAAAGGTCAGCAGTAGAAAAAAAGCTGAATGAGGCAAAAAAATATGGTAAGCCTCCGACGCCACTAAGAGGTAACTAGACCAAAATCCGGGCCAAAATTATATTTCGGCGTTTTCATAGTAACAAACGATTTTCGAACATTTTTACAGGTGCAAATTCACCTACCAGTGATAAATTTCCTTTCTTAATATGTTCAAAAATTAAATTATCAACTGATACAGAAGCGACAGCTCTATGACAGTTCATTTTTTACTCACTTTTGTCCTTAATTCGCGTGGGAAACGTAAAAAATGAAAAATCTCGCGTAGCATTTGATAAGGGCCTATTACAGAAAGGTAAACATTATTCGATTCAAAACATTAGATTTTCACAAGTTTATTATATTTTTAGCAGCGAAAGCTACCCAGAACGTACATTCAATACTGATTACTCACGCATAACATCAGTTGCATCGGAAACTTTGAAATTGATTAAACAAAAGTCTGGCTATTGTTTTTGCACCCTTATGGGTCGTTCATAAACTTTTTGCTTAAATCATCTTCATCTTACAAAAACATAGGATCGATTATTTTAGGAGAGGAAATGTTTCCCCAAGCAACCAGAAGTTCAGATTTTACTTAAATTTACTCTTAACCGAACTAATTGGTTCACTATGGTCCACATCAAGTTCCAAGCATCCTTAACGGAACTTTAAAGTTCACTTTTACGCTCCCACCATACAGAAAATTACTTAAAATGAGAGCTGATTAAGCCAAAATAGCCCTTCTTATCCCAACTTCTGGTTGCTTGGGTCATTCTATTTCCTGTTTTGGTCCTATGTAGAAGGTTGCCTCAAGTGGTTACTTCACTCAAGACCAAGTAGACTGCTTATTCTAATTGTTTCTATTTAGCTTGAAGTGGCACTTGCCCTTTGCCGTTTTATCCCCTACCCCATATTATTGCTTTGCTTCAACTTGTCTACATAATATCAACTATGATGTATTTAAGTTATATCGTCAATGCAATCGCCAAATTCAATACAATTGATATTTTGATTTTTCATAAGATTGGTTAGTGGGAATGAGATGAAAGATAATGGAGCATGCGCCATGCTTTGTAGAGATTTAAATGAGCAGCAGATGCCCCAAACTAACATTATTATTTGAGCGTTAGGTTACAAAATTGTATTAAAAAGTTTTTTTTAATCGGCTCCGTAACGCCCTACAGCATTTGAGCCTACCAAATGCACGAATGAATAACAAAAAACAGAGTATGTTACTATTGTATTCAATCATGTCTATGTGTCAAATGCCTCGAAAACCAGAAAATAATATCTGCGGAAATTTTTTGCCTATATACTGTTGAAAACAATGGCGGAAAATATGAAAACAACCTATTTTGAAGTTACTCGCAAATTCGTTTGCGGACGAGTGCGGATGATCTTTAACCCGCAATAGAAAGACGAAAGCCTATATTTTCATATGTGTACAATCTCGTAGCGGAATACGGGGGAGTACTTCTACTTTTTTAATAATGAAGTTTGTTTAAAAATGTCAAAAACTCCATGTTATTTGTGTTTATGAAAAAATATCTCAATGTTAAATATAATTCATTTCAACTCATGGAGGTCCTAGGGCAGTCTAATAATGATTTTTTTTGTACTATAAACCTAACATTATATATGTTGTTTAGATTAGCCAGCAGTGGTAACTGATCTTTGTCTTACGGCACGCTAAAAACCATTAAATTAACATGATTTTTTATAGGTTGTCATTAATACTAATAAGGAACAAACGTAAAAATTTCAATGACAAATAATGGCGATAATATTGAAGAATATTCAGAAAATCAAGACAAAATTTGTAAACAAAGATTCAAACAACGATTTGACGAATCTGATAGCTCTCCCACGCAAACCAACACCAACACCACCAATAATCGTCGTTTGAATCTTTGTTTACAAAAGCAGATAAGTCGTTTTGAAAATTTTGTCTTGAAATGTAATACCATGCAAAAGTTCAAAAAACGAGAAAGGGTTTTTGGTCAGCCATTTGTTCTAGCTACTCCACCGTGTGACGTCAAAAATATTGCAAAAAAAATGATAAGCTATGATTGGTGAAGGGTAAAAAAAAAGGCAAACTCCAGACGAGATATTACAAAAAATAGTTGTAGCCTCAGTCTGAAAAACTGGCAAAAAATAAAAGGCAAAAAAATAATGGTAAGCCTAAGTTGGAAAAGAGAACGCCAAAAAAAAAAAGATAAGCCATGATATGCTAAGGGCGTATTGAGATTCTCACGTCCGAATGTGTGAGTGACGATAAAAGGAAAACAAACACTCCTAGATGGTGCTACTCAGCAAAGTTTGGGTAAAAATGAGTATATTTCCATATATTTTTTGACTCCTTCGCAACCATTGTGATGACTCGATCAATTTTGAGGTTATGAGCAGAAGGAAAACAAACATGTATTTACACATGTCGAATTGCACATCAGTGTGCGAGCGTTAAACGTCACTCATCTCTATAGAAAGAGAGATAGAACGCGAGTAAATAATATGGCAAGAAAAAATTAAGAAAAGCCTTGGATTGGATTTGTTTTGGATTTGGATTGGATTTGGATTGGATTGGATTTGGATTGGATTTGGATTTCATTGGATTTGGATTGGATTTAGATTGGATTTGTTTTGGATTTGAATTAGATTTGGATTGGACTTGGATTTCATTGGATTTGGATTGGATTTAGAATGGATTTGGATTGGATTTAGAATGGATTTGGATTGGATTTGGATTGGATTTTGATTGGATTTGGATTGGATTTGGATTGGATTTGGATTTGGATTGGATTTGGATTGGATTTGGATTGGATTTGGATTGGATTTAGATTGGATATGGATTGGATATAGATTGGATTTGGATTGGATTTGGATTGGATTTGTATTGGATTGGATTTGGATTAGACTCGGATTGGATTTGGATTTCATTGAATTTGGATTGGATTTGGATTGGATTTAGATTGGATATGGATTGAATATGGATTGGATTTGGATTGGATTTGGATTGGATTTAGATTGGATAAGGATTGAATATGGATTGGATTTGGATTGGATTTGGATTGGATTTGGATTGGATTTGGATTGGATTTGGATTTGATTTGGATTGGATTTGGATTGGATTTGGATTGGATTTGGATTGGATTTGGATTGGATTTGGATTGGATTTGGATTGGATTTGGATTGGATTTGGATTGGATTTGGATTGGATTTGGAATCATGGGCAGTTTTGCCCACACCTTTACTGCAGCACATCGGTTCAAAATGTAACGGCAAATGCTCCAAATCAAGACACGATTTTAAACGATTCTTAATCGTTGGCGAGTTTTTATCACTTGATAATTTTTGAAAATTTGATTTTTCCCATCCCTCTCTGGGATACCCACCAAGTACCAAGCTTCACTGGTGCTAGGACGTTGTATACAACAAACAGACGCTACAAGCTCCCTCCCTCCTGTAGAACTCAACATATGTGAGTCATTCATGAGAAATCCTGGTGCTGCATCGTCGCATGTCTCCAAAGGGTCTAAACCAATAGATCGTTTCATTTTCACAAACTCTAACCGACTAAACCTAACGTAAAAACCCTGATTCATTCGCCTTGCGGTGTTGGTGCCTTTCTCGTGCGCTATAAAGGGTAAATTACATGTAAGAAATGTTTAAATAGCACTTCTATGTGGATAGCATCAATATTAACATATGGCTAAACTTATTTCAAGAATTCACGTCGAACGCTACTTGATGCGAAAAATCGTATGAGTATTATTGTCAACGAGTTATTTTTACTGTTCAAGATTTAGTGTTAGTATTTTAATCATAACTTCTGATCTGGCCCAATTTCAATTGGAAACGAAATGACAATGGGCAAGACGTTTTTATTTCGCGTTCAAAAAAGAGTTTTGGGCATAACTTCGAAGCCATAAGTCCATTTTAGCCAGTTTTCAAATGGAAACAATGAGTCAGAATTTTCCTTTGTATACCACTTGTTGACAACAAATCGGCTAAGGCTAAACGGGCGAGACTATTTTGGCGTAAGAAAATGAGTTTTGGCCATTTCTTTTGATTCCAGAGTCCGATCTGGCCAATTTCTAATAGGCACCAATGAGAGAGAATTCCCCGCGAACGCAACGAATGGAAGCAAATCGGTTAAGGGTAAGTAATAAAACGAAATTTCGAATGCAACTTGTTGCGAGCAAATCGGTTAAGAATAAGTGCCAAAAAAATGAGTGACACTTTTTAGCCGATTTTTCTGTGAAAAAATGTCGCTTAACTTTTCAAAAGGACCTAAGCATTTTTTGTTTGTTTTTTTTTTTTTTAAATCTTTATTGAAGTGTTTTTTAACAGCATTTTTTGTTTATTTTCCCGAGGGTGGGGTCCTCCGGAAGTTCCTCCGGGAATTCCTCCGGAAGTTCCTCCGGGAATTCCTCCGGAAGTTCCTCCGGGAATTCCTCCGGAAGTTCCTCCGGGAATTCCTCCGGAAGTTCCTCCGGGAATTCCTCCGGAAGTTCCTCCGGGAATTCCTCCGGAAGTTCCTCCGGGAATCCCTCCGGAAGTTCCTCCGGGAATTCCTCCGGAAGTTCCTCCGGGAATCCCTCCGGAAGTTCCTCCGGGAATTCCTCCGGAAGTTCCTCCGGGAATTCCTCCGGAAGTTCCTCCGGGAATTCCTCCGGAAGTTCCTCCGGGAATTCCTCCGGAAGTTCCTCCGGGAATTCCTCCGGAAGTTCCTCCGGGAATTCCTCCGGAAGTTCCTCCAGGAAATCCTCCGGAAGTTCCTCCGGGAATTCCTCCGGGAATTCCTCCGGAAGTTCCTCCAAAAATTCCTACGGAAGTTCCTCCGCGAATTCCTCCGGAAGTTCCTCCGGAAGTTCCTCCGGGAATTCCTCCGGAAGTTCCTCCGGGAATTCCTCCGGAAGTTCCTCCGGGAATTCCTCCAAAAGGTCCTCCGTGCATTCCTCCGGCACTCCCTCCGGGAATTCCTCCGGAAGTTTCTCCGGGCATTCCTCCGGAAGTTCCTCCGGGAATTCCTCCGGAAGTTCCTCCGGGAATTCCTCCGGAAGTTCCTCCGGAAGTTCCTCCGGGAATTCCTCCGGAAGTTCCTCCGGGAATTCCTCCGGAAGTTCCTCCGGAAGTTCCTCCGGAAGTTCCTCCGGAAGTTCCTCCGGAAGTTCCTCCGGGAATTCCTCCGGAAGTTCCTCCGGGAATTCCTCCGGAAGTTCCTCCGGGAATTCCTCCGGAAGTTCCTCCGGGAATTCCTCCGGAAGTTCCTCCGGGAATTCCTCCGGTAGTTCCTCCGGAAGCTTTTCCGGGAATTCCTCCGGAAGTTCCTCCGGGAATTCCTCCGGAAGTTCCTCCGGGAATTCCTCCGGAAGTTCCTCCGCGAATTCCTCCGGAAGTTCCTCCGCGAATTCCTCCGGAAGTTCCTCCGGGAATTCCTCCGGAAGTTCCTCCGGGAATTCCTCCGGAAGTTCCTCCGGGAATTCCTCCGGAAGTTCCTCCGGGAATTCCTCCGGAAGTTCCTCCGAGAATTCCTCCGGAAGTTCCTCCGAATTCCTCCGGAAGTTCCTCCGAATTCCTCCGGAAGTTCCTCCGTGAATTTCTCCGGAAGTTCCTCCGGGAATTCCTCCGGAAGTTCCTCCGGGAATTCCTCCGGAAGTTCCTCCGGGAATTCCTCCGGAAGTTCCTCCGGAAATTCCTCCGGAAGTTCCTCCGGGAATTCCTCCGGAAGTTCCTCCGGGAATTCCTCCGGAAGTTCCTCCAAGAAATTCCTCCGGAAGTTCCTCCAAGGAATTCCTCCGGAAGTTCCTCCGGGAATTCCTCCGGAAGTTCCTCCGGGAATTCCTCCGGAAGTTCCTCCGGGAATTCCTCCGGAAGTTCCTCCGGGAATTCCTCCGGAAGTTCCTCCGGGAATTCCTCCGGAAGTTCCTCCGGGAATTCCTCCGGAAGTTCCTCCGGGAATTCCTCCGGAAGTTCCTCCGGAAGTTCCTCCGGGAATTCCTCCGGGAATTCCTCCGGAAGTTCCTCCGGGAATTCCTCCGGAAGTTCCTCCGGGAATTCCTCCGGAAGTTCCTCCGGGAATTCCTCCGGAAGTTCCTCCGGGAATTCCTCCGGAAGTTCCTCCGGGAATTCCTCCGGAAGTTCCTCCGGAATTCCTCCGGAAGTTCCTCCGGGAATTCCTCCGGAAGTTCCTCCGGGAATTCCTCCGGAAGTTCCTCCGGGAATTCCTCCGGAAGTTCCTCCGGGAATTCCTCCGGAAGTTCCTCCGGGAATTCCTCCGGAAGTTCCTCCGGGAATTCCTCCGGAAGTTTCCCCGGGAATTCCTTCGGCAGTTACTTCAGCAATTCTTCTTGAATTTCTTCCAGTAATTCTTTCAGAAGTTCCTACAGTAGTTCCATATGGTATTCAAAAAAAAGAATTACTCCAAAGATTTTCTCGTCTACTTTCCCAGAAGGAACTTAATCTGAATTCCTTTCCAACCTCACATGGAATTCCTCTAAAGTCACGTACCACCCACCTACCTTGGACATTGTTTCGGAAATTTCTCTGAGATTTCTTCGGGAAACTTATATGGAAATTCCGGGAATTCTTCTAAGATTTATCTCGAAAATTGCTTTAGGAATTCCTTACTTTCAGAAATCCCTCCAGAAATCGCTCCATAAATTCTTCCCGAAATTTCTCTAGCTTTCGTTTTGAATCCCCCAGAAATTCTCCAAGCTATTCTGCAGATGATTCCATTAGAACTGCACCGTCTAATATATTTTTTAGGAATTATGTTCGAAGGATTTTTTTGTTTGTAATTATAAAAGAAATTCCTGGTTTGAATACCTAAAGTTTTTTTTTGCATATATTCTTGAAAATGTTTCCAACGGACCATCGAGTGGATTTCTCAATGAACTTCCTAGCGGAACTCTAAAAAATCTGAAAGAGACGATCTTCTAGAATGAATTCCTAGAAGAGTATCTGAAAAATCAAAGAGAAATGATAAACTACCAACTTGCCAAATAAAGGAATTTCCAAAAGAAAATATTTTTGAATTTCCAGACAAATTTCAAATAAAATTTAAAAATAATTTCAGACTAAAATCCCAAAGAAATTCTGTTTAGAATTTCCGTCGGCATTCTAGGAGCAATCCTCTAATTTGCTGAAGAATTTTAAGTTGCTGCCCCACATCTTCTGAAGGTAAAAATCTCACACTTTTTTTTCTAATTTTCCAGGGAATATCCTTCGAATATCTGAAGTTGCTCTGAATTTTTGGCTGATTTTTTTTCGGAAAACAATTTATATGGATTTTTTAAATTATTCCGAGACATCACTCTGAGTTTCTGCGAAAAAAATGTTATTATTTTCCAAGGATCATTTTTCATCATTTTGTTTAAGGACAAACCTCCCGAAATTCGAAACTTAATTTACTCTCGATTTCAAGGGCACTCAATACAACTGTCATTTTTATTATTTCAGCTTTTCAGCATCGCTTGAGGGGCTTTTCATTAAGCATATTTTTGAATTTCAATAAAAAAAAAACAAGTATCTTAAATTTTCTTAAAAACCGCTACTATAATAAGATTCTTTGTCAAATTTCCACGGAACACAATCATAATTTCTAGATAATTCACAAAATCAGCAAACGAATGTTGCAACTTTTTTGGAAAATTTCTCAAAATTGCGTACTGTTACTGTTGCGTTCACATAAACCTTAAATGCTGCCCAGTCGTAAAGACAGAACCTCTAATACTTTCAGTAATCTATAGAGGTTTGACTTTTCCTATGTTCCTATAATGATATAAGTAACCCGTTATTACTACTCAGCAATGGTAATAATCTCTTCAAACTGAGCGCTTCTATAGAAACATCGATTAAGCTTTCATCGCTACTCACCAGCGCCACCTTCTGGACACTACAGACGAAACAAAACAGTAATTACAAAAGTCACGTAATGGCCATTCCTCGACAAGTCATTAAATATAGAAATCTGATAATTAGGCATTCCAGCGGCGACCGATGGTGGAGCGAGCTTTTCCGACGCTCGTTTGCTGCTTCCTTCGCTCATTTACGATACCAAACGTCCTACTTCGTCCTGAAACTTGCCACCTTTATTGGTTGTATCAGTTTCAATTCACGTCGCTCCATCGTACACGTGGATCAACGTATGATTGAAGATTAGCAGACGTATTTTTCCACGGTTGGAAAACAAAAAGGAAAATCGTCGGCCAAGTCGAAGCTGTCGACTAAGCATTGTGTCTATTTGTCTGTGCGATGGTCGTCAACGTACACCGACCACCATAAATTCGTAATGCCGTTTTCCACCCCTATAATGTATTATTTATTCGTCTGTATGTCTGATAATCGATTGCGATAGGCATCAGGCAATCCAGCAGGACGTCGGACGTCGACGTTTTGAAAATTGTTCTCGAAAACACATTATAAAATAATAGCTCCGCTCGGTGAAAGGATGCCGGAAGTGGGAACCGTTACGGGAGTTGGCACCGATTCCGGTGCAGCATTACCTGCAGAAATACGTGTGTCAGCGAGGAGGGATTCCCGCCGCCCAGCTTCGATATCCGCAGCAGTGTCAGCATGATTCGCATCATAAAGGGCAGCCCGAAGCAGAGCCGCCGTTGCCACGGAGAGGATGCCGTCATGGCCTGATGGAGAGGTGTGAAATGCGAGAAAGGAGGCAGGTTATTGCAAAGGTTACTCCGATGCCTATGTGCCTATGAACATCCATGATGCAGTAGGTGGCACTTACCTTGAACAGGCCCCAAATGCACAATAGCGAGTACGATATGATGAGAAGCCACTTGAGCGGCCAACTCAAGCAGAAGACCGTCGCCGTTACCATCGGGAGGGCACCTGGAATGTAGAAATCGCAATATGGTTAGAGGAAACTATTCTGAATCCGGCGAAGCAATGGAAGTAAGAAAGTAAATGCAGCTGGTTGATTTTTTATATTTTGGAATCCTGGAATTTATTACACATCATCTCTTTTACCTTTTACCTCGACAAAACATATTTATAGACGTGGTAGTTGAAATGATGATATACTGACACACTTAGGTGAATCTATTTTTTCATCTTGGCCCCGAAGGAGCAGTTTTATGTTGCATCGTTTGAATATGTAGGTGGCGCATGGTTCATCAGAAGTGGCTGTATTACGCTGGAAAAGTTATTTCCGTTATTCCTGGAAAGGTCATCTAGAGGATGCAACTGTTTTGTAAACTAACGCCATTATATAAATCGTTGGGAAAATAGACTGCCATCGGGGGTAACAATGGATTATTAAGCTGGGATAGTTTGAAGATCCGAAGTCAAAACCGCTTAATAAAGGTTCTTATTTTTTTTCTCTTTTTTCGTTCAACCGAGGTTGTACCGAAAGGCTATTATTTCACACCAAATACATTTTATAGAAGGCTCAGAGACTCGTGGTGTTATTCACCAATCATTCTTCTTCTTCTTATTGGCATTACATCCCCACACTGGGACAGAGCCGCCTCGCAGCTTAGTGTTCATTAAGCACTTCCACAGTTATTAACTGTGAGGTTTCTAAGCCAAGTTACCATTTTTGCATTCGTATATCATGAGGCTAACACGATGGTACTTTTATGCCCAGGGAAGTCGAGACAATTTCTAATCCGAAAATTGCCTAGACCGGCACCGGGAATCGAACCCAGCCACCCTCAGCATGGTCTTGCTTTGTAACCGCACGTCTTACCGCACGGCTAAGGAGGACCCCGTCACAAATCATACCATGCACCAATATGGTGTAGGGTGAATCCGCGTGAGATGCCACTCCTTTTTAAAACAAACTGTTAAATTGAAACTCTAATTATTGTTTTTTATAGTTTAGGGATCCAACTACATAGTGTACAAGTGCCTGCCTAGGATGTGCTGGGGTTTTACAGTAGAAGCATAAATACTAGAACGCTAGAGGCGCAGTAGTCAATCAAATCATTTTTCCAAGTTATGCTTCAACAAGCTTCATTTCGCCATAATGTATGAATCATGTTGTAGTGCATGCTTTGTATCACCACCAACATTGGTTTGACACTTGTAATACTGGTACTTCGGCTGCCAGATCGAAGTAACCTACATTTTAGTCACGCGAACAGTAACGACATTATTTGGTCGGGGTTCAGCCAAATCACACCAAGCGCCAACGAAAAATTACCGAATTTTCTGCTCAAACTTTCGTTCAGCAGATTTAATTGATCGCAAATCGCATCGAATATCCCTCAACCCCATAAAAGAGGATATCCTACTGCAAATGTATGATTAAATTGATATGAAACTATTTCCGTTGTCCTTGGTCGAACAAAATATCACAAGTCAGTCTAAAAGCCGCTTGGTGCGGTTTGGCTGAACCCCGACCGTTTAGCAATCTTATACTTTTGAATCGACTGGTTTGACAGTGGAGTCTGTTAAACTTCTATAAAAAGCTGCACGTCTTCGCAAGTAGGCTCCGCCAAAGTGTGGGACGCTAAACAGACCTGACACGACGGCCCTCCGACGAGACAGGAGGTTTGCGCAGGCCCAATAAGTTGCCTTTTGAACCAATCGTTACGAACAACCTAGGAGATAATAAGACTCGATACCTCGATACGAAGAATACAGCATAGGCGAGATGCGAGATGACTGCACCAGCGCACGAGGGCGAACAAGGAACGATACAAACTGGCGCGTAAGGGATAAAACTCGATTTTCGGAGGAAAAAGCGCCAGCAGGAAGAGACGGAACAACTGTTCCGCGCTAATAACGCACGAAAGTTATATGATAAGAACGGTTTCACGTAAGGGCCACTTGCCACAAGCCAATGTGAGCCATCCACCACGAGTTTGTATCGATGGTGACGAAATCAAGGCGTTTGGAAAATTCGTGTACTTATGGGCCAAACACAATTGATACGTTTGCGTGCGTTTTGACAGTTTTCCCATGGGAAAACTGTCAAAACGTACGCAAACGTATCAATTGTGTTTGGCCCATTAGGCTTACTGGTGACCTCCGATAACTCAACCAGCAGAGAAATTCAAAGACGCATCGTGGCAGGAAACCGTACGTACTTTGGAATCCGCAAGCCGCTCCGATCGAATAGAGTTCGTCGCCGTACCAAACTGACTATCTACAAAACTAATTTTAATTTTCGGATTGGCTTTCAGTTACGAGAGATAGCGTTGACAATTTTATTTCATCGTCGTCGTTTCGATCCGGGAAAGGGATTTTCTTCAGGGCTCGATGATAGTAAATTTGTTAACCACCGCTACTTTCTTACGGAGGTTTGTCTTATTCTGTTTCATGAGAAACGTTGCTGACCTCATCTTCTCTATATATAAAAATGAGTTTTCTTTTCCTTTGAGGCAATATAACTCACGAACAGATTGACCGATTTTGAAGATTTTCTCACTAATAGATTCGCCTTCGGATCAGCTGTGTTTATATATGTACACTGACTTCACAATCATGGGTCACGCACTTATATGAGTCATTTTCATTTGTCCTACATTCAAAATGGGGCCATATATGTAGGGTTAGTGTACTAAGAGTTGGTAAAGTTGAGTGGGAAATTGGAAAGATGTCAAAATACAACGTTTTTATGAGTTCTGAAAAGAGGGATTATGGGTCAAACACAATTGATACGTTTGCGTGCGTTTTGACAGTTTTCTCATGGGAAAACTGTCAAAACGCACGCAAACGTATCAATTGTGTTTGGCCCATTAGGCTCGAACTGAAATCAATCTAGAGTACGGCGCTGCAGTGAACAAAATGGTGGAATGAATAATCGTAACGTATTTAAAATTAACTTTCGAATTTATGGGGTTTGATTGGTATAGGTATTGATAATGTAAACGTCAACATCATACTATAAAGAATTATTAGCGATTTGTTTTCAAAACTTCTGAAAAAAAAAAACCAATAATTAAATGCATAATTATAATCGCTTTGTTTCTAACTATTAAACCCTTGTTTACTCAAGCAAATGTAGGGAATTTATAGATTTTAGAAATTATTTTTGCAATTTCTGATCATAATACCTGGTTTACAGTTCGTCTTTGAGCGATAAAACGGCCTACTTTTCTATACCAACGAAATGGGTGCTTTAATGACCTTTATGCAACTCAAATGAGATGCATAAAATCCATTATATCACTCATTTGGGTGCTATAATGAAAAACCAACAGAAGAGCAGTAGTTACATGACTACATTTTACTGAATTAGCTTGGGCAAGTCTTCAAATAGTTCCAATAGCGTCGCGTAATAAATTAAATAATTTGATGAATGACATGACATCAGAATTTTCCGGCCTCAGGGGTTTTGAACCACCACAGAAGCATATCTTTCCTTCTAAAACCTTCACATGCAAGATTTGGTTCCATTTGCTTGATTAATTCTCGAGTTATGAAGAAATTTCTGTTTCATTTGTATAGGAGCCCACCTTTCCAAAGCGGGGAAGGGTCTCGAACCATCTTAAGAACCTTCCCCGGCTCCAAAAACCTCTGCATACAATTTTTCACGCTGATCGGTTCAGTAGTTTCCGAGTCTATAAGGTTCAGAAAGACAGAAATTCATTTTTATGTAAGGTACCCCGGGGCAAGTGGGACCTAAAAAAACGCTAGTTCAGCAAAATTGTTAAAGCATACTTGGAAAACAAGGTATTTCAGAACATTAACCACGGATACATCATTATATGCTTCCATTGTTGAAGTGCAGAGGTGTTGGAAGCCATTTATTCAATTACAAAAATATTGGTAGTGCTAGAAATAAATTTACCGTCAGGACCCACTTACCCCTTCAAACGGGGCAAGTGGGACCTATTCTGTTTTCTACTGTCGAACGAAACTAATTTGAGGAATGTAGATATATTGTTCATATTATTTCTGAGCATTAGTATTTTAAGATCATGGATGGAGATTGATTGCATGTCGAACTTTATTTTTGCAACAAAAAAGGGATTACATATAATGTTAGCGTATATGAAAACAAAACAACAGCCGATTTATTGTTTAGTTGACTGTTGTCTTGTTTTCTATTATCTTATTTTTATACCAAAAGTTTTAGGTGGCAAGGATAAACAAATCTTTATTTACTTTTCGTATGAATAAATATTTCTCTATTAAGAACACAAATTATGACATAAATCAGTACTTCAGAAGAAACGTTTTTATTCAGGTGATGCGCAGTGTTTTAATTTGTAACAGAACAAAATTGCCAATTTGTGTGTTAAGCACTTTAAGCACTCTTAAAATTTGATGCGATGTTTGGAAATAACAGAACACAAGACAAATCCTGTTGACCTATTGTAGAATAAATAGATTGTTTGGACTGTAAACGGAAGAATATCGCATAGTTATAGCCATTGCTCTTCTTCATGCGGGAGATAATTTTCAGAACGTAAAATACACAGTTGGTAAATAACTGTACAATACTTTTTAACAACGAAATCAAACTGCATCTGATTCAGATCCGTATGATATATGAATGACGAAGTTATTTTTCACTAGACAACCATCTAAAAACAATTAAAATAGATTATCGAAAATGTTGTTCAAATATGTCCCACTTGCCCCATGTATGTTAAAAGTCAAGGGTAAATGAAAATTGCAGATTTTGGCTTTAATTAAAAAATTTAAATCGTTTTCGATGTCACACAATTATTTATTGGCTCAAAATATTCACATTCCACATCAATGATAAATTTAGAAACGGCTATTTAGTTTAAAATCCATTGAACTAAAATAAATGTAACAGATTTTTCCGGTAGTTAAAAGTCATGATCAAGCAATAGCATTAGTATGGTGCCTTAAATGGTTTTGATTCCAAATATTTTTGTGTCGGGTGAATTCGTTGATAGTTCTGCTCCAACTTCCTAGAACATTGTTACCATTAAAAACGTTCACCTATTCATCTGCAGTCATAGTACCCACTTACCCCGTATTCTCACTTGCCCCGGGGTACCTTATATAGATATTCTTCTGGAAATTATTTTTTGCGCAATATTTTAAAACATTTACATGTAATACGGCAAAATTTCCTAATTTAAAATGAATATCAGCACCATTGCTGAATGTGCATCATTCAATTGCCAATGCCTGCTGAATGAAAATTATTATTTTCTATTTATTTATTTTTTTGCTAAGGAATCAGAACTGTTTTTGTTGTGGATTATTAAACCAATCACTTTCCCTGGATGAGCAGATTAAATCTCTCTGGGCTAATTTTATTATTCTTCATCCACCACCACTACCCTCGCAGCCTCTAGCCGTGAACTCCGAGCGATGCGATGGGCGATTGCATCGATCGCAACCGACACCACTGCATCCGGCATAGAATGGCAAAAAAAGAGCCCTCTTCTTTCATGCACACTCGCAGCATCGGGAGCTCTCCCGCTGGCGACTGCAATCTGTGTAGGTAAAAAAATGCAAGAAAAAATGCGGGAGCGAAAAGCACGTCAGTAAGCGCTACTGTCACAAACTGTAATGACTCGCGCACGAAAGGCACTGCTTCTTTTATGCACAAAGTAAATCTTGCGGTGGATCCGAAGGCACGTGGCAATGCATTCTGATGTCCGTGTTAGGAATGCACGAGATTGATTATATAGGGGAACTGTACCGGTTTTGGTCATGTTCCTAATTTGACCAATTTTGCGAATAACTCCAAAAATAAAGCAATTCACGAGGGTTTTATTAGTTCCAACAAGAGATATATAGTTACGTTGTCATGAACGTGATAAAGTTTTTAAAAAATAATTCTAAGTTCGATTCACATTCACTATTTATTCGAGTTCGTTATACACTTGATGTTTTACAAATTTTAATTGTCTACACTTGGACGTGTTGTCCCTATCGAATGCCGCACTGAACTGATCGCCCTGACTGAAGCTACCTAGTTACCTGGCTATGGCCGCCTAACTGGAAACTGCTGCTTCAGCGGAATTCCTGGTTCGTCAATTGGGTCCCGGCTGATGCAACCTCGATGGCCGGATGTTTACTGCAACGTCAGCGTACCTGTGGCTAACCTTTGGTTGGTAACCAAATAGCTGACGTCTCCACGTGCCGGATGCAACGGTGACTTTCTGCTAGCGCGTACTTTGCTGACGTCTGTGCATACGCGATAGAGGCTGTTAGGATGCGTACATAACTTCCCCTTATTAGATTGAACCGTCTCGGTTCAACCCTAGATGCGAAGTATCTGCAACTTTGACTGCTGGAATGCGTATCGTCAGTTTCAGCTTAAGTTTACGAACTTCTCTTATGAGAAAAGTGAAGAAAACTATGACGAGGCATGTGATCAAAACTATGGCTCCAATGTTGAATGCTCTAGTCCTTTCGGTAACGGTTTCTAGATGTTCTAGCTTACGACGATTATGTACGTGTAGTTGTTCCAAATTATCGATGGGTTCTGCTAGTATTTCTGATTCATTGACGTTCACTAAATGAAGTGGGAGTATAACAGGTTTAGTTTCCCTTTGAAAGATTTGCTGTTGAAGTGCTTTCCGTTGAGAGTTACGAGGCAATCCTTGAATGATACGAGAAATGTTCCTGTCAGATTTCTCAGGCCAAAACCACAACTGTTCTGTATGAGGGTGGGTTTAACGGAGTTTTTATCAGTACTCCAAGATTTTCAACTGTTTTGAATTCCGAAATTGTTGGTGACTTTGTAAAGGTACATGTACCTGCGTTTCCTCGTAATATTGGATGAAGACATTTGTCGTTGGAGACGTTAAAGAGGTTTTGTAAATCGCAAATACTGCGTTTCTCGATGTTCGTACATGGATACATTACCAGATACGACTCGTTGTTGCCAATAATAGCACTTGTAGCGTTTAGCGCTATAACTTTGTTATGTATAGGAATAGTTTCCAGCTGAAGTTGTACATAATCTCCTCGTCTAAGCTTAGGAATTTTAATAAGGACTATTATGTCTGAGTTGTTATGAAAAGCTACCGGTTCCAAAAACTCGTAAGTTTGATCAAAGCTTTCAATCGTTATGCCTTGTGATTCTAGTAGTTGCGTTGCAAATTCCAGTTCTGAAGGTTGTAAGAACGTTTTCGATATTATACCCAGTTTCGACAATTGTATGGATTCGAAGATTGTTGCAAGCTGGTGTTGGATCATGTCGATGTTGAAGATGATGCTGTGTATATGTAGAATGTGTTTCCAGTCAATTGGCCGGTCTAAACTCAACCTAGCTTGTTTTATGATACTATCTATTTCTCTAGACTGCCTGTAAGCCTGTTTTGTTAAATTGTTTATTCTGTTTTCAAAAGCTCATTTATCCTGACCTGTTCATTGTTCTCTGTAACTAAAGCATTATTAGAGTGTTTTAAGGATTCTAATTGATTTTCAATTTTAAGCAAATCTTCGTTATCAAGGTTTCCAGTAATCATTTTTATAGTAGATCCAAGAAAGTTGAGAGATCGTTTTGTTCTTCTTCGTTTTACAGTAAGATTTTCAAGTATAAAGTTGGCTTGACTATGCTTTTGTTTCAAAATGTTGACTATTTCTTCAATATTTGGATTTTCTTCTAGATTTTTAATAATAGATTCGTATTGTTTTAAAATAATTCTGTATGAGTATAAATTGAACTTGTGAAATAATGTGTGGAAACCTTCTTTCAAGAAAACGGAATTAGTTCTGAAGGCAACTATGCCTGGATTTTGGTTTAGGTCGAGGATTTCCATATATGAGGAACTGGTGAGGTCACACAATAAAATTACAGTGTAACAATAGGTGATTATCATTTTGGGTGTCATCTTTAAGCTGTAAAGAAATATTGAAACAAAAAGAAAATAATGGGGCTATTAGTTTTCGTTTTAGTTTAGTTTTATGGATCTTTCTTCCGCTCTCGTCGATTATATTAGTTTCTCTGTTTTCTGTTACTTTGAGTTTCTGGTATCTCGGTTGATGTTTCAAATTGTTACGTTTCCTTTCGAAAACAGTGTCATTTAAAGAAAAATTCTCAGGTTCTTCTCTGTTTCTGTTGAGTTTTTCTAAATCTTTAAGCTTCTTTTGCGCATGTTGTTCCGAAAAGATCCTGTAAAATTCCTCTTTTTGTCTAATTCTTTCATCTAGATCCTCGGGTACGGGGTCTTCATTTTTAAAGCCAAAAAACAACTCTTTTGGGGTTAATTTCGTTTGGGAATGTATAGAGTCGTTGTAAATAGAGACTGCCAGATTTATTTTAGCCGTTTCTGACAAGTCTTTGGTTGAATCTCTAATACTCAAAATATTGTGCAATTCTCTTATTGTTCTGTGAACAATTTCAACTGTTCCGTTGGAGGAGGACTGCCCAACACTTGTATAATGATATTCGACATCGTTTTCTTCGAGGAAATCTCTGATTGTTGTGGAAGTAAATGAAGCTTCCTGATCCATGACGAGAAGGGAAGGTTTTCCAACATCAAATGTGAGAAGTGAGTTATAGCTTTTAGAATGTGTATAGCATTACGTGTCTTCAAAGGAATAGCCATTGTTAATCGTGAAAACTTATCGCATAGTGTTAGATAGTTCTTGTTGTTAATAATGAAAATATCCATATGTACAATTTGCAACGGCTTTGTAGGTGTTGCTGTTAGTTTAAATTGTTGTTTGTATGGTCTTCTTTCGTACTTAGCTGCTTGGCATAACCTGCAAATGTTAATAAATTTAGTAATTTTGGATTTCATGTTCGGGAAAAAGTATTTTCGGGATATGTGGGTTTTTGTCTCTGTAATTCCTCTGTGATTTGCGTTGTGTTGCCTTTGAATAATTAAGTCTTGCTCAAGTTCATCGGTGACGTCCTCTAGCAGTTGTTGAGTCCAAAATATTTTGAATGATTTCGCTCTGGAAAAATAATTCTTGTATATAGTTTGCAAATTACACAGTATCCTCTCACTACAATAAATTCCGGTAGTGCACTTATTAGTGGCGTATTCTTTTAAAATATTGATCAATGATGCAGGACCGAAATTTGTCTTTTTAATAATGATTCTATGGTAATTCCTGAATAAAGTGAAAGTCTCTTGGTTATCTTCATTTGCTTCTTCCAGAACGATTTGATTTCTAAAGTCGTTTAGAGGTCTCAATGTTGATGGTATAAAATCGTTGTCGTCAGTATCTGCAGAGTGTTGTGTAATGTCGTCGCTGGAAGATGAATTCACGTTTACTTCTATTTTCTCCTCTGGTCCAGGTTCAATTCGAGAAAGTGCGTCTGCATTTGTGTTCAATGTTCCTTTCTTGTACTTAATTTCAAATTCAAGTTCTTCTAGAGCAAGTTTCCAATGTAATAATCTTCGGTTCAAATCATTTTTTTGTCGGAGCCACACAAGTGGTTTGTGGTCCGTGCGTATTTCGAAGTGAGTGCCATAAATGTAGGGTCTAAAATGTTTTGTTGCCCAGACGATAGCCAACAGTTCTTTTTCAGTAGCAGAATAATTACATTCTGCTTCATTCAAAGTTCTTGACGCGTACGCAATTGGGTGTTCTTTCCCGTCTTCGAATTTTTGAGACAAAACGGCTCCGAGCGCGAAGTCGCTTGCGTCAGTTTCAAGGATAAATTTTCTATTGAAATCAGGGTATTTTAAAATGGGATCAGTTGTCAATAATCGTTTACAATCATTAAAACAACGGGTAAATTCTTCGTTGTGAATAATTTTCGCATCTTTCTTCAAACATTTGGTCAAAGGCTTCGTTAGCTTTGCGAAATCGCGAATGAATTTCCTGTAATATCCCAGTAAACCTAGGAAACCTTTGATTTGGGTAGTTGTCTTTGGAATCGGCCAACTAAGAATTTTTCAATTTTATTAGGATTGGGTCTAATGCCATCTTGAGTTATGATATGGCCTAAAATTCACATTCCTTCTGAAGGAATTCACACTTGTCAAGTTGGATTTTAAATTGGCTTGAGCAAGTCGCTGAAGAACTTTGTTTAAATTGTCAAGATGTTGCTGAAGTGAACTACCAAAAATTATGATGTCATCTAGGTAAACTAGACAACATTTTCCAATCAAATTTCCAAGAATATGATTCATTACGCGCTGGAAAGTTGCTGGCGCGTTTTTCAATCCAAAAGGCATGCGAATAAATTCGAAATGCCCTTGGTCCGTGCTGAAAGCGGTTTTTGGCCTGTCCTTTGGATGGACTTCAATCTGGTGAAATCCAGATTTTAGGTCCAACGTAGTGAAATATGTACTACGGCCAAGCCTATCAAGAATTTCTTCAATTCGTGGGATAGGGAATTTATCATCCACGGTTTTTTCATTTAGTTTGCGGTAATCTATGACAATGCGCCATTTCTTTTTACCGCTCGCATCAATCTTTTTTGGAACGATCCAAATTGGGGATGTCCAAGGCGAAATAGAATTCTGTATAATACCGTCTTCCAACATTTCATCTATCTGCTTTTCAACTTCTGCTTTGTGGACTTGAGGATATCTGTAAGTTTTTGTGTGGACTGGAATATCGTCCACTGTTCTGATCCTATGCTGAATTGTAGACGTGCAAGATAGTTTTTCAGAGTCCTTGTGAAGAATCGTAGAATATTTTGCAAGAGTTTTTAATAGTGCGGGTTTTTCTTCTGAATTTAGATGTTGACTCCTAATCATTTCTTCCAAATCAGGGTATGATGTATTAGACGAACGATGAAGATGATTTAAGTTCATATTGTTAATTTCTGCTACCTGTATAGTTTTAGCTGGATGTGTCCAGTAAAATGTAACCGCTTTACCAAAATTCCTAATCGGGGCGTTAACAAAGCCTTTTTCTGCGTGGTACAAACCTGATTGAATCACAGCATTATCAATTTTTATATCGTTAGGGAGGTAAACGTTGCCATTATCTTGAGAGACAGGGAGTTTAATTATTCTTGTTGAATTCTCGGTCAGCGTGATCTGCGGTGGGCCTAATTTTCTTATGTGCATATACACGGTGTTTTGGGGAAAAATTAATTGATGATTGCTCACGTCGATGAGTGCTTCGAAATCAGAAAGCGTTTCGTAACCGAGGATTCCGTCAAAGAATGTATGGAAATTTAAAAGATAGAAGGTGACTTTTTGTTTCAAGCCAAATAGTGTTGTAATAAACTTTTTATCGGTGGAGTTTTGCCCTGAAGTGTTTGAAATTCGAATTGGTTTACATTTTTCCTGTTTTAATTTTGGAATCAGACGCGGGGAGATGAAATTCTTATTTGAACCACTATCTACAAGTAACTTTACGTCTTTGCCGAAGAGTTTAATTATTACATAGGGTAAACCATTGATTGCATTTAAGTCAGCGTGTTGGAGTGAAGAGGAATTTGAAAATTTACACTAGAATCTTAAGCTTCTAATTCTTCTTCGGTGTCAGTGTTGTTAGTTTCCTCGTTATTATCCTGTTCAGCATCGTGATTGAATATTCTGTTAGAACGTAGCGAGGGATCAACTTCCATGGGAATAAATTTCTGCCTATCAGATGCACTTTTATGTCGCGTTGAGGATTGTGCTTCTGGATGTTTGTTAAATGACTTGTTGAAGGGTTTGGAGTTCCTATTGGAATGGGATTGTTGATCAAATACAGATTGTGTTTGTGTCTTAGTTTTTTCCGCGTTTTGGAACCTACACAAGAATGCATAGGCATCCTCTAAATCACTTGGCTGGGCGGTCTGAGCATAACCAAAGTATGGTTTACTAAGCCCGTTAATGAATGCTGCCAGACACTCTTGTTCTAAAAAGTGGTTTATTGCTTCCCAATGTGCCATGTATGTTTCGTTTTGTTTAGCTAAAGATTTCATGTTCACCATGATTTCTTTTGTGCGTTTGTAGTAAATATGCAAAGATTCGGTCATTTTCAATGACCAGAGCTGGGTCTGGTAAGTCGCAATGTTATTGCGGTCACCATATGCGCTTTGTAGAATTTCCGCTATCTCGTCAAAAGTAGTTGGGTTTCCATTTACGCATATCATATCTCGAGCTTTGCCCTCGACTTTGTTTATAACTGCCTGTTCGTAAACGGAAAATAAGTCCGCTGCTACGTGTGGTCGGCATAAGTTAAGAGCTCTCCTGGCTGTGTCTAGCCAGTGACTCAATTGTTTTTTATTCCCGTCGAATGATGGGATCATCCGAATGGGGTCAGAATTCTGAAGAAATCACTACGGCGTTCCTCCACAGCGGGGGCTTGCCTTTGTTGTTGTTGCAATTGTTGTTGCTGTTGTTGAAGGTTGATGTTCTCCGATTGGAGAGCACCAATTCTTTGCTCCAAACTTTGAATTTGATCAAAGAGGGCTTGAAAGTTAATGTTTTCCATATTTTCAGAGAATTTCAAAGCTCTTACTTTCGGAAAAGGATTAAATTTGGGCATAGAATTACACCAAAAAAATATATAGAAAAGGGAGGATTTACTCACGGTTCTTCGTCCTTGAAGGATTTAAATCCACCGCTTTAGTGCAGGATCCTAAACGGTTGACTCGAATCGCCTTCGTGTCGAGGGATGGCGTGTGTTGATTCTCGATGAATCTTCCTAGCCGGTCAGCCGCCGTTACGTGTTGAACTCTAGTTGGTTGTAAGTCACTGTTTTTCACAAAAAGTTCCACGTGTTGGGTTTTTCTGTTTTCACAGCACACTTTAACTTCACTCGTTAGGGTTTCTTCACTAAACCGTCGGACGAGCCGTACGACTGCGCCAGTTACGTTGTCATGAACGTGATAAAGTTTTTAAAAATAATTCTAAGTTCGATTCACATTCACTATTTATTCGAGTTCGTTATACACTTGATGTTTTACAAATTTTAATTGTCTACACTTGGACGTGTTGTCCCTATCGAATGCCGCACTGAACTGATCGCCCTGACTGAAGCTACCTAGTTACCTGGCTATGGCCGCCTAACTGGAAACTGCTGCTTCAGCGGAATTCCTGGTTCGTCAATTGGGTCCCGGCTGATGCAACCTCGATGGCCGGATGTTTACTGCAACGTCAGCGTACCTGTGGCTAACCTTTGGTTGGTAACCAAATAGCTGACGTCTCCACGTGCCGGATGCAACGGTGACTTTCTGCTAGCGCGTACTTTGCTGACGTCTGTGCATACGCGATAGAGGCTGTTAGGATGCGTACATAACTATATCTCTCCCGCTTCTACGCTGCTTTTAACTAATCAATTATTTTTGACAAATGTGTATTTTTAGGGTTGGCGAAATTAGGCACTAAGATGGCCAAAACCTGTGCCCTATGTAATTTTTATTGACTTTGACAAGAATTGAAATTTTCAATAGCTTACCATTAAAAATCTTAAGTTTCAATGAAGTTGGCAAATTGCTGAAGAGTGTCCGAGTCGATTATAATAATCTTAAAATATAAATCTTTAAAATCCATCGGAAGTTAAAGGCGCTAGTAACGTTCGAAATCTTCCCTTTCAGCGTAACGCTCTCGATTTCCAAAAATCTAAATGACACCCAGTATAGTAAAGAAAGACGTGGGTTTTCCGGGCTTCTGGATGGCTATCACCCTCACTTGCCTCCAATCATCTGGAACAATGTTGCACTCCAGAAACTGGTTGAACAGGCTCAATAAGCGCCTCTTCGCGACGTCTGGGAGTTTTTTAAGCAAATTGAACCTGATTCTATCCATCCCTGGAGCGGAATTGTTACATGAAAGGAGAGCAAGCGAGAATTCAATCATCGAAAAGGGGCGATCCATGTCATCCGTGTCAGCAAAAGCATCACGTAGCTCTTGTTTCACCGGCACCGAATCCGGACAAACTTTCTTTGCGAAGTCAAGTATCCACCGCGACGAGCTTTCACGATCTTCATTTACGGACGACGCGTTGCGCATTCTTCTCCCGACGGTCCACAGAGTTTTCATTGAAGTCTTGCGCGATAAACCTTCAACAAAAGTGCGCCAATATCCACGTTTCTTCACTTTGACCAGTTTCTTGAACTGGATCTCGAGCGCGATGTACCGTTTGTGAAGAACGATCGAACCGTGTTTCCGAAATTCTTTGAAAGCGGCGGATTTCTTGCGATAAAGTTATGTACACTCGACATCCCACCACGGACTGGGTGGTTTCCTACGAACCGAAGCTCCTGGCACTGGCCGGCTTTGTGCCTGAAGAGCACTGTCAAGGATTAACTGGGATAGAAACTCGTACTCTTCTCGCGGTGGAAGTGCTTCTATCGACATTACGCCATCAATGATGGCCTCCGCATATGTGCCCCAATCGATGTGCTTCGTGAGGTCATATGAGAGGTCGATAGAAACAGATTGATTACGTCCATTGGAAATCTAGACTTCGATCGGCAAATGATCACTACCATGGGGATTTTGGACCACCTTCCAAGTACAGTCCAACGATAATGAGCTCGAACAAATGGAAAGATCTAGACGGCTATCTCTTGCTGGAGGAGCCACTCGTGTAACTTCTCCTGTATTCAAAATTGACATATGTATTAAAGTCGTCGCAGAGGTCGTATATCATTGTTGAACGGTTGTCGTCGTACAGTTCCCCCCAGCCTGTTCCGTGGGAGTTAAAATCTCCCAAGAGCAACCGTGGCTCGGGCATAACCGAGCAGATGTGCGAGAGATCTCTACGAGATATCGCGGTTTTTGGAGGAAGATATATCGAGGCGATACTGAGGTCTTTTCCTCGAATAGTCACCTGACATGCGACAGCTTCGGTGCCAGACATCGGCGCAAGATCGACTCTATAGAAGGAGTGCTGTTTTTTTATCCCTAAAAGCACCCCTCCATATCGATTTGCCCGATTGCGGCGGATTATGTTGAAATCAGGAAATTGAAGGTTCACATCTGGTGTTAGCCATGTTTTACATAAAGCAAAAGCATCGCATTGTAATTTGTTAACTAAAAATTTAAAAATATCTAATTTTAGAAGAATACTTCGACAGTTCCACTGTAGAATCGAAATCGTATTACCCTTATTGACTAAGTTAGCCATCGAAGGATGCAAATGACTCGAGGAGGGGCATTTTTGAAGCCAGCTGCTTCAGGAGAGGAGTCAGAATAGGAAGAACAGTTTTGACCATGTTCTTCACGGGGTCGGAAGCATCAAAGAAGTTGAGGATGAGCTCCACGATGCCAGAAAGAGTGAACATTGTAGCGCTCGGGGGCTCTTCTGCTCGCTCTCTATGCTCTCTTTCTGGCTGAGAAAATTGGTGCATCTGGGATTTTAGATGTTCCCGGAAGCGGTGGAAACTCTCGATCATCCCGATGTGAAACCACAAAAGTTGAACGTTTTTGAGTATTTCCTCCCGCTTTGAATTTGACCATGTTGGATTGGGGCTCACTTTGAGGCTGTTTTCTAGGCTTTTTCGAGGGTCGCTGGCTCTTTTTTATTCTCTTCCTCGTTGAGCCATTGAAAACAAAGGGAACCCCATTTCCAACCTCGGAGTCGGAGCTACCTTGATCGTCCAAAGGAAGAGACGAGTAGATGGTGTCAGAAACGAGTGGAGGAGCGGCCTTCCTCAACATTTCGGCGTAACTTCGCCGAGAACGTTGCTGAAGAGACCGCTTCTGGTGGATTCGCTGCTGTATGTACGTTGGGCAAGCTTCAAGAGCATGTGGAGGGCTTTCGTTACAATAGACACATTTCGGTGCCGTCTTGCACGCGCCCTCCACATGCTTCTCTCCGCATGATGCACAGCGAGGTTTATTGCAGCAGTACTGAGCGGTGTGGCCCAGCTGCTTGCAATGAACACAGTTCATCACCTTCGGTACATACAGCCGAAGAGGCAGACGAAGTTCGCCAATCACTACGTAGTCAGGCAGTGCGGACCCGGAAAAGGTGACGCAGAAAGAGTCGGACGGGGAATAAATCCGCTTCTCTCCCTCCTGCGACACCGAATACATTTGTTTGCAATCCAGTATCGCAACAGGAGGCAAAGAAACGTTCTTGAAACGACCGAAACCTTGTTTCAAATCATCGCATGTCATACTTCCCTCCGTCACCACCCCCGCGATCTCACACACTGCTGACGGTAAATACACCTTATATTCGAGAGTGAAAAGCTCACAGGTGGCACTGACCGTGACACGGAGTTTACTGGACCCAACCATGTCAATGGTCGTGACAGACGAAAATCGCTTTTTCAGATCTTTGCTGATCTGGCTGATATTCAAACGTTTGCCTTTGGGTCGAAAGAAAACAACATACGGCCCACTAGAGTCGTGAGGGTAGACCTAGGGACGGGGGCGCGTAGAGAAAATTATAGCGTTGCTGGTGTCCATTTCGTTTTGGTTTGGAACACCCGAATGCAACGAAACATCTGACATGGAATACGAAGTACCCCCGCCAACTTCGCCTTCGCGCATTGCGGACACGAAATGCGCCGCTGCAGCGAGGCACAATCTATTTTAAAACTAAACAATTATTACAGGACAGAAAACACACACACACACACACACACACACACACACACACACACACACACACACACACACACACACACACACACACACACACACACACACACACACACACACACACACACACACACACACACACACACACACACACACACACACACACACACACACACACACACAAATTAATGAGAGGGGAAGACGAGTTAAAGAAAAAGGAAAAAAACTATTCCAATAAGATGGAGAAGAGAGGGGAACAACGAGAGGGAGCTCAAGTAAATACTTGCGTTCACACTGCTGTGTCGCCGGCTAACGGTTCTGGCAGCACACACTGACTGGATGGACAATCGCCGGGGCGGTGGTGCGGTCGAAGCGAACCTTGCTGTTGGTGTTCTTCCCGCAGACAACACTGCAACTGGGTGGATGGATGGTGGCAGGATGGCAGCGTCTGTGTTGGTGGAGACGCACGATGGATGATGACTGTCGGCGTGGGGCGATGATGCCTGCGCCTGCGATGGACGCCGAAGAAATTGCAAAACTTTGCGTTGTCTTGCAAAAGCAACGAAATGGCTACTTAACTGCTTCAGCTAAGCACCACTTCCACTCAAGCACTATGCTTCAAAACATTTTCGGAAAAAAACCCTCTACCTGTACTTCAGGAAAAAAACCAAAAGAGAAGCAGACCGTACGCGGACTTACAACCGTCTCGCTCGGATGCTCGACGTGGAATGATATGTGGATCCACTTATGGGCAGAAAATCGAAACTATGTCTTAAGAACAAATATTTGATTTACAAAACAAATGCTTAGATCAGACATGTTGTATGATGTGCCAATATGGACTAGTTTCTGCAATTCCAGAAAAAGGCACTTCAGAGGATTCAAAATTGAATTTTGAGTTTATTAGAATTTCACACTGCAACGCTCATTTAGTAGTCGCTAAGTTGGGCTTATTTAGTAGTCGCAAAGCTGCGAAGGCCGACGGAGGTTCTTCGTAACTTAGTTAATTAAATGCACCAGTAATGATGGTCATGGGTTCAGTCCCATATAAAGAAAGTGGTTACCCTCAAAACATTCATTTTTCATTTATTTAGTCCACATCTAAACAGATAACACAATTTGACGCCACAACGGTTCGAGGCCGCATCTCTCCATCCTCGAATACGCCCCACGCTCGCCAAGTCGTTTTGCACCTGGTCTGCCCATCTTGCTCGCTGCGCTCCACGCCGTCTCGTACCTGCCGGATCGGAAGCGAACACCATCTTTACAGGGTTGCTGTCCGGTATTCTTGCAACATGTCTTGCCTATCGTACCCTTCCGGCAAGGCACGGCAAATGCTGGGTAAAGCGTACCATTGGTACTTCGCGTACATGAAGAAATAAAATA
Source organism: Armigeres subalbatus (assembly GCF_024139115.2). Taxonomy (NCBI): domain Eukaryota; kingdom Metazoa; phylum Arthropoda; class Insecta; order Diptera; family Culicidae; genus Armigeres; species Armigeres subalbatus. The sequence goes on along the minus strand of NC_085139.1, from coordinate 299,753,149 downwards.
GACCCCATCTCGCGGTCCTTGGCCTCTTACTCAGCAACTCCTATCCCTACCTCCCCGTGGTGCTGGCCGGGATACGAGCAACCTTAGGGAAGATCGGGTAATCAACCCCGGTGGGAACTATGGTCGTATGCTGACAGGGAAGGGGGGGTTGCTCCTCTCCGGAGCTCCTCTTATTGAGCGTCTGTTCTCCATGTCAGGATCGGCTCACAACAGCGTCTGTTCTCCATTTTAGGGTCGGCTGATCATCGTCCGAGTGCCAGCGAGGGACTCTAAGTGGAACTGTGCACCATGGTCCACCGGGAATAAGGAGGAATGGTTCTCCGGAAATTTAGGGGGTTTGGTGTCAGGCCCTGCAAGCCAGCCTTTAAAAAAAACATAAGCAACGAACAATCAACAAGAGAGTACCGTTAAAACATGTTTTAAATCAAAATCTTCAACATGATGTACATATTCACATCAGAGTTTTTCAGAACATTGTAAATTTGGTTAATTTTATTTTAAGTTGAAAAAATTGTAATTTTTACTTGGTCCAATTCAACAAGAGGAAAAATCCTAACTGACAGAAACAATTGAAATGTATTAATCAATAAAGAACTAAAAATTTATAATAGCAAATAAGGATAATAGTGTTAATCAAACACGGAACACCTAATCTAAGGGATGAATGCATGCAAAATATCATAAGCAAAAAAAAAATAATAAAAAGTTTAAAAATAGAAGTTTGTGCAACTAGTTGCAAAAAGATGATTTTTTCAGCACGAGTTGTACGTTTATCAAACGAGGCTTGCCGAGTTGGATAAATACTACGAGTGCTGAAAAAATCGAGTTTTGCAACGAGTTGCACACGCTATTTTTTGCAATGACGAAAAATGGGCTTTAATGTGATAAATCTGTACCAAAATATTACAATTGTATTTACTCCACATAATGAATCTTGCCAAAATGTCATGCTACTGCAGAAAACAAACATATTCCATGTTATCGTGCCACATTGTATGCTCGACAGACCATAAAGCGATAGATAAACCTGCTTTTAGATAATCTGATGTCATGTCCATTAAATTATTTGGTTGTATACTATTTCGCCGAAAACCATTTCGCGGAATTTTGTTTTCGCGGTTTTTTGCGGAATGTATCAACTCACCGAAACACGTTTCGCGGAATGCACCTTTTTTCCGAAAGACATTTCGCGGAATGTACCTTTTCACCGAAAGTCATTCCGCGGAATGCCATTTGGCGGAATTCAGTTAGAATAATTATCATTCAAATAATTACCGATTTCTGCTTAATTACATGAAATCCGGGCATTTTTCTGCATTTAGTGCAAATCCGAACCCAACCCGTTCCCGAGAATTTCGATTCGAACCCGACATAATTTAATTATTTTAGCCCGCACACAATTTTTCCCCGAAAAATTCAAAATTTTTTAGATATTTTTGGGTCTCTTAAAATTGAAAAAAAAATTTAAGCCCAAACAACAAACTAGCCTCACAATTAACAACACTGAATAAAATAATTTGTAGTACTTTATTTCTCAAACCCGTACCCGACCCGAACCCGATATTGTAGTTATTTTTCAAACCCGAACCCATCGGGTACGGGTTCGACTCGAGCGTATCTATACCGCCCGTTATAAGGCGAAAGGAGTTGCTTATGCTTTCTTTCAAAGAACACGCATTCCTGGTATAAGGCGAAGGGAAGTGTAACGCCTTCTTTAAATGGATGCATCTGCCCGGTATAAGGCGAAAGGAGTTAATAATGCCTTCTTTAAAAGGAGTATATAAGTATAAGGCGAAGGAAGGGGTAACGCCTTCTTTAAATGGATGCATCTGCGAAAGGAGTTGGTAATGCCTTCTTTAAAAGAATGTGTCTGCCCGGTATAAGGCGAAAGGAGTTAATAATGTCTTCTTTAAATGGATGCATCTACCCGGTATAAGGCGAAAGGAGTTGATAATGCATTTGTTAAAAGAATACATCTGCCCGGTATAAGGCGAAGACAGGGGTAACGCCTTATTTAAATGGATACATCTGTTCGGTATAAGGCGAAAGGAGTTGATAAGGCCTTCTCTAAAAGAATACGTCTGTCCGGTATAAGGCGAAGGGGTGGGTAACGTCTTCTTTAAATGGATGCATCTGCCCGGTATAAGGGGCAATTGAAATTTTTAAAACTACTTCTAAATATTCTGGGAGGCGTTCCTTAGCCGTGCGGGAAGATGCGTGACTGCAAAGCAAGCCTATGCCGAAGGATAGTCTCGTTTATCTCGTGTTAAACGAATGCAAAACAAAATGGTAAATTGGCTTAGAGACCTCGCAGGTAATAATGTCGGAATGCTGAATGAACAAAGGCTATTATTATTAATATTCCGCGAAATGGTGCATTCCGCGAAATGGTACATTCCGCCAAAAGTCATTCGGCGAAAAGGTACAATCCGCCAAACGTCGTACCGCGAAAAGTTACAAACCGCCAAATGTTATTCCGCGAAATGTTCAACCACGAAAATGAATTCCGCGAAATAGTTTTCGGTGAAATGTTATACAATCAATTATTTCATTAATTACGTGACACAGAGAATACACTGTTTGAACACTCTTCCAAGTTAATTGAACTAAATCTGGTCATATAACTATTGTTCTAATGCTGGCTTTTCATTATAACACCGAAATGAGTGCTATAATGGATATTATGCAACCCATTTGAGTTGCATAATGTTCATTAAAGCACCCATTGCATTGGTATGGAAAAGTAGGCCGTTTTATCACTCAAACGCCAACTGTAAACCAAGTATTATGATCAGGAATTGCAAAAAAGAATTTTAATGTTTAAATTTATATCATTGAAAACGTGGGGTTTGAAATTGAAAAATTGGGGTTATATCATTGAAAACGTGGGCTGACCATACAAAGTATTTATGACTGTGCGATTTCTTACCATTTTAAAAATGTGGTAAACCATCGTTTCCGCAATAATTTTCCTAAATTTTTGACAAAACTTATATGTAGGTATACAATTTCTACTTTCTCTTTCAACGCTTCAACTTCATCTTCAGTTCTTATCAATTTCACATCGATCATAAAGGAACAAAAGAACGCAATTGCCTGTATCAAGATCTCCCAAAAGTTGCTATCGGTCATTCTCAGCGCCGCGTCATCTTCGTCGACGGCTCCATATTTATTTATTGATGCTTTCCCTTCAACGAAGAAAGGGGCCATTTTGATGGATTGGCAAACAAAGGACATTGCCATCCCATTACGGCGGGGAAGAAAAGTCTGGCTGGCTTTTTGAGAAAAATGGGGACGTAAAAATGTCTTCGGATTTCTGTGGAAAGCTGGATCCGATGTGACCTTTTAGTGCGAGGCAACCGAGCTTAAATAACGTTCGATTGGATTTCCGCGTAGCGGCAAACAATGATGCTCGGTTGGAGGTGCTTCGACTAGAGTGGCTGTAAACCGTTCTTCTGAAGTAGAAGTTTCAAGTGATTTTATAAAGGGCACTGTTTATGAATTGTGTCTAAAAGTCAATAAATACAAACTGAACCAATGAAATATAATTTGTATCAAAACTCTTTTCTTTTAGATGGGAAGAATTATAATAAACTCTGATCCACTCTGATCCACAACTTTTTTCCATAGATTTGCAGGGTCTGATGAATGCTTGGAATCCAAACAATGAAGCCGTTTTCTGCATATTTTATCACCTTCTATGTAATCCCCTGCTCTACTGCGTGGACGCCAGCCAGCATTCAATCATCCGTGTTGATCTATCCAGATTCAAGTGGCACCGACCGACCGAGAAGAAAAGGAAATTCAACTCGTTCAACCGAAGCCGGTAGACAACGCTCGAGACAGTGGAGAATCCTAGAAATGTAACTTGTTCCGATTCGAATGCGCGGTGCTATAAAATGGTCCTGATAGACATTGGCATTCCCCGGGTGGAGGCATCGTCAACGACCGGTTCGGTTAGTTAGATGCGGTACAGTGTCCGGATGTGGAGAAATAATGTTATTTTATTATTTATTCAGACTAAGGCCAAAGTGGCCTGTGCGGTATATAAGAGTCTTCTCCATTCGGCTCGGTCCATGGCTACACGTCGCCAACCACGCAGTCTACGGAGGGTCCGCAAGTAATCTTCCACCTGATCGATCCACCTTGCCCGCTACGCACCTCGCCTTCTTGTGCCCGTCGGATCGTTGTCGAGAAGCATTTTCACCGGGTTACTGTCCGACATTCTGGCTACGTGCCCGGTCCATCGCAGTCGTCCAATTTTCGCGGTGTGAACGATGGATGGTTCTCCCAACAGCTGATTCAACTCGTGGTTCATTCGCCTCCTCCACGTACCGTCCGCCATCTGTACCCCACCACCACCCCACGCAACACTTTCCTTTCGAAAACTCCCGGTGCGCGTTGGTCCTCCACGAGCATCGTCCAGGTCTCGTGTCCGTAGAGAACTACCGGTCTAATAAGCGTTTTGTAGATAGTCAGTTTGCTACGGCGGCGACCTCTATTCGATCGGAGCGTCTTGCGGAGTCCAAAGTACGTACGATTTCCAGCCACTGTGCGTCTCCGAATTTCTCTGCTTGTATCATTTTCGGCAGTCTCCAGTGAGCCCAAGTACACAAATTCTTCTACCACCTCGATTTCGTCACCACCGATAGAAACTCGCGGTGGGTGGCTCACATTGTCTTCTCTTGAACCTCTTCCTATCATGTACATTGTCTTCGACGTGTTAATGATTAGTCCGATCCGCTTGGCTTCCCTCTTCAGTCTGATGTAGGCTTCCTCCATCTTCTCAAAGTTACGTGCCATAATATCTATGTCGTCGGCGAAGCCAAATAGTGTCGAAGCCACTCGTGTCAATCCCTGCTCTTCGTATTACCCCTTCCAAAGCGATGTTGAATAGCAGACACGAAAGACCATCACCTTGCCGTAACCCTCTGCGCGTTTTGAAGGGACTCGAGAATGCCCCTGAAACTCGAGCTACGCACATCACCCGATCCATCGTCGCTTTGATCAACCGTGTCAGTTTATCCGGAAATCCGTTTTCGTGCATTAGCTGCTATAGCTGGTCTCGATCGATTGTATCATATGCGGCTTTGAAGTCGATGAATAGATGATGTATGCGCACGTTGTATTCGCGACACTTCTGCAATACTTGGCGAATGGCGAACACCTGGTCTGTGGTGGAGCGTTCGCCCATAAAACCTGCCTGGTACTACCCCACGAACTCCCTTGCAAGAGAGAAATAATGTTATTTCTAGCTATTTGATAGGTGATCTTCCGTATCACCATTTTTTGAATGAAGTAACTTATATTGTATGTCATATGGAGACGCATGGTGGTGGTTTAAATCCCAAATAGATACTGCCTAAAATAGTTTTTTAGGTTGATCATGTTTCCAGGATGCTTTTCAATACTGCCTGTGCATGTGCTAAGACAAGATAAGATTGATCATGTTGTTTTGGGATTTTCATTTCTCCTTTCTGAATTTCGAGGGGAAACGCTTTTTGATTTCCAAGGAAAATTCTTTTGAATTTAAAGAGAATATATTTCTGATTTTTCCTGTGGATTTTTCTTAATTTTTTAGGGAAATTTGTTCTGTACGAAAACAAGCGTAACGCATACAATATATGAAAAACAAACCATAAAATTTAAAGGATATGGCCCTCCTTAGCCGTGCGGTAAGACGCGCGGCTACAAAGCAAGACCATGCTGAGGGTGGCTGGGTTCGATTCCCGGTGCCGGTCTAGACAATTTTCGAATTGGAAATTGTCTCGACTTTCCTGGGCATAAAAGTATCATCGTGTTAGCCTCATGATATACGAATGCAAAAATGGTAACATGGCTTAGAAACCTCGCAGTTAATAACTGTGGAAGTGCTTAATGAACACTAAGCTGCGAGGCGGCGGTGTGGGGATGTAATGCCAATAAGAAGAAGAAGAAGAAGACTCTCCATTATTCAGATGGTTTTTATCTTAAAAATTGTCTGACATGTATATTATTCCGTGAAATTTTCCAATTCCAAATAGATTCATACATCTAGCTTCTACAAGACTTTGAGGATTTTGAAAGACTTTATTTGTTTATTTCGTTATATATTATTTTATAATTCATCTGATCTGATCTTAATGAATAAAATGAAACACGAGTTCGGTGAAATCCATGTTGCATCAAAGTGTGTTGCCTTAAAAGTCTTCCTGATGCACGAAAGTCCAGCAAAGATAAAAGATGGGGGCAGGCGACGTCTCCGTTGAGTAATTTAACGATGAACGATGCTTGCTGAATCTTACACCGCCGATCGAGAGTTTCCAGACAAAAGTAGTTGGCATCCATCGGGATAAGCTGCTAGGTTCAATAGGTCACGTCATAATAGACTCCTCAAAGCAAGCCGCACAAACCGTTTTTGGACTCGCCTAATTCGCAAATTCCATGCCACGTCATTTGGATCCCAGATAATTGCGGCATTTTCCAGGATGGGTCGTACAAGCGAGCAATAAAGAGCTTTGAGGCAGTGCGGGTCTGTAAATTCTCTGGCGATTTTAGAGATGAAACTGAGCGGACGGTTTGCCTTGCTTATTGTTGAAGCATAATGCGAGTTAAAGGAAAGTTTTGTGTCCAATGTAACGTCAAGATCTTTTGCTTGATCAACTCTGCTTAGTAGAGTGTTTTCTATGCTATATTTAAAAATAATCGGGTTCTTCAAACGATGAAAAGTCATTACTGCACATTTACCGTAGCTAATCTTAAGCTAATTCATGCTACACCAGTTGACCAAAACATTGAAGAGACAAATGATAGCAGTCCTCGATGCAACGGACTACTACATACATCTTCAGATCATCAGCGTAAATAACCGGTGTAAGGTAGCCAAGTGAAGATGTCACGTCGTTGAAAAATATTACGAACAATAAGGGTTCCAGATTACTGCCTTGTGGTACACCCGAAGAACTATGGAACGGAGAAGATATACAGGTTCCATGTTTTCCATGTTCTAATCTATTAGAGGCACCTAACCATGAGAGTTTACTGAGCAGCATTTTAGGATCGATTTTATCGAAAGTCGCTTTCAGATCCGTATAAAATGACACCACCAACGAGCTGGGAACCGGCATCATAGTGCTGGGCAAGATGCGCCAACGCGTGATTGGATGGCTGCCAATCAACACAAGGATGTGCAAGCTGAAGATAAAAGCCCGTTTCCTCAACTATGGCATCATCAACGTGCACTGTCCACATGAAAGGAGACCCGACGCGACGACGAGAAAGAAGCGTTCTATGCACAGCTGGAGCAGACATACGATGGATGCCCACTGCGGGACGTCAAAATCGTCATCGGCGACATGAACGCTCAGGTAGGAAGGGAGGAAATGTGTAGACCGGTCAAAAGACCGGAGAGTCTGCACACCGTACCGAACGACAACGGCCAACGATGCATAAACTTTGCAGCCTCCCGCGGAATGGTAGTTCGAACCACTTTCTTCCCCCGCTAGAATATCCACAAGGCCACGTGGAAATCACCTAATCAAGAAACGGAAAACAAAATCGACCACGTTCCAATCGACGATAAATTCTTCTACGACATCTCAAACGTACGCACTTACCGCAGTGCGAATATTGAATCCGACCACTACCTCGTTGAAGTATGCCTACGCTCAAAACTCTCGACGCTGTGTAACACACATCGGAGTCGTCCGCCGCGGTTAAACATTGGGCGGCTACAAGAGGTTAGACTAGTCCAAGACTACGCGCTACAGCTAGGAGTGGCACTTCCAAAGGAAGAGCAGCTAGGCGTAGCGTCTCTAGAAGATGGCTGGGGCGAATATATCCGGAAGCACCGCTACCGCTGTAGGTACTAGGCACGGTGCCCCGGATCAGAGAAACGACTGGTATGACGGCGAATGTGAGCAGTTAGTAGAAGAGAAGAATGTGAAATGGACGAGATTGCTGCAACACCGCACGGGGGCGAACGAGGCACCAAACAAACGGGCGCGGAACAGATAAAACTCGATTTTTCGGAAGAAAAAGCACCAGCAGGAAGACCGAGAACGTGAAGAGACGGAGCAACTGTACCGCGCTAATAACGCACGAAAGTTCTATGAGAAATTAAACCGTTCACGTAAGGGCCACGTACCACAGCCCGATATGTGTAAGGACATAAACGGGAACCTTCTTACGAACGAGCGTGAGGTGATTCAAAGATGGCGGCAGCACTACGAAGAGTACCTGAATGGCGACGTGGCTCGATTCGTACGTTTTTGCATTCATTTCGAAAAAATGCGGCGTTATGTAGGGTAAATCACTACTTGGGCCTATGGACCCGGTTCCCGGCTCACTGCACAGAAAACTAATGATTTATACTGTTTGAAACCGTACCGTAGGTTCATGATTGATAATTTTTAAAAAGTCTCCCATTTATTTTTCACAATACTCAATATTTTTCAACCACTTGTTTTACTCCTAATTGATCCAATTGTAGAAAACAAAAATGTATATTTCAAAATTTCGCTCTCCGATGCCACACCACTGAGCCGGAGTGATTCTTTCCACTTTTACAAAACGGTATCATCAAATAAACACCTACCTGAAAATCGTCACAGTGCTCGATACAACCATTGCTTGAAGCTGTTAATCACCACACCATAATTCTAAACACACCCGCTTCAATTCTTCCTAATTTTTCGTTTCACTAGAACTTATTTAAACACATTAGAATACATTTTAAAATGTATCCTCAAACCGAACAAAAACATCACCTCGGCCCAAGAACTTCTTGCCGTACCGTACTGCCAAAACGCCCAGGAGTATGAAAATGATCCTTCATTGTTAATAGGAAAACTGTCTAATACGTTGATGCTATCATGTTATTTATAATTCTCTTGATTTCAAAAGGTGAAAAAAATATTGTTTTTAAGTATTTGTAAGAAATTTGGATGAGTAAATATATCTTCTCAACCAAATAAAAATGATTATGAATAATACCATCTGGCATCTTGTTGTCGTGGAACGTGCATATTTTTGTTCACGTCGCATTTTCTACCGTCCCGAGAGAGAAAGAGAGTAATAAGTTGAGAGATTGAGCGAAACTTTGCTTAGGCCGGGAACTGGTTTGGAAGTGGGCCGGAAATTAAATCGCTATGACTGAAATGAGTGCTACACCTCGTTAATTAAAATCAAATAAAAGTTTTTTTGAACGATATTTAGCACGGATAGTTATTTTTTAATTAGAAGTGAACCTCAATGCAGTATTATACAGCCCACAAAATTCAGGAAAAGTTGCTTCCTGTCATGAATATCAATTAAATAATGCGGTCGTATGCAAGTTAGGCCGGGAATGGGGTAAGAAACCCTATTTCGTTCGACTTCATTCAGTCGCAGTATAAGAGATAGCTGTCCTCGTGTTTAGTATGCCGTCCGCTGGAGAGACAACCTTCGGCGCATGGCGATTGTGACTACACAGAGAGAATAAGAGATAATTTCATCTGCGTGTAGGATGTTGCAAAGGCATCCTTCAGGGCATGAATTGGCAGTTAATTTATAAACAAGCAAATTGTGCTCAATGACTATAAAAAGTAATTTTATTTATTGAGCAGTTGCAATCTATTTAAACATTATGCCGATACGATATGTTTTGTAAATTGAGATATTGTTACGACACAAATTATAAGTTTTATGTTTATTCGAGTTTATGCCACATATCCAATTTTGAGCTAAATAATTTAAAGCTAAAGAAGTATTTGATAATAAATTACTTTGATGTTTCCATGTGTTTAAGATGAATGCACTTGGGTCATCTGTTGCGCGTTTTGACGTAGAACTACGTCTGTCTTTTCTATTGGGGTACACTTTAAGATAGCAAAAAATTGAAAAACGTCACGAAAATATGATAGACTTTGATCGTTAATATCTCAGCCGTTTGTCGATGGATTTTCGATTTTTTTGGACCATTCGATCAAGGAAGAGTCAACGCTTCATACCCGATGTATACTGAAGTCGTTTTTTACGCGGTATTTTTTAGACGAAGCGCTTTCAAGACAATTTTTTTTCACTCGATTTTCTGGATCTCCGCCTATTTTGGGATTTACGCAGTTTTTCTCGTTGTCTTAATTTACGCGGCCCATACCCTCCGCGTAAAAACCGACTCCAGTGTGCTACAATATTTATGTATGATAATATTTACTATTCCTATCAGTTTAGCAATCGGTTTCGGTAAATCAGTCAATCTCGTAAGTGCATCCTAAGCTTCTTCTTCCATAGTACTACATTCCATTTGGAACTTGGCCTGCTTTTCAACTTAGTAATCTATTACCATTTCCTTTGTTGTTAATTGAAAGCTTTCTATGCCAGCCATTGCATTAGTACTAGATACAAGTATGTATCAATGGACTTTTCGGTAATGAGTCAATTAGAATTTATTCTAACTTAGTGGCGGGTGCTGAAAAGTAGGCGAGTTGTAATGGACGATGACGTCACGTGCCAATTTTCAGTAAGAAGAAAACATCCGCTGCGGGCAATCTGCACAAAAAAATGAACCTCAACATGAACATCCGGTGAACTAAAATGCTCCGAGTTCACTGAAATATTCATCGGCCCGCAGCAGATGTTCAGACGAAGAATCGTGGAAAAAGAAGACGCTCGTGGTTAAGTCCATCGGCGAAAATTTATCAAATTGTGGAATCGATTGATAACAAACACACAATTATCATTTTAATGTAAATCTAACTAATACCAATTTAATGTCAACAATAAGGTCAATCGGATGTTTGGTATTGTGTTTTGGTGTTATGTAGGAAAGTAAGTTCAAAAGTAGCATTTACCAATACTTCGATTTGAGATACAACTATCGAACAATCCTTACTTTATACACCCAAAAAACAAATCTGACAATTATTGTATAAAATCTGGGCCAGGCATTGAAAAAAATCAGATCATGAGTAAAAATCGGCTAATTTCATGCCAACTTGATGCTCTAATGCGGCCTAATCGCTGATGCTTTCTAGATCGTTGAAATTTGGCGTTCGTTGATTCAATGTTTAAAGATCTTCATCGCTCACCAATGGGAGACAACTGAGCGAGGCAAATCACTTGCTAACCTAACAATGAGTGTTCTTGCAACAGGCTGTTAGAAAAATCTTTTCAGACATTAGGAAAATTGGATATGAGAATGGAACTCTGATACACTGCATGAGAGGCTTTGATACTTTCTCTCCTCCATCCCAGCAACTTGAAAGCAGAATGAATAAAGCAATACACCAGATGTGTTTTGTTTTTTTTTCTAGTAGAGCAAGCGTAGCTTCCCTGGATACCATACCAAGTTTGGCTTGGCGAACTCTGTTGCTCGTTGTTTACGCAGCAACGATTGCTCATAATCGTTGTTTAATATCCTTCTGAGCAAGGCTGTTCACTCACTAGCATAGGATTATACGACTGAATTAGATCAATGCTCGTCCGCTTCACTTACGCTTCCAATGCCTGATCTAGGCATATACAATTCGACAAGCTTTTTATACAAATATTGTATTAAAATACTATTGTATTAAAATACTATTAAAATACTATTAGAATAACTATTAAAATACAAATCTGTATTATTTCAATACAACAATTGTATTAAAATCTTCCGAAATTGTATATGCCCAATTATTATACACTTTCTGTAAGGTGCTTATGCAGAACTGTATAAAAATCTGCCATCCGCTGGTTGGGTGAGTGAGTTTTTATTTCAATTGATAATTTGGATATGTTGGTCTAAAAATTATATACATCACCAGGGTTCGCAATGCTCACTCAATCTCAGAGGTATACCCCGTTAGGCGTTAGTACGTTAGGCATAAGGACGTTAGGCATAATATTCGTTAGGCATATTGGACGTTAGGCATAAAATGACACAAAGAACAGCCTATGATATAACGAAGGCAGAATTATGCCAAACGTCCATTATGCCTATCGATCATTATGCCTAACGTCCGTTATGCCTAACGTCCATTATGCCTAACGTACTTATGCCTATCGTCCTTATACCTAACGTACTTATGCCTAACGTCGCGGACACCAATCTCAGGAGCTTATGATAAACAACACAATAAATAAACAAGATTCATCCTGGGCTTGAAAAATGTTTGCTTTGGTCTCATGGAACAGAAAAGTCGAAAACCTGTCATTACATACAGTTACGTGGTTCAGCGTCACTTTTGCGTACAACCGGATTGGGCTGCACCTTTGAGTTTTTAATTTTTCTCTACTATTTTTACGTAGGTTTTGGAATATACACGTTTTTACGCAGATATTCCCCATACATTTTCACGCGGTTTATCGAAATCGTCAAGAAATACGTGAAAACTGTAAAACCAGATTTTAGTTGAAGTCGTTTTTACTCGGATTTCGGGATAATTAAAGATTGAATATTGTCTGGAAACTATAAAAGTAGGTATACTAATGACATTCTTTCCTTCAAGATACAATAATAATACATTTATTCTCTTCCCGTTGAGAAATAATAACAAATATAATGAAAAACTTTCAGCAAGAAATGACTCTCGAACAACATTCGAAAGCTACGAAGGGGACGAGTGTTTTTCATTCGACTTGAGTCGTTTTCCAGTGTGCTATCGAGTATCCATAATGACAAAACATCTCGTTATTCTTGTACCTTCTCGAGCATACTCGAGCGATGAGTCGTTTTCGAGATCGAATCGAAAGCCGTAATGCCAAACATGTTCAACTCGATAGAATTTCGTTCGAATCGAAATGCGCAATGCCACCCCAGGTGTTCGCCGTACGTCAGGTATTGCAGAAATGCCGCGAATACGACGTGCCCATTTATCGACTTCATAGCCGCATATGATACAATCAATGGAGACCAGCTATGGCAGCTAATGCACGAAAACGGATTTCCGTATTGACTGATAAGGTTGATCAAGGCGACGATGGATCGGATGATGTGCGTAGTTCGAGTTTCAGAGGCATTCTCGAGTCCCTTCGAAACGCGCAGAGGGTTACGGATAGGTGATGGTTTTTAATGTCTGCTATTCAACATCGCTCTAGAGGAAGTAATACGAAGGGCAGAGATTGACATGAATGGTACAATTTTCACGAAGTCCGTCCAGTTATATGGTTTCACAAACGACGATGATGTTATGGCACGTAACTTTGAGAATATAGAGGGAGCCTACATCAGAGTGAAAAAGAAAGCTTAACGGGTTGTACTAGTCATCAACACGTCGAAGACGAAGTACGTGATAGCAAGAGGATCAAGAGAGAACAATGTAAGCCACCCACCACGTGTTTGTACCTCCGATAACGATGCCAGCAGAAAAATCCGGAGACGCATCACGGCAAGATCTCGTACGTACTTACTTTGGATTCCGCAAAACGCTCCGATCGAGTAGAGTTCGCCGCCGCTACAAAAGGCTTATTAGACCGGTAGTTCAACAACGATCCGACGGGATCAAGAAGGCGAAGTGCACTGCTAGCAAGGTGGGTCGATCAAGTGGAGGACGATTTGCGGACTTCGTGGTTGGCGACGTGCAGCCATGGACCGAGCTGAATGGAGAAGACTCTTATGCACTGCACAGACCACTTCGGCCTTAGTTTGAAAATAAATAAATAAATAAGAACATTTATAGAAATATGTACTGCATTCGTTCTTCTTCTTCTTATTCTTATTGGCATTACATCCCCACACTGGGGCAGAGCCGCCTCGCAGCTTAGTGTTCATTAAGCACTTCCACAGTTATTAACTGCGAGGTTTCTAAGCCAGGTTACCATTTCTGCATTCGTATATCATGAGGCTAGCACGATGATACTTTTATGCCCAGGGAAGTCGAGACAATTTCCAATTTCCAGACAGTAGATGTGGCAGATCAACAATCTCATTAGGTCAATTTCGAAAAATTGATAATAGCTGACGGTTATTTTGGGTATATACACATGTGAATTTGACTGAGAAATGCCTGAAATATTACCAAGTCAAATCCGGGTCTCCGAACACTTTAAGGACGAGCTTTGCGGAATACAATGTCGTTCCACCTCGCGTATTCAAGGGAACTACTTTCAATACTGTAGCTACGAACTGCTGTCATCTTTTTGTTCTACGCTTGCTGCGACGCAGGAAAGCTAAAATAAAAAGATTACAGTTATTCATTGCTTCTTTGTTGAGATTGGTGCCTCCGAAAATGCGAGGTAATTTTTTTTTTGATTCTGGGCAGTTTCACCTGAAGTGTGAGTTTTTTAGCACCGTGGGAAAATTATCAAGATTGCTTCGATGCTTCAACAAAATTTCTAGAAAAAAAATTCCTAGAAAACTCTTTTGTTTTCGTTTGAATTTCCGGGAGAAATTCTTCAGAACTTCCAGAGAAATTTCTTCTGAGTTTCCTCGGGAAATTCTTGTTAAATTCAATGAGAACTTCTAAAATTTTTGAGTTAATTGTGGTTTGTCACTTGCAATGTTATTACGTTCGCAACTGGTTCGGGGCTATGGATTTCCGTGTCGTATATTTGACTTCCAAAGTTTAAAAAATATTCCACCTTTTGCTCATTCAAGCTGCCACTGTGTTTGCGTGCCGGCTTCACACTACCGATCACACCACAGTTAATCGGATGTCGTTGAGAATAGCAACCCAAGTGGATGTCACCTTGCGGGGGCGATAGATAAACTAAGTGACATTGAAATTCCCAGTTTGGAATAATACATGACGCTGCCGCTGGCTGCCGACGCGGTGGAATTCAGTGCGATGGTCTCAAATTGAATTCCACTTCAAATCCTCTTCCCCCCACTTATTTGGCGGTGTTGGCTTTGCGATTGGATTACGGGGATGAGCTCTTCAAACATTGTTCGATGTTTTCCGTAACGGAGTGGATTCCGTTGTTTGAAGAGCTCAGCGCCGTTGTGCTGCCGGCGGCTCATTTTGGAAGCGCCGAGTTCGTCCTCGGCGCTTCCAGAGAACGGATTTCACCGCATTATAATCAGTCAGGATGCCGTAGGTGTTTGTGGCAAATATACTTACCGAAACTTTGGCTCATCCAAATTCCGAACATGTCGAGCTGCAGTAGCCGGTAGTAAGCGCTCTCGCCCAGCTCCAGATTCATGAAGAGGTGGTAGACGAAGCTACCGCACCACGGTGCAACAGAACCGACCAGATGGCACCACGAGAGAAAGCGGTACTCCTTCTCCCATGGCATCATTGCCGGAACTGTTGCCAGGATGTACACGATTGGAATGCCTGTGGGAAGGGGGAAGAAAAACGAGAGAAAGTTGTATAAGAAAGAAGCATAGGAAGCTATTATTGGTTGGAGTGCGGTAGGAAGAAGACAAAATAGAATGGAGCACAATTAGCTTGTGGTTCGTTACTAATTGAAAGCTTCCGCTGAAATCCTAAAAGGTCACGTGGGCTATTTCCTTGGCAATTCTGATTCTAAGCATTTTCGATCAGTCCAGTTATTAATTCGGTTAACTTATATTTGAAAAAACGCCATACTGGCTCATTTGGGTTGGTCAGGCCAATTAACTTGTTTGATTCTTTTATGAAATATTGACATGCTAGCGTTACAAAGCAATCTTGTACTGATTAGTGCAATCTAATATTTTTTGTCTTTTCTCATACATTAGTGTACATAAGGTTTATAGGAATACTTTGATATCGTACTATTGATAGGACGTTAAGAGTTATATGGTTGGGGTTTTGTACAATCAAACCAAATGAGATTTTCCTGGAAATTCATTCGGAATTTTCTCAAGAGACTTCTGTAAATATTTCCAGTTTGACAAATGTTTTGTGATGTTCCTATGCTACTTTCATGATGTACTTTATTTTTCGGTCAAAAACCTGCATGTTGCTTAATTTATTGATTGATGAACAAAATACTAATCAATCTCTTATTGTTACGTTAATAGCTTCTCATTCAGCATTTTTGCTATCAAACGTCCGGCCATTTAATCATAGTCTACAGATACTATCACTCCCTCCCGTATCATTAAAGCTGAATGACAAACTTTGTCAATGGAGAAATATGAGGAGAGCCCATTCAGCCCATCTTAACTCTTAGCAAGCCATTAGACGCAGGCAGTGCACAAAAAAAAAACTTGATAACCGAACATTCCTAGCCCAAGTGTGGGCGGTCTGCTGTAATAGCTTGCTGCCGGCCGGAAGCAGCTCTGGCAGAGGCTATCAGTTACGTAATATTCTCCATCATCATTGCCGTTATGGTAGTTGCTGAGATGGATCTTCCACAAATGGGGGCAGCTTGCTGCTTTGAGATGACTATAAACAGGGACACTTTCGGCCAAGGGATCCAAGAAGGCGGGAAGAAACATTCCCATAATGCGATTAAATGGACATTGTCGGTAATTTGCGGGATATTTATTATTTTTATGGCAAGTAAATAGCGAGGAAAACTTTCGATTTCAAAGCATACGGCTCGGTTGATTGATGGTGAGCTTACGAAGTGAAACTCGACCTGTATTTTAACGAATGGTCTAACATTTCAAAATGCTACTTAGATATTGAATGAAAACATTTCCGGAAAAAAATATACCTAATTAGGCAACAATGTATCAGTATTGGACATAACTCCAACGCAGAAAATGGAGAAGAAAATTGTAATAACACGACCACATCAATTTATTGATATCCCAAATGGCATCCTTTTATCTATTTTCTATTTTTCCCAAGATAACAAATCAGTCAAGCCGAACCCAATAAAGCATGACGTCAAAGACGGCCCCATTGAACCCGTGTCGTCCTGATTGGCGAACAAAACCTTCGGAGACAACAACGTTTTTGTTACGACACATTCCTTTATCCATCATCAGTCGAGCCCGCAGCTAGTGCGGGTTTCGTCGGAAGTGTGGTTCGATAATGTTGCCATAAAGGAACCCAAAAAATCGACCCGCCAAATCTATTTACTCGCAACCGCAACAAAAAAGGTTATCACTCTCTGCACTCAGGGCAAACTGTTCAAAAAAGGCACAGGACAGGTGCGTGTCTGTGCTTTGGTCCGATGGTCCGATGAGAAAACTAGTTGGGCTCAAGAACTAGTTGAATTTTTAACATCGCATAAGATGGTCATTGTTCATGGGTTGTTCAGTCCAGAGTAAATTCATGGAGGCGCATTATCCCGCATGGATAGTTTTACTGGTTATGTGTCGGAAATGAATCACTGAATTGTTCCTAATTTACGGAATTTCGGAATTGATTCCGAAAAATTACATGAAATAAATCAAAATGACCCAAAGTGGCCAAAAAATAAAAGATACACATTTATCAATCACATGCACCCATTATTACTTGATTTTTTCGCCTGGGTAAGATTTTCTTTATTCGACTCAAGACGTACCACAATAATAGTCGAAATCAGAATCGAATGGCGGAAAGTAATCCAAATTAGTTAAATGAAACAAATTGGACTAACCGAACAAATTAGCAGATGTGAGCAATGTACATAGCATAGCACCCTTTAGAAGTTTTAAATCAATTGATCAACTTTTGAATTGCCTTGTATATGTGTATTATGTGTGGTATGTAATTACGGACAAACTGGATATGGATGTTACTGAAAGATTTAGACTTTCTAAAACCGGGGACCTTCGCCTCCTCTGCGATATCTTACAATCCATAAGCGGGGCGAATATAAATATGACGATGCCTGTGAAAGACGCAACTGGTCAGTTACTGACGGACCCAACTGAACAGCTGAAACGCTGGTTCGATTACTTCATGGTGTAAAATATTTTGTATTTATTAACGATCAAATTTAGTCATATAAGGTACACCGGGGCAAGTTGAAACGGTTTTTTTTTTTTCAAAGTTGAAATTTGAAGTGCTGTAAAAAAATCACCCTTTGATATATTTTGAATCCGTTTGCGGTGTTGGCTAGTTCGGGCCAAAGATTATACATAAAAAATAAGCAACCTTAACAAACTTTTTTATAAATATTTTGTATATTTAAATTATTTTTTTGTATGCATCGTTTTAACTTGCCCCGCGTATCGGGGCAAGTTGAAACATTGCGTTAGACATGAGCTAATTCTGTCGTATTAATAACAAAATGTATGTACTCAGTGAGACTCAAGAAGCACGCGGTTGTAAAGGTGACTATAATACTGCCAGGATTCACATAAGAGTCCCATGTAAGTTTTTGACGATTTTGATTTTCTTTCAGAAATTAGCTTAAGATTGTCTCCTATTTAAGAAAAACTGATAAAGTAGTAGGCTTTGTTCTAGAAATTTGAAAACAAATCCCACTTTTGTTGTCTCATCTTGATATTTGCTCGCATAAAAATTACATTCCAGATTTTGATACGGCAAAACATTTGCAAACTGTTGCATATAAACAGTAAAGACGGATCCATAAAAAAATGAAAAACTATCCATAAATAACATCTGAATGTTCCATAAAACACTACCATAAATCTATAAAATAGTTCAGGAGATTCCATAAAGAATAATTTTTCGATCCATAACTAAGCTAAAATTTCTAGATTGCTTTGAGAATAGGTCGTATGTGCAAAAGAGAGTCTCTCTTTGCTTGCACTCTCTTTCGCTAATAGATAAGCTAATTTTGCATATTTTGCTACATTTTCACTCCAGCACGATAGACAAAGCTATTGTCTTTAGATATCTGCCAAGAAATCCGAAGTAAACTTTAGTATAGTTCTATAATAATCGAAAGAGAATGAAAGTCAAGAGAGCCTCTCTTTTGCACATACGACCTATTCACAAAGCAATCTAGATTTAGCAATTAATAGGGAATTATGTTTCATTAATATGGTCAAGAAAAACAATACAATTCTTTCAATTTTCCCATGAAATGATCCATAAATCTTTGGAGAATGATCCATAAAAAACTATATTTTGATCCATAAAACGCATTTTTTATCGTGATGATGATCCATAATTTCAGTAATATGATCCATAAATTTAGTCATATGATCCATAATTCTGGCCATTTGATCGATAACTTTGTTCAAATGATCCATAGTTCTGGTGATATGATCCATAAATTTTGATAAATGATCCATAGATTTTATAAAATATATGGATCTATTCTTATAGTTTCATTGGCCTTCTTTTTAAGCATTATGGACCACATTATCAAAATTATGGATCATATGACCAAAATTATGAATCATATTACTGAAATTATGGATCATCATCAGGATAAAAATTGCGCAAATTTGAAATTTTATGGATCAAAATATAGTTTTTATGGATCATAAAAGTATTCTTTATGGAATCTCCCGAACTAATTTATGGATTTATGGTAGCGTTTTATGGAACATTCACATATTTACGGATCGTTTTTCATTTTTTTATGGATCGTTTTTGAACATTGAACGGTGCAAAGTGAGGGCTGCCTTTTGATACTCTTTTACACAAAAAATAAACTGAAGTATGGTTCTTTTAATTGTCCCAAACTCTTCGATTGGAGAAATAGGCAGCTGGGGAAGTGAAAGGTGGAGTTAACGAAATGTTTACATACCCTATGTTTTATTTTTCTGAGAGTCAGTGCTCAGTAGATTAAGAATCTCAAAACTGCAGTTCAAACATGACCCCTTTTCATTCTAGTGGAGATTGTAGGAGGGTTGCGTTCGTGACGGAATGGTCGAAAATGTATTACATTTATTTTCAGAATTTTGCATGTTTTTATAAATTTATGTTTTCCGAATATATGTATTTATGGACCATGTTGAAGTTTGGAAAAAAATATTAATTTTAATTGAGAGGCTGACGTTTTGAATTGTTGTTTCAACTTGCCCCGCACCACGCATTTCTATTTGCCCCGATGAGTTGAACATGCGAAGCCATATCAAACAACCAAAATACAAAAATTCAAACAACTCTTTCATCGATTTTTCATAATCATAATGCTTATTCAACATTGAATGATTACCTATCGTGAAAATTTGATGTAAAAACTCTTCCAAACATCGTTTTGAGACTTGTTTCATTGGCACGTCAAATAGTTGGTTTGGATTTTGCAAAGGGCGAAAAATAAACAATGGTAGGAATTGGCTTTGAAAGCAGCAATCTTCCTGGAATGGCAGTCAGAAGGTGCGTTTAGGGGAGTAGTTTGTTGAAAAAAATAATCAGAGCATTCGGTCATTTCCTATCTAAGGGGGGCCAGTGCACAACGCACCCTCGAGGTTAGCTGCGTGTCCTTGCAGCATCGAACATCGTGACTCGCTTTTTTAGAAGAACACCATGGTATCGTGCCAGCGCATTGCCGGCTTTCGAGGTGGCCTTACCACGCCCTATGTCCTTGGACTCGGTCGACTTCGCGGATGCTTCCCTCTGCACGACTGGTATCAAGAATGATGATGCCGCGTGCACCCCAAATTGACCTCTCTGCGATAGGGTATATTCGCCAATACACAGAAGGACTTGCCGACGCGGTGCCTACGCCTGCCCCAGCCTTGACGAAGACCCCTATCCGTCCTCGGGCTCGGAACCCGCCCGGTTGACCAACGCCGCGAAAGCAACGATACCATGTTGTTCTTCGCGCGGCCACTTGTTCGATAAAAGAATCGAGTTCGACCACAGGTATGACCCATCCCAAGCAGCACGCGCAACATCTTTCAAATAGGTGTTTGTTCCTAATAAATTGCATTGAAGACACTGGCAATTGGCCCTGACGAAAGCGAGAGAACAAAATGGGGGCCGGCTGATGCTTTTTTATTTCACCCAGCAAGGGTTATAGGACGTCAATTTTAAAATGCTTATTAAAGCGTTAAAACACATTTTAGCCTAAAATTGTTCACTTTTTTGGGCTAGAAATTTAATTTACTTTCATATAGGTAACACGAAAGTTGAATTATTTTGATTAAAAAAACATGTGTAGATAAGGAGCCTAACATGTAGTTTTTCAAAATTCTAATCCTACGTATTAAAAAGTTTTCAACATATCACTGTTTACAAGAGTTCCAAATACGACGCGTTGTGTATAAGTCAGACCTTTAGTAAGTCACACCACAGTTGCCGTTACTCACTGAGAAACAAGAGGTGTTGCTTGGGATGAAGCCGACTCCGATCCCTTGTTCCACCTCTAGCCATCCTTGAGTCCACGCGCCACCTTCTGTATAGCTCCGAGACGATTTGGGCGATAGCCGATAAAACGGCGTTCCAGCCAACTTCATCTTTACACATCCTCCGAACTAGGTTGTCCGGGGTAGTATCCAGGCCACATGTGGCAAGCATGTGGTCACGCATTGCGCGAAAACGTGGGCACACGAACAACACGTGTTCCGCCGTTTCCTCTAAACTTGCGCACACCAAACACTCGGGCGAGGCCGAGCAAGCCAGCTGCGTTACCTGCACTGTGATTTTGCAGCACGCTTAAACGCCGGGCACTTCGAACCCCCCATGGGGTGCTTGCTGTTCACAGCTTTGCTGGAACATATCAAACAATTGGGAGGGTTCGTGCAGCATTGTGCCTTCTGTCCCTCCAATCCGCAATGTCGACAGAGCTTGCTTCTGTCAAGGCCTTTGCAGTCCCATTGCTTGTGCCCCGGTTCCAGGCACTTGAAGCAAACTTCGGGTTGCTCGTATATGTCCACAGGGCACACCGACCATCTCACCTTGATGCTCCCTAACTTGACTACCTTGGAGGCATCCGCTACAGATAGCCGAACCAATGCTACCTGTGTCCCTGCCGGACCTTTCCGTAGCCGAACGGCTGCGGTGGGCGTCTCCACTTCACACTGCCGCCGCAGTGCCGTGACGAGCTCTTCGACTTCGGTGATCTCGTCCAGGTCTTTAACCCTTAGATTCACCTCCGTCGTGAATGCCCTCACCTTGACCGTCTCGCCTAGGACTTCCCCTGCCAACTTCTTGTAGGCGGCGCCCTTTTGCGAGACGCCCCGTTTCAGCTCGAGGATCATCTCGCGCCGAGTTCACCGAGCTTGACGTCACTCCTCATCGCCTTCAAGACATCCGAGTACTTAGCCTCGTCCATCTTTATGACTAGGGTATCGCCGTTGGAGCGATTGGCGCCTACCCTAGACTTCTTGCTACCCTCATTCGCCTGGGCCGACTTTTCGGCCCTTGACGTCTTCGGTTTCCTCTTGTTCTTGACCAGGGTCCAGGAGGCGTAATCCTCCTCTATTTCCCTGGTCTGGGGCGGCTGAGAGCTCTCAGCCTGCCGTAACCCCTTACCACCGTCTTTCCTGGAGACTGTCTCCCCCGTTTTTGTGTCTGCTCCGTTGGAGCAGTCACCCCCGACGTACCCGCAAATACTTGAGCCTCAGTCTGGGTAGACTTTGGTACCACCGTCTTCGCTGGCACGCCTTCGGTCGATTCGACCTTGCCCGAGTCCGCGAATCCTTGGGCCTCAGTCTGGGTAGACCTCAACTCCACGGATTTCACGGGTTTACGCTTGGCCGTCCCGACCGCCCTCTCCTGCCTGGCGTCTAACATCGACTTTCGAAGTTTCAGCAAGCTCCTCCGTCGCCACCTCGAAGGCCGAAAGCCCATCACGTTTCCGGTTCATCGCCCCCACAAGTCATGGGCCGTCAATAACCTCTACCGGCATAGCCGAGATAAGGAGATAAGGATCTCAAAAGTAAAACATGAGTATCACTAGTGTCCAATCTACGAATTACACCGTAACAATGCTAATGCTAATGCTAATCATATAGCCTTTACGTATACTTAGTATACGAGAAAGGCAAAAAGAAGGAAAAAGAAAGAAGGAGTTTCTCATTTTTAATCAACTATCAAAACCTATCGAACATCTCAAAACAGATCGGTTCCAAAACTCGCGTACGACCACATACAGTTTAATTTTTTTTGAAACTTTATTTTAAAGAAAGCATCGGTTCTGATCAAGAAGAGAAAATATTATTTGTTTTTTTTTATTTCATTGTGCCAAATGACAATTATGTCAAATGTTTGTATGCCAATCGGGGTATAATCCTTGGGCCTTCCTTAGCCGTGCGGTAAAATGCGTGACTAGAAAGCAAGACCATGCTGATGGTGGCTGGGTTCAATTCCCGGTCCGGTTTAGGAAATTTTTGGGTTGCAAATTTTCTCAGTTTAAGTGGTTTTAGTGGTCCGGGTGTTTGGTTTTGTATAATGCATTCGGAAAGTATATCAAATCGTTCGCGATTAAACAGAATTTTAATATTTTTGTTCACCAATCTAATGTACATCTACAAAAAGTACCCTTTATAAATGTACTACTACCAGGAAATCATTTTTTTTAATGCGCATGCGAAACAAGCTACGAAAGAGAACCAACGACAAAGCTTTGTTTTTGTCGGAGATAATTATGACAAATAACCTAAAAACTTTGTCAGCAACAAAAAAGAAGACAATCTTGTTGCTAACTTTTCATCCCGTTATTTTGCATTATTTCCAGAGCAAATTTCGGTTTTATGTTATCATAGTTTCTGCTTTAATGGAAATATTTGAGAATCGAATAAGGATTACAAAATTAGCATCGTATTTTCCGCAGAGCATGCAAGGCAAATGATTCTTGTCATATTGTGTTCGGGTTCTGATAAAGGATTGTCGCTAGTAACAATCTCTCTTGATGACAAAGAGTATATTGTTAGGTGTTGCTCGAATATTGATTCCCTGACTACTACAAATCTCATATAAAACTTATAGGGTGGGTGTACCAATTGTCGCCATACATAAGAACAACTTTTTTTTTTTTCAAATAAGTAAAAGGCATGCGGAAAGGCAAACTCATTTTTTGCTTTATTGTATACTAAGTATTCGTAAAGGCTACAGCCAACCAGAGAATGCATGATGTTATAACAATCTTGCATGAATTCCATGCCCAGATTGCATTAAAAGCTAAGGCCCATGCACAGATTGCATTAAGTCAATATAGCAAGCTATTGCATTAGGTCTCTGGTGACAAGAATGAAATCAAGACAAGAAAATAATCCTTGCCATCATTATTTGCTTACAAAAAAATTGGCCGAAGGCGAGAATTTAACCTACACAGTTGACCTACAATTGTACGTAGTTAATTGATGCCGAGGACATTTTGGAGGTCGTTGATGCATATGCCTTTCGAGCTGTACTTCAGCACATTTAGCGAATTCTAGAATACTTCTGTGGGACACGGCGACAAATTTCACATGAATCATATATTCTTGGCGAACCGCACAGGATGCCCAGCATATTTTGTTGTGCGTATTACCTCTCTATTTATGGAAGAATTCGAGACCTGAACTCATGAATGTTTTGGATGAGTATGAATGTCCCCAATAGTATCCTCAACACATAAAAACTTCTTGCATACATAGGCGATCTTGCCCGATCTCACTCGTGTTTTATTTTCGATCTGTCAATTATTTTGTTGATTGCAGCATCGCAATCTAGATCGATTTCAGTTCGAGCTTGATGACTTTTTTCAACGCAGATAAAATCGTTACATGTTGATAAATTTTCGAACTTTTTCCGTCAAATTGATCAACACTTAGTATATATAAACAAAGCTGATCCAAAACGAACCAATCAGTAAGGAAATCTTGAAAGTCGGTCCCCCTTTCGTCAGTTAAGGAAAACCAAACTCACTTTTATACATAGAAGAAGATAGAAAGAAGATAGATGAGAAGAATATATGTCTACAGTTTTTGCTGATATCTTTTTTCCTTCACGTCTGACATGATTTGGTATTTTACGTGACAAGATTTAAAGAAAGCAGACCATACCTCGAAGATAAGGAATTGGCTCCAAATATCGGTAAATACGGTAATAAGATAAATGACACCAGCAGAGAAATTCGGAGACGCATAGTGGCTGGAAATCGTACGTACTTTGGACTCCGCAAGACGCTCCGATCGAATAGAGTTCGCCGCCGTGCCAAACTGACAATCTACAAAACGCTAATTAGACCGGTAGTCCTCTACGGACACGAGACCTGGACGATGCTCGTGGAGGACCAACGCGCACTTGGAGTTTTCGAAAGGAAAGTGCTGCGTACCATCTATGGTGGAGTGCAGATGGTGGACGGTACGTGGAGGAGGCGAATGAACCACGAATTGCATCAGCTGTTGGGAGAACCATCCATCGTTCACACCGCGAAAATCGGACGACTGCGATGGGCCGGGCACGTAGCCAGAATGTCGGACAGTAACCCGGTGAAAATGGTTCTCGACAACGATCCGACGGGCACAAGAAGGCGAGGTGCGCAGCGGGCAAGGTGGATCGATCAGGTGGAAGATGACTTGCGGACCCTCCGTAGACTGCGTGGTTGGCGACGTGTAGCCATGGACCGAGCCGAATGGAGAAGACTCTTATATACCGCACAGGCCACTTCGGCCTTAGTCTGATTAAATCTATATATATATAAATGAAATGGTCTGTGTTCGTATCCGGATAGCTCGAAAACGACTGAATGGATTGTCTTCTTTCCTTCAGCAAATATGTTCGTTATCGTTTCCGACGGGTTTATATGATATTTCCTCATGCAAAAATCACGAGTAAGGTTGAGTAAATCGTGAAAAACTAAAATTAAGAATCGTAAGGAAATTTCACCTAGCCAGTTCACAACAACATTTTCGCCTACTATGCAGGACAACGTCTGCCGGGTCAACTAGTAATAATAATAAAGATAACTGGGAAACGTTCGAAATCACTTCTGCTTCATATATTTATGTATCTACTTCATTTTGTGAAGCTAGAACTTGATTGCAGTGGATAACTGAAGAAATTTTGCCATAATTGCAAAAAATAACAAAAAACACACACAGACATATTCTAAGCTCATGAACGCGGGGAGGGGTCTAGTGAGCGGTACTTAGGTCAAAATGTATTCCTCCAAAAATTAGTTCTTCATCAATTGAAGAGCTAATAAAAGTGATTCAATAGAAGGCTCGGGTAAATATAGTTAACTAAAAGGCTCAGGTGCACTGGGAAAAGTGACCAGTAATGAATTATTTATTTGTTTCATTAACAATAATTCATCCTGAAATAACGCGTATTTTTCTATATCATTTCTGATAATAACCTTGGAGTTAATTCGCAGTTTTCACTCACCTATGACCGTAGGTGGCCACCAGGTTACATGAGAAATATACAAAAAGATACAAAGTAGGCCAATGAAATGGGCCTGAGATCGAACGCAAGGCCTCCTGTGTATGAGGCAGAAACGGTAATCATATGGCTATCAAGCATACTTTTCTGCACACATTGGTTTTCAAATCCCGAATTACTGTAAATGACGGCACTTTTAAATATCCTGCGATATCTAACAAAACTGGTTGATCCATATATCACCACCCAACGGATGTAATCCAAACTAAACAGTTTTTTATAATATTGGTTGGGTCTTATATCAACGATTCGGGGTTATATAATCAAACTGGTGGTCTCACATGTACTTCCACTACTCTACGGATGAATTTTAAACTTCACAATATTTCAACATATTGGTTTCCAATTCCCGAACAACTTTGTAGAAGACGGCAATTTTCTTAATCTCCCAGATCCCAAAATATTGAAGAACTGATATCTCATATGCAGTAGCACCTCCTTGCGGATGAATTTTAAATTATTCAGTTTTTCAACATATTGGTTTTTTAAATTTCACAGATCCCGAAATATCGAACTAAACTGATATCTTATTTACGCCACCTTGCGGATGAATTCTAAACTAATTAGTTTCTCAACATATTGATTTCCAATCCTCGAACAACAATACGGCAACTTTCTAATTCCCACAGATCCCGAGATATCTAACCAAACTAATAACTCATATACACTAGCGCCGCCTTACGGCTGAATTCTGAACTAAACAGTTTTTCAACATATTGGTTTCCAACCCTTGAACTTTGTAGAAGACGGAAATTTCCTAAATCCCTTAGATCCCGAGATATCGAACCAAACTGGCATTTTCATGTACACTAGCGCCGCTCAGTGGGAGAATTCTTAATCAATTTTTTTCTTGACTCATAAGACCGCATGGGATTATAGATGGATTTAGATTTTTTTCAGAGTTTTTAGAGTTTTTAGAATATTTATAAGAAACATTGCGCCATTTATTGAGAAGATGGACTATTTTCACCGGTGTTCCGTTGGTTTCGGATTTTCCGGAAGACCAGCAGAAAATCCATTGGACTGGAAAATGTCATCAATGAGAGCATATATCCCCTTTATCATTTTCCCGAAAAAATCACGTGGATTTCAATGTTTGGCAAGTATGATCAGCGACCTAAGAGTGTCTCAAACTCCAGTGTACAATAACATCGCGATGAGAAAGCAACAGACATTACCATCTACTATCAAAACGTAGGTGGTCTGAACACCAGCATCGACGACCACCGCCTCGCTGTTTCCAGTTCCTGCTACGCCGTTATAGTAATAACAGAGACATGGCTCGACTCCAGAACACTTTCCAGCCAAATGTTTGGTCACGATTACGAAGTATTTCGATGCGATCGGAATCAACACAACAGCAGGAAGTCTATTGGTGGTGGTGTCTTGATTGCCGTGCGTTCCGGAATCAAAGCAAAACCAGTTGAAAGCGATTCTTGGAGGAGTCTCGAACAAGTCTGGGTATCAATCGAGATTGGTGACCGTATACTGTTCCTGTGCTCGTTGTATATCCCTCCTGATCTGGTCCGTGACATACAACTCATCGATACTCACTGCCAGTCAGTCTTCGCCATCTTTGAAACGGCCACTCCGACTGACGAAGTGCTTGTCCTGGGCGATTTCAACCTGACTGGTGTCTCTTGGAAGCAGTCCCACGGCGGTTTCCTTTACCCTGATCCAGAACATTCGATCCTGCATGCTGGCGCTGTCAGCCTTTTGGATAACTACAGCTCAGCCGCTCTTAGCCAAATAAACGGCATTGTAAATGAAAACGGTCGCACTTTGGACCTATGCTTTGTAAGCAGCCAGGACAATGCACCGCACCGCTTGCGCACTGGTCAAAAATGCTGCTCATCACCCTCCACCACTTATCAGCATCGAATACAGTCATGTACACGACTTCATTGAACGTACTGTGCCCGTTTCATACGATTTTAAGAAAGCCGACCACTTAAGTATTACAGAAGCATTATCGAGTATCGATTGGGGAAACGTTCTCAATACGCATGATGTGGATGAAGCTGCTCTAGCCTTCTCACATGTCATGATGTACGTCATCGATAGGCACGTTCCAAAGAGAGTTCTGAATAACATTTCGCGACCTCCCTGGCAGACAAGCGGGTTACGAAAACAGAAGACAGTTAAGAGAGCTGCTCTGAGGAAATTTACCAAGTATCGGACACTACCACTGCGAGATCAGTACGTGAGGCTCAACCATGAATACCAGCGTGTCAGTCGTCAGAACTTTTTGCGTTACCAGCACAGAATTGAGCGTAAGTTCAAGCGGCGGCCAAAGTCTTTTTGGAGTTACATCAACAAACAGCGCAAAGAATCTGTTCTGCCATCTTCAATGCAGTACAACGGTGAAACAGCGTCTACCCCATCGGAGCTCTTTGGGCAATTCGCTGAAAAATTTGCCAGTGTCTTTAGCGATGAGCGTATTAGTGCTGACCAAGTTAGACTCGCAGCTAGCAACGTTCCATTAAGCAACCAAACATTAGGCGTGTTAGATGTCGACGTTCACGCTATATCTAGGGCCGCAACAAAACTCAAATCGTCCTATAATCCAGGACCAGACGGTATTCCGTCTGCTTTCCTCAAAAACAAATTTCTTGTTTGGTTGACCCTCTTCATCGTATTTTTCATTTGTCACTGTCTAGTGGAATATTTCCATCTTGCTGGAAAATCGCTCACATGTTCCCGGTTCACAAGAAAGGTAGCAAACGCAACGTAGACAATTACCGAGGAATCACCTCATTAAGCGCCGTTTCTAAGCTGTTCGAACTCGTTGTCATGGAACCACTACATTCGCACTGCAAGCAACATCTCAGCCCCGACCAACACGGCTTTACCACCGGTTGTTCTACCACTAGCAATTTTCTATGCCTTACTTCGTACATCACCAACAGCATGCTCAGAAGGATGCAAACCGATGTTATCTACACCGATCTGTCCGCCGCATTTGACAAGTTGAACGATAGCATGGCTGTTGCCAAACTCGACAGGTACGGCATCGGTAGTGATTTATTGTGCTGGTTCCGCTCATACTTGACTGGCCGACAACTGATGGTGACTTTAGATGACTGCGAATCGAATAGTTTCCAAGCAACATCTGGAATACCGCAAGGAAGCCATCTTGGGCCACTTATATTCCTACTCTACTTCATTGACGTCCATCTAGTCATCGAAAGCCCTCGACTGTCGTATGCTGACGATTTGAAAATGTTTCTCCAAATTAGTTCAACTACTGACTGTCTTAATTTACAACGGCAGATCACTCATTTTTCCAGCTGGTGTTCTCTCAACCGTATATACGGTCGTAAACCCAGCCAAGTGCTCCGTCATAACGTTCACTCGAAAGAAACAACCGATAATTTTCGACTATGTACAATCTACTTGACACGACACTCGAACGCACGAAGCACATCAAGGACCTTGGTGTAGTCCTGGACTCAGAGCTAACATTTAAGTAGCACATCTCGTACGCTGTCGATAAAGCTTCTAGGACATTGGGACTCATATTTAGGATTGCCAAAATTTTTTCCGACATTTATTGCTTGAAAGCCATCTACTGTTCTCTTGTGCGTTCTACCCTAGAGTACTGCTCTGCAGTTTGGAGCCCAGCGTACAACAATGGCGCCGAACGTATCGAATCGGTCCAACGTCGGTTCCTGCGATTTGCACTTCGGAAGTTGCCATGGAGGGATCTGTTTTGCCTACCGAGCTATGAGAGCCGATGCCAGTTGATCGATCTGGAGCTTCTTCGTGCTAGGAGAGATACCACCCAGGCGATGACGATCGCCGATATACTACAGGGACGAATCGACTGCGAAGGTATTCTGGAGCAGATAGATTTGAATGTTCGACCAAGGACACTCCGCATTAGCGGAATGCTTAGACCACCACTGCAAAGGACAA
The DNA here is from genome assembly GCF_024139115.2 of Armigeres subalbatus. Taxonomy (NCBI): domain Eukaryota; kingdom Metazoa; phylum Arthropoda; class Insecta; order Diptera; family Culicidae; genus Armigeres; species Armigeres subalbatus. Next base: position 299,723,192 of record NC_085139.1, on the reverse strand, counting down.
ATTACGGACTACATGGGGCAATCGGTGGCTTGCAACGCGTATTCATCAGAGTTGCAACATTGTTTGACTTCCATTTATCGCGTAATATGTTACGTCGGAGGTTTTTGTCTTTTTAACACACCTAGATAGCAATTTTACTACTGTGACTTTTTGAATTGATTGTGATTACTAAATGTAAAAAAAATAAATATTTAAAATATTATTTTATAAATTTTGGGGGCCACACAGAGCCTGTTGATGTTGTAAACAAATAAACAAATTTGAATTGGCTCCATTATGACGGATTTCAGGACTGTTGTACTTTTTACAACACGCGAGTTCTCGTGTTATGAAAGTTGAAGCGAGTTGCGGAAGGTTAAGGGTTAAGCTTGCAAAAGGTTTCATTCGACGGGGAATCCTGTCCAACTGTTTCCTATTGAAAATTGACCAGATCGGACTATGGGATCAAAAGTCATGGCCACAATACGGTTTATATTAAAAATGCGCTAAAAAATTTTACTCAAGTTTTATTTTAGTTTATCTAATGCACGAGTAAGGCCCATCACCACTACGTGAATCAACCAGGGTTTTATATATAGGCAACGATGATCGGTTTGTTTGCTTTATGAAAGCTAGTAATCAAAAAAAATCTATTGAATCGCTTTCGTTGTTTAGACCAATTATCGTTTGTTTATATAATTTATTTTAATTTATTCTAATGAAAAATACTCTTCAATTCGATCGGTTCGCTGCATATTTCCATTGCAAACCAAATGGACCAAACAGTTTACACAAATTTGCCTACATGCCAAACAATAATTTATCATCGAAGAATCATCAATCGTCGTCGTTGTCGTCCCACGTTCACGTTGATATTCGATGGAAAATCATTTTTTTCAGTACGGAACAGAATGAGGGAAAAGCTGCGGACAAGCCGACCGGTGTGTGGCGAAAGGACGAACCTCCTATTATTATCGGCCGCAATCATAAAACATTCAGCCCGGCTGCTCGCAATCCAATGACCATTGCCTCAGGGCCTTTGTGTTTGACGTTTTGCTACGGTTGTTGGTTGGTGGGCGGGAGACAGCGAAAGTATCTAATACGATAGGACTCTTCGCCTACACCGCCGACGACGTCCTCAAGCTGGAAAATGGAAAATGATTTAATGAGTCTGTTTGTGGGTATTGTGGCTGTTGGCGCTGCTCATGAGTTCAGCACCGACCCGGTGCAATTACTGTTGTGTTGCTCTTGCTGCTCAGTCAGCTGAATTGGTATGCAATCAGAGCGTTCTTCAAGGTAGCAATTAGATCCGATACCCACGCAGCGTTTCTTTTTTTTCAATGCCGCATTGACGAAAGCGTGGTAAGAGATACCCAGAATTGAATGGGATGATGCAAGCGAACGCGTGTGCGTCTGAAGCCCACGTGGAAATATGACATCGAGGATCAGACCTGCGGTAGTGGTGGCGGTTGTCGACATTTCACAAGGTTTTCCAGGATGATTTATAAAAACCTTCAGATTGCCAAAGTAACATGGTCCACCTTTTATATTGACTCAAACTTGCCTTAAAACATTAAATGTATGTTTGTTTGAAGAGAAATAAAATAAAAGTTATGAGAGCAATATTGTCATTGCTCTTATGGAACTTAATTAATCACTTTGAAGCAAACCAAAAAAGCATTACCGCGATTTAAATCACAGATTCGGGTACACCAGTCACGTTAGCCATAACGTTCTAGAAAACGTGATTGGTTGAATCCCTGTGTTTTTGGCTGGTTCACGAATTCGTGAACGCTTTTTTGTGTGCCGTTTTTAACACTTTAATTGCGCTAAAATTTAATTGAAAAAAAGGCGGCGATACAATTTTACTCAGTCGGTGTATAGATGCATGTTAGCTTGTTCTGAAGTACAAGTAGCAAGATTCTGCAATTTAAATACAACAGATTTTTTTTCGCATGTTAGCAAAATAAACTTTCATTTGTCACACATATTGCTCGGTATGCTATAATACACTTTGGTGTACAAAAAGAATAAACATCAAACAACATATGAATATTGTAATGGACTCGCAAGAGCATATTTTCATTACTGAAATGCATCGTATAAAGAATCTCACTTATAGTTGCAAAACTGTTCTGTACAGAAGATGAATGCGTTACATCACTGGGCACACATTCTACTTCTAAATGAATTCCATTATCATGCTCCATACACACTCTTCATATACCACATGGTTTCAACATCCATAAATCTCTCTCATCACTATCTAGCCTAATAACTTACCATGTGTTAAAATATTAATCGTCTCGTTGTGCACGTAGAACAAACTGCTGAGACATCCTTTGACGCCCTGCAGCGGCCGGTAGCCGGTCAGGACGTACGGATTGAACTGCAGGTGCTGCGGCATATCCTTCCACTGCAGCAGGTCATCCGGTGGGGTGAGCAGTTTGTTCAGTTGCTTCATCAGCGGTGCCCGGCCCGGGCCGTCTTCGTCCTCTTCGTAGTCGTCCCGTTGGCACTGTTTCGTTGTGACCGGCCCCGTTGGCGTTGACGCTTGTGTCGTTGGGGGCGGTAACGAGGATGCCGTCGACGATGCACTTCGCACCGTTTCCGGCGAGGACGACAGCGAGGACGATGTCGACGACGATGGCAGCAGCAGCAGTGGACGACAGTGCCCACCGGTAGTCGTCGTCATGATGGAACTATTATTAGCTGTCGTAGAAGAAATAGGCACCACGGAAATGGGGGCAGTAGCCGATTCGAGCACCACCGGGGAGATCACACCCGCACACTCGGCCGGTTGCATTTTGTCCGGTTCCTCCAGCTTGGGGAATTATTGAGCCGCCACTATCGTGACCGACCGTAATGTACACAGAACGCGTTTCGTCGGGAAAGACTAAGCAGTGCTAAAATACGCATGGAAGTTGAGGGTATGCGATAATACATGCAATTTTTTTTAATGATTCACAAATCAGTTATGATTATGAAAATATATAAAATTTTCTGGGGGTTCAAGCCAGGATTTCTTATTATAATTGGGCCATCATTCTACTAAAACGCTATAAACAATTTACTATTTTATAATTTCCTTAATGCGAGTGAATTTAGTTTTGGATACCGGGAAGCATGTTCTTAACTCACAGACTAGCTATTGTTTTTTTTTGTATACATCTATTGACATAAAACAGATATTTTAATTGCAGGGCCAATTACAAATTCCTTTCATGAGTGCTTTTCAAGTGAAAATGGTCTAAAAGTTCACGATGTTTTCTTATGGTTGCCTGAGATAGGAATAAGCGTTTTGCTCGCTGCTCGACGTCCAGGATATTATATTTAACATTATTTGAAAGGCTGACAGCCTTGTGAATAAGGAAAAAAACAATAGGAAAGTCGCATGTAGAAAAAAAATTATTTTAAAATTTTCTACATTTATCGAAGGCTGATATCGAAGAATTATTATCCTCCAGAATCCTGAAGGGATTCCATTGGGAATCCTAACGGGATTCCATTGGGAATCCTAACGGGATTCCATTGGGAATCCTAACGGGATTCCATTGGGAATCCTAACGGGATTCCATTGGGAATCCTAACGGGATTCCATTGGGAATCCTAACGGGATTCCATTGGGAATCCTAACGGGATTCCATTCGGAATCCTAACGGGATTCCTTTCGGAATCCTAACGGGATTCCTTTCGGAATCCTAACGGGATTCCTTTCGGAATCCTAACGGGATTCCTTTCGGAATCCTAACGGGATTCCATTCGGAATCCTAACGGGATTCCATTCGGAATCCAAACGGGATTCCATTCGGAATCCAAACGGGATTCCATTCGGAATCCAAACGGGATTCCATTCGGAATCCAAACGGGATTCCATTCGGAATCCAAACGGGATTCCATTCGGAATCCTAACGGGATTCCATTCGGAATCCTAACGGGATTCCATTCGGAATCCTAACGGGATTCCATTCGGAATCCTAACGGGATTCCATTCGGAATCCTAACGGGATTCCATTCGGAATCCTAACGGGATTCCATTCGGATTCCATTCGGAATCCCAACTAGATTCCATTCGGAATCCCAACTAGATTCCATTCGGAATCCCAACGGGATTCCATTCGGAATCCCAGCGGGATTCCATTCGGAATCCTTACGGAACGCGTGAGGAATTCCATCCGGAACCCGTGAGGGATTCCATCCAAAACCCGTGAGGGAATTCATTCGGAACCCGTGAAGGATTCCATCCGGAACCATTGAGGGATTCCATCCGGAATCCGTTAGGGATTCCATCCGGAATTCGTTAGAGATACCATCTGGAATCCGTGAGAGATTCCATTCGGAATCCATGAGGGATTCCATCCGGAATCTGTAAGGGATTCCATCCGGAATCCGTGAGGGATTCCATCCGGAATCCGTGAGGGATTCCATCCGGAATCCGTGGGGGATTCCATCCGGAATTCGTGAGGGATTCCATCCGGAATCCGTGAGGGATTCCATCCGGAAACCGTGAGGGATTCCATCCGGAATCCGTGAGGGATTCCATCCGGAATCCGAACGGGATTCCATCCGGAATCCGAACGGGATTCCATCCAGAATCCGAACGGGATTCCATCCGGAATCCGAACGGGATTCCATCCGGAATCCGAACGGGATTCCATCCGGAATCCGAACGGGATTCCATCCGGAAGCCGAACGGGATTCCATTCGGAATCCGAACGCGATTCCATTCGGAATCCGTTAGGGATTCCATCCGGAATCCGTTAGGGATTCCATCCGGAATCCGTTAGGGATTCCATCCGGAATCCGTTAGGGATTCCATCCGGAATCCGTTAGGGATTCCATCCGGAATCCGTTAGGGATTCCATCCGGAATCCGTTAGGGATTCCATCCGGAATCCGTTAGGGATTCTATCCGGAATCCGTTAGGGATTCCATTCGGAATCCGTTAGGGATTCCATTCGGAATCCGTTAGGGATTCCTTCCGGAATCCGTTAGGGATTCCTTCCGGAATCCGTTAGGGATTCCATCCGGATTCCGTTAGGGATTCCATCCGGAATCCGTTAGGGATTCCATCCGGAATCCGTTAGGGATTCCATCCGGAATCCGTTAGGGATTCCATCCGGAATCCGTTAGGGATTCCATCCGGAATCCGTTAGGGATTCCATCCGGAATCCGTTAGGGATTCCATCCGGAATCCGTTAGGGATTCCATCCGGAATTCGTTAGTGATACCATCTGGAATCCGTGAGAGATTCCATCCGGAATCCGTGAGGGATTCCATCCGGAATCCGTTAGGGATTCCATCCGGAATCCATGAGGAATTCCATCCGGAATCCGTGAGGGATTCCATCCGGAATTCGTGAGGGATTCCATCCGGAATTCGTGAGGGATTCCATCCGGAATCCGTGAGGGATTCCATCCGGAATTCGTGAGGGATTCCATCCGGAATCCGTCAGGGATTCCATCCGGAATTCGTGAGGGATTCCATCCGGAATCCATGAGGGATTCCATCCGGAATTCGTGAGGGATTCCATCCGGAATCCGTTAGGGATTCCATCCGGAATCCGTTAGGGATTCCATCCGGAATCCGTTAGGGATTCCATCCGGAATCCGTTAGGGATTCCATCCGGAATCCGTTAGGGATACTATCCGGAATCCGTTGGGGATTCCATCCGGAATCCGTAGGGGATTCCATCCGGAATCCGTTAGGGATTCCATCCGGAATCCGTTAGGGATTCCATCCGGAATCCGTTAGGGATTCCATCCGGAATCCGTTAGGGATTCCATCCGGAATCCGTTAGGGATTCCATCCGGAATCCGTTAGGGATTCCAACCGGGATTCCATCCGGAATCCGTTAGGGATTCCATCCGGAATCCGTTAGGGATTCCATCCGGAATCCGTTAGGGATTCCATCCGGAATCCGTTAGGGATTCCATCCGGAATCCGTTAGGGATTCCATCCGGAATCCGTTAGGTATTCCACCCGGAATCCGTTAGGGATTCCATCCGGAATCCGTTAGGGATTCCATCCGGAATCCGTTGGGGATTCCATCCGGAATCCGTTGGGGATTCCATCCGGAATCCGTTGGGGATTCCATCCGGAATCCGTTGGGGATTCCATCCGGAATCCGTTGGGGATTCCATCCGGAATCCGTTGGGGATTCCATCCGGAATCCGTTGGGGATTCCATCCGGAATCCGTTGGGGATTCCATCCGGAATCCGTTAGGGATTTCATCCGGAATCCGTTAGGGATTCCATCCGGAATCCGTTAGGGATTCCATCCGGAATCCGTTAGGGATTCCATCCGGAATCCGTTAGGGATTCCATCCGGAATCCGTTAGGGATTCCATCCGGAATCCGTTAGGGATTCCATCCGGAATCCGTTAGGGATTCCATCCGGAATCCGTTGGGTTATTCCATTTGGAATCCGTTGGGTTATTCCATTTGGAATCCGTTAGGGATTCCATTTGGAATCCGTTAGGGATTCCATTTGGAATCCGTTAGGGATTCCATTTGGAATCCGTTAGGGATTCCATCCGGAATCCGTGAGGGGTTCCATCCGGAATACGTGAGGGATTCCATCCAGAATCCGTTAGGGATTCCATCCGGAATCCGTGAGGGATTCCGTCCGGAATCCGTGAGGGATTCCGTCCGGAATCAGTAAGGGATTCCGTCCGGAATCAGTAAGGGATTCCGTCCGGAATCCGTGAGGGATTCCGTCCGGAATTCTTGAGGGATTCCATCCGGAATCCGTTAGGGATTCCATCCGGAATCCGTTAGGGATTCCATCCGGAATCCGTTAGGGATTCCATCCGGAATCCGTTAGGGATTCCATCCGGAATCCGTTAGGGATTCCATCCGGAATCCGAACGGGATTCCATCCGGAATCCGTTAGGGATTCCATCCGGAATCCGAACGGGATTCCATCCGGAATCTGAACGGGATTCCATCCGGAATCCGAACGGGATTCCATCCGGAATCCGAACGGGATTCCATCCGGAATCCGAACGGGATTCCATCCGGAAGCCGAACGGGATTCCATTCGGAATCCGAACGCGATTCCATTCGGAATCCGTTAGGGATTCCATCCGGAATCCGTTAGGGATTCCATCCGGAATCCGTTAGGGATTCCATCCGGAATCCGTTAGGGATTCCATCCGGAATCCGTTAGGGATTCCATCCGGAATCCGTTAGGGATTCCATCCGGAATCCGTTAGGGATTCCATCCGTAATCCGTTAGGGACTCCATCCAGAATCCGTTAGGATTCCATCCGAATCCGTTAGGGATTCCATCCGTAATCCGTTAGGGACTCCATCCAGAATCCGTTAGGGATTCCATTCGAAATCCGTTAGGGATTACATCCGGAATCCGTTAGGGATTACATCCGGAATCCGTTAGGGATTCCATCCGGAATCCGTTAGAGATTCCATCCGGAATCCGTTAGGGATTCCATCCGGAATCCGTTAGGGATTCCATCCGGAATCCGTTAGGGATTCCATCCGGAATCCGTTAGGGATTCCATCCGGAATCCGTTAGGGATTCCATCCGGAATCCGTTAGGGATTCCATCCGGAATCCGTTAGGGATTCCATCCGGAATCCGTTAGGGATTCCATCCGGAATCCGTTAGGGATTCCATTCGGAATCCGTTAGGGATTCCATTCGGAATCCGTTAGGGATTCCATTCGGAATCCGTTAGGGATTCCATTCGGAATCCGTTAGGGATTCCTTCCGGAATCCGTTAGGGATTCCTTCCGGAATCCGTGAGGGATTCCATCCGGAATCCGTGAGGGATTCCATCCGGAATCCGTGAGGGATTCCATCCGGAATCCATGAGGGATTCCATCCGGAATCCATGAGGAATTCCATCCGGAATCCGTGAGGGATTCCATCCGGAATCCGTGAGGGATTCCATCCGGAATCCGTGAGGGATTCCATCCGGAATCCGTGAGGGATTCCATCCGGAATCCGTGAGGGATTCCATCCGGAATCCGTGAGGGATTCCATCCGGAATCCGTGAGGGATTCCATCCGGAATCCGAACGGGATTCCATCCGGAATCCGAACGGGATTCCATCCGGAATCCGAACGGGATTCCATTCGGAATCCGAACGCGATTCCATTCGGAAACCGTTAGGGATTCCATCCGGAATCCGTTAGGGATTCCATCCGGAATCCGTTAGGGATTCCATCAGGAATCCGTTAGGGATTCCATCCGGAATCCGTTAGGGATTCCATCCGGAATCCGTTAGGGATTCCATCCGGAATCCGTTAGGGATTCCATCCGGAATCCGTTAGGGATTCCATCCGGAATCCGTTAGGGATTCCATCCGGAATCCGTTAGGGATTCTATCCGGAATCCGTTAGGGATTCCATCCGGAATCCGTTAGGGATTCCATCCAGAATCCGTTAGGGATTCCATCCGGAATCCGTTAGGGATTCCATTCGGAATCCGTTAGGGATTCCATTCGGAATCCGTTAGGGATTCCATTCGGAATCCGTTAGGGATTCCTTCCGGAATCCGTGAGGGAATCCATCCGGAATTCGTTAGTGATACCATCTGGAATCCGTGAGAGATTCCATCCGGAATCCGTGAGGGATTCCATCCGGAATCCGTGAGGGATTCCATCCGGAATCCGTGAGGGATTCCATCCGGAATCCATGAGGAATTCCATCCGGAATCCGTGAGGGATTCCATCCGGAATTCGTGAGGGATTCCATCCGGAATCCGTGAGGGATTCCATCCGGAATTCGTGAGGGATTCCATCCGGAATCCGTGAGGGATTCCATCCGGAAACCGTGAGGGATTCCATCCGGAATCCGTGAGGGATTCCATCCGGAATCCGAACGGGATTCCATCCGGAATCCGAACGGGATTCCATCCGGAATCCGAACGGGATTCCATCCGGAATCCGAACGGGATTCCATTCGGAGTCCGAACGCGATTCCATTCGGAATCCGAACGCGATTCCATTCGGAATCCGTTAGGGATTCCATCCGGAATCCGTTAGGGATTCCATCCGGAATCCGTTAGGGATTCCATCCGGAATCCGTTAGGGATTCCATCCGGAATCCGTTAGGGATTCCATCCGGAATCCGTTAGGGATTCCATCCGGAATCCGTTAGGGATTCCATTCGGAATCCTTTAGGGATTCCATCCGGAATACGTGAGGGATTCCATCCGGAATCCGTGAGGGATTCCATCCGGAATCCGTGACGGATTCCATCCGGAATCCGTGAGGGATTCCATCCGGAATCCGTGTGAGATTGCATCCGGAATCCGTGAGGGATTCCATCCGGAATCCGAGAGGGATTCCATTCGGAATCCGTTGAAGATAATATTCGACATCCGTTAGGAATTGCATCCGGAATCCGTTAGGAATTGCATCCGGAATCCGTAAGGGATTCCATCCGGAATCCGTTAGGGATTCCATCCGGACTCCGTTTGGGATTCCATCTGGAATCCGTAAGGGATTCCATCCGAAATCCGTTAGGGATTCTATACGGAATCCGTTTGGGATTCCATCCGGAAATCGTTAGGGTTTCCATACGGAATCCGTTAGGGATTCTATTCGGAATCCGTTAGGGATTCCATTCGGAATCCGTTAGAGATTCTATTCGGAATCCGTTAGGGATTCCATTCGGAATCCGTTAGGGATTCCATTCGGAATCTGTTAGGGATTCCATTCGGAATCCGTTAGGGATTCCATTCGGAATCCATTAGGGACTCCATTCGGAATCCGTTAGGGATTCCATTCGGAATCCGTTAGGGATTCCATTCGGAATCCGTTAGGGATTCCATTCGGAATCCGTTAGGGATTCCATTCGGAATCCGTTAGGGATTCCATTCGGAATCCGTTAGGGATTCCATTCGGAATCCGTTAGGGATTCCATCTTGAATCCGTCAGGGATTCCATCCGGAATCCGTTAGGGATTCCATCCGGAATCCGTTAGGGATTTCATCCGGAATCCGTTAGGGATTCCATCCGGAATCCGTTAGGGTTTCCATCCGGAATCCGTTAGGGATTCCATCCGGAATCAGTTAGGGATTCCATCCGGAATCCGTTAGGGCTTCCATCCGGAATCCGTTAGGGATTCCATCCGGAATCCGTTAGGGATTCCATCCGGAATCCGTTAGGGATTACATCCGGAATGCGTTAGGGATTCCATCCGGAATCCGTTAGGAATTCCATCCGGAATCCGTTAAGGATTCCATCCGGAATCCGTTAGGGCTTCCATCCGGAATCCGTTAGGGACTCCATCCGGAATCCGTTAGGGATTCCATCCGGAATCCGTTAGGGATTCCATCCGGAATCCGTTAGGGATTACATCCGGAATGCGTTAGGGATTCCATCCGGAATCCGTTAGGGATTCCATCCGGAATCCGTTAGGGATTCCATCCGGAATCCGTTAGGGATTCCATCCGGAATCCGTTAGGGATTCCATCCGGAATCCGTTAGGGATTCCATCCGGAATCCGTTAGGGATTGCATCCTGAATCCGTTGGGAATTCCATCCGGAATCCGTTGGGAATTCCATTTGGATTCCGTAATCCCTATCCCGTAAGGGATTTATTTGAAATCCGTTAAGGATTTCATTCGGAATCCGTACAAGACTTCGTTCGGAATCCGTTAAGGATTCCATTCGTAATCTGTTAAGGATTCCATTCGGAATCCGTTAAGAATACAATTCGGAATCCGTTAAAGATTTCATTCGAAATTTTGTTAAGGTTTCCATTCGGAATACGTTAAGGATTCTATTCGGGTTCTGCCAAGGAATCCAAGGAATATACATATTTGGAAAATGTTTGAATGTTATCTGGAATCAAAAAACAATTCTTTATGGTATCTATTTAGGATTCCTTTATAAATCCGATAATTATCTTTCAATGAGTTCATCTGCTCATTGTTACATTCAGTCTGCTGAAGCTTCTATTATGAATTCGCGCAGTATTTCTTTGTTAGTTTACACATCGTCAACATAAAAATGTATGCACTTTGTGTCTGATTTTACCAATTGATGTGTATCAAAAATTTTCTTATTTAAAAAAAAAACGATTTCACTCAATTATCGCATACCCTTACACGAAACACGTGACGTCAGCTACCGTGCTTCTCCACCACCAACTGACTGGCTACCGAAGATAAACTACATGAGCAGTTCAAATCACGAGATGTTTCATTCGTTTACTTCATCACTCGCCCACCTGCGTAATGGGAAAATTCTCGCCCCACCCCGAAACCGTCCCTTCACACGCGCTCACTTGACTCACTTTTCTGCACGATTTTTTCCACCTTCCTCACAATTTCTTCGCGCTGCCTCGGAAGCAACAAAAACAGACTGCAATCGCGTAATCTTTACATAATCTGCTTCATCCTTTCTTCTGCCAAGCAAAACACTTCATCGTTCCATCCGAGCTGGATTGGTTGCGTCGAAAGGTTTCTCTGACTTTCGTTCCTCACTTGGCCCGCCCGGCACAAAACGGCGATTCAGTTCGCCCGTCGACGGCAAATCCCTGAGGCAACCAATCTGCTGCTGGACCTGTTGGGGATAGAAGAGAACACGGTTATTACCTCGATTATTAATTATATCACGACTGACACGACAATAGGGCGAGGTGAGTACAGCCACCCATCCCAGCAACCCTTGATTGCATTTTCCATCGGACCCAACGATAACAAAAGATTTTTTTTTATTCAACCTTTTCTTCCTCACCTGATTTCCCGAGAAAACTGACATACAGATACCGACGGTGATCTTTTCATTTCCTGCTCATAAACTGGGTGTATAAAATTAAAGAACCATCAACGGCGAGAGAAAATGCAATTTCGTTTTCTCTCTTTACATTTTTTTTTTTGAAAAGCTCCGGTTTACTTCGTCACCGGCAACATAGCGCAATCCGATGTTTATTATAAGCGATTTACTTTTGATCATCATCCTCTCGGTAATCCGGTAATTTGCGTGTAAACGGTTTTATGAGTTTGACTTTCTTCTTCCCTTCTTACATGACAAATATAGACCACCACCCTCCCGGGAATCAATATTGGTTATCTATTCGTGAAAATTGGGAGATGTTGGGCGAAAAAATTATACCGAAGGGCGCGATTTTTTCTTTCGTTTGAAACTGATAATTCGTGGCGTACAGGAGCTGACTATGCGTCTCTATCTTCGATTCAAAGTTTCTCAAGTTAACAAATTTTATTATCCTAAAATATATTTAAAATTAATACACAATTAGGCCGCAAACTGATTGTCTTGAAATTCACTTGTTTTTCGGTATTTTTCGAAATGTACGAGCAATGAGATCCACCGTGCTGAAACCAGCATGAACGATCGTTTTAAGTTCCAGCACAGTGCTTAGCAGTTGTTTGAGTCTCATCGTTTGGAATCCAAATTAATGTTATATTTAGGATCAATAGGAAATGTTCCCGAATAGAAAGCCAAATCATAATAAACGGTACTAAAATTTCCCCACACAAATCATCATTCCTTTCATGCAATTTTCATTCTCACTCACGAACAAACTGCACAATAAAATCTCACATATACCCACCTAATTATTTCCACACCAGAACAGATGAGAGCGCAGATAAAAATTTCATATATGAGATTTCGGAGCACCATCTGTGACACGTTTCTCTCACATCGTGATTTTCCGAAAATAAAGAAGGCAAACCGAGCAAATCGGATGACATCGGTCCACCACCCCCTGAGCCGGTTGAAAAAATATTGCAGTTTTGCTTTGTTTATGTTTTTTTTGTCGTTGATTGCCGATATTAAAGTCACCATCGAATTAGGACTCGCTAGGAAAATGAAGTCGGACACCTTCGTTCGCCTTCTTAAAGCTTAATGCATTTGGGTCATCAATTTACTTAAGGTTTATTTGCTCATTGGTTTTTTACAAAGAGATAAGTTAGCATTAATCTATTCTTACTATAAACGTTGTTTTTGTTTTAATATCATGCTCACAAAAAACAATCCAATAAAAACCAAAACGCTTGCTATGAACATGTGAATAAACTCTTTCGCAACAGACTTCGAGTCCGGGCGGTGGGCAATTCAAAACCTTAGCTCGTACACCTACGATCGAAGTAAAGCATGCATGCAACGCTCTTTTGTATTGTTTTGTGAATTTTCGCGCGAGCAAACCACCATCGGCCGGGAAACAGGATTTAACCAGACGAAGCGGGTAAGGTTGCGAACAGATATATGACAGCAGAGGGTTCCCTCAAACACACGCGACGCGATTCTATCGCCTGGCGACTGAGTTTCTTTTTCGCCGTTGGTACGGAGGCGTAAATGAATCATTGCCTTCGGCGATCCAACGATTGAATCGCGGCGACGAAATCGCTTAGGTCTGGGGGAGCCTTTATGCATTGGGTTCATGAGCAAAAACGCGGGAGGCGAAAAATAAAACGATTCTGTTTATTGATTTTAAACTTTTAAGTTACAGTAGAATAAACCGGTTTTCAATGTTTCAAGATGGAGACGCGTGGTATGTTAATAGATGTAAACGGCGTGTGAATAAAACTAGAATTTTCCAACATTTTTTAGAAGTTTTTGGTAACGATACAAGCACAACTAAGCGGAATGTGAAGGATTTTAGTAGTGCAAAACAGTGAGTTGAAGTCGAAGCTTCGAAGCGACATCTGAAAAATATTATCCAAGTAACACATATAAAGAGGTTGATAAGGTTTTTTAATACAAACTTATTTCATTTGAAGCAAAAGAAACTTCACTCACAGCGTTCCTTGACATTGAAGGAGCATTCGATAACACATCTCACAATTCAATGAAGAATGCTTTGTTGAAACGATTGTTGGCTGGAGAGAAATATCAGCTAGCCTTGGAAGCTCATCAACTAGTGTGAGAGCAGTAAACTGCCGTAATCTGAAAAAAGTGACGTATACGCCATTTCCAAAAAGTACTAATCAAGCTCTTTAACAGAAAAATGGAAATTAGGCATGTTATAATTTGGCGCATACGTCACTTTGTCTGATTACGGCAGTAAAAGGGTTTCCTTAAGGTCACTCCTGACGGAATCCAAGATTAAAAGTGCTCGCGTTTCCAGGGCCACACCACTCGATACGAAAGCAACGCACAACTGTCATTTTTATTATTTCACGCATGCTGCGACGCAGCAAAGCTAAATCAACAAAAATGACAGTTTTGCGCCGCCTCTGGATCGAGTGGTGTGCCCCCGAAAACGCGATCACCTATAATCTTGGATTCCGTCAGGAGTGACCTTAAGGAGGCGTTCGTGGATGATATAGGATTATTGGTAAGAAGAAATCATGACTGTGTTGTGTGGCCCTAAATGGCCGAAGCGAAATTATGAATAAAAAATATGAAAAACAAAGTCGAATCAAGTACGAGACACTGAAGACGACTTTGCAGTTGAGGTCGAAATACGTGTATGTAAAAGTAATAATGGAATTGTACTAAACTCGTCTTATGACAGGGAAAAACAATGCATAAAGTAGACCACTTCTACTTGAAAAAACAAAACAAATTGTTTAATCGACAAAACTTTTCGTTTAATCAAAATCGCATACCTTTTAATCTGCCACAATAACAATGTTCATTTGGCTCAGATTTTGACAGTTCTTGTTGCTCAGATGGACCAAGATGGTCAATTTCGCATACCTTTGAATGTAGGGTTTCTAGTTATTTCTGATTGAATGCCATTTTCCCTGAAGGAGCTGATTTGAAGCTTTCAAACTCAGTCAAGATGAGTAATCTGTAATTGACGCTTACTCCTTGAAGCAGCAGCAAAGCTACAAATGCTTCATGGATAAGTAAGGCGACGTTCGGTGAAAAGTGGGGAATAAAGCCAAAAATGATTCAATGGCGATTAAGAATCCAAGAATGTTATACGCCAAATGGTGGCCAAAACAAAAGGAAGAGTGGTTCAGATGAAGTTGGAGAACCTTGGATCAATTTATTCAATTAGAAGCAGAGAAGAGTGCTTTGAAGATCAAAATACATTCAAACTTTTTCTAAGGTGACCTAAAAGGACATTTTAGTATTCTAAACAAAATAAGTATCAACTGATCGATCACAAACAATGTTGACTGAATGAGGAAAAGATACAACTTTTATCGATTTTTTTCATTTAGTTGATCTTGAGCTAAGTATATTGACAAATCATGGACCAAATCTTCGCTTAGGATCAACTTTATTTTACACCGATGGTTCAAAGCTGAACAATCAAGTTGAAGCAGGCGTGACTGGACCAGGATTTAGGAATAAATATTTCTAGAATCCTCTTTCTAGAATCTCTTGTTTCGGACAGCAGAACGATCGCGCGATCTGCAAAAAAATTTTTGTGTTCTACATTGTGCAGCCGGTATTAATAAAGTTAATCAGTTCAGTGCGTGTTTTTTTTTCGGAGTAACTATCAAGCAAGCGCTGTGCAGTGCGGGTAGTTAAGATATCGAACAAGTTTTCGGGAAAATTCATAAATCACGCGTTGCTTTTCCGTTTTTGTATCATCATGAATATGGGGTCGTTCAAATGAAACAATTAGTAGCTTACCAAGGCGATCTCTAATATATTTCCTTCCCAACTAACATACTATTCCTTTCCAGTGCGCTAATGGAGATGCAGAGGAGGAGGTCTCTTGTAGCAATGAGTGTCGAACTAATTTTCGTTCCCTTATCCTAATTGACTGTGAGGACGTGGCCGGCATAGTTATTGGTTTTGAATTAAAACTCCGAAGCATGTACAGTAGGGTGGTTCAAATTAGTATGGGAAAAACTTTTTTTTTTCAATTTTTTGATGGGCCGCCCTCTTATTCGGATCTATTTGATGTCCTGATGCTCTGGACAAAATTTCAAATCGGTCAAAGTTTAGGCGGTGCTAAACTCGTTAGAAGTTTATATGCAAAAATGTATGCAGAAACATCCGAAAACAGTTATTTGCAGTTAGACGACACAATTTACGATGAAGAACTATGATACTCATTCAGGTCTTGAAAAATTTAATACAGAATGTTATGCTGAAAACCGCGACAAGATTAGTGTTTGCCTGGCAAAGTTATTACCATTTCTCTGAAGTGGGGTTCGAGTAAATTTCGTTTCTTTTACCTTTGAAAAGAAATAAATTCACCCATACATAACTCTAGTAAAATGCCAATATCTTTGCCTAATAAACTCTAATCTTCTCGCGGTTTTCAGCAGAACATTCTGGACTTAAGCCATCGATACGGTGGTGTGCGAAGAGTCCGGTAAATTTATTTATTTATTGCCAGACTAAGGCCGGAGTGACCAACCACGCAGTCTGCGGAGAGTCCGCAAATCGTCCTCCACCGGATCGATCCACCTTGCCCGGTTGCATCTCGCCTTCTTGTTTCTGTCGGATCGTTGTCGAGAAACATTTTCACAGGATTACTGTCCGACATTCTGGCTACGTGCCTGCCCCACCGCATTCTTTCGATTTTCGAGGTGTGAACGCGAAAGCTGATGCAACTCGTGGTTCATTCGCCTCCTCCACGTACCGTCCGCCATCTGCACTCCACCATAGATGGTACACAGCACTTTCCTTTCGAAAACTCCAAGTGCGCGTTGGTCCTCCACTAGCATCGTCCAGGTCTCGTGTCCGTAGAGGACTACCGGTCTAATGAGCGTTTTGTAGGTTGTCAGTTTGGTACGGCGGCGAACTCTATTCGATCGGAGAGTCTTGCGGAGTCCAAAGTACGTACGATTTCCAGCCACTATGCGTCTCCGAATTTCTTTGCTGGTATCATTTTCGGCAGTCACCAGTGAGCCCAAGTATACAAATTCTTCTACCACCTCGATTTCGTCACCACCGATGCAAACTCGCGGTGAGTTGCTCACATTGTCTTTTCTTGAACCTCTTCCTATCATGTACTTCGTCTTCGACGTGTTGATGACTAGTCCGATCCGCTTAGCTTCCCTCTTCAGTCTGATGTAGGATTCCTCCATCTTCTCATAGTTACGTGCCATAATATCTATGTCGTCGGCGAAGCCAAATAGCTGGCCGGACTTATTGAAAATTGTACCACTCGTGTTAATCCTTGTTCTTCGTATTACCCCTTCCAACGCGATGTTGAATAGCAGACACGAAATAACATCGCCTTGCCGTAATCCTCTGCAGGTTTCGAAGGGACTCGAGAATGCCCCTGAAACTCAAACTACGCACATCACCCGATCCATCGTCGCTTTGATCAACCGTATCAGTTTATCCGGAAAGCCGTGTTCGTGTATTAGCTGCCATAGCTGGTCCCGATCGATTGTATCATATGCGGCTTTGAAGTCGATGAATACATGATGTGTGGGCACGTTGTATTCGCGGCATTTCTGCAGTACTTGGCGAATGGCGAACACCTGGTCCGTGGTGTTTTTCAGCCGGCCAATCTCCTCCCGGATTTCCTGGAGATCCGGAGCATGTAAAATTATGTCCTGCGCGCGTTCTCCCAGGTCCATCACCATACCGCCATCTTCGTCTGCCACATCGCCATTCAGGTGCTCTTCGTAGTGCTGCCGCCACCTTTGGATCACCTAACGCTCGTTCGTAAGAAGGTTTCCGTTTATGTACTTACACATATCAGGCTGTGGCGCGTGGCCCTCACGTAAACGGTTCAACTACCCATAGAACTTTCGTGCGTTATTAGCGCGGTACAGTTGCTCCGTCTCTTCACGGTCTCGATCTTCCTGCTGGCGCTTTTTCTTCCGCAAAATCGAGTTTTGTCTGTTCCGCGCCCGTTTATATCGTGCCTCGTTCGCCCTCGTGCGTTGTTGCAGCAATCTCGCCCATGGTGCATTCTTCTCTTCTACTAACTGCTCACATTCGCCGTCATACCAGTCGTTTCTCTGATCCGGGGGCACCGCGCCAAGTGCAGCGGTAGCTGTGCTACCAATGGCGGATCGAATATCTCTCCAGCCATCTTCAAGAGACGCTGCGCCTAGCTGCTCTTCCGTTGGGAGTGCCACTTCCAGCTGCTGCGCGTATTCTTGGGCTAGTCTACCGTCTTGTAGCCGCCCAATGTTAAGCCGCGGCGTCCGACTTCGACGCGTGTTGTACACCGTCAAGAGTTTTTAGCGCAGGCATACTGCAACGAGGTAGTGGTCGGATTCAATATTCGCACTGCGGTGCGGACGTTCTTGATGTCGGAGAAGAATTTACCGTCGATTAGAACGTGGTCGATTTGGTTTTCCGTTTCTTGGTTAGGTGATTTACATGTGGCCTTGTGGATATTTTTGCGGGGAAAGAAGGTGCTTCGGACTACCATTCCGCGGAACGCTGCGAAGTTAAGGCATCGTTGGCCGTTGTCATTCGATACGGTGTGCAGACTATCCGGTCCGATGACCGGTCTATACATTTCCTCCCTTCCTACCTGTGCGTTCATGTCACCGATGACGATTTTGACGTCCCGCAGTGGGCATCCATCGTACGTCTGCTCCAGCTGCGCATAGAACGCTTCTTTCTCATCGTCGGGTCTCCCTTCGTGTTTTTTTTTTTTTTTTTACAAGGGAGAATGCATTTACACACTAACCCAGTACACGTGCATTGTAGTTGCTGGAGTGTCGGACTCGACCATACCGGTAATACCGACTAAACTCCCTTGGGCTCCACCATCGTTTCCCCCAGGAACTACCTCCCAGTACTACTTCTGGGGGATGGCAGTACTAAACGTACTCGCTCGTTCTCGCTCACACAGGCACCCGTCCCGTGCGATACTGACTTGGGTGCTCGCTCTATCGCACCCTCAAACATACCCTACATACTCTGTTGCACCTCTGTCATGCCGTGCGGGTCTAACTTGTGTGCCCACCCAAACCCTTGATTCATGCTCATACACTCCATGCTTGCACACACGCTAACGCTCCTATGGGTCTGACTTGTGTGCCCACCCTTCTCATGCCGTGCGGGACTAACTTTTGTGCCCACCCTTCTCATGCCGTGTGGGACTAATTCTATGCCCACCTTTATCGTACCATGTGAGACTGCTCACCTCTTTCGTTCAGTTCGCGCTGACACATACTACTCGAGTCATTCGACCTAACACTCCCTCTGGCATCCCTTGTGGGACTCTTCGCTTAGGTTCCCACTTCTGACATACCATGTGAGTCTGACTCACCTCATTCATGCCATATGAGACTAGCTCAACACGACTCAACTCATTCCTTTCGTACCATGTGAGACTGACTTGGATGCTCCCCCACACTCCTCTGCCACGCCGCGTGGTATCAGTAGTCGTAGGAACCAACATTCCTGCGCTACTCCCAGCGCGGCGTGTGCAGTCCATACATACACCTATTCATTCACCCTTCTGCCATGCTTCGAGGTGACGATCTCGGTTGCCACCCGCTGCGCTATTACCTCTGCATGGGCAGACCATTCACACACTTCTTCGCGTTCGGCACTTTCGCTCTAACTTACCAATCACAAGTTAGTCATGCTTGTCGATTGTTGCTCGGCGCGCCAGATTCTCTGCAAGCTGCAGGCAATCTGAGTGGTTGCAGTCGAGACTGCGTTCCACTTCTCCACCGCTTGACACATCCTTTGGATAAGATTATCCGGAGTTGTGTCCCGGCCGCAAACGTCTAGCATTGCTCTTCTTTCGACGTCGAAACGAGGACATACGAACAGTATGTGCTCTGCAGTTTCGTCAACACCTGGGCAGTCAGGGCAGACGGAGACCTCCGCCTGACAGGAATTGTGTCAGATGGAAGTGAACCTCCCCATGGGGTCTCCCCACCCAGCTTGATATGTTAGGAATCAGCCGGTGGGTCCACCTACCTTTCGAGGAGTTATCCCACTCGCGCTGCCATCTGGCAACCGAAGTCACCCTGGTACGCTCGCGGGCTCCTCTGGTGCCACGTAGGTCAAAACACTCCTCGTCCTCCCGGATGACCAGCCCGACTGGCATCATACTCGCTATCACGCAGGATGCGTCGCGCGATACCGTGCGGTAGGCCGATATCACCCTGAGACACATCAAGCGGTAGGTGCTCTCCAGTTTCTGCAGGTAACTGGTTACCCCCAGTGCTTTTGCCCAGGACGGGCCGCCGTACCTAAGAATAGATGCGGCAACGCCTGCCAGTAGCCTACGTCTACTGGCGCACACCTTGGAGCTGTTGGACATCATCCTCGATAATGCCGCCACAGCAGTCGAAGCCTTCTTGCACGCATATTCGACATGGCTACCGAAGGTAAGCTTGTCGTCTATGATGACCCCAAGAATCTTCAGACTCCGCTTTGAAGTGATCGCGACGTCTCCCACGTGTACAACTGCATGTTGTGCCGACTTACGGTTGCTGACGATAACCACCTCCGTCTTATGTTGAGCGAGCTCAAGGCCTCTCGCACTCATCCAGTCCGCCACAGTGCTGATCGCGTGTTCTGCGGTTAGCTCTACTTCGGGGATTGACCTCTAGGGTTACATCGTCAGCAAAGCCGACGATCTTCACACCAGGAGGGAACTTTAGCTTCAGAACCCCGTCATACATCAGGTTCCATAGTACCGGACCCAGGATTGACCCTTGCGGGACTCCTGCGGTAATAGGAACACTTTTCTGACCGGCATCGGTCTCGTATAGCAACACACGGTTCTGGAAGTAGCATTCCAAGATCCGGTACAGTCCCACCGGCAGGCTAAGCCGGTGTAACGAGAGCGCGATGGCATCCCAGCTTGCGCTGTTGAATGCGTTCTTCACGTCCAGTGTCACCAACGCACAGTATCGAATTCCTCGCCTTTTCCGTTGGATCGCTACCTCTGCAGTCTTGAGGACTGAATGGATAGCGTCCACCGTGGACTTACCCTTCCGAAAACCAAACTGGTTACTCGACAGGCCATCCGTACCCTCTGCGTACGGGGTGAGCCTGTTGAGGATGATCCTCTCGAGCAGTTTACCCGTCGTGTCGATCAGGCAAATTGGTCTGTACGCCGATGGGTCACCCGGAGGCTTCCCGGCCTTCGGCAGCAGTACCAACTTCTGCCTTTTCCATCTCTCAGGGAAACAACACTCATCCAGGCATCTCTGCATAGCTAGCCTGAACATGTTCGGGTTCGCTATGATCGCTGCCTTAAGTGCACTGTTTGGAACTCCATCGGGGCCTGGAGCTTTGTTCATCGCAAGGGTGTTAGCCACTGCGAGTAACGCATCTTACCCAGCACTATAAAGCCGGTTCCCATCTCGTTGGTGGTGCTACAGCTTTGGTAGAAGGTAGCTGTTCGATGCCCGTTTTTCCACACTTTCTGTTTTGTCCAGCAAATCTCCTGCAGCGCCACGACGTCGAAGTTGCGAGGATGTAATTCATCGTAGATCATCCTGTCGTAACCTGCGAAACCTAGCGACTTGCAGTTCCATGTTCCAAGCTTCCAATCGTAATCCTTTATTCGTCGCCTAGGTCTTTGCCGATTATATCGAGTCGCATTATCTCTTATATTGTTCGTAATTATTGGTTTTCCAGGCGGCTTATTGGGCCTGCGCAAACCTCCTGTCTCGTCGTAGGGCCGTCGTGTCAGGGCTGTTTAGCGTCCCACCTAACACCAGGACTTGGACTTGTGTGCTTTGAGCGGCACACGGTCGCTTTGGTGGGGTCTACTTGCGGATACATGCAGCTTTTTATAGAAATTTAACAGGGCCCACTGTCAAACCCCACCACATCCTACGCAAGCTCCACAACTCGCAGATGGCCTGGGGAGGGATCGTCAAGCCCTTGGACATAGTCCCTGCTGCTCGTGATTTGAGATTACTTACTTACTTATGAATCCTGTACACCTCCGGTGGTGCAAAGGGTCAGCTTGAAAGATCTTCATCGTGAGCGTTGCCCAGCTATCGCTTTAACCTGTTGCCAGGTTAGATTTCGGTCGACTTCTTTTATTTATTTTATTGAGGCTTCGCCGCCAAGAGCCTCTGGGTCTGCCTCTGCTGCGATGTCCCGGTTCCAGTCTAATGCTTGTTTACAGATTTCGTTTCCGCCCCTACGTAGAGTGTGGCCAACCCAGCCCCACTTCGGCCTCTGGTGACAACGACGATGGAGCTCGTTATTTGAGAACCAGTTGTGAGACCACCAGACCCGAATTAAGGCTTGTTCGCGACAAAATCTGGACACATAACTTTAAGAATAAAAATAAACTGCTATTGGTTTAATTCGGTACGTTTTTCACTTCAAATGGCTTCATTCCTTATCGATGCTTCGATGTATGCACGAAACTTGGTGACATTTAAATTTTCTAAGAAATAATACGTGCCGAATGATCTGGCATCCTCAGTAGAATTTGTTTCGAGCTCGTATCCTTCTGGTGGCTCATAACATCCGTTTTTGTTCCACTCTCTGACGTTTTAGATATTGTCGAACAAGCATCGACAAATTTTAAAACGCTTTGAGAAGTGTTCATATGAAAACAAAATGTTTTTAGTCATTTTCTGGATCGAGAGACCCGAATTTCAATTGCGACTGCACACAATTCTTTCCGAACCTGCAATTCCTTCGACGTCATTATTCACTACGTACTTGTACCACTCATAAGAAATATATTTTCAGAAAGTACAGACATAGATTCATCAATCTACGAAATATTTCACTCGTTGATGAGCTATTTCAAAAGTTATACGTGTTTAAAGGTGTCCAGATTTTGTCGCGTACAAGCCTTATATACCGCAGGCATCTGTTGATGAACACCTGCAGCCGTTAAGTGTTCTCCACTGATACACATCATGTTTCGCTAGCGTATAACAGCACAGATTGCACGTTAGAGTTGAAAATTCGTATTTTGTTGCGTTCACTTATCTGCCTCTTTTTCCAGATATTTCTTAAACTCGCAAAGGCAGCCCTTGCTTTCTTGATCCGTGCGCCTATGTCGATCTTGGTACCGCCGTCTGACACCATTTAGCTACCAAGATATTGGAAGCTTTCAACATTCTCCACTGGTTGCCCGGCTACTGTTAAACTGGAAGGAGTCACCGTGTTTACATCCAACGATTTGGTTTTGTTGACGTTGACTAAACCTGCCGAGGAGGAGCGCTCGGCAAGGTCGTTGAGCTTACTCTGCATATCAGAGCGCCGTTGCGCGAGGAGTGCAACGTCATCAGCCAATTCGAAGTCGTTTAGGTGCTCCATGGTTATAGGCTGCCATAACAGCCCGCGGTTTGGTTCACGGTCAATCGCATCTACCAGATTCTCATCGATTACGATGAGGAACAGTAACGGTGATAGAATACACCTTGCCTCACACCAGCTACGACGCGGATAGGGTCGGACAGGACCCCATTGTGCAGCACTCTACTAGGCCTCGTACCGTGCTTCGATGAGGCCGATGATTTTCTCAGGAACCCCCTTGCGTCTCAGGGCGCTCCACATATTCTCGTGATTGAGACGGTCGAAAGCTTTTTCGTAGTCAATGAATACCAAGTAAAGGGACTGTTGGAATTCGTTGACCTGCTCCAGCATGATGCGGAGCGTGACAATATGGTCCACAGAGGATCTTGCGGTACGGAATCCGACTTGCTGCCGCCGGAGAGTCGCATCGATCTTCTCCTGACTCCGGGCTTGGATAATTTTGCATATAACTTTGAGAATGGTACACAGCAACTTAGTGCCTCGCCAGTTATCGCATACAGTCAGGTCACCTTTTTTGGGCACCTTCACTAAGATACCTTGCATTCAGTCGACCGGGAAAGTTGCGATTTCTCATATATTACGAAATAATCGATGCAGTAGTTGAGCGGATGTCATGGGGTCAGCTTTCAGCATCTCGGCTGATATGCGATCGACCTCTGGGGCTTTATTCGATTTCATGCTTTGGATAGTTGTTTGAATCTTTAGCAGTGATGGAGCTTCGGTATTGACGCGTGTTATATGTCGGATTCTAGGCAGATCCTGCCGAGGTGGTGAAAAGTTGTTCGAAGTGCTCGAACCATCGTTTCATCTGGTCAGTTGGGTCGGTCAATAACTGATCATTCGCGTCTTTCACAGACATCGTTGCATTCATCTTCGCCCCACTTAAGCGTCGTGAGATATCGTAGAGGAGGCGAATGTCCCCGGTTGCGGCGGCTCTCTTCTTCGTCGGCCAGAGGGCACTCTTGATGGCGGTCCATTCGTCTTCCACGCTGCCACCTTCCGGAATATCTGCAGCACCCGTCTCACCGTGGCATCTTCCAGTCGGCGTGTGTTGAATCGTTGTCCAACTCTTTCCTCCCGCCGACGAATCCGGGCAATGCGCAAACGTATTTCGCCGATGAGGAGGTGATGATCAGACGCGATATCGGCACTACGATTATTCAGTACATCAAGAAGGCTCCATTTTCGGCTGATGCAGATGTGGTCGATTTGATTTCCTGTAAAGCCGTCACGGGAGACCAATGTGACCTTGTGAACCGGTCGATGAGGGAAGAGCGATCCCCCGATCACCATGTCGTTATTACCACAAAATTCTGCGAACAGCTCTCCGTTTTCGCTCATTTCTCCGAGACCATGGCGCTCATGGTTCGAGTTGTCGGATCCGATCTTCGCATTGAAGTCGCTCAAACAGAACTTGATATCACCCTTTGGAATTCTATCTACGACGGCATTAAGTTGGCTGTAGAAATTCATTTTGTCTTGCAGATCGGCAGCATCGGTTGGCGCATAACATTGGATTATAGTAAGGTTTCGGACCCGTGTTCTCAATCTGGCAACGATTACCTTTCACTTGTAGGTTCCCACTTCATAAGCACAGAGTGTATCTGAGCGCTTAGTAGGAAGCCAACTCCGCGATGCCGGGGAGCGTGTTCATCTCGTAAACCAGAGTATGGCAGAACTTGTCCCGACGGCGTTCTGTGTTCTCCAAAGTTTGGCTAACGGATTTCACTCAGTACCAGGATATCAAGCTTCATGCGGCGTGCCTCATTGGCAAGTTGTGCCAATTTACCCTGCTGGGCTAGGGTTGAAACTTTTCATGTTCCTATTCGTGTCCGTTGTTCCGCGCTAAGGGTCATCGCCGTACAATCAGTCCGTATTTTTCATTATCGGATTCTCGAACAAATTGATGTTTCGGGAACAGAAGGTTGTTGGCCCAAGGTTCTCTATCCACCGGGATGGGGCTGCCATCTTAGGTATAGCTTCCGGGGAATAACATTTCATACTCAGCCGCTAGATGCCAGAACAGACGCTGTTGGAGCCGCACCTCCTTGATGGACAGACGCTCGATCAGTCGGGTCAAATTTGTTTAAAGTCCCACCCAACACCAGGACTAGGCTAGCGTGCTTTGAGCGGCACACGGTCGCTTTGATAAGGCCTGCTTGGTGACACATGCAGCTTTTTATAGAGGTTCAACAGACCCCACTGTCGAACCCCACCACATCCTAGGCAGACCCCACAGGACGCACCCTCTCACTCTAGCTGATGTCAGAAGGACAACAGTGCCCAGGCTACACTACCAGCTAAGTACGCAACCCTTAGCTGGTGGTCAATTGTCATCGGAAGACCCGTGGAAGCGTGAGTATTGGAACTTGTGAGGACCAGAGCTATGCGTGGGTGACTTATGCACTTCATACCTGGGCAAGTTCCAGTTCGAATGTAAAAGTATTCAAGGTTAATATTAAGTAATTTACTGGTACTTCAGGCATATAATTTTTTATAATTGATTATTTTGTTTCGCTTGAACGAAATTATTCGCTGATTGAAAAAAGGACTCAGCACAATACTCATTAATTTTAAACATTGATAGGAGTCTAAATTTCATCTCATTATATCTTTACAAAGCTCATTTATGTTCAACCGTGTTATTCAACACCGCTTTCAAAAAGGGTAAACCGGAAGGAGAAGTTGTGCTGTTTCATGTGGGCGAACGCAACCAAGCGATATGAGAATATTTACGTTCTGCGAAAGCCAAATATAGGAACAATAACAACCCTCACTCTGATTGTTTGACGTTCTCGGTTTCATACATCAGCATGAAGAAGAATTTGCTGTCATATTTTTGGTAGCTAACAATGGTGAACAATAGTATACGGTAAATATCTAGGATATGATGTGACAAATTTAATTGTGATTGTCTAGATGTTTTTTATTAATGTCAGCAACGTATATCAGTGCTGACAAATTGATTGAATTCTGTCGAATTCATTTATTCTAATTTTGATACTTGTTTGTTCTTTTTCATATTTAATAAAAGAGTAGAATGAAATAGTAGAGAGTTGCTTTCTCGTTGTAATAATATGTATGAAAGCAAAAAAAAAAAACGTATAATGTATTTGATCAAGCATGAAAACATTACACTTGAGAATCATTAATTGCTTTTTAATAACATGCATAAAATAATTTAACGCTATACTAACAACTTTTTGCTATTATGACCACAGGAATCTTTGCTGAAACTCTTCAAAATTTACAAACAGCGATAGAATAAATATAAGTCTAACAGTCGATTTTCAATTATGTGCCGTTGTATCATGTTCTTGGTCAATGTATACCTACGGTATATGCCCCCAAACTTCGAATCAAACACAAAAACCATATAAAAGGCGCACGGTCGGCGTAGACAACTACACACCCCACGTGCGGATTAATGGCATAATCAATATCCGGTTATTTATAATTTCTCCGATTGCCCTTTCACCCAACGACGACGAGGAGTAGTCATGCGAAGCGGTAACGGACTGAAAACATCATTGTACGTGAATATAATATTTATTTTGAATGTTCCGTGCTTTCTGATCTCTTTAGCATTTTTTTTCAGAAAATTATTTAACATTTCTCCAAGAACTGCTTTCAAAAATCTCAGTTGTGCAGCATTTGCGCTGTCCATAGGGCGCTACCATTGCTTGGGTATTTTATTACGTCAGCTCAACCGATTCTTGCCATGATTATTATTGCAAAAAGCTACTCTAATTCCAGTGACATTATGTGGTTTTATGTCTCTGTTCTTTCCGAAATCTTGAGCCTTTCCAATTGAATCGCCACCATCATCGCAAACAACCGCGACCGTATTCGTCGTCGTTCCGAAGCATGGCTTCCTTCCTGTGCCTGCTTGTTTAGTCCGCAGCGCCTACTGAGATGATTGATGGTAATAATTTCCTTTTCTGCCACCAGGGCCTGTGCCGCCACGGACGGACCGGATTTTCGATATTGTATTCACCGTGCATGCAATCTCGTGCGAGGGAAAAAACAAAATGACTCGGCAAAAAGCACCGGGCCCGCTATTTAGCCAGCTGGAACGCCGCCCGGAGGAATCCAATGAAGCGCTTTTCCTGTCACTCTCATGTTCGATGTTACAAAATCGCTAAGCTTGAACTTGAATCCGATCCGGGGGCATACTTTCGGTCCTGTGAGCTGGGCTGAGGGAGCGTGGATCGGTTTAGTTGGACTGGCTCGCGGAAATTGAAGCCAAATTGAAACGGCACCCGCCCGCGCTCTCGATCACCATCATCGGTGCCCACATGTGACCGACACCAACGGCAATTGCCAACAGTCGCTGACTGTTTGTGAAGTATCGTTTAGTATAAGCACTAGGTACATTGTACGTGTGCTTCGCCACGGTATGTTGCTTCGATGCTAGCTTGAGGAAGGCACAATCCAATTAGAAGCATGAAGCGTGGTGGCAGAATTAGTTTCACCGGAAGGCGACTAGATAGCAGGAAATAGGCTTCCAGAAGCACGTGATATCTACGGGAAAAAATGTATAAAGTGGATGTATCTACCAGAGTTTGGAAGCAGAAAGCAAACAAAATCTACTACCTACGTTAAGTCACAATCAAAACAATAATCTACTTTTCGAAGCTATTTCCCTTTGTCCAAGTTTTCTTCTGAAAGAAAGAGGTGGAGACGCATGGTGCGACAACATGATACCATAATACACTATTTGGATGTCACTCCTAATAACAGGACTCGCGTGATTATGGATCACTAATGCATTGGCGCCTGTTTTGTTTGTGCTTTTTAGCTGGTGATGAACTTCGTATAGCAGTGCGAGTCCTTGAAGGCAAAAACGTTCAAAATGCAGACCTAAAATTGAACATTACTGAGCTTTGGGCAACTTTTCGCACAGAATTTTGGAACCTCTGGACGTAATACTTCTGGGTTTACCAACGGAATTCATTTGGCATTCTGAACGAAATTCTTTTGGGATTTTGCATGGAATCCTTCTGGGCTTCCGAATAGAATCCTGTTGGGCTTTTGATCAAAATCAATTTAGGATTCCGAACGGAATACTTTTGGTCTTTCGAAAGGTATTATTTTGTACTTTCGATTGGAGCTCTCTGGACTGTGTGGCAGTGAAATAGCACTTGCTGTTTACTATATTAGTAAATTGAATGGCTTTGAAACCATCGAAGTAGGCCTGATACCAATAATCGAATAAACTATAATCGAAGCAGTCGTTGCACGTGGATGTCAGTCACACGTGCTGCACCATCGTAGGTAAAATGTTTTCTTGGAGACTCTTGCTTGTATATTAACGGAACAAACTCTACATTTGTGCGATCCTGCCAGATTGAAATCATTAAAATCATACATTTATTTAGAATCTGGTTTTAAACAAGCGGGAGTGCCCAAGGACAAATTGTATCGTGTACCATCCTTTGTTTGTACTACGCGGGTGAAAAAAAGGGAAAATTAAGAGCTCGAAAAAAAACACTATCATTATCGGGGGAGGTATCTTTTGGAAATTCCCGTTATGAAGAAATAGGTATATTTCAGAATACATAAATGGTGAGTACATATATGTGAGCTTTACAATTGCCTTTCAGTTTGGCAATTGTGTTCTCTGCTGGCATTGACGTGCGAAGGGCGTTTGCAATGT
Source organism: Armigeres subalbatus (assembly GCF_024139115.2). Taxonomy (NCBI): domain Eukaryota; kingdom Metazoa; phylum Arthropoda; class Insecta; order Diptera; family Culicidae; genus Armigeres; species Armigeres subalbatus. The sequence continues at coordinate 299,694,467 of NC_085139.1, read as the reverse complement.
TCATACGCTTGCCATGCTTTGCTTTTTGGTTCGATTAACTTGTGAATATACCCTTATTCACTTTGTGGTATTTTCAGACCCATATTTCGACTCGACATCACGACCGCTTAGTCAAAACTTTTCCTAAACTAAGATATCATCAAATATCAGTGGAATACTAATGAAAATAAATTCTGTCCAAGAAAAAAAATCGGCTTGCTAATTTTAGTTATGAGCGCGAGTGGTGCTCCCATAAAGTGCTCAGTGTCGCTATTTTTGTAATGAGCGTGTGTGGTGCTCGCATAAAGTGCTCAGTTTCGCTAGTTTTGTAAAGAGCGCAAGTGGTGCTCGCAAAAAGTGCTCAGTGCAACTCAGTGTTGCTATCTTTTCAAATGAGCGCGAGTGGTGCTCGCATAAAGTGCTCAGTTTCGCTAGTTTTGTAATGAGCGCGTGTGGTGCTCGCATAAAATGCTCAGTGTCGCTAGTTTTGTAATGAGCGCGAGTGGTGCTCGCTTAAAGTGCTCAGTGCAACTCAGTGTTGCTATTTTTTTCAAATGAGCGCGAGTGGTGCTCGCATAAAGTGCTCAGTGTAACTCAGTTTTGCTATTTGTTTTAAATGAGCGCGAGTGGTGCTCGCATAAAGTGCTCAGTGTCGCTATTTTTGTAATGAGCGCGAGTGGTGCTCGCAAAAAGTGCTCAGTGCAACTCAGTGTTGCTATTTTTTCAAATGAGCGCGAGTGGTGCTCGCATAAAGTGCTCAGTGTCGAATGAGCGCGAGTGATGCTCGCATAATGCTCAGTGGAAAACATGTGAAAAGCAGCGATATATCTGAAAATATAATTGCAATATTTACTATATAAAACGACATGGAGTGTAGCAAAGCGTCTGAAATAAAATGACTTCGCATACTAATATGATATCCAGCACCGCCTTGGAAGGTTCTTAAGATGGTTCGAGACCCCTCCCCTCTTTGAAAAGGGTGGCTTCCATACAAATGAACCAGAAAATTCTGCATAACTCGAGAACTAATCAAAGAATAAATCAATTTTGGATGAAACGAAGTTCGTCGGGTCTGCTAGTTAATAATAAAAATAATTGATACCAATAATCGAATAAACTATAATCGAAGCAGTCGTTGCACGTGGATGTCAGTCACACGTGCTGCACCATCGTAGGTAAAAGGTTTTCTTGGAGACTCCCGCTTGTATATTAACGGAACAAACTCCACAGACTTCGGAACGCAATCTTTGTTTGCTTCAGGGTCAGGGTCAGGTGATTCCAACTAGAATTCTTATAGGGATTCCGAGCGGATGCCTGGGATTTCCCACGGAAGCCCGAAAAGGATTTTGTTCGGAAGCGCAAGAGTAATCGGTTCGAAAACCCAAAAGAATTCTTTTCGAAAGCCAAAAAAAGTTCCGCTCGGAAGAACAAAAGATTTCCGTTCTTAAATCAAAAAGAAATCCGTTCCGTTTTCTGGGTTTCCGAACGGATATATTAGGGCCTGCGAAAAAAATCCTTCTATGCTTGTTTTGATTCTTTTGGTTTTGCGAACCAAATCCTTTGGGGCTTCCGAATGAAATCGTCTTGGGCTTCCAAACAAAGATTGGATTTGAATTTGATTTGGATTGGATTTTATTTGATTTGGAGTTTGATTAAAATGGATTTAAATTTGGATTGGATTCGATTGGTGTTGGATTTGTTTTGGATTTGGATTAGATTTGGATTGGGTATGGGTTGGATTTGGAGTGGATTTGCATTGGATTTGGATTGGATTTGTATTTGATTTGGATTGGATTGGATTTGGATTTGGATAAAATTTGCCTTCGATTTTGATTGGAATTGAATCGGATTTGCTTTCGATATTGGTTGGATTTGGATTGGATTGGGATTGGATTCAGATTGATTTGAATTGGATTTGAATTGGATTTGGATCGGATTTGGAGTGAATTTAGGTTCGATTTGGAGTGGATTTGAACTGGATTTGGATTTTTTTTGTCATGATTTGGAATGGTTATGAATTGGATTTGGATTGGACTTGGATTTGATTTGGATTGGATTGCATTTGGGTTGGATTTGGATTAGACTTGCATTGGATTTGGAGTAGATTTGTATTTGATGTAGATTGGACTTCAGGTATCAGAACGTCGGCTCCAGGGGCACGTTCACCTCAATTCGGAAGATTTGTGCCATTTGTGAAGATTGGATTTGGATTGGTTTGGATTGGATTTGGATTAAATTAGTATTGGATTGGATTTAGATTGGATTTGGATTACATTTGAATAGGAGTTGGATTGGATTGCATTTTGATTGGATTTGGATAAGATTTGAATTAGATTTGGATTGAATTTAGAGTGAATTTGGATTTAATTTGGATCGAATTTGGATTGGATTTGGATTAGATTTGGATTGAATTTGGATTGGATTTGGACAAGATTTGGTTTTGAATTGGAGTTGGATTGGATTTGGATTTGATTTGGATTAGATTTGGATTGGATTTGGATTGGATTGGATTTGGAATAGATTTGAATTGGAGTTTGATTGGGTTTGGATTGGTTTTGGATTAGATTTGAATAGGAGTTGGATTGGATTTGAATTGCCTTTTGATTGGATTTGGATTGGATTTGAATTGCCTTTTGATTGGATTTGGATTGGATTTAGATTAAATTTGATTTGGATCAAATTTGGATTGGATTCGGATTGGATTTGTATTTAGATTGGATTTAGATAGAATTTGGGTTGGATTTGGATTGGATTTGGATTGGATTTGGATTGGATTTGGATTGGATTTGGATTGGATTTGGATTGGATTTGGATTGGATTGGATTTGGATTGGATTTGGATTGGATTTGGATTGGATTTGGATTGGATTTGGATTTGGATTTGGATTGGATTTGGATTTGGATTTGGATTGGATTTGGATTGGATTTGGATTGGATTTGGATTGTATTTGGATTGGATTTGGATTGGATTTGGATTGTATTTGGATTGGATATGGATTGTATTTGGATTGGATTTGGATTGTATTTGGATTGGATCTGGATTGTTTTTGGATTGTATTTGGATTGTATTTGGATTGCTTTTAGATTGGATTTGTATTGGATTTGGATTGGATTTGAATTGAATTTTGATTGGATTTGGATTGGATTTGGATTAAATTTGTATTGGATTGGATTTAGATTGGATTTGGATTGGATTTGGATTAAATTTGTATTGGATTGGATTTAGATTGGATTTGGATTGGATTTGAATAAGATTTGAATTAGATTTGGATTGAATTTATATTGGATTTGGAATGAATTTGGATTTAATTTGGATCGAATTTGGATTGGATTTGGATTGGATTTATATTAAGATTGGATTTGGGTTGGATTTGGATTGGATTTGGACAGGATTTGGTTTTGAATTGGAGTTGGATTGGATTTGGATTTGATTTGGATTAGATTTGGATTGAATTTGGATTGGATTTGGAGTGAATTTGGATTGGATTTGGAATAGATTTGAATTGGAGTTTGATTGGGTTTGGATTGGTTTTGGATTAGATTTGAATAGGAGTTGGATTGGATTTGAATTGCCTTTTGATTGGATTTGGATTGGATTTAGATTGGATTTGGAGTAAATTTGGATTTGATTTGGATCAAATTTGGATTGGATTTGGATTGGATTTGTATTTAGATTGGATTTAGATTGGATTTGGATTGGATTTGGATTGGATTTGGATTGGATTTGGATTTGGATTTGGATTGGATTTGGATTGGATTTGGATTGGATTTGGGTTGGATTTGGATTGGATTTGGATTTGGATTGAATTTGGATTGGATTTGGATTGGCTTTGGATTGGATTTGGATTTGGATTGGATTTGGATTTCGATTTGGATTGGATTTGGATTGGATTGGATTTGGATTGTATTTGGATTGGATTTGGATTGTATTTGGATTGGATTTGGATTGGATTTTGATTGTATTTGGATTGTATTTGGATGGCTTTTCGATTGGATTTGTATTGGATTTGGATTGGATTTGAATTGAATTTGGATTGGATTTGGATTGGATTTGTATTGGATTTAGATTGGATTTGGATTGGATTTGGATTGGATTTCAATTATATTTGGATTTGATTTGGATTGAATTTGGATTTGGATTGGATTTGGATTGGATTTGGATTTGATTTGGAATGGATTTGGATTGCATTTGAATTGCATTTGGATTGGATTTGGATTTGGATTGGATTTGGATTGGATTTGGATTGGATTTGGATTGGATTTGGATTGGATTTGGATTTGGATTGGATTTGGATTGGATTTGGATTGGATTTGGATTGGATTTGGATTGAATTTGAATTGAATTTGGATTGGATTCTATTTGGATTGCTTTTAGATTGGATTTGGATTGGATTTGTAATGAATTTGGATTGGATTTGGATCGAATTTGGATTGGATTTGGATTGGATTTATATTAAGATTGGATTTGGGTTGGATTTGGATTGGATTTGGACAGGATTTGGTTTTGAATTGGAGTTGGATTGGATTTGGATTTGATTTGGATTAGATTTGGATTGAATTTGGATTGGATTTGGAGTGAATTTGGATTGGATTTGGAATAGATTTGAATTGGAGTTTGATTGGGTTTGGATTGGTTTTGGATTAGATTTGAATAGGGTTGGATTGGTTTGAATTGCCTTTTGATTGGATTTGGATTGGATTTAGATTGGGTTTGGAGTGAATTTGGATTTGATTTGGATCAAATTTGGATTGGATTTGGATTGGATTTGTATTTAGATTGGATTTAGATTGGATTTGGATTGGATTTGGATTGGATTTGGATTTGGATTTGGATTGGATTTGGATTGGATTTGGATTGGATTTGGATTGGATTTTGATTGGATTTGGATTTGGATTGAATTTGGATTGGATTTGGATTTCGATTTGGATTGGATTTCGATTGGATTTGGATTGTATTTGGATTGGATTTGGATTGTATTTGGATTGGATTTGGATTGGATTTTGATTGTATTTGGATTGTATTTGGATGGCTTTTCGATTGGATTTGTATTGGATTTGGATTGGATTTGAATTGAATTTGGATTGGATTTGGATTGGATTTGGATTGGATTTGTATTGGATTTAGATTGGATTTGGATTGGATTTGGATTGGATTTGGATTGGATTTGGATTGGATTTCAATTATATTTGGATTTGATTTGGATTGAATTTGGATTTGGATTGGATTTGGATTTGATTTGGAATGGATTTGGATTGCATTTGAATTGCATTTGGATTGCATTTGGATTGGATTTGGATTTGGATTGGATTTGGATTGGATTTGGATTGGATTTGGATTGGATTTGGATTGGATATGGATTGGATTTGGATTGGATTTGGATTTGGATTGGATTTGGATTGGATTTGGATTGGATTTGGATTGAATTTGAATTGAATTTGGATTGGATTCTATTTGGATTGCTTTTAGATTGGATTTGGATTGGATTTGGATTGGATTTGGATTGCATTTGAATTGCATTTGGATTGGTTGGTTTGGATTGGTTTGGATTGGTTTGGATTGGTTTGAATTGGTTTGGATTGGTTTGGTTTGGATTGTATTTGGATTGGTTTGGATTGGTTTTGGATTGGTTTGGATTGGTTTGGTTGAATTTGGATTGGATTCTGTTTGGATTGCTTTTAGATTGGTTGGATTGGTTTGGATTGGTTTGGTTTGGTTTGGATTGGTTTGGATTGGTTTGGATTGGTTTGGATTGGTTTGGATTGGTTTGGATTGGTTTGGATTGGTTTGGATTGGTTTGGATTGGATTTGGATTGGATTTGGATTGGATTTGGATTGGATTTGGATTGGATTTGGATTGGATTTGGATTGGATTTGGATTGGATTTGGATTGGATTTGGATTGGATTTGGATTGGATTTGGATTGTATTTGGATTGGATTTTGATTGGTTTTGGATTGGATTTGGATTGGATTTGAATTGAACTTGGATTGGATTTGGATTGGATTTGGATTGGATTTCGATTGGATTTGGATTGGATTTGGATCGTATTTGGATTGGTTTTGGATTGGATTTGGATTGGATTTGAATTTGATTTTATTTGATTTGGAGTTTGATTAAATTGGATTTAAATTTGGATTGGATTCGATTGGTGTTGGATTTGTTTTGGATTTGGATTAGATTTGGATTGGGTATGGGTTGGATTTGGAGTGGATTTGTATTTTATATTATTTGGATTGGATTTTGATTCGGTTTGGTTTGTATTTGGATAAAATTTGCCTTCGATTTTGATTGGATTTGAATCGGATTTGCTTTCGATATTGGTTGGATTTGGATTGGATTGGGATTGGGTTTGGATTGGTTGTAGATTAAATTTGGATTTGGATTGGATTGGATTTGGATTTGGATTGGATTTGGATTTGATTCGGATTGGATTTGGATTGGATTTGGATTGGATTTGGATTGGATTTGGATTGGATTTGGATTGGATTTGGATTGGATTTGGATTGGATTTGGATTGGATTTGGATTGGATTGGATTTGGATTGGATTTGGATTGGATTTGGATTGGATTTGGATTGGATTTGGATTGGATTTGGATTGGTGTTGAATAGGATTGGATTTGGGTTGGATTTGCATTGGATTTGATTGGGTTTAAATTGAATTGAATTACTTTCGGGAAAAATGTTTCTAAATTTCCGGATTATAGATTGCGAAATGTATTTCATTTTGTTTTGTTTATGTTAAATCATTCCCAATCATCGAATTCCTTGGCATTTGTTGATACACATGAATCGTTTTCACACAATAAAGCCTTTAAAAATTATTCATTTACATTGCTTGACTATATCCAACAAAGTGTCAGAGATATCAAGAAAACTACCAACAAGACACACTTCCAGAGTTCCAGATCTTAATAGAATCTCACTAGAAAGGAGAATGTTCGAATTTAAATGAGGGAAACAACAATTTCCAATTTGCCACGAAAAGCTCATATTTTATATACAAGTACTATCTAACTTCCGAAACTGGCACACGTGGTACAATATCCTTTGCCATAACACTATATTACTATATCATCATGTATTCCTTACGACTAGAACCTTCCGATGCCCAAAAATATCCTTCAGCTTGTCACATTACGTATGGAGAACCAATGCCTCCTTTCCTTTTAGAATCCGTCCTTTCCGCCGAGACTCCCGTTCTAACCATAGAATCGAGATGCTAATGCTAACCGCTCTGCAATAATCCCCCGCACGTAATCAAAAGTCATCACCAACACACTCAAATCTGTTTCCACCAGCGATTTTTCTCTCAGAACCAGACCAATACAGCTTCTTCTGGGACACGTGCGCGATTTTCATCTCACTTCGAACGTGCGACCGCGTGCGAATATCTCCCAAAACCAGTGCTCGCCGCTCTCTTGCTCTCCCATCATAACACCGCACTACGGTCGTCAGTCCATCAGGACTCCCATCATCATTCCATCGAACTCGAGAGCTTTTCACATCCCCTTGGGTCGCCATCCACCCATCCTTGCGCTTGTATGAGTGGCTGTACTCCACACTCCCCCTGGATGTGGATGATGGTGCAGAGTATGTGTGTGCATGTGGTCCAAAAAATTTTCACTTTTGCCTACCAACCAGCTTTGCGGAAGAAGATTTTTTTTCCGGTCACAATTTCAGCTTCTAAGGACGGCAGACGACTTTCGCTTGAATCTTTAAATCACTGCACACGCGACACACCACGCACTCATTGAACCGAAATTCGTTTTAAGCAGAAGAAATTAGCAGAACCGTCCCAGAAAAGAAGCCCCGCCGGAAGAACTCTTGAATCAAATGGGAACCCGAACGAATCCCTAGCGTTGCCCTTTTGGCCAAAAGGGCTGACACTGCTATGCAGTATTCGATTCACGAATACATTTATGCAGTTTTCGACTAGTTACTATCAATGGTTGCGGTTTGGAAAATTCAGCAGCCCCACTGAGGCTATTAGCAGCGTTAAATTTGGTACCGCGCGGTTCGATCCGTGTTTCGCACTGCTCGGCGGACGGGGTTGAACTGAATGAGCGAGCACTCGAACGGATAGCGTACCAACGGCAACAGCAGCAGCAGTAGGCCATCATAAACCACCCGCACGGACGGGCGCGGGCAGCTCGAAGCGAGGAGGGGGAAAACTCCGGGAGGAAAGTTTGCGTGAGCGAATTTTCCGATCCCCTTTAGGTGTATTGGGGAGAATCGTACCGAGCGAACCTTGCACAGCGTTCATTTTACTTGGACAAAAATTGACTTTGAGATACTTCAAGTTATAATAACATCGCGTCTGTAATGGTTTGTGGTTTGATTTGGTTTGACAATGAACAAATTTTATTTAACAAGTAACGTCATATTAACCTAAAGTTACCAGACGTCCCGGATTATGGGGGACAGTCCCGGATTCAACCTACCTGTCCCGCATTGCCAAGCGTCCTGGAAAACGTCCCGGATTCTATGATGATTCTGTTAAGTTTGGAAAATCTGTGAAATCCGTAGAAATCTAGAAAATTCGTAACCGGTTCGAACAATTATAAGAAAAAATGATCAACAAAAGTTAAGTTGATTTCTTAGACTCTGGATTACGCAGACATATTAGGCAACTAAAGCATTTGAATAACCTGGATAGTCTAGATAATGTGGAAATATAAGGAATTTGTATGATCTATGGAAACAAACATATCTAAAAAGTTCAAGTCATGACAATCACTTGAGTTAGCTCCAAAAACTAGAAAATTGAATACCCCCTGAATGTGGAATGGTTTAGAGGTGTGCGCCGGTCCAAAAATCGTCGGCCGCGGCGTTTGTCAGAATTTTGGCCGGCGTATGGTATGGCTAAAATAAGCGCAACCCAGTGCTATTTTTGTTGGTGTTCTAGGTTCTAATCCCATTGCGGCTTTATTTTTTCATAAGCGCACACTGAAACTTATCGTGAAAAACGAATTAGGCGTAAGAATGATGAAATGATAAAAAAAAACAAATTTATCCACCAGTGGTGATTATGCCTTTCTCGATTCAATGTGTTGAATTCGAATTAGTATGGTAAACGCAGCGTAAATTGCCTACATTTTGGCGGTTAAAAGCTTTGATGCGATTATATCACGCTACTTTAGAATTACTCAACTATGAGAGTAATGGCTTGTGCTACGGCTAAATCGGCTAAATTGATTAATGACTTAAAATGTGCATGTAAACAGCGTATTTGTTACAAGAAAAATAGAAATATTATTCAAACCAAATGAGTTATTAGCAAACAAAAACAATAGTGTCCAACTAGGAAAGTTTCTCCATCGAATGGAACTAGTTGCACTCGAATCGGTCAGATCCTTCTATATGAAACGTGTTTAACAAAAAAAATTCCCGGGGCTACACACATCCACACACACATACACAGACGGACATTTACTCAGTTTTTCGAGCTGAGTCGATTAGTATATAACACTATGGGTCTCCGAGCCTCCTATCAAAATTTGACTTTTGGAGTGAAATTATAGCCTTCTGGTACAACTTTGTTGTACGAGAAAGGCAAAAATCATCAAGTAGGCACATTTTCGTTTATTTTTTAAGCCTGCTTTAAAGAAAAAAGAGCGAGTGAAATGTTTCTCGCCACAGACCGCCAACAAAAAAAATCTTTTTCGACTCGAAAATCGCTTGTTTTTGACTCACCGATAACGAAAAGTACTTCTTCTTCTTCTTCTTATTGGCAGTACATCCCCACACTGGGACAGAGCCGCCTCGCAGCTTAGGGGCAAGCCAGAGTAAACGCGACGTGCGATGCGACGCGACGCGACAGTGCAATTTGACAGCCTGTTGAAAATGATTGTTATTCTTTTACGTGAGTCGCGTCGCGTCGCATCGCTCTTTGTACTTTGTCTTCGACGTGTTGATGACTAGTCCGATCCTGAGAGAGAGAAGCCAGCTCACTGACAGATCGTTTATTTACTATGTCTTCTTCTTCTTTATTTGTGTGGAAACCGTGGAAACTCAACAAATCAAGGCAACATTTCATAACGTCGGAAGCAACATTTATCACTCCAATAAAAACCTGTTCAAATTAACTGATTTTAATGGTTATGAACTTTCTAACGTGGAACAAAACCTATTTTTCATAATACGGGATTATTCACATGGATAATTACGGGTTCAATTCACTGTAGCAGATATAAGAAAAGTTGCGAACAGAAATTGCCAAAAAAATAATTTTGGTTACAACCATTTGAACTTGCATCGCAGTGTTTACTTTTTCGGTTCGCAGTGACTGGATCGCGGTGACATTAGGATGAACGTAAATAAAGCGAGCTGTCTTCTCTCTCTCAGGTCCGATCCGCTTAGCTTCCCTCTTCAGTCTGATGTAGGCTTCCTCCATCTTCTCAAAGTTACGTGCCATAATATCTATGTCGTCGGCGAAGCCAAATAGCTGGACAGACTTATTGAAAATTGTACCACTCGTGTTAATCCCTGCTCTTCGTATTACCCCTGCCAAAGCGATGTTGAATAGCAGACACGAAAGACCATACCTTGCCGTAACCCTCTGCGGGTTTCGAAGGGACTCGAGAATGCCCCTGAAACTCGAACTACGCCCATCACCCGATCCATCGTCGCTTTGATCAACCGTGTCAGTTTATCCGGAGATCCTGTGCATTAGCTGCCATAGCTGGTCCCGATCGATTGTATCATATGCGGCTTTGAAGTCGATGAATAGATGATGTGTGGGCACGTTGTATTCGCGGCATTTCTGCAGTACTTGGCGAATGGCGAACACCTGGTCCGTGGTGGAGCGTTCGCCCATAAAACCCGCCTGGTACTGCCCCACGAACTCCCTTGCAGTTGGTGCTAGTCGACGGCATAAAATTTGGGAGAGTACCTTGTAGGCGGCGTTCAGCAATGTGATTGCGCGGTAGTTGCTACAATCCAGCTTATCGCCCTTGTTGTAGATGGGACACACGACTCCTTCCATCCACTCCTGCGGCAAAACTTCCTCCTCCCAAATCTTGGTAATGACCCAGTGCAGCGCTCTAGCCAGTGCCTCACCACCGTGTTTAAATAGCTCTCCTGCACAGAAAGAAAAATCATTGATAGAATCAAAAAAACCATTGGTTAAAATAAAAAGTTGCGTTGGTTCTTTTTCGTAGAGAGTTGCGTATGATTAAAATAAAAGTACAACAACTTTTGCGTCAACGATGGTTCAAAAGTGACATGCCACTCTGAAATTAAAAGTTTCAACTTTTTAAACAAAACTGTAAAACTGTCAGATCCAAATGGTTACACTGTGAAAGAAAAAGTGATTGTTTTAGATAAAACTGAAGGGTTAATCCAATCATGAACTTTTAAAAGACCGCAAGTCAAAAATGAATCAAGACATAAAATCATGTTCCTTTTGACTTATTTGCAACTTTTTAAATGAAAATTTTATTTATATTATTCAAAAAGATGGAGACATGCATTTTAGAATGAGAACTATTGACTTTTAAAACAAAAACTATTGCCGTTGTGAGCATCCAAACACCTGTTTGCCGTTTTCTCTGCGCTGAAGTCAGTACTGCGATTCTTCCTGATGCTGGAATGCGGATGCCTCTGAGCGAAAAACATGATATTTCAGCAACAGCCTGTAAGCGTAGAACTACTTTAGAATAACGTAATAAATGCACATTCATAAAATTTTCTCACCGATTTAATTCAAGGTGTGACCACAACATGGTGATGAAAGTGCGCCAGTGCTACCTTTGCACCAAACATTTTGCGGAAACGGTCATGGCGTGATTCTGAAACAAGCAAATCAATTATTGGTCTGCCGAAGGTAATTGGTCGTGATTACAGAGTACTCACCTTTACCTCGAGGAGGCCAACAGAATGTTCACTCTGGCAGCTATCTGCTGCTGCTATCGCAACTCAAAATTTAAATTTTCTTAAATCGTGCGTGGAATCCGTGGAATCGAATGATCATAAAAACAAAACAATGACAAATTGCGATAACCTTGTTCGCTGTCATCGAGTCCATTCGACAGACTTGATATTGACAGTTCAATATTTTTTATGGTAAAAGGGGGAACTTTTAAATCTACACTCAAGAAAAACGAAAGGCACTTTTAAATTAAAGTTACCACAGTTAATGTAAACAATGTTACTTTTATTTTAACAAAAAATATACGCTTTTCAAATGGAAAGTACGAAATATTTGGTTCCACAATATTTGTTTTTTCTGTGTGGTAGTTGGTCAACCCCAGGGGCTTTGTTGTTCTTCAGCCGGCCAATCTCCTCCTGGATTTCCTGGAGAATCGGAGCCGGTAGAATTATGTCCTGCGCGCGTTCTGACAGGTCCATCTTCTTACCGCCATCTTCGTTTGCCACATCGCCATTCAGGTGTTCTTCGTAGTGTTGCCGCCACCTTTGGATCACCTCATGCTAGTTGGTAAGAAGGTTCCCGTTTATGTCCTTACACATATCGGGCTGTGGCACGTGGCCCTTACGTGAACGGTTTAACTTCTCATAGAACTTTCGTGCGTTATTAGCACGGTACAGTCGCTCCGTCTCTTCATGGTCTCGATTTTCCTGCTGACGCTTTTTCCTCCGGAAAATCGAGTTTTGTCTATTTCGCGCCCGTTTATATCGTGCCTCGTTCGCCCTCGTGCGGTGTTTAAGCAATCTCGCCCACGCTGCATTCTTCTCTTCTACTAACTGCTCACATTCGCCGTCATACAAGTCGTTTCTCTGATCCGGGGGCACCGTGCCAAGTGCAGCGGTTGCTGTGCTACCAATGGCGGATCGAATATTTTTCCAGCCATCTTCAAGAGACGCTGCGCCTAGCTGCTCTTCCATTGGGAGTGCCACTTCCAGCTTCTGCGCGTATTCTTCGGCTAGTCTACCGTCTTGTAGCCGCCCCATTTTAAGCCGAGGCGTTCGACTTCGACGCGTGTTGTACACCGTCGAGAGTTTTGAGCGCAAGCATACTGCAATGTCGGTCGGATTGAATATTCGCACTGCGGTAAGTGCGGACGTTCGTGATGTCGGAGAAGGATGTACCGTCGATTAGAACGTGGTCGATTTGGTTTTCCGTTTCTTGGTTAGGTGATCTCCATGTGGCCTTGTGGATATTTTTGCGGGGAAAGAAGGTGCTTCGGACTACCATTCCGCGGGAGGCTGCGAAGTTTATGCATCGTTGGCCGTTGTCATTTGATACGGTGTGCAGACTATCCGGTCCGATGACCGGTCTATACATTTCCTTTCTTCCTACCTGCGCGTTCATGTCACCGATGACGATTTTGACGTCCCGCGGTGGGCATCCATCGTATGTCTGCTCCAGCTGTGCGTAGAACGCTTCTTTCTCGTCGTCGGGTCTCCCTTCGCGTTGGCGCATCTTACCCAGCACTATGAAGCCGGTTTACATCTCGTTGGTGGTGCCACAGCTTTGGTAGAAGGTAGCCGCCCGATGCCCGCTTTTCCACACTTTCTGTCCTATCCAACAAATCTCCTGCAGCGCCACGACGTCGAAGTTGCGGGGATGTAATTCATCGTAGATCATCCTGTCGCAACCTGCGAAACCTAGCGACTTGCAGTTCCATGTTCCAAGCTTCCAATCGTGATCCTTTATTCGGAGGGCCGTCGTGTCAGGGCTGTTTAGCGTCCCACCGTCCCAAAGGGCTTGTGCGCTTTGAGCGGCACACGGTCGCTTTGGTGGAGCCTACTTGTGGATACATGCAGCTTTTTATAGAGGTTTAACAGGGCCCACTGTCAAACCCCACCACATCCTAGGCAGGCGCCATATATAGCAGCATGATATACACAAAAATGGTAATTTGCCTCGCAGATAATAACTGTGGAAGTGGTTAATGAATACTGCAATGTCGCAGTGGGATGTGTAATGCTAATAAGAAGAAATAAGAAGAAGAAGAAGGCATTCTGAAAAGAATCCTTTTGAAGTTCTAAATATAATCCTTTTAGGAGTTCGAATGGAATTATTGTGAGATTGCGAATAGAGTTCTTCCAATATCCAGAATCTTTCTGGGATTCCGAATGAAATCCTTATAAGATTCGAAAGGAATCCTTTTCATGTTTCTTATGGAATCCTTTTGGGATTTCGAATGAAATCTTTTTTCGATTGGGATCCTTTTGGGATTCAGAATGAAATCCTTTTGAAACTTCGTATGGAATATTCTTGAGATTCCGAATGAATCCCTTTTTGAAATCCGTTTCCTTTTGCGATTTCAAGTAGAATTCTTTTGGAATTCCGAATGGATTTATTATGAGATCTGAATGAAATCCTTCTGAGATATCAAATGAAATCATCTTGAGATACCGAAAGGGATCTATTTGAGATTTGGGTTTCCGAGTAATTCACACTTGAAATAAATCGGAGATTTCTGTGAAATTTCACCGAAATTTCAACAGCAGAACTGTTCGGTGAATAATTTTACAGATTTTCGATGGTTTTGACAGTTTAACAAAGGAAAAATCGCAGAAAATTTGGTGAAATAATTACCGAAGAAATCTGCTGTTGAGATTTCGGTGAGTTGAAGCAAAATTCACCGAAATGATTTAAGTGAGTATGATATTCCGAATGGAATCCGTCGAGAACACAGAACGCCGTCAGGACAAGTTCTGATATACTCTGGTTTACGAGGTAAACACGCTCCCCGGCATCGCGGAGTTGGCTTCCTACTAAGCGTTCAGGCACACTCTGCATGTAGTGGGGTTTGACAGTGGGCTCTGTTAAGCTTATATAAAAAGCTACATGTATCCCCATGCAGCCTTCGCCAAAGCGACCGTGTGCCGCACAAAGCGCACAAGTCCTGGTGTTAGGTGGAACACTAACACGCAGGCCCAATAGGCCACCTACATAAGAGATAATACGAATCGATATAATCGGCAAAGACCTAGGCGATGTAAAAAGGATCACGATAGCAAGCTTGTAATATGGAACTGCATATCGCTAGATTTTGCAGGTTGCGGCAGGATAATCGTTGATGAATAACATCCCCGCAACTTCGACGTGATGGAGCTGCAAGAGATTTGCTGGACAGGACAGAAAGTGTGAAAAAGCCAGCATCGAAACCAAAGCCGTGGCACCACCAACGAACTGGTAACCGGCTTAATAGTGCTGGGTAAGATGCGCCAACACGTGATTGGGAGGCAGCCAATTTACGCAAGGCTGTGCAAGCGCAAAATAAAAGGCCTTTTTTCAACTATAGCTTCAACGATCGAATAGATTTCGCCAAACTCGTACCAAACTGATGATCTATAAAAGGCTCATTAGGCCGGTAGTCCTCTACGGACACGAGATCTGGACGATGGTCGTGGAGGTCCAACGCGAAGTTTTCGAAAGGAAAATTCTGCGTATCATCTATGGTGGACTTCAGATGGTGGTACTTGGTACTTTTTTTTTTTTTTTTTTTTTTTACAAGGGAGAATGCATTTACACACTAACCCAGTACACGTGCATTGTAGTTGCCAAACTACCACACGGAAGTGTACTGGAGTGTCGGACTCGACCATACCGGTAATACCGACTAAACTCCCTTGGGCTCTACCATCGTTTCCCCCAGGAACTACCTCTCAGTACTACTTCTGGGGGATGGCAGTACTAAACGTACTCGCTCGTTCTCGCTCACACAGGCACCCGTCCCGTGCGAGACTGACTTGGGTGCTCGCTCTATCGCACCCTCAAACACACCCTACATACTCTGTTGCACCTCTGTCATGCCGTGCGGGTCTAACTTGTGTGCCCACCCTTCTCATGCCATGTGGGTCTAACTTGTATGCCCACCCAAACCCTTGATTCATGCTCATACACTCCATGCTTGCACACACGTTAACGCTCCTATGGGTCTGACTTGTGTGCCCACCCTTCTCATGCCGTGCGGGACTAACTTTTGTGCCCACCCTTCTCATGCCGTGTAGGACTAATTCTATGCCCACCTTTATCGTACCATGTGAGACTGCTCACCTCTTTCATTCAGTTCGCGCTGACACATACTACTCGAGTCATTCGACCTAACACTCCCTCTGGCATCCCTTGTGGGACTCTTCGCTTAGGTTCCCACTTCTGACATACCATGTGAGTCTGACTCACCTCATTCATGCCATATGAGACTAGCTCAACACGACTCAACTCATTCCTTTCGTACCATGTGAGACTGACTTGGATGCTCCCTCACACTCCTCTGCCACGCCACGGGGTATCAGTAGTCGTAGGAACCAACATTCCTGCGCTACTCCCAGCGCGGCGTGTGCAGTCCATACATACACCTATTCATTCACCCTTCTGCCATGCTTCGAGGTGACGATCTCGGTTGCCACCCGCTGCGCCATTACCTCTGCATGGGCAGACCATTCACACACTTCTTCGCGTTCGGCACTTTCGCTCTAACTTACCAATCACAAGTTAGTCATGCTTGTCGATTGTTGCTCGGCGCGCCAGATTCTCTGCAAGCTGCAGGCAATCTGAGTGGTTGCAGTCGAGACTGCGTTCCACTTCTCCACCGCTTGACACATCCTTTGGATAAGATTATCCGGAGTTGTGTCCCGGCCGCAAACGTCTAGCATTGCTCTTCTTTCGACGTCGAAACGAGGACATACGAACAGTATGTGCTCTGCAGTTTCGTCAACACCTGGGCAGTCAGGGCAGACGGGGACCTCCGCGTGTCCAAACCTGTGGTGGTACTGTCGGAAACAGCCATGGCCTGACAGGAATTGTGTCAGATGGAAGTGAACCTCCCCATGGGGTCTCCCCACCCAGCTTGATATGTTAGGAATCAGCCGGTGGGTCCACCTACCTTTCGAGGAGTTATCCCACTCGCGCTGCCATCTGGCAACCGAAGTCACCCTGGTACGCTCGCGGGCTCCTCTGGTGCCACGTAGGTCAAAACACTCCAAGAATCTTCAGACTCCGCTTTGAAGTGATCGCGACGTCTCCCACGTGTACAACTGCATGTTGTGCCGACTTACGGTTGCTGACGATAACCACCTCCGTCTTATGTTGAGCGAGCTCAAGGCCTCTCGCACTCATCCAGTCCGCCACAGTGCTGATCGCGTGTTCTGCGGTTAGCTCTACTTCGGGGATTGACTCCCCGTAGACCTCTAGGGTTACATCGTCAGCAAAGCCGACGATCTTCACACCAGGAGGGAACTTTAGCTTTAGTACTTGGTACTTGGAGAAGACGAATGAACCACGAGTTGCATCAGCTGTTGGAAGAACCATTGTGCGGTGCACAACGTCACGAATGAGACGGAAACGGACCCAACAATGTGCGGTGCACAACGTCAAAAACGGAAACGGGAAACGGGCTCTTCCTTCCGGGGGTGCAGTCAAAAATTTGCTACTGGCTAACACTCAACAGGCCAGAGAACAACATGTAATCCATGTGCAAGGCGAACCGATATCCACGAAAGATTACCGGAAGGGTCTTATAATGGATCGGCTCGCTGGGATACAATGTTGTTTCTTGTTGAGGCTCCAGCAGCGGGGATCTTGACTGAGGAAAGCAACAGATTGTCCGTGTGCAGTCGAAACGGTGTCCACATTAGATTACCACTGGTGAGGTCTAATGTGGATCGTATCGAACGGACAATTCTTGACTGTTTGATTCCTCCAACGATGCTCCGATGAGCGGCAGAACGGGTGGACTGTATGGTAGTGGATCAGCAGCAGCAATCGGTTCTCTTGCAGCAGCGGCGCAGTAGAAACTGGATCTGGATGGTGGTCTGGTAGCAGAATAAAACTCCGGGTTCGCTTTTCCTCTCGATGTATATTCGTTGACAGTCAAATACAAAATTCAAAAACTGCACGAAAGTGCCTGGTTATTTATAGTTAAATTGTTTGAATGTGTGTGTGTGTCAGATGGACATTAAACTAATCTCCAAGCTCCACCCATTACCATGGCAACGCCAATACAACAAAACCTAACTGTTCCTGGTGGGCAAAGCTTGCTTTGTTAATTGCAAGATTGAATTCAAATTTATTTTTTGTTTTCGATTTAAGGGAAAGGTACTATTTTAATGTACATCTATAGACTAAACTAATGATAGGTTCGAATCAATTATCGCAAATTTCATACATATAGATAACACACAAAAGTATAAACAAAAATTACACGTTCGGAACCGAACATTCTCCCCCCGGGCTGATATGTGGATCTGCAGGTGCGAGAGCTTTATCGTTTTCTTCAATTGGGAGAGGTGCTAGTCTTGAGACTGAGCGACGGTATACCCCGGTAGATGTTTTTACGTCTACCACCCTTATAACTGAATCATTGCCAGGATACACCTTCAAAATCGTACCCAATTTCCATGACTGCGGGGGAAGATTATCTTCTTTAATTAGAACAATAAGCCCGGGAACCACATTTGACGATCCTTTGACCCATTTAGAGCGAGCTTGCAATGTGTTCAAGTATTCATTCGACCAACGTTTCCAAAATTGTTCACGGAGAGACTGGAGATACTTCCAACGAGTCAAATGATTCACAGGAGTTCCTTCAAATGTGGGTTCAGGAACAGCAACAAGCTCTCTGCCGATAAGAAAATGGCCAGGGGTTAAGGCAGACGGTTCATGGGGATCTACAGAATTGGCAAAAAGGGGACGCGAATTTAGTACTGCTTCTATTTGGGTGAGCACAGTGTAAAATTCTTCGTAGCTGAGACAGGCATTGGACAAAACCTTTTTTAAATGGGTTTTCGTACTCTTCACCCCAGCCTCCCATAAACCCCCAAAATTCGGCGAACGAGGTGGGATGAACTTCCAAACAATTTCACGGGCACAACAGAAGTCATTTATTTTTCCCTTGGCATGATCATCGCGGAACATTAAATAAAGCTGATGGAGGTCTGACTTTGCACCAGCAAAATTTGTGCCATGGTCGGAATGGATCCCGGATAAAAATCTACAGTTCCTTGTATGGTATGATCCATTGGAATTCAATTGGTTGTATGGTAAATAATACAATCTATTGTACTTTTATTGTAGATTTTTCACGGTTGTAAAAATCCTTTATTGTACTTACTTTAAAAGTACAATACATTTAAATGTGACCGATACATTCTATAATATTTTAGTTGTTCGCTTATGTTTTATATTGCTCATTCAAAAATTAAACAAATTATAAAAGTATTCCATCTCGGTGATCAGATAATCCGTTTTAAAGAAAATAAAAATATAATTTAAGAATATTTCATTGATTCATTATGTTGATGGAATAACAATTGAAAACAATAAAATAACAATAACTTTCATTGTTACATGAAAATTGTACCGATTTTCAAATATATGTTTTAATTGCAGGTCTTGAAATATTCATGTTCTGATCAATTTAAATTTAAAAATTCAAAGGAACAAAATCTTTCACTTTTAATTTTACTTGGAGAATGACTTGATTTAGATGAGCGTGCACAATTTTGTTTGTGATTAGTGAGAAGACGAAGTAAACGAAGTGTTCCTTTTATAATCGTCTATCCGGTACAAAGTTAGTACGCTTTTTATATCGAAGTTGGATTTTTCTCCAGATACAGATCCAGATCCAGATACAGATTTTCTCCCAACTTCGGAAGTAGTGCGCTGGATTCGCCTAAAGATGCGCTAAACAACACATCAATTAGTTTGACAGATAAAATTTCGGAAGAAAGTTAGGTTCGGAAGTCCCGACTTCCGAATTCTAAGTTGATGCTACGCCGACAATAAATACTGATTCTGCGAGCAAGCAACGGCCGATCATTTCCCGCTGTACCGTGGTGAGTATCTATCAAGGTATCTATATTAGTGTTATCATCATGATACCGGATCATTTTGATGTGGGATATATCTTTCAATACGTGATGATTCAATATCGTTCGGCGACTATCATCGAGCTATATCACCAACGGGATACAATAAAAAATTGAACAGGTAACTTTTGTTTTTCTTCTCGGCTTATACTTTTTGTAAGAAACCTGACATGATCTTATAATTTACGTCTTCCACAGGAAAAAAATGCGAGCAGCATTAGTTGCAGCGGCTTCAGTGAGTATAGCCGGTTGCATCATTGGCGTCTGAAATCTACGTTTATGAATCCCGGTCTGAATAGCAGTTAACGCACTTAACAATACCACTAATAATTTTAATTTTAATTCGAACACAAATTGAACTAAAATCAAATTGAAATTAAATTAAAGCTGAATTGAATTTAATTAAAACTGAAGTAGAATTATCTTAAAAATATATTAAAAATGAAACAAAATTTAAATTTACTGATTACAAATAAAATTTAAAACAAAATTGAAATAGTACCAATAAAATAAATTGTACATCATTAAATTGAATTGTATTTTTATTGTAATATTGAAGTCGAGATTGAGGTGAAATTTATTTAAAATCCCATTGTATTTCTACTGTAAAACAATAAAAAAATTTAAGAAAAAACATTTGAAACACATTGTTTTCTATTGTTTTGGCCTTCGAAATCATCCCATTGAAGAACCGTTAAATCAATTGTTTTGCTCTGAATTTCGCATGAAAATTTTTCGATTTTTTTATTGTAAAGATACATAACAACCCCCCTTTTTTATTGTAAAAGTCCCATTTACCATTCATTTAATCGTGGAAAACAATTGTCTCTGATGTGATTTAGTTGTTAAAATTCCATTACATTCAATGGTAATTTCTATGTTTTACATGGTGATGTAACAGTAAAATTTATAATATTCTAATCATATTTTTTATCCGGGATTTCATCTACTAAACCGCGACGACTAACGAATCTTTGCAGGGCTGCTACAAAGGCCGCGGACGATAAATCGGATACTAATTCTAAATGTATGGCCTTGGTTACGAAACATATAAAAATACAAATATAGGCCTTTACTCGTACGAACTTTCGAAAACCGACCTTTATAAATACCGGTCCGGCAAAATCCACGCCGGTACGAGAAAACGGTGCAGCTGGAACTACGCGAGCTTCGGGTAAACGTCCCATTACGGGTTGCAGACAACGAGGGTTCGATCGGAAGCAGGTGACGCACTTTCTCAACACCTTGCGAATGGTTGATTTGGCGTTAATCAACCAAAATTTTTGACGCATGAGCGACATTAGTCCGGATGGTCCTAGGTGGAGATTTTCCAAATGCATATCACGTATCAGCATTTCAGAGACATGACTTTTGTTCGGTAGCAAGATTTGGTGTCGAGCATCATACGACAAGCGAGAGTTTTCTAATCTTCCTCCTACTCTCAACAATCCATCCACCAACACAGGATCTAGTGCTGCTAAACGACGGCTGGGCTTTCCCGAGGAAATTAAGTCAAATTCATCGGACAATTCAAGGCGTTGACACAATCCAACAATAGCAATCAGCGATTTGCGCAATTCAGATACTGTCAAATGGTTATGACATACTCGATCTGCGCGATTGAGTCTGCAGTTGTTCGCAAAACGTAAAACATAACCAACAACTCTCTGTAGTTTTCGGAATGAACCAAAGGTTTCGAGAAAAGGAACGTCTTGTAGAACAACTGGAACACAGGTAGTCGGTAACGTCGGAATCATGTTCGGTACTTCTGACTCTGGTAACGAGTCTGGAACGGCGACATCATATTGGTATAGGTTCAAAAAGGGTGGTCCGTACCACCACAGACTATTCATCGCTAGATTCTGAGGCAACTGCCCTCTAGACACCACATCTGCCGGGTTGTCTTCGGAACGGACATACGACCAAACGCAATCATTGGTGGATGAATTGATCTCCGTCACACGGTTGCGGACAAAAACATCGAGTTGGCTGGCGGGCTTTTGTAACCAAGCGAGTACAATTTGGCTGTCAGACCATAAACAGATACGCTGAATGTCAATCTTCAACGATAATACACACTTGGGAACCAATCTGGACAGCAACAAGGCGGCACACAACTCCATTTTGGGAATTGTCAATGGCTTGAGAGGGGCAATTCTTGACTTGCTGCAGAGTAGCGAAACTTTAACATCAGTGCTAGAAACAACTCTTACGTAAATAACTGCTCCATAAGCACGACTAGAAGCGTCGGCAAAACCATGTATTTCGATACATTCGGCGTCCACCAATCCAACGAAGCGGGGAATTTTTATCATTTCAACGTACTTCAGGGATTGTCTGAACGTAAGCCAAGACTGTAGAATATCACCTTCCAAGCGGTCGTCCCATCCTACTTCATCCTTCCATAAACGTTGCATGATCTCCATCGCTAGGACGATCACGGGAGCAACCATTCCTAACGGATCAAACAACCGAGCGATTTCAGAGAGTACGATACGTTTGGTTGGCGAAGTCACGAGTTGGAATGTCAATCCACATTGGAAGCGGAAGGAATCGGCATCAGGATCCCACAGTAGGCCTAAAGTTTTAATAACTTTGTTGACATCAGAATTTTCAAATTCCAAATACTTCTCGCGGTCTTCCTCATCGACGGTGTCTAGAATGGTTGCATCGCTTGCACACCATTTATGAACTGGGAAACCTCCTGACTTCATCAAATTCGTCAAGTCAGAACGAAGCTGCACGGCTTGTTCGATGGTATCCGCTCCTGTTACCACGTCATCTACGTAGATATCTTCTTCTATGGTCTTCGATGCTATTGGGAATCGTTGGGATTCGTCTCGGGCAAGCTGTAGCAGTGTTCGAGTAGCCAGATACGGGGCGCTGGCTGTCCCGTAGGTCACGGTTGTCAATTCGAGTGTCTGAAGCGGGTCATTGGGATTATTCCTCCAAAAAATTCGCTGTAGACTGGAATGATTCTCATCAACACGAATCCTTCTATACATTTTGGAAATATCGGCTGTTATCGCGAAGCGATGTTTACGGAATCGGAGAATTATGGAAAATAGGTCATCCTGAACAGTAGGGCCGACCATCAGAACATTATTTAGAGATGGACCTGTTGTTCGTGCCGAGGCGTCAAAAACAACTCTCAAACGGGTGGAGGAACTGCTTGGCTTTAGGACTGCGTGATGGGGCAAGTAGTGAACCAACTTTCCAGGGGGGTCGTCCAAATCGGAAACTTGCTTACAATGGGACAAATCCTTGTATTCATTAATGAAGTCTGTGTACGCATTCTTCAACTCAGCATTTTTGGATAATCGTTGCTCTAGCATGTGAAAACGTTTCAAAGCTAACGTTCGGTTAGTTCCTAGCTCGCTTACTGATTCCTTCAACGGTAGTTGGACAGTGTAGGTTCCATCCAGGTTACGAAAGGTAGTGGAATTAAAGATTTGCTCACAATCCTGCTCCTCCTTGGACACGGCATCGACAGACTCAACAGCCTCAACAGACCAAAACTTCTCCATACATTCTGATAATGGCCGTAGACTGGCTGTATAGCAATGCTGATTATCATCCACATCCTCAGCACCACCAGCAACAACCCACCCCAGTCTGGTTTCCTTAAGAATGGGTAGCCTGTTGCCTAGCAACAACTGTCCGGGCAACATCAAATGGAAGAACAGTTTAACTCCAATCAATAATTGGAATTCACCTGGAATATGGAAGGTAGGATCAGCAAGCAACAAACCAGAGGGAATTTTCCATGATCGAGGATCCATTTTTTGACCAGGGAGGGTACCTGTCACCACATCGGTGACCAAACACTCGATTTGAGCTTGGTAGTTCATACAACGGGAACGGAATGTAAGTGTTGTTTTCTTATCAAGTACCGATCTTTTACCGGCTGCTCCAAATACTTGCACATGGGTGGGTAACTGGCTGATCCCCAAGCCTTCCACAAAGGAACGGGAAACTAGATGTGGTTGGGAACCACAATCGAGGAATGCGCGACAAGGGTGGGTATTTCCATGGCAGTCAAGGACATCAACCATGGCCGTGAGCAAAAGCGTGCCATCGGAACGAGAAACCTTATGTACGGGATTGGACAAGGACGAAACACTTTCAACTGTGGGCGGAACATGAGTACTTCCAATAATTTGGGTGGGTTCAGGTTTGAATCTTGGAGATTCGACAACGGGCTTTGGATTTGGTTTGGCAAACTTGGGCTCATGAAGTAGTGTATTGTGTCTGTTTTGACACTCCTGGCAAGATTTTGTCGAAGGGCATTTTGAGGCAATATGGCCTTTCCTCAGGCAATTGAAACAAATATTAAGCTCTCTTACCTTGATTCTACGCTGGGGTACCGTCAGGGATAGAAACTTGTCGCACTTGAAATTGGGGTGGCTCGCACTGCAGATCTCACACATTGTCTCACTATTAGTTACCGGTGTAACCATAGCAAACGATCTCGCCGGTGGGGACTTCGGAATGGATTTCAGGCTGGACTCCTTAGCTGACGTCGGTCTCGGATGGCTTGCTTCACAACGCTCCAACAACGAACATCGCTCCTTCAAATATTGCACGGTATCTTCGTATGTCGGGATTTCCTTATGAGGAATGATGGCTTCCCACTGCTTCCTCGTCTCGGGATCGAACGCATCGGACAGAACGACGACGACAAACCTTTCAGAAACGCCTTCCAAATCCTGCTTCAAAAGCTTCAATCCCTCGACGTGGCGGGTTACTTCGTTCAGCAGCTCCCTCAGCTGCTTGGAACATCGCTTGTTCATCCGCTTTAGGCTCAGCAACCCATGGATGTGAGCATCGACTGCCTTCCTCTCGTCTTCAAAAATGTCAAGCAGCAGCGCCCAGGCGTGGGTGAAGTTGCCTTCACTAAGTGTTTTCGGGTCGAGAATCTTGGCAGCTGAGCCTCCCGCTAATGCTCTCTCAAGGTGGTGTAGCTTCACTGCGTTGGAATCCTTCGATCGGGCCATGATATCCGAAAATATTTGTTTGAATCGTGGCCAGTTTTCCGGCTTCCCATCAAAGGAGGGGATGGGAAGCGGAAGCGGTTGCTGCTGAACAACAATCAGCGACTGCTGAGCACCTGAAGGTTGGACGGGAGTGACTTGCGGGGTTGCGGATTCAATTAAAGCTTCCACCATCGTTGAGGTTTCCATATGATGGTTCTCAAACTGGATGTACGTTGCGTCATTGTCGTCTAGCTTCTCCGGTGATAGCATTGCGGTGATTTGGTGATGAAAATTGAGGTACTCCTGGAAGTGAGACTCCAAATTCCTCACATACACCCTCAGCTGGGCGAGGGTAAATTGAACGACACCGGCTTCTTCGACACCTTCAACTGCTTTCCGGATCCTGGTCACCTTGGCCTTCGCTTGGCCACGGAGGTGCACACTCCGCCATTTTGTCGTTAGCACTTTTCTGGGGCGTGTGCTTCAACGACATTGATGCACCACACACTCACTTCACTACTTTACTGTCTCTATCTATCTTCGCCCCAAGCGGGAACTCACACAACTATACTGTCTTGGCCGAAACTTGTTCGGACGTGTTTCAATTTTTCACTTCACTCGCGCGGACTGTACTTTTCGGAACGCGAACGATGCCGATCGGATGGTCGGCTCACGACGGAAATACTACCAGAGCCAAAATGGGGAATTCCTACTGCAGCTGCAAGGCACTGATGCTGCTATCCGGGTCGATTTGGACCAAACAATGTGCGGTGCACAACGTCACGAATGAGACGGAAACGGACCCAACAATGTGCGGTGCACAACGTCAAAAACGGAAACGGGAAACGGACTCTTCCTTCCGGGGGTGCAGTCAAAAATTTGCTACTGGCTAACACTCAACAGGCCAGAGAACAACATGTAATCCATGTGCAAGGCGAACCGATATCCACGAAAGATTACCGGAAGGGTCTTATAATGGATCGGCTCGCTGGGATACAATGTTGTTTCTTGTTGAGGCTCCAGCAGCGGGGATCTTGACTGAGGAAAGCAACAGATTGTCCGTGTGCAGTCGAAACGGTGTCCACATTAGATTACCACTGGTGAGGTCTAATGTGGATCGTATCGAACGGACAATTCTTGACTGTTTGATTCCTCCAACGATGCTCCGATGAGCGGCAGAACGGGTGGACTGTATGGTAGTGGATCAGCAGCAGCAATCGGTTCTCTTGCAGCAGCGGCGCAGTAGAAACTGGATCTGGATGGTGGTCTGGTAGCAGAATAAAACTCCGGGTTCGCTTTTCCTCTCGATGTATATTCGTTGACAGTCAAATACAAAATTCAAAAACTGCACGAAAGTGCCTGGTTATTTATAGTTAAATTGTTTGAATGTGTGTGTGTGTCAGATGGACATTAAACTAATCTCGAAGCTCCACCCATTACCATGGCAACGCCAATACAACAAAACCTAACTGTTCCTGGTGGGCAGAGCTTGCTTTGTTAATTGCAAGATTGAATTCAAATTTATTTTTTGTTTTCGATTTAAGGGAAAGGTACTATTTTAATGTACATCTATAGACTAAACTAATGATAGGTTCGAATCAATTATCGCAAATTTCATACATATAGATAACACACAAAAGTATAAACAAAAATTACACGTTCGGAACCGAACAACCATCCATCGTTCACATCGCGAAAATCGGAAAACTGCGGTGGGCCGGGCACGTAGCCAGAATGTCGGATAGTAATCCGGTGAACATGGTTCTCGACAACGATCCGACGGGCACAAGAAGACAAGGTGCGCAGCGAACAAAGTGGATCGATCAGGTGGAGGAAGATTTGAACCGAGCCGAATGGAGAAGACTTTTATGTACTGCGGAGGCCACTCCGGCCTTGGTCTGAGCGATAAATAAATAATCATCAACGTGCACTAGCACTGAACACACAAAGGGAGGAAGAAAATGTACATTTGGCACGGTGCGCCCGAATCAGAGAAACGACTGATATAATGGCGAATAGGAGCAGTTAGTGGAAGAGACGAATGCAGCATGGGCGAGATTTCTGTAACACCGCACGAGAACGATCGAGGCATGATACAAACGGGCGTGGAACAGACCAAACTCGATTTTTCGATGGAAAAAGTGCCAGCAAGAAGTAAGAAGACCGTGAAGAGATGGAGCAACTATACCATACCGCGCTAATACCATACGTAAGTTCTATGAGAAGTTGAATCATTCACGCAACGGCCACGTGCCACAGCCTGACATGTGTAAGGACACGAACGGAAATCTTCTTACGGACGAGCGTGAGGTGTATCAAAGGTTGCGGCAGCACTAAGAAGAGTACCTAAATGCAGAGTGTATGTAATTGAGTGGCGACATGTGCCGCATTTGACAGGTCTCCTGCTCGTTTGGAACGCGATTTTGTATTGGAATGACAGATGAATTTTGTTCCAATTCTGACAGTGTCGCCACTCTTAATTACATACACTCTGCCTAAATGGTGATGTGGCAGACGTGCAGCCATTGGCCGATTTGAATGGCGAAAACTTTTATGTACTGCACTCACTCCGGTCTTGCAGTCTGCAGTCCTGCAGTCCAAGTCTGAGTAAATAAAATGAAAAAAAAAAATTCGAAGGGATTACCTTCAAAATTCAAAAAACGAATAATTCAGCTCCTAATTCTCGAACGATTTGGAATCCTTAAACGGTTCTCTTCCAAATCTCGAACGATTCCTTTCAAATTTCTCAATTGTCTTCCCCAAAAGATTTCCTTCCAAATTTCAGACTTCGACTCTGTGAACGATTAGCTTCAAAACTACAAAACGATTCCCTTCGGAATACTCGAACGATTCCCTGCTAAATCTTCGAACTATTTCCTCAAACAAATTACTTTCAGAATCCTTGAACAATTTCTTTCAAAATCCCCTAGCGATTAAATTATAAATCCCCGAACGATTCCCTTAGGAATCTCAAAATATTTCCCTTTGGAATCCCTAAACTATACCATTCGGAATCCGCTATCGATTCCCTTCAAAATCCTAAACTACTCCCATCAGAATCCTTGACAATTCCATCCTAAATTTCGAACGATTCCCTGCGAGCTTCCCGCACAATTCGCTTCGCAATTTTCAAAATTTCAGAATTCCTTTCGGAATCCTCGAAAAAAATCCATTCAAACCCCCTGAACGCGTCTCTTTTGAATCCCGAATGGTTCGTTTCGAAATACCAGAATGAATCCTCAATTGATTCTCTTAGAAATCCCTAAACAATCCCCTTGCAATCTGTTGGAATATCAGGTAGTGTGCGGCGCTTCGCTGCAGATCGAAGATGGATAAGAAGCGGGCGCCGGTTAGTTGTAGGGTAACCGTACCCTTAGTGGAGGTAGCACCAATAGTGGAGGTAGTGGGGTTTTAATGAGATTTATCATATTTTTACACTTTACGATGGTTTTAGTTGATGCGTCGTGCTTTGAATATCCTGTTAAATGCAACTTATCTTAAGATTTCGCTTGAAAAACTATTGAAAACAATGAGTTTCCTTAACAAAATCGACTCCCTTGCACCTATAGTGGTGCAACTGTACCAATAGTGGCGAGTCTCATAAGAAACCAATGGATAGCACCACTATAGGAACCAAAATTAATTTTTACCACCACTAAAGGAACAGTGTACCCATAGTGGTGCAAGCAATATTTGGTAATTGTTGATGTTAAACGACATCTATCTCATTTTTGTTAACAAATTTATTAGTTTATCTATTGGCTAAGATATTAAAGCTGAAGGTTTCCCATAATTATCAATTTTTAAAAAATATTTTCTTTTGTGGATCTACTAATACCTCCACTATTGGTACCGTTACCCTAGTTGCTCTTTGGTATAGATTAAGGAAGTTTGTTATGGATTATTGTATATACCTATTGTTGAATAAAGAGAACTGCAGCTGCTGGCAGAAGTATCAGTCAGTAGCCTCCCGTTGGGTAGAGAGGGAACTCTAGTTGTTATTGTTTGTGAGGGGGTTCCCTTCTTATAGCCAACACAATCTACGCCGCCACAATCCACGATTCCTTCCGGACTTATCGAACGATTCGCTTCGTAATTACATATCAGAATGATTTTTTTTGAAATCCTGAACGGTTCGTCTAGAAATGCCAGAACGATTCCTTTCTAAATTCTTCGGGACCCATAAAAATTCCCTCTTAAATCCTCGAACGATTATCTTCGGACTTCTTGAACGATTCGCTTCGAAATTCCAGAATGATTCCCTTCGGAATTCCGAACCATTCCTTTCGTAATTCTCAAATGATTCCTTTTAGAATCCTTGGATGATTCCTTTCCTCGTTCCTTTCTTAACCCTCTGGCATTCCCTTCCGGGATCCATACATGATTTCCCCCTAAATACTCGAACGATTGTTTTCAGACTTCTTGAACTATTCGCTTCGAAATTCCTTTGGAATCCCAAACAATTGGGCTGTTTAGCTCAGAAAAATATCGAATTTTTGGCAGTTTAACATAAAGAGCATGCTTTTCTGATCTCCAACATATTTTTATTTTGTTTGTAAACCTTTTATTTACATTTCTATACAGCAAACAATAATGCTGTCCAATGAGCAGCTCGAAGTAGCTCGAAGTTGTTCCTGTCACGCTCAGGCCCGTTTGTTGACAAAAAAGAACAACTTCGAGCTACTTCGAGCTGCTCATTGGACAGCACTAATATTAAGCCATTTTAATCGATATGAATGACACTAACATTCATAGAATGACAGTTAGCCCATGCAGCATAAGAACAAATTTTTAGTCCCATATAAATTGGGTTGTTTAGGGGTACATATGTTTTTACATATTCTGAATCTGCATAAAAAACTGACCCTAATCCCAATTTTTTAGAATTTTTGAAGCACCGGAACTATTTTTAATTTGCATTTTAAATTTATATGGGACTAAAAATTTGTTCTTATGCTGCATGGGCCAACTGTCATTCTATGCATGTTAGTGTCATTCTATCGATTAAAATGATTTATTGTTTGCTGTATGTCGGGTTTCTCTTTTTATTTAAATAATTGAACACATAATTCACCATCAATTCGTCACTTTTTTATTTATCTTTTTTTTCAAATTCATTTTTTTCTATTTTGTTACACACATCCGTCCACTAATGCGTTCGTCACAAAACTGACTACCCCAACGGACATGCTCGTTCATGTCTTCCGCGAGCGGCCTTCTACCTTTTACGCTCCATAACATAACTCTCTCTCTCATGTGGGTCGTCACAATTCAAAGTTTGGCTGGCACTCTAATCATTTGTCTAACAAATTCTACAAACAACGCGATGTTAGTTTTAATTATACAATTGAATAATAATCTATTTCTTTAAATATGATCCTACTTTTCAAATGTATTGATTTTATTATATTCTCAGCATTCTTATATTATTTCCTACATCCTTCTCTACCTCTACACTGAATTATTGAAAACTGAGAAAACAACAATAATAAATATTCAATGAAAAAAATAAATAAATTGATTTCTATCGACACGCCAAATATGACAGTAGCAGCAGAATTGTTCTGGAAAGAAATATATAGTTTATTAACATAATAATAGAATTATTTATATGAAACGATACTTACCAACACCTGGGTTTAAAATCATTTGAAAACCAATTATTAATATAAATTCAACAATGTATTCAATCACTTTTTTTGTAAACGTTTTTTTTTCATTGTTTGAGTTTTCTAAGATCAGATCATAAGTTAGGCTTGGAAAGAAAAGCATTTTCAAGTTTTTTTTCTATGTCTTAAAAAAACAACTATTCGTCTTATTTTTCTTGCCACGGGTTGAACTTTCTTCGCTCGAGAACATCTGTCAGTCATCAAAATCAAGAAATAAATTCCGTCTTCATCGCAAATCGTCGGCTCTACTCTACATTGTCTAACTCTACTCGCTGCTTAAACATCGATATTGTTCATGCAGTAATGAGTGGAGCTCTAAAAATCAATTCTTGCATCGAAACCAGAAAAAAATCCAACAATATTCTCAGTTCATCTCAGTTAACACTTTCTAACTCTCAAAACATAGCTACATCTGATTTTGTTCATGCAGTCATGGATAGTGCTTACCAGGCTCTAAAAAATCATTCTTGCGTCAAAACCAGAAAAATTCCAACAATATTCTCAATTCATCTCAGTTTACACTTTCTAACTCTTAACATATGTCAACAGCTGATCTTGTTCATGCAGTCATGGATAGTGCTTACCAGGCTCTATAAAATCATTCTTGCATCAAAACCAGAAAAATTTCAACAATATTCTCAGTTCATCTCAGTTTACACTTTCTATGTACATGTCATGTCTTTCTTTACATGTCAATAACTGATCTTGTACATGCAGTCATGGATAGTGCTTACCATGCTCTAGAAAATCATCCTTGCATCAAAACCAGAAAAATTCCAACAATATTCTCAGTTCATCTCAGTTTACACTTTCTAACTCTTAACACATGTCAACAGCTGATCTTGTTCATGCAGTCATGGATAGTGCTCACCAGGCTCTAGAAAATCATTCTTGCATCAAAGCCAGAAAAAATCCCAACATTTTTTTATATTACCTATCACCTATATCCTTCCTATTTCATACACAATCTCATATCTAATGTTGTTTTGCAGCCATGCTATCATGGTGCTTATAATTCGGATATTATATCTGCTGCTTTTGGATCCACCCGGATCGAACGTCCTCTTAAAGACGCACCAACCCACTCGGAGATTGGATTTTTACCACGTGATACATTTGGATCATATGTCCTCACCGAGACGCACCAACCCACTCAGAGGTTGGACTTCTTTCCATGAGATCCACCCGGATCAAACGTCCTCTCAGCGACGCACCAACCCACTCGGAGATTGGATTTCTTCATATCATCCATTCTTATGAAACGCTTCTAAATACAACCTTTTTTCCAAATCAAGAAAACGTTCTATTCCACAATATTCTCAGTTCATCTCAGTTTACACTTTCTAACTCTTAACACATGTCAACAGCTGATCTTGTTCATGCAGTCATGGATAGTGCTTACCAGGCTCTATAAAATCATTCTTGCATCAAAACCAGAAAAATTCCAACAATATTCTCAGTTCATTTCAGTTACACTTTCTAACTCTTAACACATGTCAACAGCTGATCTTGTTCATGCAGTCATGGATAGTGCTTACCAGGCTCTATAAAATCATTCTTGCATCAAAACCAGAAAAATTCCAACAATATTCTCAGTTCATCTCAGTTTACACTTTCTAACTCTTAACATATGTCAACAGCTGATCTTGTTCATGCAGTCATGGATAGTGCTTACCAGGCTCTATAAAATCATTCTTGCATCAAAACCAGAAAAATTCCAACAATATTCTCAGTTTCTAACTCTTAACATATGTCAACAGCTGATCTTGTTCATGCAGTCATGGATAGTGCTTACCAGGCTCTATAAAATCATTCTTGCATCAAAACCAGAAAAATTCCAACAATATTCTCAGTTCATCTCAGTTTACACTTTCTAACTCTTAACACATGTCAACAGCTGATCTTGTTCATGCAGTCATGGATAGTGCTTACCAGGCTCTATAAAATCATTCTTGCATCAAAACCAGAAAAATTCCAACAATATTCTCAGTTCATCTCAGTTTACACTTTCTAACTCTTAACACATGTCAACAGCTGATTTTGTTCATGCAGTCATGGATAGTGCTTACCAGGCTCTATAAAATCATTCTTGCATCAAAACCAGAAAAATTCCAACAATATTCTCAGTTCATCTCAGTTTACACTTTCTAACTCTTAACACATGTCAACAGCTGATCCTGTTCATGCAGTCATGGATAGTGCTTACCAGGCTCTATAAAATCATTCTTGCATCAAAACCAGAAAAATTCCAACAATATTCTCAGTTCATCTCAGTTTACACTTTCTAACTCATAACACATGTCAACAGCTGATCTTGTTCATGCAGTCATGGATAATGCTTACCAGGCTCTATAAAATCATTCTTGCATCCAAACCAGAAAAATTCCAACAATATTCTCAGTTCATCTCAGTTTACACTTTCTAACTCATAACACATGTCAACAGCTGATCTTGTTCATGCAGTCATGGATAGTGCTTACCAGGCTCTATAAAATCATTCTTGCATCAAAACCAGAAAAATTCCAACAATATTCTCAGTTCATCTCAGTTTACACTTTCTAACTCTTAACACATGTCAACAGCTGATCTTGTTCATGCAGTCATGGATAGTGCTTACCAGGCTCTATAAAATCATTCTTGCATCAAAACCAGAAAAATTCCAACAATATTCTCAGTTCATCTCAGTTTACACTTTCTAACTCTTAACACATGTCAACAGCTGATCTTGTTCATGCAGTCATGGATAGTGCTTACCAGGCTCTATAAAATCATTCTTGCATCAAAACCAGAAAAATTCCAACAATATTCTCAGTTCATCTCAGTTTACACTTTCTAACTCTTAACACATGTCAACAGCTGATCTTGTTCATGCAGTCATGGATAGTGCTTACCAGGCTCTATAAAATCATTCTTGCATCAAAACCAGAAAAATTCCAACAATATTCTCAGTTCATCTCAGTTTACACTTTCTAACTCTTAACACATGTCAACAGCTGATCTTGTTCATGCAGTCATGGATAGTGCTTACCAGGCTCTATAAAATCATTCTTGCATCAAAACCAGAAAAATTCCAACAATATTCTCAGTTCATCTCAGTTTACACTTTCTAACTCTTAACACATGTCAACAGCTGATCTTGTTCATGCAGTCATGGATAGTGCTTACCAGGCTCTATAAAATCATTCTTGCATCAAAACCAGAAAAATTCCAACAATATTCTCAGTTCATCTCAGTTTACACTTTCTAACTCTTAACACATGTCAACAGCTGATCTTGTTCATGCAGTCATGGATAGTGCTTACCAGGCTCTATAAAATCATTCTTGCATCAAAACCAGAAAAATTCCAACAATATTCTCAGTTCATCTCAGTTTACACTTTCTAACTCATAACACATGTCAACAGCTGATCTTGTTCATGCAGTCATGGATAGTGCTTACCAGGCTCTATAAAATCATTCTTGCATCAAAACCAGAAAAATTCCAACAATATTCTCAGTTCATCTCAGTTTACACTTTCTAACTCTTAACACATGTCAACAGCTGATCTTGTTCATGCAGTCATGGATAGTGCTTACCAGGCTCTATAAAATCATTCTTGCATCAAAACCAGAAAAATTCCAACAATATTCTCAGTTCATCTCAGTTTACACTTTCTAGCTCTTAACACATGTCAACAGCTGATTTTGTTCATGCAGTCATGGATAGTGCTTACCAGGCTCTATAAAATCATTCTTGCATCAAAACCAGAAAAATTCCAACAATATTCTCAGTTCATCTCAGTTTACACTTTCTAACTCTTAACACATGTCAACAGCTGATCTTGTTCATGCAGTCATGGATAGTGCTTACCAGGCTCTATAAAATCATTCTTGCATCAAAACCAGAAAAATTCCAACAATATTCTCAGTTCATCTCAGTTTACACTTTCTAACTCTTAACATATGTCAACAGCTGATCTTGTTCATGCAGTCATGGATAGTGCTTACCAGGCTCTATAAAATCATTCTTGCATCAAAACCAGAAAAATTCCAACAATATTCTCAGTTCATCTCAGTTTACACTTTCTAACTCATAACACATGTCAACAGCTGATCTTGTTCATGCAGTCATGGATAGTGCTTACCAGGCTCTATAAAATCATTCTTGCATCAAAACCAGAAAAATTCCAACAATATTCTCAGTTCATCTCAGTTTACACTTTCTAGCTCTTAACACACGTCAACAGCTGATCCTGTTCATGCAGTCATGGATAGTGCTTACCAGGCTCTATAAAATCATTCTTGCATCAAAACCAGAAAAATTCCAACAATATTCTCAGTTCATCTCAGTTTACACTTTCTAACTCTTAACATATGTCAACAGCTGATTTTGTTCATGCAGTCATGGATAGTGCTTACCAGGCTCTATAAAATCATTCTTGCATCAAAACCAGAAAAATTCCAACAATATTCTCAGTTCATCTCAGTTTACACTTTCTAGCTCTTAACACATGTCAACAGCTGATCTTGTTCATGCAGTCATGGATAGTGCTTACCAGGCTCTATAAAATCATTCTTGCATCAAAACCAGAAAAATTCCAACAATATTCTCAGTTCATCTCAGTTTACACTTTCTAACTCTTAACACATGTCAACAGCTGATCTTTAACAATATTCTCAGTTCAACAATATTCTCAGTTTCTAACTCTTAACATATGTCAACAGCTGATCTTGTTCATGCAGTCATGGATAGTGCTTACCAGGCTCTATAAAATCATTCTTGCATCAAAACCAGAAAAATTCCAACAATATTCTCAGTTCATCTCAGTTTACACTTTCTAACTCATAACACATGTCAACAGCTGATCTTGTTCATGCAGTCATGGATAGTGCTTACCAGGCTCTATAAAATCATTCTTGCATCAAAACCAGAAAAATTCCAACAATATTCTCAGTTCATCTCAGTTTACACTTTCTAACTCTTAACACATGTCAACAGCTGATCCTGTTCATGCAGTCATGGATAGTGCTTACCAGGCTCTATAAAATCATTCTTGCATCAAAACCAAAAAAATTCCAACAATATTCTCAGTTCATCTCAGTTTACACTTTCTAACTCATAACACATGTCAACAGCTGATCTTGTTCATGCAGTCATGGATAGTGCTTACCAGGCTCTATAAAATCATTCTTGCATCAAAACCAGAAAAATTCCAACAATATTCTCAGTTCATCTCAGTTTACACTTTCTAACTCTTAACACATGTCAACAGCTGATCCTGTTCATGCAGTCATGGATAGTGCTTACCAGGCTCTATAAAATCATTCTTGCATCAAAACCAAAAAAATTCCAACAATATTCTCAGTTCATCTCAGTTTACACTTTCTAACTCATAACACATGTCAACAGCTGATCTTGTTCATGCAGTCATGGATAGTGCTCACCAGGCTCTATAAAATCATTCTTGCATCAAAACCAGAAAAATTCCCAACATTTTTCATATTACCTATCACCTATATCCTTCCTATTTCATACACAATCTCATATCTAATGTTGTTTTGCAGCCATGCTATCATGGTGCTTATAATTCGGATATTATATCTGCTGCTTCTGGATCCACCCGGATCGAACGTCCTCTTAAAGACGCACCAACCCACTCGGAGATTGGATTTTTACCACGGGATACATTTGGATCATATGTCCTCACCGAGACGCACCAACCCACTCAGAGGTTGGACTTTTTTTTCATGTGATCCACCCGGATCAAACGTCCTCTCAGAGACGCACCAACCCACTCGGAGATTGGATTTCTTCATATCATCCATTCTTATGAAACGTTTCTAAATACAACCTTTTTTCCAAATCAAGAAAACGTTCTATTCCACAATATTCTCAGTTCATCTCAGTTTACGCTTTCTAACTCTTAACACATGTCAACAGCTGATTTTGTTCATGCAGTCATGGATAGTGCTTACCAGGCTCTATAAAATCATTCTTGCATCAAAACCAGAAAAATTCCAACAATATTCTCAGTTCATCTCAGTTTACACTTTCTAACTCTTAACACATGTCAACAGCTGATCTTGTTCATGCAGTCATGGATAGTGCTTACCAGGCTCTATAAAATCATTCTTGCATCAAAACCAGAAAAATTCCAACAATATTCTCAGTTTCTAACTCTTAACATATGTCAACAGCTGATCTTGTTCATGCAGTCATGGATAGTGCTCACCAGGCTCTATAAAATCATTCTTGCATCAAAACCAGAAAAATTCCCAACATTTTTCATATTACCTATCACCTATATCCTTCCTATTTCATACACAATCTCATATCTAATGTTGTTTTGCAGCCATGCTATCATGGTGCTTATAATTCGGATATTATATCTGCTGCTTCTGGATCCACCCGGATCGAACGTCCTCTTAAAGACGCACCAACCCACTCGGAGATTGGATTTTTACCACGTGATACATTTGGATCATATGTCCTCACCGAGACGCACCAACCCACTCAGAGGTTGGACTTTTTTTCATGAGATCCACCCGGATCAAACGTCCTCTCAGAGACGCACCAACCCACTCGGAGATTGGATTTCTTCATATCATCCATTCTTATGAAACGTTTCTAAATACAACCTTTTTTCCAAATCAAGAAAACGTTCTATTCCACAATATTCTCAGTTCATCTCAGTTTACACTTTCTAGCTCTTAACACATGTCAACAGCTGATTTTGTTCATGCAGTCATGGATAGTGCTTACCAGGCTCTATAAAATCATTCTTGCATCAAAACCAGAAAAATTCCAACAATATTCTCAGTTCATCTTAGTTTACACTTTCTAACTCTTAACACATGTCAACAGCTGATCCTGTTCATGCAGTCATGGATAGTGCTTACCAGGCTCTATAAAATCATTCTTGCATCAAAACCAGAAAAATTCCAACAATATTCTCAGTTCATCTCAGTTTACACTTTCTAACTCTTAACACATGTCAACAGCTGATCCTGTTCATGCAGTCATGGATAGTGCTTACCAGGCTCTATAAAATCATTCTTGCATCAAAACCAGAAAAATTCCAACAATATTCTCAGTTCATCTCAGTTTACACTTTCTAACTCATAACACATGTCAACAGCTGATCTTGTTCATGCAGTCATGGATAGTGCTTACCAGGCTCTATAAAATCATTCTTGCATCAAAACCAGAAAAATTCCAACAATATTCTCAGTTTCTAACTCTTAACATATGTCAACAGCTGATCTTGTTCATGCAGTCATGGATAGTGCTTACCAGGCTCTATAAAATCATTCTTGCATCAAAACCAGAAAAATTCCAACAATATTCTCAGTTCATCTCAGTTTACACTTTCTAACTCATAACACATGTCAACAGCTGATCCTGTTCATGCAGTCATGGATAGTGCTTACCAGGCTCTATAAAATCATTCTTGCATCAAAACCAGAAAAATTCCAACAATATTCTCAGTTCATCTCAGTTTACACTTTCTAACTCATAACACATGTCAACAGCTGATCTTGTTCATGCAGTCATGGATAGTGCTTACCAGGCTCTATAAAATCATTCTTGCATCAAAACCAGAAAAATTCCAACAATATTCTCAGTTCATCTCAGTTTACACTTTCTAACTCATAACACATGTCAACAGCTGATCTTGTTCATGCAGTCATGGATAGTGCTTACCAGGCTCTATAAAATCATTCTTGCATCAAAACCAGAAAAATTCCAACAATATTCTCAGTTCATCTCAGTTTACACTTTCTAACTCTTAACACATGTCAACAGCTGATCTTGTTCATGCAGTCATGGATAGTGCTTACCAGGCTCTAGAAAATCATTCTTGCATCAAAACCAGAAAAGTTCCCAACATTTTTTATATTACCTATCACCTATATCCTTCCTATTTCATACACAATCCCATATCTAATGTTGTTTTGCATGCTATCATGGTGCTTATAATTCGGATATTGTATCTGCTGCTTTTGGATCCACCCGGATCGAACGTCCTCTTAAAGACGCACCAACCCAATCGGAGGTTGGACTTCTTTCCATGGGATCCACCCGGATCAAACGCCCTCTCAGAGACGCACCAACCCACTTGGAGATTGGATTTCTTCATATCATCCATTTTGTAAACGCTTCTAAATACAACCTTTTTCCAAATCAAAAATCGTTCTATTCAATTCTCAGGTCATTTCAGTTCACACTTTATATTCCGTTCACATAGCCTCGCCAAATGGCTAAATTGTAAACTGATCGAATCTTCAATAAAAATGTTTCCGCTCTCCGAACATCTTCGTTACAGATGTCAACCCTCAAAATCTCATAAATTTTGAAAAATCTTCCACAAACGGTGTTTTTTTTTATACACACTAGCACCGACAAATGGCTGAATTCAAAAAAGGAAAACCATTTGCTTCGTTGCCATCAATATATATCAAAACAGTATTAATTCAATAAATAATTCTGATACAGCCCTTTTATGTTATCACAATAGACAAAAATCATCCAGCCCTGTAGTACCAATTGAGCCAATGATAAAATGTCATAAACGCCACTCAAACTTTCTTCGTAGGGCAAAATTAAACGAAAAATGAAACAACTTACTGGCAGTCCAACAAGATTCAATCCGTCATTTGAAATGGCATCAGCCATAGGAAATCACTTTTCACACACACTATTTTTCTCAATTTTCAACGG
Organism: Armigeres subalbatus; assembly: GCF_024139115.2. NCBI lineage: Eukaryota > Metazoa > Arthropoda > Insecta > Diptera > Culicidae > Armigeres > Armigeres subalbatus. The sequence goes on along the minus strand of NC_085139.1, from coordinate 299,655,363 downwards.
TTGCGCACAAGCAAAAATAATAAATTTAGGCACCATTGCAGGGCGTAATCATTACACTATGCACTTGTCGGTTTCTCTTTTATTTAAATAATTGAACACATAATTCACCATCAATTCGTCACTTTTTATTTATCTTTTTTCAAATTTTTTCTATTTTGTTACATCCTCCACTAATGCGTTCGTCACTGACACTACCCCAACGGACATGCTCGTTCATGTCTTCCGCGAGCCCTTCTACCTTTTACGCTCCATAACATAACTCTCTCTCTCATGGGTCGTCACAATTCAAAGTTGGCTGGCACTCTAATAATTTGTCTAACAAATTCTACAAACAACGCGATGTTAGTTTTAATTATACAATTGAATAATAATCTATTTCTTTAAATATGATCCTACTTTTCAAATGTATTGATTTTATTATATTCTCAGCATTCTTATATTATTTCCTACACTGTATAAAAACGTAAATAAAAAAATAAAAATATGTTGGAGATCAGCAAAGCATGCTCTTCATGTTAAACTATAAAAACCTATTTTTTCTTTGCTAAACAACCAACGACCTCGGCCTAACGAATTCGGTTTTTAGTTGGGTCAACAACCATTTGAACACGTGTATTTCGACATGAACATCACAAATGATGTCCAGTGACGCCAATCCGTTTTCCGTGTTTACATTGAATTTTGACCTACGGTTGCTTTTAGTTGGGCCATTGCCCAAGCGAAACCCAACTAAAAGTGACAATGTTAAGATCCCAACCAGCGAATCCCGACTGTATACCCTAAACAACCCAATTGGGTTGTTTAGCAAAAGAAAATATGAGGTTTTTATAGTTTAACATGAAGATGCTGCTGATCTCCAACATATTTTATTTTGTATGAAACCCTTTATTTACGTTTCTCAGCAAACAATAAATCATTTTAATCGATAGAATGACACTAACATGCATAGAATGACAGTTGGCCATGCACATAAGAACAAATTTTAGTCCCATATAAATTTAAAATGCAAATTAAAAATAGTTCGTGCTCCAAAATTCTAAAAAATTGGATAGGGTCAGTTTTTATAGATTCAGAATATGTAAAAACATATATACCCCTAAACAACCCAATTTGCATTTTAAATTTATATGGGACTAAAAATTTGTTCTTATGCTGCATGGGCTAACTGTCATTCTATGAATGTTAGTGTCATTCTATCGATTGAAATGGCTTATATACACTGACGTAAATAAAATATTGAAATTTATAAGTTATGCCTTATGAAACACCAAGAGTTCATTTTATAATCGTTTCATAAGGCTCTTACAAAACTCATAATCCTTCGTATGAAAAACATAGCTATGCCTTATGAATTCCAAAATAAATCCTTATGAATAAAAATCATAAGGTAATTTTATGGACTGACATGTGTTCATCCAAAGAAAAATATTAACGATTTTTCTTTCATTCAACCGACATCGATTTTTTCAATTTTGTTTGAATAAAATTCCAGATAAATAATTAATACGATGATTAAAGTACCGCGGTTCAGGACAGGATGCCCTACTGTGCAGATTGGATCTTAAACGGAAGTTGCAACAAAAACACCAGCTCATTATAGATAGAAAAATATTGGGTGTGTGTCGTGTCTGCTGGGATTAAATTCGGAACAGTTCCGCTGATTGCTTCGGATTATTATCCATTATGTGCTGAACTCCGATGTTTACATCATTTAAATCAACTCCATGAACGCAAATTGCTTCAAAACATGTGTATTTATTGGTCTGTGGCAACAAAGACAACTTTCCAATTACCAGAACCGTAGCCCTGATGGATCTAACAGGTACGGCAATGTCCCGAGGTTGGAGGTCACACATAAGAACCTGCTGAACTTTGGCTTCGTGCTACATGAAACAGTCCCGACACGGGTCACTATGGTGCAGAACATCAGAGATCAGCACATCATTGCACCCGATCGATGAAACTGCTTTTTATGAAGAATCTCGTATAATCTACAATGCACAATGCGACAATTAGATGTCTAGTGCAGGACCTACCTGATAAAAACAAGCCTGGGATCAAGTGTGGTGGATCTGATAATGAGGGTGGCGTCTGCACGACGGATGATTATTTTTCACGGATTACAAGCTGCAACAAGGTGAGTTCTATTTTGCATTCGTTATTACTAAATGTGACCAAATGTGCTGATTGACTGGTTCCATAATAATTTTCAGGTATCGATATACAGAAGCTACAAAAGTGACGGAGGATTTAGTCGCTGTACGACAATTTCTACTGAACGCAACAATTTGGACTCGAAGATTGTGCGTTTCTCAGGTCTGGTGAATAATGTATTAGAAGATACCCGGTACATTGCATCCACTCCATCCACTCGTGAGACAGGTTGGTGAGGATCATGGAACGAGTCAAGTGCTTGCGCTTACTAGAATAGTGCTGGTACCACGTACACCATCGTTAGCCCACCCACATCTTCACTTCGTAGAATTTGAAGCAACTCATCTCTTCCACTGCCTTCATTCTTTATCATCTATACCTGATGGTGTCAACATGTATCGCTTGTCAATGAATTCAACTAACCTAAAGTATAATGTGGTAAGCAGGAAAATGGGTTTATTGCCGGACTATACCTACTTTATGTATTTCTAATATGTTTTAGAAGTTGGCTGAACCGCAATGGGAACATGTCTGTATGAAGAGTGATCAAACCTATATGCTGTGGACCGTAGTGAAATCTAATCTCTTCCAGACAACGGGTAAGTTATCGGTGGGATAAGTGCATATTTGATGAGTTTTGCCTATAAATATAATTTTAAATATGGTGCGCTAGTTGATCAAATTTGTTTCATTAATGATCAAATAATTGCACCACCTGATTGTGAATTCGCATGTACAGTATTACATTCAACCAAGGATGGTTTAGAAATTTAGGTTCAGTCATTTATTGCTTGTCAAAAACTCGTATCGAGTTGAATTTCAAAATATGTGATGGATTTTCTATAACTCTTTCCCGCAGTTCGTTGCTTGAATTCAAGATCAATTACCAGTTCAAAAATGTATGCGCTAATTGGAATAACATTTACTAAATTATAACAAAATTACAATCATTTAAACAACAGAGTTGTCGAATTATTAAGTGATCCATTTAACCAAGATAGTTTTCAAGTAACTTTCTTGTCATCTAGTATCATAGTACTTGTAGCACATGTCTTGCATTAATATAAAACAGTATTAAATTTTAATGCTCCATTACTTGTACCTTCGGTACTGCCCTTCTACGAATATCCCATGTTACCATTGATGTAAAAATCCAAACTCTAGTGGCGATTCGTTTTGTGTTCTGGAAATGTGTATTCTACCCTCCCTACTTTTCAAAAATATTTGTTAAATTTTGGATCCAATCGATTCTGACATTGTGGACAATCCCAGTAACGAAAGTTCCTTTAAGAGTTCGTTTTCGCTTAAGCAGCTCAGTGAAGCTGATTAGCGAAAACACCTCTAAAGAACTTTGACTGGATATTTGATTTTTATTTCAATGGTCACATGGCAATTATCGTAGAATGGCAGTGTACCATTCTACCTATCCATAATATGGTACAAGTTAATACATGTGTCACCTTGTACCATCGGTACAACACAGATCCGTTGTATAAGTATTTACTAGTATTTCTACTTCTTCTGGCACTAAATTCCACCTTGTCCACTTGTCATGCATTCAACTTAGTATTCTGTTAGCATTTTTCCAGAAATAAAGTTAATGCTTTTCTATGCCCGCCATCGCATGAGTATGTATCTTGTGTGGCAAGACAAGTACAATGGATACACTATGTCCAGGGTGCCGAAAATGTTTCGCACCGAAAACATTCTAGACCGGACTCGCAAGGCCTTTGCTCGCAAGGTTAACTGGAGACCCCATAGGATACACATCAGTGATATATCTTGGTGATTGTACCACAAGTCTGTCTTTAGTACCTATTACTTTTGATGTCGAAGTAAGTTGGTAATCTGTAAAGTAACAACTAAGTGGTGGTATTAAATTAGAGCGTGATAATTCGTCTTTTAGTGGTGATTACCCATAGCCCTCAACCTGGTTTAGGCACTAGGTTTAGATTTAGACCGAAATTCATGTCGATGTCGAATCAGTCCGATGCCTGTGTGAACTATGCAAATATTTGATAATGAGATAGTGTACTACGCACCTAACATTTATATATTTTTTTATATTTCAGAGTTTCTGGTGGCTGTAAGTTTTTGAGCTGATGTTCCATTTACCATTTACGTAATAGTAGGCATTAATAGAGTGATCTCCGCTTGCTCATCACAGGAGCGTTCGGCGTTAACGACGATATGCGCCAAGAATACGAAGTTGCATAATAGCGAGCCTAGACGATCCGTATAAACCGTTGAACAATATGTTTGTATATTTCGAAATATCTGTAATGCGTCAATGTATATCTGTATTTTATTAAATAAAAATATATTTAAAACTATAGAAAGAATACTGGAATTGAAATTAAAACAATTTATTTCTAATTTTAAGTAGACTCAAAATTTAATATGTGTATACATTAAATTTTATACCAATATAATAAGAATTTCATTGAAGCAACTTATGAAATTTCATAAGGTAGCTCAATGGAATGCATTAGGCATCCACAAGATAAGCATACATGTATACTATGGACCTGGTTCATCCAGAGTTCATTCTGGTTTTTATACCGATTCCTTGTGGCTAATTTTCATAAGGTAAACTAATAAACTTCGGAAGGTTTTTACGGGGTGTAGGTGCCGCCAGAGTAAACGCGACGTGCGATGCGACGCGACGCGACAGTGCAATTTGACAGCCTGTTGATAATGATTGTTATTCTTTTACGTGAGTCGCGTCGCTCGCATCGCTCGTCGCGTTTACTCTCTTCACCTATTTTTGCTCCCTCTCAACGTCGCCCTCGATCGATCAAGCTCGGGCGAAATGCAACTTCTTCTTTTTCATCGAAAAATCGTTTTGACTTTTGTTCTATACTGTAGGAGTAAAAGAAACAAAACAATAATTTCAGAAACGAGCGATTTCGAAGTTTTGCTTCTCGCTCTGACTTATTAACTTTGTTTATGTGCGTGGTGCGTGATCATGGTGGTCATCGAGAGTGCGATCCGGTCGAAAAAAATGAAAGCATGAAAATCGGGTTTTCCGCGTTTTCCGTCGCGATAATTGTATGTAACATAACGCGCAGTTCGGGAAAATATCTTCAGTGCCTCATTGGTGCTCATGTGCGACCGAAAATGTACACGATGAGGAACGAGTGAAATATAAACCAAAAGCCGTGTACCGTGCCAACAGTTCTGATTTTCTTTCCCAGTATCAACACAATTGTTAACAGTAACGAAAACCCAAGGACATTCATCGGCTGCACTCTATTCTTCCTGTTGATGAACAGGTGAGTGAAAGCTTTGATATTATTTAATTAATTGGAAATTGACAAACTTTATATTATCAAATTTTAGGTGAAAGTTTTCGTAAGCCAGCTTCCGGACAGCGCAAAGTGTTATCCACCAACATTGCTGAGAGTTCCATCACCGTACCAGATGTGAAATTCATTATTGATTTCTGCCTATACGACGTGTCCTGTTTACTGATACAACTACAAATTTTTCAACACTTCGACTGATCGAAGTCGACTCTGAAGTGGGCCGACTTGTTGATCAACGGTTCTATAAGAATCAAATCCGCTTTTCGACGTCACCGGATCTTCGCTGTCCTCTGGAGAACGTAGTTCTGAAAGCCAAACTGCGGGAAATGGGTCCGCCACATTCGATTCGCGCGCTGGTGAGGAACTGTAATCTGAGTGACCTCAGAAACACTTGAAGAAATTGAAGAATCGGTGGAAGGCAATTTAAGAGCAGCACGATGGAGTTTTGACCTACACGGGGCGCGTCATTGCAAGACATCCTCTTAATTTGCGTATCCCCGAGCTTATTATTTTGGGCTGATGGTTCCGGAGGCGATGGAAATGCCATCTTGAATTTTTACATCACGAGGAAGAGGAATGGAACAGGCAGGAAATTAAGGCGCATGTCGTTAAACCTGAACATTTTCAAGTGTTTCCGAAAATGGCCTTCGGGAGCATCTTTATGTATTGCTGCGAATTTTCCAGGGAATTCTCGCGGAACAGAAAGGGGCTTTAGGAATTGCTCCAAATATGTTGGTAAGTAAATATAATGTAGTTGCCATTTGCGAAGATAAGCATTCCCAATTTCCTTCAAAAACTCATCCGGGAATTCCGCTTCGTGAAATTTTCTCTCCAAAAATTAACCCTTGAAGGCTGATTAACAGTTCGGAATAGAAATACTAGAATAAGAGATCGGCGAAGACGCCATCTTGTTTCCAATCGAACCGTCAGAAGCGGTTCCAATTCGACTTGTTTACTTTTTGCTTCCAAGAAGCAAAAAAGTTCAAGTGCTGCTAGTATAATTTAAACGATTTCATGCATTTTCATACGTTGCCATTTCGTCAGTTTTTCACTCCGCCGGTCTCTGGTTATAGGGTTGCTAGTTCGGAAGACGTGTCACGGGATTTTGTCCCCGTTGTATTTTCAAAGGGGCAGGAATTACGGGCGCGGAAAACGAAATTCCCGCCCCTTTGAAAATACATGGGGGACCAAATCCGTGACAGTTTTCAAACTGTAAACCAGTTGCTTCGGAATTCCAGGAATTCTTTGGAATTGTCTTGGAATTCATTTGGGGTTTCTTCGAGTATTTCCACGGAAATTCTTCCACGGATTCTTCCAGAAATAGGAATTCGTTCGACAATTTTCCGCTTATTATCTTCGGTAATTTCTTGGATTCCATCGAGAATTATTCCGTAATTCGTTCGGAACACCTCCAGAAATACTTCAAGACCTCCGAGAATATCTTGAGAACTTGTCTGGAATTTCATCGAAAATCTTTTGGATGTCAAGTCAATTCCTCAAGAATTTGCTCCGGGAATTTATTTGGCAATTCCTCTGGTAATTTCTTTGTGTATTCCGCTAGAAATTCTTTCGGGAAAGCCTTCTGGAATTCGTCCTGGAATTTATGTGGATAATTTTTCCTCCTTCGGGAATACCTCTGGAATTCTCGGAGATTGCTCCAGGTCTCCCTCCGAAAGTTTTTCCAGCAATTCTTCCGGACTTCCTTCTGGAATTTTCCTAGATTTCTACTGGATTTCTCTGGGAATTTGTTCACGAATTCCTCTGCAATTCCTTCATGAATTTCTTCTGGGATTTCTTTTATGAGTTCTATTGGAATTCTTTCATAAATTCTTTCGGAAATTCAGGATATCCCTGAAAATTCCTTGGAATTCCTCCGGGAATTTTTTTTGGGGGTCTTTCGGAGATTCCTCCGGGAATTCCTTCGGGGATTCCTATGGAGATTCCTCCGGAAATTCCTTTGATAATACCTCCATGTAATCCACCAGAACTTCCTCCGAAAGTTTTTCCGGAAATTCCTTCGACAATTTCTCCTAGATTTCCTTTGGAAATCCTTAGAGAATTACTCAGAATTGCTAGAATTTCTAAAGTTTCACGAAATTCTTCGGAATTCAGAACTCAAATCAAATATACGAATATTACATCAAATCACCAGGAGATTCATCGAAATGTTTCCATCATTGCTCGAGAATTCCTTTCAACTCGGAAGTTTTTAGAAACTCCTAGCCAAATGTTATTCATTTTGAGATTCCGAAGGAATCTGGTATTTCGATGCGAATTCTTTGAAATTAAGAAGGAATTCTCCTTTTTGGATTCCAGAGAGATTTCTTATTAAGTTGCGAAGATCCTTGGGATTCGGAATAGAATCCTTTTGAAATTCCAAAGGAAATCCTTCAGGTATTTAGAATAGAATCCTTCTTGGGATTCCGAAGGGAATACTCATTGAGTATCCAAAGGACATTCTTTGGGATCATGCGGTAATCCTTTCCTGACTTCGATGCGAATCCATTGGGTATTCCGAAGGAAATTTCTCAGATTCGAGAGGCGTTTCTGAAATTACGAGAGGAAATCATTTATGATTCGGAAGAAAATCTATGGGATTGAAAGTACTTTGGATTCAAAGGGAATCCTTGGATACCAAAGGAAATCCTTTTAGTTTCGAAGGAAATTCTTTAGGGACTCGAAGGAGTTTGTTCAGGATTTTTTCCGCAACTCCTCATTTATTTCTAGAATTTATCCAGGTATTTCTTCGGAAATTTCAGAATACCTTCAAATTCCTGAAATGCATCCGGGAATTCGTTTGAATATTTCTCCGGAATTCTTCTGTGCATTTTTCGAAATTCCTGGAAGAATTCTCGAGAACCTGTAATTTGTCCAGAATTCTTCCGAAATTTCCGAGTTCCTTCGAAATTCTGTGGGACTACTCCGGGAATTCTTTGACGTTCCTCCAGGAGTTCCTAAGGACTTTCTCGGAATTCCTCCGGGAATTGCGTTTGAAATTCTCCTGGTCTCGGAAGAATTTCGAAGGAATTCGGAGGAGCTCTTGAAGGAATTCTGGAGGTACTCGAAGGAATTTCGGAGCTCTCGAGGAATTCCGGAGGAGCTCTCGAAGAATTAAAAAATCCTGGGAATTCGAAGTAGTTCCCAGAGAATTCCAGTAATTCGGAGGAATTCCGAAAATTCGGAGGAATTCCGAAAGAATTCCGAAGGAATTCTATCTTCCGGGAGTACCTTCGAATTCCTCCGAGAACTCCTCCAGAATTACTTGGCGAATTCATCCAGTTCCTTCGAATTCCTCCATGAATTTCTCCGGAATTCTTTCGAAATTCATTGTGAATTCATCCGGGAAAGAATTCCTTCGGGAATTGTTACTGATTCTACTCGGGAATTCTTCGACGACTTCCTCCAGGAGTTCTAGAGACTTTCTCCGGAAATTCTTCCGGGAATTTCTCTAAATCCTTCGAATTCCTCCTGAATTCCTTTGAAATCCTCCAGGAATTTCTTCGAATACTCGAGGAATTGCTATAAATCCTGGAATTCTCGGAAGAATTTCCAGTAATAATTCCGAAGGAATTCGCCAAGGAATTCTCGGAGGAGTTCTCGAAGGAATTCCTCCGGGAACTACTCCGAAATTCCTTAGCGAATTCCTCCTGGGATTCCTTTGAAGTTCCTCCTGGGATTCCTTTGAAGTTCCTCCTGGGATTCCTTTGAAGTTCCTCCTGGGATTCCTTTGAAGTTCCTCCAGAAATTTCTTCGGAATTCCTCCGGGAATTTTTATCGAAATCCTCCGGGAATTCTCGGAAGAATTCCTTCGAACTGTTACTGAAAATTCTTCCGGGAATTCCAGGGAGTTTCCATAAGCAATTCCGGAGGAAATCCTGAAGAAATTCGAAGAGTTCCGGAGGAATTTCGAAGGAATTCGGAGGATTTTCAGAGAATTCGAAGGTATTTCGGAGGAATTTCGAAGGTATTCGGAGAAATTCCGGAGAATTCGAAAGAGTTCCATTGAGAAATCTTAGGAAACTCCTCCGGAAATCTTGGCGAATTCCTTGAAATTTCTTGGATTTTCTCTGGGAGTTCTTTCAGAATTTCTTCAGAATTCCTTGCGAATTCCTTCGGGAATTATTACTGAAATTTCTTCCAGGAACTGGATTCCGTAAGCATTCCCGGAGGAAATCCTGAAGAAATTCGAAATAATTCCGGAGAAATTCCTGGAGGAATTTCAGAGGAATTCAGGAGGATTCGCCAGGAATTCCAGGAGGAATTCAAGGAACTCCGGAGGATTCGAAGGATTTCGAAGGTATTGCCGGAAGAATTCGAAGTTCCTCCGGAGTTTTTTTTTAATTTTTTCGAATTCTACGAGGCTCCTTCGGAAATTCCTTGAGAACTCCTCCGGGAATTTCTTCGAGAACTCCTCGGAATTCCTTAGAGAATTTCTCCGAAATTCCTTCGAGAATTTCTCGAGGAATTCCTTCGAGAACTCCCTGCGAATTCCTTGGCGAATTCCTTTGGGAATTATACTGAAATTCTTCCAGAATTCCAGGAGATTCCATAAGCAATTCCTGGAGGAATTTCAATCTTTCAAAATTCCTCCGGTATTCCTTCGAGAATTCCTTGTAAATTCCTCCATCAATTCCGTCGTGGGTTCCGCAATAATTCCGGAGAAATTCCGAAGGATGGGATTAAATCGAAGGAATTCACGGAGTAATTCAGGGAATTCTCGAAGGAATACCGGAGGAATTTTGAAGCAATTCCGGATGCAAACCTTGAATTTATTCTGGAACTCCTTGAGGATTTCTCTGAATTTCTCCGAATTACTCGGAAAACCTTCGAAAATCCTCCAGGTATTCCTTCGGAATTCCTTTGTGAATTATTTCGTGAACTCCTTCGAGAATTCTATCGAATTGCTCTGGGAGTCTCTGGAATTCCCGAATTTCTTCGGAATGCCTCCGGAATTCTTTCGGAAAGCCTACGGAATCCTTCTTGAATTCTTCTGGAATAGCTTTGAATTCCTCTGGGAATACCTTCGGAGTTCTTCGGAATCCTTCGAATATCTCCGAAGTTCTTCTGAGTTCCTTCGCGAATTCCTCCGGTATTTCTCCGGAAATTCCTTCGGATTTCTTCCAAGAATTCTCTCGGAGTTCCTTCGTATTCCTTCACGGAATTCCTTCGAAGCTGCTACTTCTGCTCTAAAACTGAGTAATTCTACGCAAACTCCTGTAGGAGTTACTTGAAATTCCTCCAGGAATTCCATCGAAAATGCAACACGTAATAATTCTATTGAAATTCCTCCAGAAGCCTCAATAAAGAAATAAAAGAAGTCGACGAAATCTAACCGCAACAGGTTAAAGCGATACCGGCAACGCTCAGGATGGAGATCTTTCAAGTCGGCCTTTGCACCACCGGAGTGTACAGGATCCATAACTATCTTAACTTACTGAAGCTGTTTCAAAGGAATTCGGAGAAGTTCCGAAGAAGTTCCAAAGAAACTTCCGGAGAATTCCGAAGGAACTTCCTGAGAATCAGGAGGAATTTTCGAGATTTCAACAATTCAATTTCAGAACAATAGGAGTTCTCTGATGAACTACCAAAGTTCGGATAAATTCCCGAATTACTGGAGGACTTCCGATGGAATTCAAAAGGAATTTCGAAGAACTTCTGGAGAAATTTCAAGAGGAATTCCTGGGAAAAATTCCGGATGAACTACCGCAAGAATTCCATGATAAACTACCGAAGGAATTCCCGGAGGAATCTGAACAGATTCCTGGAAGACTTCTCAAGGGAATTCGCGGAGGTTCCTGAAAGAATTCCCGCATGAGAAATTCTCGAAGTAATTCCGTTGAACTACCGGAGAAATTCCGAAGGAATTCACGGAGAAATTTACGAAGGAACTTCTGAAGGAATTCCGTGGATTCCTGAGGTACTTCGAAAGTTCATGGAGAAATCGTGAAAGAATACCCGTCAATTTTAAAAGATTTTTGTTGGAGAATCTTTCGAACGAATTGCCGGAGGAGTTCTGGGCTGAATTTGAAGAAATTCCGAGGACTTCCAGAAGCAATTGACGAATGTATTCCGATAGAATTTTCGGAGGACCCATTATTTTCCGAAGGAATTCTCGAATGAATTTTCGAGGAACCCTCAAGACAAATCTCTGAGGAATTCCCGACGATTGCACAGAGGAATATTCAGAGAATTCCCAGGAATACCCTTTGGAATCCCATAAGGATTTTTTTCCGAATTAAATGATTTCTTCTCGTAATTTCAATAAATGCCCTCTAGAATCTGAGAAAGTTTCCTTTCGGAATATCCAATAAATTGCATCGAAGTCAGTAAAGGATTACCTGCATGATCCCAAAGAATTTCCTTTGGAATACTAAATGAGTATTACATTTGGAATCCCAAGAAGAATTGATTCTAAATACCTGAAGGATTTCTGAATTCCAAAACTATTCTATTCCGAATGCCAAGGATCTTCGCAACCTAATAAGAAATCTCTGAATCAAAAAGAAGGATTCCTTCTTAATTTTAAAAGAATTCGCATCAAAATTCCAGATTCCTTCGGAATCTCAAAATTAATAACATTTGGCCAGGAGTTTCTAAGAAAACTTCGGAGTTGAAAGGAGTTCTCAGAATACTGGAAACATTTCGGTGGAATTCCGTTGATTTCTCTTATTGATGGAAGAAATTCAAGTACTTTTGATGCAATATTTCGCATATTTCCTGATTTGAGTTCTCAGATTCCTAACAGAATTCACCAAAGGCTTCTCGAAGGAATATTCCAAAAATTACCAAGTATAACACAGGTGATTCTTTGATTACCATATTGTCGGAGGAACCAACAACCAGATTCCTTGAAGAATAATTTTGTTGTTGCATGAATCATCAGACTTTTTCACGAATCTCAAAGGAACCATCACTTTCTGCAAATCCTGGAACAAATGAGGGTGCTTCCAATTATAAAATGAGGTTTAGTAGCATCATTCCGTGATTTGTTGTTCCTTTCATAGATCCGGATCTGGAACGCCTAATTTTGCCTTCATTTTCAGGAAAGTTTGTATGCTGCTCAGGATGATCCGGTTCTTGGTGGACGAAGCCCCATCTTATGGATCCCGGAATAATCAGCTGCGGTGTCCGTTTTGTTTTTAAATTATGTTATTTTCTCCGGTATTTATAAACACTGCGAAATATTATTTAGAAAATTCGGAAAAAATAGACAACAACATTAAGAGCTTGTTGACGTCTAATCATCTTTCTCTTTCAAGAACATAGACGGATACGATTTGTTTTCATCGGTCCGATGAAAACAAATCAATCCTGTCATGTGAAAGAAAGATGATTGATCAACAACTCTTTCTTATGAAAGAAAACAAAAAGAAGAAGAACCTCAAATCAGGAGCTCGATGTGGCTTTACGTTCTATAGCAAGACGTCGGACCCATATCAGGCTGAAACGTCAAACCATTTCGCATGTTCGAAGTCAGACTTCGACGCAAACGTGCAGAATCGCGAGATGTAAGGCGGATCCTCTTGCTCTGCTCACTCTCAGATCAGGCTCTTCTCCTGATCGCGGCTTTGATGTCAAGCTCCTGTCGGACTCAGATTTCTCAGAGGGCTGTATAAAAAGTAAATAAAAGGTTTACAAACAAAATAAAATATGTTGGAAGTCAGAAACATGCTCTCTACGTTAAACTATCCTATATTTTCTTTGCTAAACAACCCAATTCTTTTCAAAGTGAAAAAGTACTTAAACAAAATCATTCGGAATACTTTTGAGGGATACCAATCTTTTACAAAAGGTGCTGGTTGCATCTGACAATTCGTGACAGCGCTTGCTGGTTCAGATGAACTACATTTTTCCTCTTTAAGTCCGTCCCAGGGTCCGTGTAATAATGATTTTTGTTCAATCGTCCGTTTGTTGAATGCAGACAGAAACCTATCGTATATGCTGCATGGGCATAGAAACGTCTACCCATTTTGCTTCTCCTGTCATTCATACTTTTCTTCAGTCTGAAATTATGTAAAATTCGTCAGCAAAGCGAAAGTAATCGGCTATTTTTCTTTCAAATTCACATAGGCCCTATTTTTCGTTCTAAAGTACCGAAAATACTCCCAGAGATTCCTGAAAATGGTTAGTATACAATGCGATAGGAAAAGACGGATATCCAGGAATTCCTGTTTAATAGTTATAGTCTCAGATTTGCGTATCGCATCAAACAAAAAACATTGACTTTGAACCCGGCAGACAACGATAAAAAGAGCATTTTGGAAAGAAATCCTAGGTATGCTTCTGAGTACCGTGTGCCAGCTACGGAAAGATACTGCTCTCGGCCAGTAACCATGGATCATTGCTGCAGCAAATTCCTTCGACCATCGCAACTCGAGTTCTAGCCGGCGCTGCTCAGATTGCTCTTCCGGTACGCATTTCTGAGCCCAGCCTGTCTGTACCATCGAGACCGGAGCGATGATGGACACCACTCTCGGAACGCCACCAAACACGCCTTTCTACAAGTGCTTTCGTCGTCGCTCAAAAAGAAGACTTTCAGATAAAATCCGTCGAGGGACGGAGATTTTGCAGAATTGGGAGAAAACAAACAGCTGCTGCAGGAGAAGAAGAGTGATTATTCAGGATTCGCGATCGAAGGACAAGGTCAAGGAGCGAGGGGAGGTTATTGAGAGGGAAAACGTGGCCACGATACCGAACATGCTGTGCATCGGAGGATTGTGATGTCGCCCTTTGGGATACGTGATCGTGCAGTCGAACTTTTCGCTGGCCATGGGCATGCTGTGGTGGCAGGATTGATTTGGCGGATGGGTTTATCGCTCGTAATTGGCCCAGCCAGAGTCGACTGGCTCGTTTTGGATCCAATGGCGGACAAGATCTTAGTCGGAACGTTATTGTTTCGATGAGCTATGTTGAGTTGTTGCCACTTTGGTTGACCGGAATGATCCTGTTCGGATGTGTTCCTAATCGGAGCAGGATTCGTGATACGCTACGTTAGTCTACCTCACCGGTGGGTTAGATATTCGAATTTATGATGGTTTCTTGAACAAAGTATTTTTTTGTCTTTCAGCGGACATTGACGCGATATTTAGCAATGCGTAACTAC